>NC_077227.1:496338320-496954987 GCF_027887165.1 Monodelphis domestica
AAGGACCTGAGTCTTGCCATGCCTTCTCTGTGGGGACTTTGGCATTATGCACTGAGCAACAGTTAAATAGTAGCTGGATAGCACCCAGCAGTAATTCTTGGGGTGACACTGAATTCAGAGGATCACTGAATTCACTGACAGGACCTAATTTTGTTTCTTGAGCCCTCCCCAAGTGACGTAGCTATTTTGAATGACTATTGCCAGAGAAGGAAGTAGTTTTATGCAGTTCTTAAAGTCATGTAATTACAGGCAGTATCACTAGATGGCAGGTGACAATAAATGGAAGAGAAATTAATCTTTAGAAATTCTAATTATGTTAAGAACTATGTAATGCAAGGGCTACACTGCAGCAATACACCAACCTAATTCATGTCTAATCTTATGTCCCTTTCTTTATTTGAGTAACCATTGGTGTAGACTTCTCCCAACCACATGCTTATCTCTCGTCCTTGGGAGTAAGATTGATCATCTGGCATTGAGGCAAAAGGAATTACTATTATTGTCAAACTTTTTAAAAAGCATACAAATAAATTAAAAACTTAAATGAAGTCACTATTCTCTTTGATGAGTCAAATCGCCACTTTATAATTCCAGCTGTAGCCAATTACTTTGCCAATGATGAGAGTCAAATTTGAACCATTGGCATCAGTGAGAGATAGTTGCAAAGAAGAAAGGAATTTTAGGTTGAATTTCTCAAGTAACAAAAATAATTTCAACCAGGCAGGGTTGTAAAGGACTAGAAAATATGCACTAGAGACCAATTCGGGGCTGGCAGGTTGATGAACTAGATGACCTAACAAGCTTCTAATTTCCTCCTCTAATTTCTATGATTACCAAAATGATGAAGTGCTGCCAGTTCATTAAAATCCCTCCATGAAGTCTGACCTGTAATTCTCTGGCAGCCTGTGTCCACAGCAGCTATATTGTGTATAAATGATAGAGGCATAAATCACAATATATCTGACTTTTCTCAGAGAAATGTGGTTTGATTTGGGTTCATCTCAAATAGCTTGTCCACTTTTATTTGTTTTGTTCATGTTTTTGTTCTGTTTCACCACAATCACTTCCTAACACCCCTCCCTCCTTGTAGAGTTCTCTCTTATAGCAACGGGAAAAAAAATCAGACAAAATTATCTGACAGTACCAGAGTTGAATGGTGTAAGTGACTATACTCTCCATACCTATACTCCATCATCTCTCCACCAATAGAGGGAAATCTTTGTCCTTTGGCATCACTGTGGGCTATTAGATTTTTTCTGAGTTCATATCTTTTAATTTTATCAGCTCTGCTGCTTTTTAGTTTCATCCTTTGGTTCTTCTAGCCCTCAAGTTGAGCTAACAAAAGAGGGAATGAAATTCATCTATGTCTGTAATGCTAATGTTGCACTTGATATTTGCAAAAAGTAAGGTTATGATCTCTTAATTTATTAGATGAGTCCAGAAGTATCACATTCTCTCAAATTCATCAATTCAGACAATTAACAACCAATCCATATATTTATTGTCTGTCATGTGCTCAGCACTATGTTAGGAACTAGGGAACAGAGGTAAAAGGAAAAGACATGGTTCCCATTTTGAAGGTATTTGTTATCTTGAAGAGAGAAAAAAGACCAACCCATAACACCATTAGAGAGGAACAATAACTAATCAATTGTGCATTACTGAAAATAGGACCCTGTGAGTTTTGTTCCCTAAGATGACAATGTGAAATCTGTTGGGAGTTTGCTTTTACTAATGGCTATAGTGTAGGACAAAAATATTGACTGAGAGATGATATTCCAAATGGTAATTATCAGCAAATTACAAGTCTTAAATTCTCCTATAATTCATTTCAGATAAAATCGTTTTAATCCAGATCCCTGTTATTTGATGAATACTGATCAGAGTCTTTAGAAGCTGGAGCTGAAGGAGAAAGCAGATTCCCTTCTAAATTCTCTGGGATACTCCTTTATATTTTTTATTTGGGATGACTAGCTTTCGAATTGCGAGTCTGCAGAAAATAATAAAGGCTTCAAAGGAAGATAACTCCAAGATCATCTATCTTGGTTGTCTGGGATTCAAGACAGCTTAAGTAAGATTGTATAGGCTTGGTGTGGCATAAACATTGATTCATTCTGTGTGATTCAACTGTGACATAGTTTTTATTCAAGAACTACTTCTTGGTATGACTAGTGTGTTTCTTTTGGCCTTCGGAAGGTAGCTGAAGCCCTCTCCTGAATTATGGCATAATCAAAAAGATGGAATTACAAGATTCAATTTAGCCTGCTTTGCAACCAAACACTAGGATATCCAAGAAGGTTCAATTTGGAGTCCAGAGAGACTCAGATTTAAATTCTACAACTGATGTTTTCTAGCCATATAATGATGAGCAAATTACTTAACTTTTCTCAGTCTCAATTTCCTAATTTGTAAATGGAATTCATAATGCCTGTAACACTCACATCACAGGGTTCTGGGAGGATCAAATGAAACAATATATATGTTTAAAGTAATCTGGACACATTTAATTGCTCTATACATTTCAGCTATTATTCCAGTACTATAATTTCCTGTCTGGACAACTCCACTTCCCCTCTATGGATTTTGTTTTCTTATATATAAAATAAGGAATTTGAGTTAGATCGCCTCTAAGGTCTTTCAATTTTTAATATGTTCTTCCTCTCCTCCTCTTCCTTCTTTCCCCCCTCCTCCTTCTCTTCCTCTTTATCCTCTTTCCTCTCTTATTCCTATTTTCATCCTCCTTTTTTCTTTCTCCCTTCTCTTTTTCTTCCTTCTCTTTCCCTATTCCTCTTTCTCCTCCTTTTCTGTCTCCTTACTTAAAAACTCATGCATGATTGTCTGCATTTTTGCTATCATTCTCAATTCTCTAAGACTCTGTCTTTCTAACTCCATCTTTCATTTTTACTGAATTCTTATGTCTTATTTTTTCAGAATAAGGAAAAGTTTATGAGGTCTATTTCAGTAAGCACAATGCCCAGATCTTGGCTACTTACTACCATGTTCAAAAGTTCTGGCATCAGTTTCTGAATTTCCCAGGGGCTAGTCTCATTCAGTATAGAGATGTCCATCATCAGTGGGTTGGCCATAACAACTCATTTGCATAAAAATTCAAGAAAACAATTTCCAAAATACCTCTTGGATCCAGTACAAATTCAGCAAAACCCTCTATACTTTCTGCAAATTGACCATTAAATCCATCCTCAATAAGCAAATAAAAACTGACAGCTATATTTCATAGAGAAGACTAAAGAATACAGACTAAGTCATTTTAGAAAATTTTGTAAAATCTAGGATGGAAACAAAAGCAGCTTGTGGCTTAGTTTTCAGTTTGCCAAGAAATGTAATTATCCAGAACAGATCATTTTCTGTGTTTCTTGCTTAATTAAGGTTCAACTCAGTGGTACATCACGGAATGTGACATTGTCATTCATAAATTAAGCAGATCTAAAGACCAAAGTCCTGAAGGAAATGAGAAGCTTCCTAACTTATGGAATGAGGAATCAATGCCATTGAATGGCTATCCTTAGACATGTTTGTGAAGAAGGAACTTTGGAAAATACATTGTTCTTAAGCTCACAATCCTAGAATTCCAATAGTAATACACTAAGTCACTTAGTCTAATTCCCTCTTTTATAAGATGAAGACATTGAGGTCCACAGAACTTAAGTGATTTGCATAAATCCATATGAATTGTAAGTAGGCGGGTTAGTATTGTAAAACTTTTATTTAAGAGCTAAAAGCAATATTTAAAAGAGGAACCAATCAGATGATAAAATTGAGTTCCCCAGGGTATAAGCAGGCATGCCAAAGGATAGGGATGGGTAGCATGAGATCAAATATCATCAAATAGTTCCAGAATAGCAAGAACTTCCCTTATGTTGGGCAGTTGTATATTTTACAACTCATAAAGAGAGAATGAAGAGACTTGGAATGTGAGTTTATGCTACTGGTGGAAGACTGTACATGCATGGGCAACTGGGTAGTTTCTCTACCCTGTTCATATTTAATGAGTATATATACTAGAAGGGAGATTGGAACCCGAGTTAATGGTATTAGTAAATTCAGTTCTGTTCAATATGTTAGTAGACTGAAGCAGTGACTTTTTGCCCCACCTCTTAATACAACTAAAGTTGTAAATTTTTTAATTGGAGTTTCCAGAAACAGGGCATGTTGGCTGGTTGCTGAATTTATGGGTCAAAGTCCACAGAAAGAAAAATAAAATCCCCCTAATTTCTGTATTGCCAACTGTAAGTGAAAAAGACTACTCATTTCTTTGCACCCTTGTCTATTACACATGTGCACTCCAAATGTATATTCTATTTGAACCATTGGATAATGTACAGTCAGTTCTAAATCCCAGATGCAGAAAACTAGGGCTGGTTATCTTTCCCTGTTCTATGGATCAATCTAGGTTGAAGATACATGAAAATATTGTTCTCCCCCTTTCCCCAGGTTTTCTTTGGGTAACGCAGAGAAAGAATGCACTTTTCATGATACTCTTTAGGATTTGAACAAAGCAGTAAGTCAGTATCATTTTCAAACTGCTGTTGATAACATTTATTGCTAATTCTTTAAACTCTCCTTCAAAAGAAAACAATTCTGCAACCAGCACAGCACCCCCAGGAATAACCTTTCTTTTGTTCAGTTTGGTAATTCAATTGTGACTTGTAAACTTGTGCAGTTGTAGCAAAAATAAGAAACAAAGAAAAAAAAGATAAAACTATCAATGGCTATCTGTCTTATAGGAAGTTAAAAAAGTGCTTACTGGCATCTAGATTGTATATCCAACCTGCTTTATTAAATAAATGTAATATTTTACTCAGGGAAGGAGAACTTTGAAATATCTGGGAAATCTTGCAAACTTTGAAATGGAATAAAGATTGACTTATGTGGCTGCTTTCATTGTGTGTATCTTTTTCCAATGATACTACAAATGATAGAAATAAAAGATTCATTAAAATTATTGATACATTTTTTAGATTGACTTCATTTCCAAATATATTCGTCCTCTCTCCCCTACTCAGAGAGCCATTCTTTGTAAATCACAATTAAAAAAGAAATAAAAAAAATTTAGTGAGAGTAATAACCTATACTTTAATAGTTCAACAATATGTGTATTCTACACCCATAATACTCTACATCTGTAAAAGGGGGAAAGCCCTGAAAAGGAAGTGGCCATAACGTTTAAAGGATATCAATATATTTTTTCTTTTTTTGAAAAAAAAAAAACAAACCCTTACCTTCTGTCTTAGAATCAATACTATGTATTGGTTCCAAGACAGAAGAGTGAAAGGCAATGGAGTTTAAGTGACTTGCCCAGAGTAATACAGCTAAGAAATACATGAGGCCAAACTTGAACTCAGGACATCTAGGTCTCTATGACTGGCTCTCAATCCACTGAGCCATCTGAGGTTTTAAACTAAAAGTTTGGGTGATAATCTTATCTTGCCATGGAGTACACTCTCAGCAAAGCACCAAGTGTTGAGTTTAACCAAGTTCCAACCAAAGACTTGGGCATCTGCATTGAAATCTGAGCCCTCTTACCTGGGTCATTTTAGAGACAAATCTTCTAACCTGTCTGAGAGGGTTGAAATTTTCTGAGATCCCTTTCATATTTATATCACTCCTCCTCTCATCCTAGAATAGACCCAGTGATGATTGTCCTTTGGGTCAGGCAAGACTGGAGGGAATCATGGGTAAATAATTAGCTGTGGGATGATGAATTTTTTCTGGTCACATTGAAACTACCTTCTTAAATGCAGAAAGGGTTATTTTCTATGTTGACTGAAGGAGTACCAAATACCAATCAAATCAAATCTTCTTAAAGAATTAAAGCATGTGGGATAGTTTATTCAGTACTAAGCTCCAACTTTGTATTTCTTTTCCTCTCTTCCTTGTTATTTCACATATTAGAAGAAGGGAGAAGTAAGAGACATTTTATGGACTCAATATTTATAGAAGATTGTAAAGCTATATCTCACATACAAAGAATACCGGGAGTATTATGAAGTCTGACTATACGAGAGATGCTGGGAGATCAAAACATTCATGAACACAAGTGTGATCATGTCACCATCAATTTGAGAAATTTTTAGTATTTCCCTATAGTCTTTCAGATAAAATACAAATTCCTTAAACTGGAAGTTAAGGCCTTTTCAAACTTGGTTCCAACCTGCCTTTCAAACTATATTTCTCATGGCTATCCTACATTACTTCTATGTTGTTGCCACAATTGTCTAAGTACTTTTCCTCTTTCTTGTCTTCACCCCTCCTGTCTCTAAACATTCTTCCAGGCTATCCCCACATATAACATGTACTACATCCTATTCCAAGTCACACTTATGGACCCCTTTCTTCATGAAGCCATCTATCCCTAAGCTAGATATCCCTAGCTAAAAATGGTCACCCATTTTCAAGTTTTCTTAGAATTCTTAAGAGGTCCTTTTAAATCTTATTTTAACATTTTTTTCTACCTTATTTATATTTATCATCTCCTCCACTAAAGTACAAACTCTTTATGGACAGAGGATGCATTATTTCCCCCCTTATATTTTTATTCTCAACATCTAGAAATATATTACCTTAAAATTATTACTTTAATTTATTTCCAGATCATATTGATGTAATTTTTAATACTCACTTTCTGACATTTCTCAATCCAGAGCCTCTCCCTCCCTCCCACCTCTCCCCCTGCCACTAGAAGAAGGTAGTATAATAGACTTTTTTTCACATGTTATCACACAATATATTTTTCCATGCTCATCACATTGTGAAAGAAGACACAGCTTATACTAGAGAAAAATTTATGGAGGAAATTAAGTGAAGAATAGTATGCTTCAATCTGCATTCAGACTCTGTCAGTCTTTCTGTGGTAGTGGCTAACCTTTTTTCATCCTGAGTCCTTTGGAGTTGTCCTTGATCTTTGCCTTGTTGATAACAGTTAAGCCATTTGCAGTTGATTGCCATACATTTTTGTTGTTACCATGTACAACGTTCTCCTGGTTCTTCTCAGTTCACTTTGTATCATTTTGTATATGCCTTTTCAGATTTTTTTTGGGTGATTATCTTGTTTGTCATTTCTTATGGCTCAATAATATTCCATTACAATCATATACCATAACCTGTTCGGTCATTCCCCAAATGATGGACATCTCTTCAGATTCTAGGTCTTTGACACCACAAAGAGAGCTGATTAGGAATATATTACAAAAAAGATGTTTCTTAAACACATGTACACACAGAATACTCTGGTAGGGGCTGGGTACAATACAAAATATTGAGGATATACAACCACTTTCCTCAATGAATTTGTATTCTACTGGAAGAATAGGACACTAATACAAAAAGGTATAATATGTGATGAAAGACTTAGAGTAGGGATTCATAACCTGAAAAACATGAATTTAAAAAACTTCACTGTATTTCAACATAATTGATTTCTCTTAGGATCTTATTATTTTATGCATTTAAAAGTATTACTTTGAGAAGGAATTCACAGGTTTCACCAGACTATCAGAGGGTTCTGTAATACACAAAAGATTAAGAAATCCTCTTGCATTAGACAGCTATGAAATAAATGACATGGGAGGTCTGAGGAAGAAGGCCATTGCTGACTGTGAAGACTTTTCAAAAAAGCATTCTTTGAAGAGTGGGTAGGAATTCAAGAGTTGAAGTGGATCAATGATGGGCTGGGAGGGGCAGAGAAGGAGATTCAATTCATAGTGAAGAACATACTGAGGTGAGAAAACTCAGTGCTTTTCACAAGGAAGGTATTTACATTTTTGTTGAATAGAAAATGATTCTGATATTTACACATCAGAGAAACTGTGGGTAGAGTTAAGATAGAGTCCTTCCCTCAAAATACATGTTCATTCCTAGGGGATAAGTGAATAGTCCACCCATATTCCTATGCTCTCCTGTGTAACTATCTACCAGACTGGGATGGTGTGCTTGATAGGAAAGATAGGCACTGGGGACAATTTGACGTCATGTGCTTTTCCATACATGAGAGGAACTAATTTGTCAGGTTTGTGATCAGCTACAACTATGGGATAGACTTTGTAATAAACATGTACATTTATGTGGCCACATACATTTGATGGAGACCTGGCTTACAGTGGTATTCTATGATCTAAATACATTATAGTTAGCAAAGATATCATCTTGACTAGGATTGGGTAGGCAACAAGCATTTATGAAATACTTACTATATGCTAAGCACCACACTAATTTCTAGAGCTATAAATACAAACAAAAAAGAAAGATGGTTTTTGCTTTAAAGGAGCTTCTATTCTTATGGGGTGAGACCACAAAAGGTAAGTGAAAAGTAGGCAAGGGAAGAGAGGAGAGAAGGTACCCATATAAGGGGGTGTGTGGTATTGAAACTCAGAAAGTCAGAAGCACATCTAATAGGAGAATGAAGTTTGACTAGCTTGGGTACTTCCTCAAAATGAAGTCACTTAGATGAACTCACGGAAGGGAGAAGGGGTCAGCCTGGTTGATGGTTATACCAAGGTGAGATAGCTGTAGGGAAAAATTAATGTTCCAGAGTAAGGAGGACCCAGGTGCTAAGAAAGTTCCAGGATAAAACCATTCTGGTAGAAATGTATTGTTCCTTTCCATTTTGCATATGGTGTTAGCATGTGATAACAATGTGATCAAAGGACCATCAAATCATAGATTTAAGGACAACAATGAAGTATACTATCCACTTTTTGACAGAAATAAGAGATTCAAATGAGGGATGAACCATTTTAATATGGCCTTTGGAGGAATTTGTTTTGCCTGACTTCATATTTATTATAAGGAATTTTTCTTCTTATAATGGGGGATGGGAGGGAGAGAAAACAAATTTTTGTTCATTAAAAAAATTAATTTAAAAAGAATTAGAACTAGAAAGGACCTTGGAAGCCATCTGGTCTAACTCCCTCATTGCACAGAGATAGGAAGCAGGGCAGGATGGGAAGCAAGAGGTAGTATCTACATTCACAAAATTACAGATTCTTGAAGTAATTGAAGCATTTCTGTAGTCAGTTCCATTATTTCCAGGCCTAAGGCCTGGGGCAGGGAACAATGCTTATTGGTCTGCTGGTTTGGACCTTGAGAGGCATTTTATTTCAGTTCAGTTTTAAAGAAAGCTGATAATCACTGGTTGATTTTCAAGAGCGTCTTCTATTAGTGCCTTTTCAATAGCCACATTTGACTTAGGTCTTAGAGAAATACTCTGCCATTAGCATATCTTAAAAAAAATCCCTTTGGAACAGGGTTTGAGAAAAGTCATTAATATAACATTGAGAAAAGTAAAAAAAGCATTATTGAGCATTTTCCATTTTCAAATCCTCATTTCTTTCAGGAGCATTTTGACCTTTCTGTTCTATTTATTCAAAAAAATTAAATTTTGGAGCAAATTCAATGCTCCAGAAAGTGGGGCACTATTATCACTGGCCTGAGTCAGGCAGCATTCAATCATCTATGCCCCATCTCTCTCCCAGTTGGTGGAATCTCACAAGACTGATTTCCATTTGGAGTTGCTATAGTTCCTATCTTCTCCTCCTATCACCCAGGAGCACCCCTAGTTCCAACCATAGGGCTTTATTTTGAACAATAAGGATTTGCTCTATTTAGAAAGGTATTGGTATAAGTGTTCAGGTGCTGAATGAAGCAATATGATGGTGATCTGTATGCATTTATAAAATTCTCTTCATTCAGATGCTTGGTTATTTTATTCTTATTAATAGATGGGAGAAAGTGAACATGTCCTTGCATTTCAATAGCATTTTGGTTTTTTAAGATGATGAGATTTTGGTCTTAGAAATCATCCAGAATGGAAAGTGGAGACATTCATTAAGTGCTTACTATGTGCAAAGCACTGCTAATTGCTTTCCAAATGTCATCTCACTTTTTTCTCATAACAGTCACAAAATAAAGGTGCTGTTAAGATCCTTATTTAACATTTAGGGAAAATGAGGTAGACAGTGGTTAAGTGACAAACAGTCACAAAGTTGGTAATATTTGAGGCAAGATTTGAACTTGGGTTTTCCTGACACTTTGTGTAGTGTTGTATCTGCTGTGCCACACAGCTGCCTTAAACTAGTTATCCTAATTTGTCTCAGTGAAATTTCTCATTTTAGGTTTGAGGCAATCTGGATCTGTAAACTGAAGACCTGGATTCTGATCCTAGTTCTGCTAATTAGTACCTGTATGGCTAAGTCACTTCACCTTACGCTATCTCATCTGTATTATTAGGGGATTAGACTAGATAACCTCAGAGATTCCTTTTACCTTTAAATGATGGTGTCAAATACTGGGGTTTAGAAGATGAGAGGAAGTGTTTTTCATGTGGAAAGAATGTTGAATTTGGTGTCAAGGGACTTTGGTTCAAATATGATTTCTGCCACTTAAAACCTGTGATAGTGTGAGCAAGGTGTTTCATGTCCCAACTACTCTCTCCCTCCTTACCCCAGCTTCCTGGCTTCCTTGAAGTCTCAGTTAGAGTTCCATATTCTGTAAGAAGCCTTTCTTGATCTGCCCTTGATGCTAATGCCTGGTCTCTGAGATCATCTCCAATTTTTCCTCTTGGTACATTGTTGTTGTTGTTGTTGGCTCCTCTCAAATACCCAAGCTCCTTGAAAGCAGAGACTTTGTTTTTGTCTTTTCTTTGTATCTTTGTATCTCCAGTGCTTATTATGATACCTGTCACATAATGGCTGCTTACTGAACTCTTGTTTGCTTGTTGGTGTGTGTGTGTGTGTGTGTGTGTGTGTGAATGAGTGCATGCAGCTTTAGCTATGCTCTTGTTTCTGGGCTTACTTCGGGCATGTCTACTTTTTTTTCAAAAGGCTTCATACTATGACAGGACCATCATTAACCTGTCTTAATTCAGCACAAAAGATCCATCTTGATAATGGCTTTTAGTGAATATGGTTAATGTGGGCAATGCAGATGAATGCATGCCAATTCTGGACAAAATAGTTCAAATTTTACTTTTATAATATAGAAAGAGGTGGAGAGAAGAGAGGTACTTAGTTGTAACCAGCTGAAATTGCACATGAAACTTTAAGAAATAAATAAAATAAATTAGATCTTGGTGTAATGTTAAAGTAGAAATAGCACTGGCTCTGGAGTCTTGCCTCTGATGCTTACTCTTTCTATGACCTTGGGCAAATCACAAACTCTTTGAGCCTCTATTTGCTTATACATATAATTAGGTGATTGGATTAGATGGCCTCTGAGGTCCTTTCCAACTCTATACTTATGAATCCTATGAATGATTTTCTTTATAAAATTTCCTTTTACAAATTCTGAACTTAGTAAACAACAAAAAAGAATATTTCTATAGATGAAGCAAAATAGAAAGATTATATGCAAGCCCACGAATCTCTCTTACATATAACTTACTTAAAAACATATAATAATTCAACATGTTACTTTCAAAGTTGTCCAGCTTGTCTGTGCAATTTTCCAAATTACCTTCTGTGCACTTTAAAAATGCTTCTGTGTCCATCTTTTCTCTCTTATGCTTTTTTTTCCTTGCTAAGACTATTGCTACTAACTATTCGGTCCTCTCAACCCAGGACCTCCATTAAAAAAGATATAGGCTTGGGAAAAGCACTAAACCTAATACCACTTGGGTTGAATGTAGCTATTGCTTCTTCCACTTAGCGGTCTATGGATAACCCTGAGGCAATGGTTTTTTTTCTTCCCTTTTCCTTACTATTTTTCTTACTTTCTTTTCTTCTTATTGCTCATGAGTCTCCATCTGGTATTTTTTTCTCCAATACTTTTGTACCAATTACCATCACTCAATATCAACTAAGAGATTAACATAAATTAACTTTAAGAAAAGAATATTTAAGAAGATACAGGGAGCAAACTGAAAGGCGAAACCATGAGAGACTTAATTTGCATGAGCATGTCAGTGTCCCAGATGATAGCTTCAGTGTTCCAGGAAGGGTGGGGAAAGGCTGGGACACTTATAGATGGGATTTATTATGTAGGTAAGAAGAAAAGTAAACTAAACATATAAGATTTTTGTTATTTTGTTTATGCACAATATTCTTTTTCTTTGTATATGGAAATGCTTGTTTTATTTTGTTTTCAAAGTTTGAAATAGAAAGTAAAATTAAATAAAAAAAGAGATACAGCCAGAACCAAGATATAATAACATCCCAAGTCTGGAGTATATTCTCCCCTATTCATACTTCAGTCTCTTTGGAGTTAGGGCTCAAACTTAATAGTTACTACAAAGAATTCTTCCTATAAGGTCCTATCAAATGGATATGACATAGTTTATTAACAAGTCATTCCCTTGCCTGTAGGGCAGTGTCTTGATTTCTAGGTTAAACCATTTATTGGCTAGGTCAAGCAGGCTATTTGTCAGGGTTGGCTATTGCTACTAACAACTCTAGTTGCTGAGGGGACCTTTCATGTGTCTTCCAACTTCTGAAGCTCTCACATAATCATAACCTGGTCTGTTCCATCTTCAATGCTTGTTCACCTAAGATTAGAAAATCATAAACAAAGAGACAAAAGAAACAGAGGTACTATGTCATTATAGTCACATTATGGCAGAATGAGTGAGATAACTCAGAGGAGGCAGCTACTACTGCTACCCCTGACCCTAAGTGGAGGCTCACAGAAGTTCTTGTCTCATTCATGATCAGAGAAGAGAGAGATTTGCTCACTTTGAGAATTTTGTACATACATCCAATTCTTGCTCAAAAGCCAATTAAAAATCTTTTTAAAAAATTCACATTTCAGTAAGTCAGCAGGAGAGAGTCAAAGGATGCCATAATGCTGTGAAACAGGGAGTGAAAGGTCATTTCCATCACACATTTCTTCTGAATGGAAACCTTGCTGGATATTCTCTTCTTTACAAAGGAAAAAAAAATGAATCCCTATAACAAATGAGCATAGTCAAGCAAGACAAAACCACATAGTTACCATGTCCAGAAAGAAATGTCTCATTCTGTATTTTCAGTACATCACCCTTCCATAAGGAACTAAGTAGGCATGGTTCATCATTTGTATTCAGGAGTCACTGATTGATCTTTAGGGTTTTGGGCTTTTCAGAGGTCTTAAGTCTTGAAAGTTATTTTTCTTTACTATGTTATTTTTCTTATGTACATTGTTCTCATGGCCCTCCTCATTTAATTCTGCATCAGTGTATATTTCCTAGGAGTCTCTAAAACATCCCCTTCATCATTTCTTATACTACAGTAGCATTTTAATCCTTTCACATGCTATGGCTTGTCCTTTCTACTTGATAAGGATGAAAATGACATCATAGGGAGATGCCTTTTGATTCATGAATAAATTGGATTTGAATGAGGCCGAGTTTTACAAAGTCATCAGGCTCATGCTTTCTTCCAGATTAATTGAAGTCTAGTGGCAAGACAAAAGTCAGGATGACTGGTATTGACTCAGGAAGCAGTGGATGACCTTGGCTTCTTTAATGTCAAATCAAACTCTAAGTGCTCCACAGTGCTGGCTTTCACCATCTTCCTGGCTACAGGAACACATTGTTCTCATATGCCTCTTCTACCAGAGGAAGTCTTCACATGCCTGGACTAGACGGCCCCTAACTTACTTATGGGTTTGAGGTCTGTCAGTTTTGCCTTCCTGCTAAGGTGGTTTCCTGATGTGTGGCTTCTGCATATGCTATCAGATCTTGGAGCCACAGGTGAGAGCTGGGTAGTAGGTGGATACTGTGACATGGAAATCACTTTAAAAGACTGATATATATTAATTTAAGGTCTCCAAGGAATTCAGCTATGTAATTCCTAAATGAAAACTCAAGTCAGCCGTCAGCCTTTTATAGAGTTTAATTACAAACAGGAGGAAGAAAGGAATTAGAGATAGAGAGAGAGAGAAAGGGGAGAGAAGAGAATAGGGCTTAACTACCCCCTCTGTTTAGGCTGGGCCAAAAGGCCCAAGCCCTTAGATAGCTGGGGCAAAGAAAGGAGATCAGTCCCTATTACTCACGTGACCAAAATGGAGAAACAGTCTCAGGGCCCTCACCTCCAGCTTCCTTCAGAGTAAGCTTCTCAGAGCACCTCTCCAACCACTCAGAGCCAAACCTCTCCAACCCCCTCCCTCAGTCCTCAGACCCCTCTATCTTTAAGGAAACCATCCAAGTTCCCTCCCCTCAGTTCTCACATCTACCAATCACTGTCCATCATTTTCCCTGTGCCAATGGTGGCTCTAGCTTAACCCAGGACCTCCCAGAGGTCTGTGGCTTTGCACATGTCTGTTGAAGGTCATATTCTCAAATAATTAAATCTTGATCTTTTGCTACAGCCCTTCCTAAATCCTGTTACCCTGAGTAGGGTAGAGATTGGAATAATTAAATTTTGATCTATGCTGCAGCCCTTCCTAAATCCTGTTAGGACTGAGTAGGGTGGAGATTGCAATTTCCAAGACCTGGTTCTGTCATTCCAAGTATCTCCATTGTATCAATTCTAAAATCAATCATGACTCAAAGAAATTCCTGTTCTATGCTTGAGCATAGGTCAAAGCCCTTTCCATTGTTCAGCAAAAGGTTTCTGTCCTAAAGTAATCTTAAGAAGGGAGGAGGAGGAACCTCCCATGCCAATGGGGTTCACATTCCAATAGACTATCACTAAGAAATTTTCCAAGTATGAAATTTCCCAATGGTGAAATTTCCAACATTTATAAGTCTAAGAAATTTTAAGGTTTACAATACCAAAGGAGGAAAAGGGTCATGAAAAAAAAAGTGTTCATTAAGCCTTCACAACAACTAGTCTTCCTTGAACACCTCATATACCCCTCATATGTCATAATTATTTTCCAGTCTGAACATTTTCAAAATGCTTAAATCAATATCAAAATTGAATCAAAATGCCTAAAAATCAATAAAGAAACATTTGCCCCAAGCTTTCATTTGGAGTGCACCCATCCTCCTTCACACACAAACCTGTTTGATGACCTTTTTGATAAGGGACTTTTTAATTAGAGTCTCCATGGAGATTGAATAAGCAAGGAAGAATTACAGAATTTTGACTCTTTAAGTGTACATATGGTAGAACATGTATTCTGCAGATGGATTATATAACAGTGGCTCCAGGGCTTTTCTCTCACATAGGTATCCACTAGATCAAGTTGGAAAATCATATAGAACCTCCAAGATGCTGCGGTTCAACTCACCCAAATAGTTCTGTCATATTGAAAAATAAGGACATACATTCACTCATGACCGGAGCTTGTGCTTGAACTCCTAGGAATATGAGATAGTTCACCCAACTGCAATAGCATGGAAAGTGGCTTCCATGGTCCATGAGGGAAGCTTTGGCATGCTCATAACAACAGACTTTACCTTTTAATGTGGATTACACTTTTATATAGGGAGGGAGAGAGGCAGAGAGATCCAATAATGAAAGACACACAGAGAGAAGCAGAGGAGAAAAGAGGGGAACAGAGCAGAGAAAAAAAAATAGAAGAGGTAAGAAATTAGAAAGGAGAGGAATACAGAGATTGAAGAGGAAAGGGGAAAAGAAAAGAGAGGAAAGGTAAAAGAAAAAATAGAAAAGGAGAATAAAGAAGAAGAGAGGAAGAGGAGAAGAAAGGAATATGAGAGTAGAAAGAGATTTAGGATGTTAGAGAAGAGTTAATGCTTTTCTTTATGATGAAGGCATGTAGGGTGTCAGATTGATGGTCTTAGGGGCCCAGGTATATGAAACATTGCTCTGATTCCCAATCTATCTGTGTTGTCCCCAGGAAATTTCATTTGATGTTTGTTTCCTATATCCTAACTTGCTTCCTACCATCCATTGTATCTAGGGATCTTATGCTACCCCTTGTCTATCCAGGATCTGCCATAACAAAGCCCTATTTGTACCTGTCCTGCTTGCTATACTTTTATCTCTATTCCATAAACCAGTTAACTGACTTGTCTCATTCCCTCAGACCCACAATAGTTTACTAGCTAACATAAAATCATACTACTATACTTCAAAGTGTTCATGAATTCATTGGTATGGCTACTTTCTCCAGAGATATAGTTTGTAGCCTTTATTCCTGACTAGGTAGGATCTTTGAATTACTATGACCAGCAAGCTTAATAACCTGTTGGTCTCCACTAATGAACTCTCTCCACTTAAATAGGTTGTTTTTAGGGTCATGCACACACAGAGCTCTCAGAATAACTTCTACACTATTATAAAGTACTGGAAAGAAGGACTTTAATCGAGGGATGTAAAATCATAGAACTAGAAATGATTTTAGAATCTTCACCTGACAGACTAATGCTCCTTAGTATTTCCCTGGATCCATCTTCTCCTAGAAATTCGTATTCCTTTTAATAGTTTAAACCACAACAGATACATATCTCATCCTGTGTAGTTCTCACCTATGTCCTTTAGGGACCCAAAGATGTTTCTTCTAAGTTTTTTTTTTTTTAATTCCATGGCTAACAGTATAACAGTTGGACTGCCTCCCTGTGATTCTTAATTCTGCCTGCATGACCATAGTGCCACCTTTCCTGATCATGTACTTCCTGAATGATGTATTTCTTGCATTCAAGTCATCATTGACAATGTGCTACATTATTCTTATGCCTACACTTGGTATTTGTTTTGACTTTTGAGCCCCTTGTAATTTTAATTCTTTGGCCACTGTATTATCTCCTGATTCACAACTATACCAGATAAACTAATCTACATTATGGAGTTAATGGGTGATAATGGCTCTCCACACTTTTCTCTCAGGATCACTGTAAGGGAAAAAATGAGATAACATTAAGTAGAGCTATATAAAATAAATACTCTTAAGGGAATATGAAATTTAGCAGAAGATTGATTCTTGAAACAATGAAATTAAAAGATTGCTGTGATGGGCATCTGCAGATTTGGGTGATAGTCCTACTCATTGTGTGACATTGAGTGAATCTCATTTCCTTGGGGTTTACTCATTTGTAAAGCTATGGGTTGAAAATTGGGTGAGTTGAGGTTGGGTGAAAAATAATTTGTAGGGTCCCTCCAGCTCAAAATCTTATACCTTGAGATTCCCAGAGATGGAATGTGACAGAAGGATGAGTTTCTAATGTGGCAGACTATTGGGGAGATGAAGGGCATGGGCCAGGAATCAGGAAGACCTGAGTTCAGATTTGGCCTCAGATACGAGATTATATGATCTTGGGCAATCAATTAACTTTGATGGCCTCAGTTTCCTCATCTCAAAAATGAGCTGGAGAAGGAGATGGCAAACCATTACAGTCTCTTTGCCTTGAAAACCCCTAAAGTGGTCATAAAGAATTGAACATGACTGAAAACAATAAAACAACAAACCAGGAAGAGGTTTTGGGGGGTTAGGGTGCTATTCCATAGGTAACTAAATTGTTTGTCAATAAGAAAGTCTTCACCTCAGTCCTCTCAAGAGAAAGATTTGGTAAAGGACAATAGAAAAAAAAGAGGAGGTTTTATGAAAGTAGAGGGGGATGGGCAGAGAAAAAAACACTAATACTAATAGCTATTAGTATTATAGTAATATAGTATATATATATATATATATATATATATATATATATATAGTATAGTAGAGTAATATAGTACATATTATGTACCAGAGATTGTGTTGCGCTTTAGAATTATTATCTCATTTGATCCTTACAACAACTCTGGGAGGTAGATGCTGTTTTTTTATCCCCATTTTATAGATGAGGAAACAGACAAAGAGAAGTTAAGTGATTTGTTCCAGGAACCTGCAGTCATTAAGTATCTGAGGCCAGATTTGAACTTCCGTCTTCCTGACATCAGACCCACTGCTTTCTCCAGTGTTCCAACCCAGTTGCCCTAGCAGAATTAGACAAGAGCATTGATGGAATAAACACAGACTACAAGCAACCTGAGTCAATATGACACAGCAGATAAAGTTTTGGGAATTGGGTTCAGGAAGTCTTGCATTCATATCCCACTTATTTCATCATTTGTCTGAACCTGGGTAATAATAACAAATGCTGCAGAAGAAACACTGATAATGACAACAAGGATGAAGGTAATGATACTGATAGTCTTTATATAGCACTTTGAGATTTGCAAAGCACTTTCTCCCCAACAACATTGGGAGGTAGGTGCACATTACCATTTATAGTTGAGGAAAGAGAGGTACAGTTTAATTGATTTGCCCAGGGTCACAGAACTAGTAAGTATCTGATATCAAATTTGAATTCAGGACTTCCTGACTAAAGGTCCAGTGCTTTATTCCATATGCTTTCTAGCTGCAAGTCACCTAACTTTTCTTAGCCTCAGTTTGTTCATCTTCAAAATGGGGATGAAATGATCCAAAACAGAACAAACATGATAACTGAAATATTAAAAATATGTCAGCCAAGTTTTGGTTGAAAGAACTGGAGATGAAAAGGCACAGGGCAAATACAATTGGTTTAAGTCTTTGAAAAAACTTGACTTCTGCCCAAGGAATAATGAATGGAAATTGTTGTGCAATTGTTGTGCTGGTGGTGGTGGTGGTTTCAGTCAGGTAGGATGCTTCAGGACTCCTTTTGGACTTTTCTTGACAAAGATACTAGAGTGGTTTGTCTTTTCCTTCTCTGGTTCATTTTGTAAATGAGGAACTGAGGTAAACAGAATCAAGTGACATGGCTAGGATTATATAAGTAAGTAATCTGAGGCCAGAACTTGAATACAGGAAGATGAAGCTCTGCTGGCTTCAAGTCTAGAACTCTATATATTGTGCCACTTAACTTCCTCAAATGGAAATGAAAAAGAAACAAATTTCAGTTGGTTACAAGAAAAAAATTTCTAACATAGTTGTTTAAAAGTGGGGTAGGAATGTATGTTCATAGGACCATAGGCCTAGAGCTAGAAGGCACTTCAGGGGCCATTGAGTCAATTTACAGAGGAGGATAGGAGTGAGAAGGACTTTAGGAGGTTGTAAGGTTCTTTCTTTTTCTTCCTTCCTTCCTTCCTTTCTCTCTCTCTCTCTCTCTCTCTCTCTCTCTCTCTCTCTCTCTCTCTCTCTCTCTTTTTCTTTCTTTCTTTCTTTCTTTCTTTCTTTCTTTCTTTCTTTCTTTCTTTCTTTCTTTCTTTCTTTCTTTCTTTCTTTCTTTCTTTCTTTCTTTCTTTCTTTCTTTCTTTCTTTCTTTCTTTCTTTCTTTCTTTCTTTCTTTCTTTCTTTCTTTCTTTCTTTCTTTCTTTCTTTCTTTCTTTCTTTCTTTCTTTCTTTCTTTCCTTCTTCTCTTACCTTCCATCTTAGAATCAATATTATGTATTGGTTCCAAGACAGAAGAACAGTAAAGACTAGGGTGGTAGGAATTGAGTAACTTGCCCAGGGTAACATTATTAGGAAGTGTCTGAGTCAGATTTGAACCCAGGTCCTCCCATCTCTAGGCCTAGCTTTCAATCCACTGAGCTACCCAGCTGCCAGTTTTTAATCATTGGAGGTTTTCCAGCAGAGGCAGATTCACTGTCCCGTGTTGGAGGCATTTCAGAGTAGATGTCTGCCTAGGTAAGGGTGGGATTAGAGGATTTTTTGAGGTTCCTTCCAGCTCTTAGATTCTAAAGTTTTGTGAACAAGGATCATAGTAACCTTTGCACAGCATGTAGTGTATGAAAAGTGATGCTTTCTTGGTGACAGGGAGAGCAGTGTTTATGATATTTCTTTCATGGGGTCACTTTGATGTCAGTTTTTCAGCTCCATAGAGATCTATAAACACAGCCACTTCCCTGCATGGGAAAGTGCAAAGACTATTCCATAGAAATAGCTGGAGGGGTTTACCTTGACTGAGGCAGAGATTCCAGTCTGGGTCCAGTTTCAAACACTGATATTCTGACAAACCCATAACTAAGTAATGGCTCATCTTTATGAGGTGTCTTATTTCTTTGGTAGTAAACCCTGGATTTTTTTTTATTTTCTATTTATAAGTTTAACTTCCCTGAGATTAAAGCCAGTGCCAAAAACAAAGTGAAAACACTAGAAAAGAGCAATAACAAAACAATAACCCAGGCAGAAGATAAGGGGATGAAGGGGTGTGTGTGTGTGTGTGTGTGTGTGTGTGTGTGTGTGTGTGTGTGTGTGTGTGTGTGTGTATGGTGTGGATGGATAGTGACAAGAAAGGAGGTGTTACCAAGCTAACTTTGATAAAACTGAACTGACCATTGGTTTTCATTGCTCATTGGGTGACCTGAGCCTCAGACAATAGGACTACTCCTTGGCAGAAGGAAAAAGGAGATTTTCAGACAAGTGACCCCCTATTTTTTTTCCTATATAGTGCCAAACAACTAGTTGACAACATAACTCCTTTTAATTTACACTATCTAGGGGAGAGATGAGAAAATGTGCTATCGCCAAATTTCACCACATTATTTCTCTCCATTTCTACTTCTGTCCACACTTTAATCACTTTTAAATCAAATACTGGGACCTGGAATCAGAAGACTTGGATTCCAGATCTAGCTTTGCTACTTCATAGTTATAAAATCGTCGGGGTCATATCTTAGTTCTCTGACATCTTCTCTCTCTCTCTCTCTCTCTCTCTCTCTCTCTCTCTCTCTCTCTCTCTCTCTCTCTCTCTCTCTCTCTCCCCCTTACCTTGGGAACATTTATATCCCTTTAAATCATAGGATTGCTGTGAGGCTCAGATGAGATAATGTATCTGCTTGCTATTACTATTTTCTATTTCTCTGTCTCCATGGAACAAGAAGCTTCTCTCTTCAGGGTCATTTGGATTAGATTATTTCCATTTTTGATTGCCCAAGATTGTGTCCATTCTTCTCTCAAATAAGATGAAAATATCTATTTGAGGATACAGCTGGGTGACTTAGTGGATTGAGAGCTAGATCTAAAGACAGGAGGTCCTGGGTTCAAATTTGGCCTCAGACACTTCCTACTGTGTGACCTTGGGTAAATCACTTAACCCCCATTGCCTAGCCCTTACCACTCTTTTGCCTTGGAACCAATATGTAGTATTGATTCTAGGGTAGAAGGCAAGGGTTTAAAAATATCTATTTGTGTATTTCAAGATTTTTTTCCTTATTCCCTCTAACATTTCTACTCATCTGATTAATCCCTGACTCCTACTTTGTGCTACAGACAACCAGCTTGGTCATCAGAACCAGCTAACTTCAGAAGTCAGACATGTAAATATGTAAGAAGTGTATTATGAAGACAGCTTCCTAGGGAGAGGGAATGGACTCAGAGGTGACGCCAATGCTAACAGGTACTTGTTTCCCACCCAAAGCTGGCTTACTTCTTTATCTAAACCTTTGTCCTTCAATTTCAGATCCCCAACTGTTTTTCAGATACCTTGAATTGGAAGGCCAGTAGATATCTTAAACTCACCATGTCCAAAATAAAATTCCTTATCTCCACTCTTAAACCCTTGCTCCATCCTATCTTCCCTTTTACTGTAGAAGCCAACATCCTCCCAACATTCTGTGTATTGTTTTCCCTTCTTCCAGAGTACTCTACTCATGATCTTCATGTGAGAGACATGTTTCCCACCTTAATGGAATCATGATAAAAAGATAATAACTTTGTGATCCCTGATTATTACCAAGCCAATGAATGATTAAATAACATTAGTCCAACCACATGCAATTACTTAATCTAGGGGAAATTTTTTTTGTTAGGTATAGTGTTAGAGAGTAAAGTTTTCCTAGCATAGAATAGTGAAGTTTATAAGTTTATCAAAAGGATCCTAGGAGTATTTTGTAATAATTATATTATTCTACAAAATTAATTAATCCATTTAATTTTTTATGTCAATATTCAAGATTAACTAGCATTTTTCTGTTTCTGAATAGGGGTTACAGGAAGGTTTATTGAAAGGCAAGAAGTAAAGGGGTCGAGAAAGGCCAGAATCCCTTGCTTTAGAAGAAGAAATAGAAGCTACCTGTCATGAAAGCAATGAGACTAGGAAACCTTGCTGTGCAAAGATTTGACTTTTTATTTTTAACAAGGAAAGCATACAACTATAATCTGAGACCCCCTGTAGCAAAATACATAATCTTGTAGTTTCATGTCTATTCTAACACTTGTATTAGAAATGATATCAATATGTCCTTAGTATCATTTTTATTACACACTACATCTCCATTTCTGGGAAATCCTCAAACCTGACAGAGGTGACCAGACCTGTGGGCCACCAGATCTCCACGGCTAGCTATTCTTTTACATGAATCAATTTGATATAAAGATTAGTATAATGTATAACCATACACTTATAGTTAATGAAATGACACACATACACTTAAGACAATTACTCAGGTACTATCCAAATATTACCTTCTTAATTTGGTAACATACACAGACTTATGTCTGGGACTATGTTGTTGCTCTGAATCACAGTTACATTTTCTGTTAAACTTTAACAGAAAGTTTAAACACACTCAAAGCATTGTTTAAGGCATTGATTATTGATTTTCTTATTATACTTATGATTCCTGATTCATGTGTTTTCTATTATCTAACACTTCATGCTACTTGCCTAGGACAGATACAAAATATTTTTAAACAACAATGGTAAGTCAATTGTTATGCACTTAATAGGTGCTCTACACTGTGCTAAACTCTGGAGATGAAAAAAAAAGGCAAAACCAATCCCTGCCCTCAAGGAGCTAACATCCTAATAAAAGAGACAATAATTTACAAGCTTGTTATATATTGAGTAGATGTAGGTAATCTTTTTTTTAAATAACTCTTACCTTCCATTTGAGGTCAATACTGTATATTGGCTCTAACGCAGAAGAGTGGTAAGGACTAGGCAATGGGGGTCAAGTGACCTGCCCAGGGTCACACAGCTGGGAAGTGTCTGAGGCCAGATTTGAACCCAAGAACTCTTGTTTCTAGGCCTGGCTCTCAGTCCACTGAGCTACCCAGCTGCCCCCTGATATAGATAATCTTAATAAAAGATTGGATGCTGCTGATAAAGGCTGAATATAATTTGATTATTCATAGCATGGTGTTTGAGTGTGTATCAGTCTGAGTAACGTGCTGGCTGATTTATCCTTCTCTTTCACTCTCAGTTTTTCTGCCTTCAGTCTGTATAAAATGAAAGCTATGTGCATGCCAATGGCCAGTGTCCATCTCTTACTTCTCCCTCCCCCACTCTCCCCAGCATGATGGGAATAAAGGACAGAATTGTCCAGGAACCGTCTGGCTGCATATATCTGAATCCTGTCCCCAATTCCTCCTTTCAGCCCCTTCTTGTTCATTATGTACAATATGATGTACTGAGATTATATGTTTTAAGAGGAGCCTGCAGCCAGCCTTCTGGGACAATACAAAAGCCAAGCTGTCAGCGGAATCTTGGAGAGCTGATGGCTTCAAGGGCACTGAGAGTAAAAGGTGCTGGGGAGACTTGGCAGTTACTTAGTGAGACAGGGAGAGAAAGTATGTCCTTTGCATGAGATAGGTTACTGTGTTTGCAAAGCTTGAAGTTTGCTTGTTTAACAGAGGAGATGAGCTGTCGGCAGAGGGAGGAATACTGGAGTGCTGAGGCTGCTTCTGAGCTCCCCCCTCACCAGCCCCACAGGGGAAAGAAAAGTAAACATGTTTCTCCATGGGGTTGTCATGCTGGGATTAAATGGAGTCTTAGGGCAAAGCAGAAGCCTGACTTTTAATGGTTTTACTAGTCTTAATCCCCTAAAGGGAAGCTGTACAGAGCACATATGCTTTTAAAATGGGATGTTCTTTTCTAAAAATAGGTCATTC
The DNA here is from genome assembly GCF_027887165.1 of Monodelphis domestica. Classification (NCBI taxonomy): domain Eukaryota; kingdom Metazoa; phylum Chordata; class Mammalia; order Didelphimorphia; family Didelphidae; genus Monodelphis; species Monodelphis domestica. Next base: position 496,362,006 of record NC_077227.1, read on the forward strand.
CTCCCGGGAAGGAGTGGGTGTCATGAATGCCACGGGTAATCCTGCTGCCTGAAACCCAACAGGGAAGCCCAATTGGTGTTCTCTGGTTGTGTCTATGTACATTCAGAGCTCAGAAATATCATAAAGATCTTTTAATTGATGCTTCTAATTTTATAGAAGTGCTGAGGTCCAGAGAGAAGTGACTTATGCAAGGTTACAAGGTGAATTCTTGGAAGAAGAGGAACTCAACTTTTCACTCTACCAGGCCCTTTAGAAACCAAACAAACAAAGAAAGAAACAAACACACGTGGACTTTTCCACTTCAGACTAAATTTTGACCAAATCCCCTTCTTACTTACAAGAGTAGGTATGGATATGCAGCCAGATGAGGGAAGGGTGTATAGTACCCTCCACTGTAGAAGTGACCTACATGGGCACGGTGATAGCACAGTGGTGATACAATCAAGGGTTTCCCTCCCTCCCTCCCTTCCCCAATTTCCCTGAAATGCAGCCTTATTTCTATTTCTACTTCAAAAGGCAAAGGCTAGCATTGGAGAAGGGGGACTTCATAGTGGACCTACCAGCCTAGAGTGGGAACCTCATACACCAACAGAAACTAATCTATACTATCCGAGCTAAGTCCTGGGTGTTTACCTGAGGTTCACTGAGTTTAACTGATTAGCCCTTGGTCACATGTGTCAGAGATGGGCTTAAACTCTGGTATTCCTGATTCTAAATCAAGCATCTATCCAATCTGATGGCCTGCCTTTACATGTGGTAAAAAGGCTTTATTGATTCGAATTGAATTGAACTTTGAAGGCTCTGTTGCCAATAGCCAAGAAAAATGCTAAAAGGTCAAAGAACCTAAAGATAGTGAAGGTCAAGGTGAGGAATTATTTTACATTTCCTTAAAACACAGAGTGGAAATGAATAGTGTCAAGAGGACACAGATTAGATGCCAAAACCTTGTTCATACTTGCATATTTGAAAATGGTCTGGGACTTCTTTGGTATCCTTTCTACTATTGCTGACTAAAATCCCCTTTTTCATATTAGTAAAATCGTCTTTGTGAGTTATTATAACTGAAAAATTCTATACTCCTATTGATGATATTCTCCCAATTTAACTAGGTTAATTCTGCGATATTAGACTTGGAGCCTATCTGTGGGGCCATATTCAAAGCTTTTTTAGTTTTATAATGTCTACCTGAACTCCTTTGGCTTGGCCTTCAAGAATCTAGGATCACATCCCTGTCATCATGGATAAGGACGTTAGTATGACTTTTACATATAGATAGTGCTTAATAAATGCTTGTTGACTATGAAATTACACTGACTAAGCTTGGGGCCAAGGATATAAAAGACATCTCTGCCTTTTTGCTGAGGCAGGAGACAATGAATATGGGAAATTGTAATGCCAGACTTTTTCATATATTGGTTAATTTTTCTGAACTGCTTTTTAAAAAAGATCATTTTATTTTCCCAATTACATGTAATAACAATTTTCAACATATGTTTTCTGAAATTATAAGATACAAAATGTCTCCCTCTCTTCCTTAGCTCCCTTCTCTTAGAGATGGTAATTTGATTCAGATTATACATATGTTATCATGCAAAACATGCTACCATATTGGTCCCTTTTTTGGGAAAATTTAATTTAATTAATTAATTTAGAATATTTTTCCATGGTTATAAGATTCATGTTCTTTTCCTCCCCTCCCCCCAAACTTCTCCCATAGCCAACATGCAATTCCGCTGGCTTTTACATGTGTCATTGATCAAGACCTATTTCCATAGTATTAATATTTGCACTAGGGTGATCATTTAGAGTCTACATCACCAATCATATTCACATATACCCATATGATCAAGCAGTTGTTTTTCTTCTGTGTTTCTACTCCCACAGTTCTTCCTCTGGATGTGGATAGTGTTCTTTCTCATGAGTCCCTCAGAATTATTCTGGATCATTGCATTGCATCTAGTAGAGAAGTCTATTACATTCTATTGTACCACAATGCATCATCTGTGTATAATGTTCTCCTGGTTCTGCTCCTCTCACTTGCATCAGTTCCTGGAGGTCATTCCAGTTCATATGAAATTCCTTCAGTTTATTATTCCTTTGAGCAAAAATATTGGTCATTTTTAAAAAGAGAATACTTGTATAAAGCCAACCCCCCCCCAAATAAAAATGCAAATAAACTAATGTGAAAAATAATATGCTTTGTTCTACATTTTGACTCCAACAGTTCATCTCTGGAGGTGGATCATATTCTCCATCATAAATCCTTCAGAACTGTTGTGGATCATTGTTTTTCTGAGAGTAGCTCAGTCTCACAGTCAATCATCTTAAATATTGCTGTTACTGTGTACAATGTTTCTCCTGGTTCTATTTATTTCACTTTGCATCAGTTTGTGTAAGTTGTTCCAGATTTTTCTGAAATCATCCTACTCGTCATTTCTTATAGCGCAATAGTATTCCATCACTATCATATACCACATTTTGTTCAGCCATTCCTCAATTGATTGGACATCCCTTCAGTTGCCAATTCTTTGCCACCACTAAGAGAGCTGCTATAAATATTTTTGTACAAATGGCCCTTTTCCTTTTTTATGACCCTTTTGGGATAAAGATCAAATGTTTGTATTACAAAGTCAAAGGGTATGCACAGTTCTATATCCCTCTGGACATAGTTTCAAATTGTCCTTCAGAATGATTGGATCAGTTTACAACTCCACCAATTTTGCCACATATTGTCCAACATTTATCACTTTCCTTTACTATCATACTGACCAATCTGATAGGTGTGAGGGGGTACCTCAGAGTTGTTTTAATTTGAATTTCTCTAATCAAGAGTGATTTGGAACACTTTTCATATCATTATTGATAGCTTTGATTTTGTAAAAAATAGACTCGAACTCTGGACTTCAATCCCCACAAGCCTTTGCTCCACTTCCCCAGAATGCTTTCTAATCTCACGGAATTCTGAGGTGGACGAGATCGAGAAGGGATTTAAACTGATTGCAAAGGCTTTTGGCTCTCTTTTTTGGACTTCTGTTTTGGAGCAGAGGCGTCTCTTCCATGATGTGAGGTTATCTTGTCTAGGCCTCTGGCCTAGGCATGTGTTTTTTTCTTATTCTGTATTTTCTTTAATCTTTAACCTGTAATAAACCTCATAAAATATAATACTCCTTGCAGAGAGAAACTAATGTCTACCTGCTTCAGTCTCCCCTAAATTTTAATCTTTACAGTTGGCGTAACCACTTCGGGAAAATGAAATATCTCAATCTTCTGATTTCTTTTCTGACCTTTAGTTCAACTTTTAATATCTAGTGCCTAGAAAATTTTTTTTGAGCCACATTTCTCTGGCCAAGGTTTTTTTTTTTTACCCTTGCAAAACTGCAGTCCCTGATCCAGACCTATTGAGTTTGCCGCCCACCCCACCCGGCTCAGCCTGTCGCTTCCTGCCTGCAGTCCTGATCGTCCTCACCTGGTACTCTGGCTCCCGGCCCTGCCCACCCTGGCAGCCCACTCGGGCTCTGGCTCTTGCTTCTGGCCTCTCACCTGGTGCCCGATCTCCTGGCCCTGCCTGCTTGTCTGTGCTCCGGCTCTGGCCCCGGCCCTGCCCACCCCAGCGGTTTTTTTTCTCGCTCACCTGGCCCATCTGAGTCAACCAAGATTTCAATTACCTGGTGACCTGTATGCCCAACAAACCCAGATCCTTGACTGGTAACAAAACGGGGGGTGGGTATTGGCTCCACATGGGTGGCCTGGGCTCCACGTGGACTGGGGCAGGAGGAGGTATCAGAGCAGGGGAAGAGAGAAAGGGAGAGAGAAGAAACAGACTTTTCAAACAGACTTTTAAGCAATGGGCTATTTAAAAGGATACCTTTTGACTGTTCTGGTAATTTCACTGATTTCACCTTCGTGCCAGAAGAAAGATTCAGCCCAAAGATTCAACTTTGAAGGGGCAAATGGGTGGCTCAGGGAACTGATAGCCAGGCCTACAGACATGCAGTCCTGGGTTAAAATCTGGCCTCAGATACTTCCCAGCTGTGTGGCCCTGAGCAGATCGCTCAGACCCCATTGCTTAGCCCTTACCACTCTGCCTTTGGACAATAGGCATCTAAATGGATAATTAAAAACAACAAACAACAACAACAAAAAACACACCTAAAGAACTTTGAAAAGACTGGAGGTTATAAATTTTAAGGCATTTCAGACTCCAATGGTTTATACAGATCTCTGTATTTCTATTGCATTTTGATATTTGCTTGGTTTAAGATTTAACTTTGTGATGTTAAATTCATATATTACAGTATTGAATATTATTCTGTTACACTGAAGGTTGATTGAATTTATTTAAATGTACTGAGTTAACTACTGTTAAATTCTGTTGTTTTTCCCCTATAACTGTGCTGAAAAAATATTATTGAATAAGCCCATATAAGGAAAAAAAGGATGGACTTCAGAATTGGTTACAATTGCTATAACAACCTTGGAAAATTTAATATGCTAAATATCTCAACTGATTTTAAGGGTTTTTTAAATATGATTTTTGTAATTTTTTTTTAACAATCTCTGGTCATTTTTGCCTGCCCCTACCATGAGGTAAGGCCCATTACAGTAGATGAAAATATTCATCTATTTCATTAACATTGTCAGATTTATTGGCATATAATTGGGTAAAATAGTTCTTAATGTTTGCTTTAATTTCTTTTTCATTGGTGGGAAATTCACCCTTTTCATTTCAATTTAAAAAATCAAATTAACCAATGTACTATATTTTTATTTGCTTTTTTCCATAAAAGTAGCTGCTAGCCTTATTTATTGGTTCAATGGTTTTCTTGCATTCAATTTTATTAATTTCTCCTTTGATATTTAGGATTTCTAACTATTTTTATTTGAAGATTTTTAATTTGTTCCTTTTCTAATTTTTAAGTTGCATGCCCAGTTCATTGATATGCTTTTTCTCTATCTTATTGATGTAAGCTTTTAGAAATATAACATTTCCATTAAGTACTGATTTAGCTGTATTTCACAAATTTTGATATATTGTTTTCTCATTGTCAAACTTTTTAATAAAATTATTCATTGTTTCTATAATTTGTTTTTTGACCCACCTCTTTTTAAGAATTAGATAATTTAATTTAGTTTATAATTTGTCTTTCAATTGACACTTATTGATTATAATTTTTATTGCATTATGATCTAAAAAGGATACATTTATTATGTTTGCTTTTCTGCATTTGATTGCAAAGGTTTTATGCCCTAATGCATGGTCAATGTTTGTATAGGTATCATGTGCTGTTGAAAAGAAGGTATATTCCTTTCTATTTCCATTCAGTTTTCTCCAAAGATCTCTCATATCTAACTTCTAAATTTTCATTCCCTTTATTCTCTCTTGTTATTTTTTTTTACTTGATTTATCTAGATCTCAGAGGAAAAAGTTGAGATCTTCCACTAGTATAGTTTTACTGCCTATTTCCTCTAGAAGTTCATTTAATATCTCCTTTAAAAGTTTGGAGGCTATACCATTTGGTGGATATAAGTTTAGTATTGATTTTACTTCATTGTCTATGGTACTTCTAAAACAAGATGTAATTTCCTTCTTTATTTCTTTTAATTAGATCTATTTTTGCTTTACCTATGTCTGAGATCATGTCTGTTACACCTGCTTTTTTTTAAACTTTAGATGATGCACAATAAATTCTGCTCCATCCATTTACCTCTACTCTGTGTGTATCTCTTTGTATCAGATGTGTTTCTTGTAAACAACATATTGTAGGATGCTGAGTTTTAATTCACTCTGCTATCCACTTCTGTTTTATAGGTGAACTCGTCCCATTCATATTCACAGTTATGATTCCCATCTTATTTTCCCCTTTTGATACTGCTCTTTTTCTCTCCTTTTATTCTGTTTATCTTTACAATTTTTTTTCCTTTTAACAGCCACTCCCATTTTATCTTTTCTTCTATTACCCTTCCCCACCATGTCTTATTCCTCTTCTATTTCTCTATGAGATAAGTATTCTATATGCAAGTGAGTATAGTTGTTCTCTCTCTGAGTCAATTCCAATGTGTGGAAGGCTTAAGCAACTGCCTGTTGGCCCCTCATCCTCCTCACCACTGTAATAATTGCTTCATGTATCTTTAGGTAAGATAATTTATCCTATTCTATTTCTCTTTTCCTTTTTCTCTCTGTGCAATTCATTTGTTAACCCCTTGATTTTTTTTACATATATCATCCAATCAGCTTACTCCCACACTCTCTGTCTATACATACTCCTTCTAACTGCTCTAATAATGACACAAATTTTAGAAGTTACAAATATCATCTTTCCAACATAGGAATAGAAACACTTTGATCTTATTGAATCTCTTAAATTTTCTCTTTCTTGTTTTCACTTTTGTGATACTCTTGAATCTTGCATTTGAAAATCAAACTTTCTGTTTAGGTCTGATCTTTTCATCAGGAATGCCTGGAAATCTGTTTTACTAAATGACTATTTTACCCCCTGAAAGAATATGCTTTGCTTTGCTGAGCAAGTGATTCTGGGGTGTTGACCTATTTTCTTTGTCTTCTGGAATATCATATTCTAAGCCTTCTAATCCTTTAATATGGAAATTTCTAAATCCTTTATAATCCCGACTGTTGACACAATGATATTTGAATTGTTTCTTTCTGGCTATTTGATGTATTTTGTTGTTGGCCTAGAAGCTCTTGAAGTTGGCTATAATATTCTTGGAAGTTGTCATTTGGGAATTTACTTTTTGAGGTGATCCATATATATTTTTTCAATTTAAATTTTACCTTCACATTCAAGAATATCAGGGCAGATTTTTTTATATAATTTCTTATAATATGATGTCTAGGATATTTTTTAAATTATGGATTTCAGAGTCAAATAATTCTTAAATTGTCTATCCTGGATCTATTTTCCAGGTTAGTTATTTTTTTTTCAATGAGAGATTTCATGCTTTCTTCTATTTTTTTGTTCTTTTGATTTGGTTTTGTTATTTCTTGATGTCTCCTAAAATGATAAATTTCTACTTGCAAAATTCTAACTTTTAAGGAATTATTTTCTTCTATGAGCTTTTGAGTTTCCTTTTCCAATTTGGGTATTTCTACTTTGTATGAAACTCTTTTTCTTCTTTGTATTTTTGTACCTATTTTTCCACTTGGGATAATTTTTCTTTGCATTGCTTTAATTTCTCTTTCCCATTTTTTCTCTTCCTCTCTTATTTGATTTTTGAAATTCTTTTCTAGCTCTTCTGAGACTGAAACCAATTCCCTTTTTTGACATTTTATGTTTAGATGTTTTGATCTCACTGTTCCCTTCTGTGTTTGTGCTTTTCTCATTTTGTCTCCATAATATTTTCTATGTGTTTTTTGGATGTTTGCTCATTTTCCTAGCCTTTTTCTCAACTTTCTTTTTTTATCTTACAGATGGGCTCTGTACAGAGAGAACACTCCCTTAAACTTCAGCTTTTTCCTTGGGTTTCTGTAAGTCTCATTTCTAAGGTAGTATAATGGCCTGTCAGTGTGGAGATCTAAATGTCTCCTACTGTTGATTCAGTATCCCCCATGGTCTGCTGATGGCTTGCAGGACCCATAGAATTGAACGCTACCTTGTGCTGGGGCTCAGGGGCTAACCTCAGGCTTAGTCAGGGGCTTTAGCCTCACTCTGGCTTACACAGACCAGGTGCATTGGGGACTGACTTGCATTGCCTGCACTGCAAGCTTGGGCAGGGGCTCTTGGCCTCCTCTTGGGTTTACATGAACTAAATACACTGGGAGTTCTTTAAGCTGGTGTTTGGGTCCTCAGCTAGGGCTTGGTCAGGGGCTTCAGGCCTCACTCTGGCCAACATAGACCACGTACACTGGGGACTGACTTCCACTGGAATTTGGGTTCTCACTGCAGGCGTGGGTAGGGACTCTTGGCCTCCCTTTGGGTTTGTATTAGTTAAGAGCACTGGAGACCACCTTAAACTGGGATTTGGTGCCTCAGCTAAGACTTGAGCATGGACTCAGAGCCTTACTCTGAACCTAAACTAGCTAGGTATGTGGTGGATTGATTTGTGCTAGGACTTACAACTTCAAGAGGTTGGCAGGGGGTACCCTTTGCTATTGCCTTAGGCAGAGTCTTGAAATTGGCTTGGGTCAGGGTTCAAACCTGAAATGGTAGCTGTGGGGTGGGAGAGGCTTCCTGTTGACTTCTGCCTGTACTCCTTATTGCAGTCTTGCTATGGACTGTGCTCTCCTCTCACCCCAGTGAATCAGACTCTTTTTGCCTATCTTCCAAAGTTGTTTTCTGCAGGAAATTTGCTTCATTCCATCCTCCTGTTAATTCTGTCACTCCAGTATTCATTTTGAGGTGTTATTTAAAGGTTGATTGGAAATGATTCTCAAAGAATTTGGAGCTTTCTTTGTCTATTCTCTGCCATCTTGATTCTACCCCCCCACCCCCATGTGTTAAACTGTTTTTTAAAAAACCTCTTTTAATTATTTGTTATAAGGGATAGTTCTCTGGGAAGGCAAGTGAGAAAGTATAAGCTGGGAATTATAGATAATAAAAAATAAAACATACTAATATCCTTTATTAAAATCAATGCTTATTAAATTGAAATGAATAATGGTTGAAAGATAAACTGATAACATTGCATAGTACTTTGTACTTTACAATGAACTATTATATCTGATATTTCATTTGATTCTCACAAAAGCTTTCTGAGGAAGATTAGTTAGAAATTAAAGGAGGTTATGCTGTATGATAGAAAGAGCCTTGAGACCCATGTTTGAGTCCCACTGCTACTGTGGAGTAAGTCATTTGACTTCTTTCATTTGTGAAATAAATGAATTAGAATCCATGAACTCTAAAATCCCTTCCAGGGCATCTAGGTGCTGAAGTGAATAGAGCTCCGAGTTAAAATCTAGCCTCAGATACTTCTTAATTATGTGACCCTGGACAAGTCACTTAACCATGTTTGTCTCAGTTTTCTCATTTGCAACTGAACCAGAAATGGCAAACTACTTCACTATCTTCACCAAGAAAGCCCTCGATGGGGTCATGAAGAATTGATAGAATTGAAATGACTGAACCACAGCAAAAGGCCCTTCCAGATTATTATTCATTTAGAGATTTTTGTAAGATGCTGTTCCTTGATGAAGACATGGAATTGCTGACTTTTCAGAATGAGAAGTTAGTGGGTAGAAGCTTCCACATAAGAAGTAGCTCTTCCATATGAGTGCTATAAAGTGTTTAGAAAGTAAGGTCTCATGCCAACTTGGTCAGATTTTTTTGAAGGTTCTAAGTAGAATCAAAGCTGTGATATCAGGGTCATTAGCAACTCAGTTATCCTGGAGCTGACTAAAGTATTTTGATTAAAAAAATAAATCATAAGGAAAAGATATAGATTCTGCCTAGTCTGATAAGACTCTGGCTTGTTTCCTGGTTTGCAATGATAGACTTGGGTTGATCGCCTTTTTGTTCTGCTTTGCTTTTATTTGTAGTTGTAGCTGCTCACCCCTACAGATAAATTCACCAGCACCCTGGGATTTATTTACAGTATTTCAATTTTCATCCCACTTCAGTTTCGTTTAGTGATATGAAAATTGGCTCTTGCTTTTATTCAATCCTTCATTCTGGGGCTCTCCTTTTTTTAGCTGCACCAGATTTAATGGAAACTCTAATAATGGAATGGAAATATAGCCAGGTTATTTTATTAGGGCATAAGCAACATAAAGGGCTTTTTTCCATAACTAAGATAAACCTGAATTTTTCATCTCAAATCCTCACGCTCAAAATCATTTCTTCCCTGAGACTTCCCAAGGGCTCCCTATTAAATAAAATTACACCAGGAACATCATGGCTCCAGAATAAATATTTTCTGAGCTGCCTTTGGTGGATGGTATAGCTGATTTTTGGAAAAAAAAAAATCTAAACCATCCTTAAAAAGACAGGCCCTGACTAAAATAAATCTATGTGCTAGAATTTCTGCCTGCCATCAGAATGTTGTTTTCTGCTCAGCTAGGGCATGACTTACTGCCAGCTATGCATTTAAATACCCCATTGTCCCTTTGTGTTAGGCCTCTGTATCCTGCCTTAATTATCCATTGGTGGCCTTCAGGAGGCCGATAAAACTATTAAAACTCAAATTCAATGCAGTTTGGAATGACGCCACTAAAATTGATAGATAGTATGCTAGGTCTGTCAGCATTACTATCACCACTAAATTTGCTCCTGATGTAAAAATATTATACTCAACTATGGTGGACATAATGGAGGCTCAGAACTTCCTTGGCTAACCAGATCTGGAGGCCAAGAAGCTTCAAGCCCTCTATAGTGTTTACTTTGGTATCTTTTCCCATTTTGACAATAATTTGATTGTTCTGGAGGTGGAGGTGAGATCCATTCAAACCCTGATCAGTAAATAAAAGCCTCTAGCTGTTGAGTGAGGTTTATATTAGGAAGGAACAGGAAGGAGCAAAAAGACTCATTGAAACTAACTGTGTATATTGCCTTGATAAAATGAGTAATTTTGAGTTTCCCCACTGGGTTCCTCATTCTCATGTTTAGCCATAGGAAACTTACCTTGATTTTTATCTGTTTGATTTAAAAACAATGTTTTACAGCAGTCAGATCTAGTAATAGGGTCTTGTGTAGCTGCTTTTATTTGGCTTAATCAATGTCATTGATTTCCCTTTAAATGTAAAGATTGCACCGTTCAGCTTTAATTGCAGATCTGGTTGCAACAACCTTTTTCTTGGAGGCAAAGGCAAAGCCAGGTTCATTAGGCCTCCCATCTAATAAATCACTCTATTTTTCACAATCCTGTCAGGCCTAGCTTGGACTTCCATCAATTTAACCATTTATGTTGGTCTTGGGGTTCTGGGCCCTTTGAAGGGAAATGGAACACCCAGCAAGAGGTTGTTTAATTGAACCATCATAGTTAGAGGCTTAATATCTAGGGCTGAAATTCTGTCATCTAGTAAACTAGGTGCTTTGTCATAGGTGACTGCTGAAAAGGGAGAGCAAAAATGCGCTGGGGAATAGTTTTAAAGGAAAAACTGCAAGTAATATTGGTTTTGAATACAACTGGGCTATAGTTTCCTTATGGATAGGATTTTCTCTGATGTGTATTGAGGCCAGGGACCAAACTAATGGCCTAGTGGATGTCACGCTCTAATGCATATCAATAAATATATAACGTAAGCAGGTAGACCCATTAGCAGCAGCATATTGCTAGTTCAGGAACGAGGTGACAAAGGCCTATACTAGGAGGGAGAGCAGTGTCAGAGGAGGGAAGGGAGAATATTCAGGAAGATTGTAAGGTTATATCAACAGGACTTGGCAACATTGGATATGGAGGCAGTGAGAGATGTGAGGAATTAGGATGACTCCTGGCTTGCTAGCATGAGAGACTGGGAGAATGGTGTTGTCTTCTACAGTAATAGGGAAGATGGTGATGGAAGTGTTACAGGGAGAGATTTCTTAGTTTTGTTTTGGACATATTGAGTTTAAGATGTCTACTAACACAGTAACAACAATAGTGAAGAATGATCAACCAAGAATGACTTAACTGTTATCAGCAAGGGAAGGATCCCAGGCAACTCCAAGGTATTCATGACGAAAAAGGTATTATATCTCTATAAAAGGACAGATGGAGTCTAAATGCAGATTAAAGCATACCATTCTTCACTTTATTTCCTCCCATAAATTTTTTTTCTCATGTAAGCAAAGTATGAAGGAGATAAGATGTAAATAATTCTGTGCTTTTTTCTCCTTACTCCCTCCCTCCCTTCCTCCCTCCCTCCCTCCCTCCCTCCCTCCCTCCCTCCCTCCCTTCCTCTCTTCCTTCCTTCCTTCCTTCCTTCCTTCCTTCCTTCCTTCCTTCCTTCCTTCCTTCCTTCCTTCCTTCCTTCCTTCCTTCCTTCCTTCCTTCCTTCCTTCCTTCCTTCCTTCCTTCCTTCCTTCTCTTCCTTTCTTTCTTTCTTTCTTTCTTTCTTTCTTTCTTTCTTTCTTTCTTTCTTTCTTTCTTTCTTTCTTTCTTTCTTTCTTTCTTTCTTTCTTTCTTTCTTTCTTTCTTTCTTTCTTTCTTTCTTTCTTTCTTTCTTCTTTCTTTCTTTCTTTCTTTCTTTCTTTCTTTCTTTCTTTCTTTCTTTCTTTCTTTCTTTCTTTCTTTCTTTCTTTCTTTCTTTCTTTCTTTCTTTCTTTCTTCATTTGTTTGTTTGTTTGTTTCATTCTTTCTCTCCCTTTGCTACTAAGTCTGCCCCCTCCCCCCTTGGAGAAATACAAAAGAAATCTTATATTTCTTTACTTGATAGTTCTTCAGACTTTTCCAAATAGCTATCATATCAATTCAGTTCAACAAATATTTATTAAGTATCTCTTAAGAAAGGTACAGGTAATACAGTGACAAAATGAAATATCCCCTAGAGGTTACATTTGACTAGGGGGTTAGGTGAGGCAGTATGTATGTAACAAATTAAACGTACAAAATATAGACAGAAATTTCAAGAGGAAGAAATTGCTATTAACTCAGGTGGGGATGGTTGAGGGAGGGTAGAGATGAGGAAAAACATATCAGAGGTAGAATTGAAGTTAGGCTTTGAAGAATACAGGGAGTCTGTCTCAACTCCCTTGGGTTTAATTATCATCTCATAGCTATATGTATGCAGCACTAGTCTTTCTGCTGTGCAGTCTTAAATCACTATCAGCCTATATAACAACTCTCACTGTGTGTCCTGTAGGCATCTCAAATGCAACATGTTCAAAGCATAAATCATACTTCCCATCCCCAATCCCTTGTCCCTTCTCAAACCCGTCCCTTTTTGATGCCTCTATTTCTGTGCAGGGCACTACCTTTCTTCCAAGACACAAGTTTACAACCTCCAAATTATCCTGTGCTCCTCTAGCTATCCCCATGTGTCTACTGAAATTCTGTTTTGTAGGTTATATCTCCATAGCACCTTTCATATGTGCCCTGTCCCCTCCATTCACACAGACATCTCCCTAATTCAGGCTATCATGTCTAACCTTGTTGCTGTGTAGTCATTTCGGTTGTGCCTTACTCTTCATGACCCATTGGTAAAGTTACTAGAGTAGTGTGCCATTTCCTCCTCCAGCTCATTTTATAGATGAAACTAAGGCAAATGGGGTTGAATGACTTGCTCAGGGTCATGAAGCTTTTAACCATCATCTCTGAGACTATTGCAGTAGCCTCTTAAAATGGCCTCACTGCCAGGTCTTTGCCACTCTAATCTATTTTCTTTACAGTTGACAAAGTGGTTTTCCTCAAACAAGCCTTACAAAGTTACTTCATTGCTTGACAAAATCCTGTGACTTCCTGTTATTTCTAGGATTGAAAACAAACTCCTCTATTTGACATTTAAAACTTCATGATCTGACTCCAGGGTAGCTTCCCAGCCTAGTTTGATGTTGCTCACCTTCACGTACTTGAAAGTTCACCCTAACTGCTTTTACCTTGAATTTATTATGTTTACATTTTTGTGTGTATATGTACACCCTCACATACATACATATATACATATATTTGAATGTGTGTGCATGTGTGTACATACATATAAACACACACTTAAATATTGTGTCCTCTATTCAAATATAAGATCTTAGCACAATCTAGCACATGTTGGGCATTTGTTGTATTTTATAATTCTTATTGATTTGCTGATTCTATGAGTTTGAAATATGGAGTTAGTAAATCTCAGGTATAAAGGATCAGGGGCCTAGAAGTTGGGGGGGCAGGATGTCCTGTTAGGGGGACATCTGGTGCCCAAGTTTGATTGTAATAGAGAGTGTCTGATGAGGAGTAACAAATAATCCTTGAAAGGTGGATGGGAACAAAGATGAGAATTTTATTTTTCATCCTTATGACAATAGGCAACAATTAAAATTATTTGTAGTATTTGTAGGGAGTTTGATATAACATGGCTAGATCTGTTTTATTTTTTTAAACACTTACCTTCCATCTTAGAACCAATATCTAAGGCAGAAAAATGGCAAGGGTTAGGTAGTAGGGGTTAAGTGACTTATCCAGGGTCACACAGTTGGGAAGTGTCTGAGGTCAGATTTGAACCAAGGACTTCCTGACTCTCACTGCCTCCTAGATCTATGTTTTAGAAATAGTTTGGCAGCTTGTGGATTACATATTTAAGAAGGAAGGGAGTAGAATCATGGGGACCAATTAGAAAACTTTTAGTAGGTCACATGAGGGATCCTGAGAACCTGCAGCCATGTTAGTGGAAAGAAAGACATTTATGAGAGCTGTAATAGAGGTAGGATCAGCTAAGTGTTACACAGGATAGAGGCTGGTCATAGATAAAAGAAGGCATGAATTCAAATCCAGCCTCAAACACTTAAAAGTTGTATAATCCTGTGCAAATCACTTAGTTTTTAGTTTCCTCATCTGTAAAACATAAAAACTAAATAATAGTACCAACCTCACAGGGTTGTTATAAGAATCAGGTCAGATAATATTTACTTTGGGAAGCACAAAGTGTTATAAAATATTAACTATTTGTTGATATAAACTATTATCATTATTACTTTAATAATAATAAAGACATTAATTGATGGGACGAGAATTGAATGAAAGGAAGAATTAAAGTTGACCTCAAATGATAGAATTATTTCTCTGAATAAAATAACAGTGATACCTTCATGTATTTTGGGGGTAATTATGATTTTTAGTGTGTTGCAAAGGATAGGGAAAATAGAAAGAATTCCATTTTGGACATGATGAGTTGAGAAGCCTATGGTATATTCAATGATTTGATCAAGGGCATGGCCTCAATCAGCTTTGCATTGCACACTAGATTTTGATGATTTAAAATCCACAATCCTTTCCTGGATGTGAAGCTGCAGAACAAGAACTCCCATTCTCCAAAGAGGTTAAATTGTCTCATTGCATGAACTAATTCCCCACCTTACTATCCCTATCCGTTTCCCTACTATTTGGTAAGACCTAATGTGCATGAGGGGGTAAATGTTGGGGATAATTTATGAAAGAGATGGTACAAATACCAAGGGAGGGAAGCATCTATCTTCCTGTCAGATATGGCACTCCTTTGGGACAGGAGCTAAAGTTATTCAACTCGTTTTCTTCATCAAAGAGTGCCAGATTTTAGGAGCAAGGGAGGATTAGCAGGAATCATTTTTTCCATATATTTTTGACTAGGGAAGGATGTAGGGTTCTCAATTGTTTTCATTTTGCTGAAGTATTTTTTAAGGAGTAGTGGAAAACATGATTTTCTACCCAATTTCTGGGGGGAAAAGGATAATAATAATTATAAAAAATGCAGTATAGTTTCCAGTAGGGTAATTCTTCTCCCATCTGTATTATGGACCAGTATATGACCCATCATTAATAAGAAGATGGGAGGTCTCTTTGAAAAAGCATCTCCAGGGAGAGCTGTGTAGATACTGTAGGTAGGGATCATTGTTCATCCTCTAGAGCACTTATTTCCTGCTTTACATGATGTCTTGGTACTCTTCTCTCCTTTAATATAGTTAAAGTTCAAGCTCCTTTGGCTGTCATTCAAAGCCTCTCTCTGGAAAAATGCCAACTCATCTACCTTGCCAGTTTAATCACATTATCTATTGATCAATCAACAAAGATTTTAAAATACTTTCATTGGTCTAGGAGATATACATATAGTAATAATAACAGTGATAGAGGTGGACAGGTACTCAGTGATCATCTTGTTCGATCCATAACTGGAAGAGAATTCCCTTTACAGCATACTCAACACAAGGTCTTGTAGATTTTACTTAAGGAGTTTCAATAAAGGGGAACCCACTTCCTTCTAAGACAGTTTATTAAAAATTTGAATAGCTCTAAATGTCAGGAAGTTTTTTTCTCCTCCTCTCCCCAAACATCCAGCCTAATTCTGTCTCTTTTCTGATTCTACTCACATATGCTGGTTATTATTTTGGGGAACAAAAGAACAAGTCAATTCTCCTTATATGATTTCCTTTGAAATATTTGAAGATACCTATCATGTTCCTCTGAACCTGCAGTCAAGAAGACAAGTTCAAATCTAGCCCCAAACTCTCACTGTGGGACCCTTAACAAATCATTTAACTGCCATTTGCCTTAGTTTCCTTATTGATAAAATGAGGATAATAATAGCATCTACCTTTCAGGGTTGTTAGGAGAATCAAATGAGTTAAAAAGTATAAAACTCCTAGTACAATTCCTGATACATGGTGATCACTATATAAATATTAGCTGTTATTGTTGTGATTATTAATCCTCATATGACATGTACTCAAGATTTTTACCATTCTGGTTTCCATTTTATGGATACTCTCCAACCTATCAATGCCGTTTTATGGGTGAGAAGACTCACCATTGTGAGATATTCCCCCAGTTTTCCCTCTGCTTCTCTCCAGATTACTCTAAGTCAGTGAGGGACAATCTTTTAGAGATGTAGTGCCAGGTCCTGCCCCCCCGGTTGAATATCTTGCCCTTCCCTCTCAACAAGTGCTGGATACACCTACCCCCCCCTCCCCCAATCCCTTAGTCCATACAGGGGCAGGAAAAAGTGGTCCCACTGGACTGCTGGGTGCAGGGGCAGTTGAAGCAAGGAATGTCCTCAGTTAGTATAGAGAGGGGGAGGGGAATGACTCAAGCACTCTGCTCCCCTCCAGCTGAGCTGCCCACCTTACCCCTGTGTGCTCCCACTGGGCTGCTGGGCAAAAGGCCTGGGATATGAAAAAATGAAGGGAACAGCTCTGCCCTAGTCCTTCTGCCTTTCTAATACTGAACTCTGGTGGGGGAGGAGGGCAGCTGCATGCCTACAGAGAATGCTTAGTGTGCCATCTTTGGTACTTGTTCTATAGGTTTGCCATCACTGTCCTAGGTAGTTTGGATATCATTAGATTGGCCAGGTGGAAATATTGATGTGGTTGTTCATGTCATTTGGATGTGCTGAATGCCACCAACTTTTACAATCTTCCCAGTGAGTTGAATGATCATCCATTTTACCATCTACCCTGATATTATACTCTTCAGGTCTCCATATGCCATCATCTAACAATGATATTTCCTAAGGAAACAAGGATATTGTTATCTGCCCTGCTCTGAACCTTTATGACTCTAAGACCTTTGCATCCATCTTGCAGCTGAACTCTCTTACATGTTCCATCTCTCTGCCTTGTCTTGCACTTAAAAACAATGCTTGGTACATAGTAAGCACTTAATGAATGCTTATTCAATTTCTCTAAAGTTATATAGTGCACAGGATGGAACAGAATACTTCAGATCGGATCTGACCACATCCTCTGCAGACAATCTATGCCCTAATCAAGCTGACCTGTTGTCTGTAACCAGAACACACTTCATGCTTTTATACCTTTGTTTACTCTATTCTTTATATCTAAAATATCCAGTATCTTTGCTTCCCTTATTAATTAATTAATTAATAATTAATCTCATCCATCTTTTAAAATCCAACTTAGCTGCAACTCCAATCTTTGGAAAATCCCAACCTTCCCAAACCCTTTCCAACCCTAGAACACTTAGATTTCAATCTCTCTATTGGTTTTCTTCATATCTAGTTATAATTCCTGGCCTCTTCACAAGTCATGTTCTTGATCTTTTCCAGACTAAATCTTTCTATTTCTTTCAAATTATCTTTTATGCATGGTTTCTGATGGCCTTCACCAGAGTGTGTTCCCTCTGGATATACTTCAGTTTATCAGTGCTATCTCCAAGATGTAGTCCCGGAAACTTGATTCAATATTCAAGTTACAATTAAACAGTTGAACTATAGTCTCCTTTGTCTTAGACACAATTTATATTGTACTTAGTACTGTGCCAGGCACATAGTAGGAAGTTAACAAACACTTATCAACTGACTGTTGGATGACAATGCAACTACTATTGATATAGATCTGACTTTAAATCTAGTCTCTAATGCTTACTAGCTGTATAATTCTGACCAAGAAACTTTGTTTCTTTGTACCTCAGGTAATGCTTTAGGACTAATCCACTAAGTCATAGATGGATTGTTGATCAGTCCCTATGGCTTTCCCAAGGAGTTCCCCTTTCCCACAGATCTTTCTGATGAGAGTTCACTAGGTTTTATGCTCACCCTAGGTCTTTCCCTCCTCAAAAATCTTTATTTCTTACATCTTATATTCATGTAATTGTGGGAAACTTTCCTGTGGGATGAGAGGTATACCTGAAGGCCCACTTCACTTCCAGATATCAGCCTCACTCTATCTAAGGCCAACAGCATTCCAAAACTCTGTTCACTTGTCCTGGTATTAAGGTTTCCTTTGATGCCAATAGATGTCACAGAAAAAGATTTTCTTATACACCCTAAGGTCTGAAAAAGACATCTCTAGTAAACAAATTTGAAAAATGATCCTCAAACATCCCAGGGAGTTTCAACAAAGAATGCATCATTCTTCAAGAATGCTATAGTAAAATGTTTTGGGGAAATAGCCTTCCCTTTAAGGCTGAGATATTAAACCATTATGGGCCTTGCATGAGTTACTAGACCCTTTGACTGGACATAAGGTAGCAGTGCTAATGTGCAGCCACCATAATTTCCACGGTTCCCTGGACAGAGGCCACACAATGTTTTATGGTGAAACATTACAGCACCAATGAGTTTTGGGTGAGTTTAAAAGATAAAATTCAATGGACTCAGCCTCTTCATCTTTAGGGAAAAGGGAAGATTCTTCACAAATCACAGAATTTCTCCCTAGAGAATTTTAATAGGAGCTTAGGAGGGGAAATAATTTGCTTTGAAGCATGGTCCTTTCTTACCAACACTGGCCCCCACATTTATTTTCAGAGGAAGATTTCAGACCTTTGTTCTCATCAGTATAGCTGACTTCTTGTGGTAGAAACTGCCTCCAGCAAGGTAAATCTAGAGTCTATATGTAATTTATAAGACTAGAGAGTTTCCTGGAACACTGAAAGGTGAAATACTTATGAATGTCTCTAGTACCTATGAATGTCTCTAGTACCTAGCATAAAGACTAGTATGTATTATTAGGCTCTTACTAATTAAAGGCAGCGAAGTGGTGCTCTGGATATAGTACTAGGCCTGGAGTCAGAAAAGATCATCTTCCTGAGTTCAAATTTGGCCTTGGACACTTATTAACTTTGTGGCCCTGGGCAAGTCACTTAACCTGATTTGCCTCAGTTTCCTCATCTGTAAAATGTGCTAGAGAAGGGAATGGTAAACTTCAGTATCTCTTCCCAGAAAAACACCAAAATAGTGTCACAAAGAGTTGGACATAACTGGAAAACGATTGAACAACAAATGTTTACTGAGGAACTGTGTGTCATAGTGGTTGTAAATCCAGGTTCAGATCCCACCTTTGATACATATTGGTTCTTTGATCATGGACAAATAAACCACTAACCTCCCAGTGTCCTAGCCAATTCTAAGACTATAAGTTGCAGATGAAATTAAATTTTGTATCAGTAGAGGGAGCTTGTTTACTTGGGAGTTCCCAATACCAGTGGCATTATAGGTCATGTAGTTTGAAGGGCCTTAAAGGCCATCTTGTTCAGTCCTGATGAAGAATTACTTTTACTAAGTCCTTGACAAGTACTCTTAGGATTCCTTAATTATTGAAACTATTTCAGATTATTTGAAAATATTGAAAAAATTGCTCTCTATGTGCTAAATTCAAAATAGGTTGAAGGTACTGGGTTGAGTTGAGATGGAGGATCACTAGAATTTGGGAGGATCAGAAAACAACTCAGGTCGAAGGTTGTATTTGTCCTGAGTCTTAAAGGAAACTAAGAATTCTTAGAGATTAGAATGAGAAGAGACAAATTTTTGGCACAGAAAAGGTATGGAGGCAAGAAATGAAATATATAATGAACAGAAATGAGGCCAGTTAGCCAAACCAGGATTACAAAGATGTGATCGAATTATTTAAATGTTTGAGACATATGCACACAGAGGATGATGACTAGATATTCTGTCTCCCTTTAGGACAGAAAAGAAGTGAAGTGAATTTCAGCTCTAGGCAACAAAGTTAGATTCTGCTAGTAAGAGTGAGTAAGCACTAAAACAAGTTTCAAGAGGATGATAGAATTTCTTTCCTGGGGACCTAAAGAAAAGGAAGATATGGCTATTTATTTACAATGGCTTGGGCAAAACCTGCCTGGAGGCACCTTCTGGCTCAGTTTCTATGATTAGGTATATCTCACAAGACAGAACAAAAAATACTGTAAGCATCAAAGGTTTTAAGCAGGCAATATAATGCATGTGTGGTTTAACTGAAATGTTTTAGCCAAAGATTTCTCAGAAAGTATCAAGCATTCTCTTTCCTGAAGGCTAGTCTCATATCCCCAGTCACCAACTAGACATTTTCACTTGGATGTCTCTCTCATCTTTCTTCCCTTTCTAAAGTATCTTCTACTCTTAATTTCCTGACTATAAAAGGAACTATCATTCTTCCGGTCACTCACATTGGAAATCATAGTCTTAGAGTCATCCTGTTTCTTCATCCCCTATATTGTATTGGTCATCAAGTCCTATTTATTCTTATTTTGAAATTTTCTTTCATATCATCTCATTTTTTATTGCCTCCTCTCATTTTTGTCCCTTATGATCTTGCTCCTGGGTTACTGCCTTTCTAGCTGTTCTTGCATAAACCCATCTCTGATCTTGATAACTTATAGAATCTGCATCTTTCAATCTTGTATTCAATTATAGATTATGTCATTTGCTAGTTGTTGCATATGTGTGAATCTTAGATAGTCAATATTAGAAATCTTGAGAGCAAAGATCCATAGCTTGGACCTCCTACAGCTAACTAAGATCTCTTACACCCTAGGACAGTGATGGACAAGAAGAGTCACAGCAATAAAAAGGAGTTAATACATTTTCAGAGGCAGGATTTGAACTCCTGACCTCTGACTCCACAGCCAATGTTCTTTTCCCAGTGTGTGTGTGTGTGTGTGTGTGTGTGTGTGTGTGTGTGTGTGTGTGTTATTGAATTCTTTTGTAGGCTTGGAGAAGATGATATTAATGTTGTCATGAAGAAAAGTTGCAATGGTACTAGAGTTCCCAAGACTTGGAACTTGGAATAGAAGGAGAAATGGATCTATTTGACCTGAATTGCAGGAAAAGAATTGGGTGAACTTGGGAGCTGAGTGTATTGAAGACAGAGAACTATTTAACAACTTTGACCCTAGTTAATCTGTGAAATTATAACAATAATAATAATGTTGCCTCACATCAGTATTGCTTTTCATAGTCTATAATTATTATTGATATGAAATTGGGACCATGACCTTTCTTGGACACACAGTACAATAGCTTCTCTGCCCCCAACCCCTGCAGCAATAGGAAATATAACAAATAAAGACAATGTTTAACACTAATTGGATAAGAATTATATGTTTTGAAGAAAGCTTAATCTTGACTGAATCTGCGGGAAACAATGTATATTATATGAATATAAATAATATACACCCATTATCTGGCTTTGCAAATGAATTTGATCTTGATCTCTGTAAACAGAACTGAGTCTGTCGGGGAATTAACTAGGACAAATGTAGAGGTAGAAGAAAGAAAAAGGAGAGGGGTGCCTATGCATACTTGGATCAGGTCTTGATCTCTCCCTTAAGTGAACCCAATTGATGAATGTTGAAAAACGTTGTATGAAGGAATGCCATCATGAAATATTTAGATTTTACTTCATTCCTGGGAATGTAACTATGAGGTAGAATGAGAAATGATATTTATGTAATCTTATTTGATCCTTACAATTTCCTGTTGACTTAGGAAAAGCAATTTCCTTGGTGATAGCTATTTTTTGTTAAAGATATTTTGTTTTACCAATTGCATGTAATAACAATCCTCTTCATTCTTTTAAAATATATATATTAATTCTTTTTTACATTAAAATACACAGTTAACTACCTTCCTCCCTCTACCCCCCATTACAGTAGGCATCATTTGACAGATAGATATAACTATTTCTTACTTATTTTGATTCATCAGTTCTTTCTCTGGAGGTGGACATATACAAGTTATTAATCAAAATCACATTTCTGTTGCCATATATAACTTTCTCTTGGTTCTGTTTATTTTATTATTCAAAATTTCATGTACTTCATGTAGAATGTAGCATGCATACTATACTATAATCAAACTGCCCTGCTTGTTAGTTTCTGAACTCAATATACCATATCCCACTTTTCTGTCTTTGCAGAGCTCTCCTCATCCTTGAATGAATTCTCTCCTCATGTTCATCTATTTGTATTCATTCCTAGCTTCTGTCTCAATTTATGTGCCATCTCTTTTAGGAACTTTTCCTTTAGTGGTAAATACTCTCTCCTTTCACAAATAACCATGTATCGTCTTTCCTTTCTCACATGTAATACACAACTGTATTCCCCAGTTGAATGTAAGGCTCTTGAGGTCAGAGACAGTTTTCTTTTTTGTCTTTGTTTCCCTGAAGTCTGGCACAGTGCTTTGTATCAGTAGGCAATAAATGCTTATTGGGTTGGATTGGTTAAGTGGGCAGAGAAGGAAGCTTCTTTTGTGATGTGAATCGCAGAGTGTCATTAGTCTGTGGTGGTGGATAAATTTCCTCTCATTACCTTCCCTCTTGAAGGATCTTTTGTAGATGTCTGACTTTTATTGGATCTGGAAATAGAAATGCAGATATACTTAGTTGATTCTTTGGAGGAAAAAAAATCAGCTTTACTGTGGAAAAAAAAAAGAATCCAGAGAGTGTGCTGCTGAGAATTTTCTAGCAAAAGGAACTCTTTATACTCAAGGTCTCCTTTCAATATCTTGTTGGGTACTGAGGCGATTCTTTGTCTTCAAAACCTAAACCAGCAGTCTTGGAAGCTCTGCTAAATCCTACCAAGATGGAAAAACTTTGATTTCAGGCCTGGAGAAGACCTATCTGTGTGACCATGGTCAGCTAACCTCCCTTTCTGAGTTTCTGTTTCCTCACTTGCAAAATAAGGGGCTTGTGTAAACATGAAAAACAATTTGAAAAGCTGCAAGGCTCTCAAACAAAAAAAGGTTTTATAACTATAAGAGTCAAGTTGAGAAGGTTCTTTCTCAAATAATCCATGGTGAAAAAACCCAAATGGTTCTTATAATTACCAAAAGAGGGGATCCACTAAATCTGTGACTATAATGCTTCAAAAGTTTTAGGTAGGATTGATTTAATTTGAAGTTTTTAACAATTTTTCAAACTCTTTGCATATAGGGAAAACATTCCCATTAATCTCTTAATAATCACAGAGTATGTGAAACCTTGGACATAAAAAATGCTTACAACACTCATTTCTCTCTCAAACCCCAGTCTTTCATGGGCAAATTTTGGTGAATATCTCTACTTGGACATTCCACTGGCATCTCAAATTCCTCAATTTCCTTATCTCTGTTTTTCTAGTGACCCAAGTTCATAACCTTAGAGTCAACCCAGACTATTTCCTCTGTCTCATTCTCCAGTTAATCATTTATTGATTCTACTACCACAAAACCTCTCACATCCATCCTCTGCTCTCCATTCTTATGATCCCTACCCTGGACAAGGCTATTGTTATAGCCTCCTAATTGGTTTCCCTGAGTTAAATATGACAAATTTCCAATCCACCCCAGACCACTATGCAACCTGGTCATCTTCTTGCTATCCTTTTTTACTCTAATCTTTACTACCAACCTGACATTCTAGCTCCTGTCTGGGGCCTTGAGCTACTGACCGGAATTCACCACATTTAGCACTAGAATTTAGAATGTAATACTTTGATTTAGAATTTAGAATTACTACTTTGTTTCCTGTTCACATTTAGGCGACACCACCTCTCCTTCCCTCTACTCACACTACCCTTCCTTCCTTCCTTCCTTCCTTCCTTCCTTCCTTCCTTCCTTCCTTCCTTCCTTCCTTCCTTCCTTCCTTCCTTCCTTCCTTCCTTCCTTCCTTCCTTCCTTCCTTCCTTCCTTCCTTCCTTCCTTCCTTCCTTCCTTCCTTCCTTCCTTCCTTCTTTGTTTCCTTCCTTCCTTCTTTGTTTCCTTCCTTCCCTCCTTCCTTCCTTCCTTCCTTCCTTCCTTCCTTCCTTCCTTCCTTCCTTCCTTCCTTCCTTCCTTCCTTCCTTCCTTCCTTCCTTCCTTGTTTCCTTCCTTCCTTCCTTCCTTCCTTCCTTCCTTCCTTCCTTCCTTCCTTCCTTCCTTCCTTCCTTCCTTCCTTCCTTCCCTCCTTCCTTCCTTCCTTCCTTCCTTCCCTCCTTCCTTCCTTCCTTCCTTCCTTCCTTCCTTCCTTCCTTCCTTCCTTCCTTCCTTCCTTCCTTCCTTCCTTCCTTCCTTCCTTCCTTCCTTCCTTCCTTCCTTCCTTCCTTCCTTCCTTCCTTCCTTCCTCCCTTTTCCCTAAATAAGTACTTTAAGGTACAAACATCACCATGTCACTGCCCTGTTCAAAAATCTATAATTCCTCATTGTTTCTAATATGAAAATAAACTTCCATCCTGTCTCCAACTCATGTGTCTGTCCCTTATTCTTTCAGTGCTCTGATCAAATTGGCCTACTAGCTGTTCCTTGAACTTATCTGTCCCCAGTTCTTGGAATGACTCCCTCTTCTCCGCTACCTTTTAGAATCTCTTTTTTCCTCTGCAGTTCAGCTCTCAGGTATCACTTTACTCAGAAATCCTTTCTTGTTTTCTTCAGTCATTAATGCTCTGTCTCCATCTCATATTTTCTTGTTTATACTTATTTGTGTGGTGACTCTCTCAGTAAAATGTAAATGTATTGAGGGCAGGAATTGTTTAATCTTTGTTTTTCTTTCTACCACACCTAGTTGAAGGCTCATACTTAGTAAACCTATGTTGAAATGAGTTGAATTTATTATACTAAATTAAATGAAATTGAGTGATACCAATGCCATTGAAAACTTCTGTGCTACTGAAGTAACAAATATGAAGTATTTGAAAAGCTGCCGAAAGATTTAATTGTAAAGATCCAAAACGAGGTCAGCAGAATAGAAACAGCATATGTTTACCGCAAACAGATGAAAAGGGAAACTCACAAAATTTAAGTCCACAGAGAAATTTGGAGGAGACATAGAACAAATGCATCAATAGCCTTCTCATTTTGTTCTAGTGTACACATTACTTTATTCTGATTCTTTAAATTCAAATGTAAATAGTCTACATTTTAAGGATTCAATTTGTACATTTGCTCCATGTTTCATTTATTTATTTTTGTTCAGAATGTGACTATGACTCTAAACAAAAGGAATACATGTGTTTTAAGCATCGGTTGAAACTGTTACAAGCCCTCTGACATAATTTTTAAAAGGAAAAAGAATTACATTAATTCTGTTAATAGGTCTCTGGTCATGGAGAAGGCCAACTTCTTCTCTTCCTTAAAGGGTCGGGAGTGTTTGGCCACTATGTATTGTGAATCACGGGATAGAGAAATATCAAATCCCATTAGTTTTGTTATAGCATGATTGAAGTTCATGCCATATTTGGTGATGCAGCAAAAGGTAGTTGGTTGCAATCTCATTAAGGGGAATCGTTACTAAACCAATCTGCCGGGACTCTAGCACTGTTGGTCTTTTCAACCTCCCTTCAAGAGCCATCATGCTCAAGGGCAAAAGAAGGGATCACAAATCATTGAAAGGTTTCGCCTGCCAGACTCCCATAGCAGGAATATGAATAAATGGTTGTTTACTTTGTTCAACACCACAATTAGTGAAAATCAAAGTGTCTACAGATGCATTTGGAGTAGTAAATTATTAGGTAATTAACCTTAATGCTCTCTGTTCTGAATCCCTAACTTACTATCAGTAAAATAGCATTTCAGAACATTTTTCATGTTGCAGAAGAGCACTGTACCACAGCTTAATTATAAACCTAACCAGTTTCTAATGCAATATAGGAGATTTGGGAGGAAGCTCACACTAAAGGAAGAAAGGAAAATATTTTCTTACAGGGCAGAAAGATATAAGCTGAAAACCTTAAGACCTGCCTTTTAGGACTCACTAATTTATTTCCTCCCTTTGATTCCTGTGGACATAATCCTAGTTTAGTCCCCTGTCACTTCATGCCTGTGCCGTTATTGCCATGGCTTCCTAATCAGCCTCCTTGCCTGTAGTCTCCCCTGCCATCCTATATACCACTGTTAGGTTAATCTCCTGAAAGCATACTTATTATCACTCCACTCCATCTCGGAAACTTACAGCGGCTCCCCATCACCTACCTCCTGCCCTCAGTAATGCTGATTTAATGAAGTTCAAACTCTTTAGCTGGGTAGTCACAGTCATCTACAATCTGGCCCCAATGCCTTTACAATCTAATTGCATATACTCACCCAGGTGCACCTTGCCATTCCAGCCAACTTGAATTATTAGCCATTCCCTGAACATTCATTGCTCTTTCTCCTTTCCACACCCTTTCCCCTGCCTCTGGAAACCATGCACAGCTTCCTCTAGGATACTTTCTCAGGTCATTCCAGCTAAAAGGAATCCTTCTTTGCTTTATATTCCTAAAGCATTTATATTCTGTATAAGATGGCATTTTTCATATACTGCGGTGCATTGTAGACACATATATCTTAAATCTCCTTTTGTATACCCCTGGAGGACAGCTAAGTGGTACAGTAGATAGAGAACTGGGCCTGGAGTCAAGAAGACCTGAGTTCAAATCACACCTAAGCCACTAGCCATATGAACTTGAGCAAATCACTTAAGTCCTGTTTATTCAATTTCCTTTTCTATAAAATGGTGATTATAATATACCCGCCCAGGGTTGTTATGAGGATCAAATGAGATATTAGAAAGCACTTTAGCTTAGTGCCTGGCACATAATAAATACTATAGAAATATTAGTATATTATTATTATTATTATTAAGAATTGTTCATTCAGTCTAGCACCTTAACATAACAGACTTTTATACAGTAAGTCCTTATGCTAAATGAATGCTGAGATTAATATATGAGCTAACTGGTGTGTACAGTTAATTATATTATAAGCTTCTTGAGAATAGGATCTGTATCAGATCTTTCATTATCTTTTCAATGTCTTGCATGGAATATGGACTTTTAAAATAATTATTGAATTAGATTATTAATTATAATAACTAGCATTTATGCATGACTTTAAAGTTTACAAAGCACTTTGCTTATACTTTCTCTTTTGATCCTTTCCAACAATTCTGGGAGGTAGATGCTATTATTATCCCATTTTAAAGATAAAAAAACTGAGGATGAAAGTGATCGAGTCTTGCTGAAGTTCATACAGCTTGTAAGTGTCTGAAGAAGGATTTGAATTGGGCTCTTTCTGAGTCCAAGTCCATTACTCTAATCACTATGCCACCTAGCTTCCTAGGAGAATGAATTAGATTTTCAGTCAGTAAAAGATTGCTGATTGTCACTGGCTAAGAAACTCAGAACTGTAGCAAAAGAAGATTTTTAGAAAGGTGGGCAAAAAAGTAAAGTCAGCATGCCTCTTTCCTTTTAGAAGCAATGTGATCGGCATCCCATTTCAACCATCAAATTGTGTGTGTTTTATGTGGACCGACTAAGAAAGTTTTACAGTCTCAAGATACCACAAAGCATTGTCTAGAATATAAAACTCCTTTGCCATGAATATGAGATGCATGTGTGATGGCAGTGAAGCAATTGATTAAACAGACAGATCGTCAGTTTGCACAAACAGGCAGATTTAATTAAATCAGTCTGACCATTCAAGCTCTCCATGGCCCACAGGGCAGCAGTGAAAATACCCAGGGATGTCCAGGGAGGGATGAGTAAGCTGCATTAGCTAAAGGAAAAATTCCTCCTCTTCTTTTTATTCTCTATGTAGATAAAATTTGGACCCTTATAAGTATTTCTTAAAGGGACCATCAAATCACTCACATTGATCAAATCTGTGATAGCTGTCTATTTCCATGACAGCTAAAACAAATTTTCAGAAGAAATTAATGAACAGAAATAACACATTTAAAGCCATAAATTCCTGAAAGGTAGTTTTGCCTAGTGG
The DNA here is from genome assembly GCF_027887165.1 of Monodelphis domestica. Lineage (NCBI taxonomy): Eukaryota > Metazoa > Chordata > Mammalia > Didelphimorphia > Didelphidae > Monodelphis > Monodelphis domestica. The sequence continues at coordinate 496,389,988 of NC_077227.1, forward strand.
ATAATTTATTATAGGACTGAGATCATATCTCTCGGTCCAAAGAAAACTACTTACAAAGGAAATAGATTAAAGATCATTTAATAAGTTATATTGAAATGGAATGAGTAGATCTGGGTTCAAATCCTAACATTGCTTGTCTCCTGTACATAATCTTGGTAGTTATATGAAAATAAAGTGTGTGTGTGTGTGTGTGTGTGTGTGTGTGTGTGTGTGTGTGTGTGTGTGTGTGTGTGTCTTGGAGCAGTATATTAGATATTTCCAACTAGATGTTCTGGAGCTATCTAAAACTTATTATATATAACACTGAACTTAGTCTCTTTCACTAGAAACCTTCCCCTCTTCTAAATTTCCCATTTCTATCAAAAGTATAATTATTCTTCTAGTTGCCAACATTCATAATATTTTTGTTATTCTCAATTCCTCTCTCTCCTTTACTCCACCTATTTCAGTCAGTAGCCAAATCTTGCCATTTCTAATTTCACAGCAATCTCTGACATCTTCACCCTTTTCTCCACTTACACAATTACCATCTTCACTCAGGCCCTCATCATCTCTCATCTAGAGCATTTCAAGAGCCTCTCTAATTGGTCTCCCTGCTTCAAAACTCTCTTTATTCTGGACTATCCCTTATTGTGCTGCCAAAGGAATTTTTCTTGAGGTGCAGATCTGACTAAGTGATTCCCTCACTTAATAAACTCCAGTGGCTTCTGTTACCTTTAGGATCAAATACAAATTCCTCTGTTTACCTTTTAAAGTTCTTTAAAACCTCACCTTAATGTGCTTTTCCAGTATCATTGTACATTACTTGCCTTCTTGCACTCTACAATCCAATCAAACTCCTCACATTCTATCTTCTCCGTGTCTTTGTACTGCCTATCTCTTTCTGGCCAAGGTAGGGGAGGGACTTGATGATAGAGGGGAAGTAATAATCAAATTTATGGAAGCAGATGAGATCATCACAGAACTGCTCTTGGCCTTAGTTTTCTTGTATTTATTCATCCTTGGTTTTCAGAGGATCAATGACATTATGGGCAATCTTGATTTGTGCATGTGAACTGGAAAGTAAGGCAGAGATGCACAAAGTTATTAACTTTACTCTTTCAGTTTGTGAGTGAATGTCCACTGGCAGACAAAAGTCAAGATGACTGCTGATGGCTTAGGATGCAGTGGATAACCTTGGCATCTTTGATATTTGATATTTGACCAAGCTCTAAGCACTCCATAGCACCTGCTTCATCAGCCACCTTCATGGCCATTGGAACAGATTGTTCTCATCCTCCCATTCCATTGAGGAAAATCTTCACATGTTTGGAGTAGACACCCCCCCCCCTCAACTCATGGATAGGTTTGTAAAGATTAATTGTAAAGTTAATACCCAGTACTTCAAGTATTATTTTTAATAATATTTATTAAATATTTATCTTGAAGTATAAGGAAGTAAGGCTAGCAAAAACCAAAAGCCACTCCTCCCTCTTCCACCATGGAACCAGAGACCCCATGTGGGAAGAAAACAGAAACTCAAAACTCCCCCCATGTAAGGAGACTCACAAACAGGAAAAGGAAAAGGGGATTATGGGAAATGTAGTAGGGTTAGGGATTCTAAATAAATACAGGGTTGAGTTCTGTTGTTAGCTTGTCTACCGGGATGTTTTTACCAGAGTGTGGCTGCTGCTCATGCTACAGCTTCTTAGAGCTGTAGGTAAGGATTGGGTGACTCAGTTGTCAAAGTGATCTTCCTAAAGTACAGGTATGAGCATCTCACTTCTGCCTCACCTCCCCATATATATGCTCAAAGATGGATGAGCAGTCCTGAAAAAGTCTTGGCAAAGAGGTGTGAGTCCATCTTGAACACCAAAGGAATTGTAATAATTCTATAGTTCTGTCCAACTTTAAAGTCTTCTGATTTGAGACTAATTTTTGCATGAATAATATCAGTCTCCAAACACTTACTAGGTGGGGGAGAAGCATACTTTGGATCTATTCATTTTAATGTGGCTGATCCTCTGTACTTGAAAAATAACACTGTGGAATAAGTGTGGAATAAGATGATTCCAAGGCTAAAATGAAATGTCTTGGGCAACTTAGCAGCCATTGAATTTCTAATGTCATATTTTCTACTTTTAAATTACAGTGGCACTGAGTAGAAATAATTTATATGTTACATTCTCTTCCTTGCGTTTAAAAAATAGCTTTCTTCTATGTGCACTTTGCTTTAACAAAAGAGATTGACTGGGCAAACAGGAGAAGCCAGTCTTCCTTTCTGAAACTAGTCATGCTCCGTGATGGCAGGCATTAGTGAGAAATATTTTTTAAAAAAGATTTCGGTAATTCCACAGAAATATAAGTAAAAGGTCTTATCATTCATTTTTTTTTCTCTCCCAGAGGACTGGGATCCACAGTGATTCCAGTCCTTGTATAGTTGTATTTCATCTAATACAGTTCTTATCTTTCTTGACCTCTCTGCAGCATTTGACACTCAATCACATTTTTATTCTAACTGCTCTCTTTTGGGGGCAGAGTCAAGATGGTGACTTAGTAGCAGCAAAAGCTGAAGCTGCTCTGAGAATCCTTCTAAATGCTCTTTTTTCTCTAGGTTTTTGTGACATTGTTCTTGTCATTGTTCTTTTATTTATCTGATCACTCTTTTTTTGTTGTTTCCTTTGCTACCTTGCTACCTTTTCCAGGTCATGGAGGATGTGTTCCCTAAGACTCTCTTGAATTGTCTTGATATTTTTCTTCTATACACTCTCAGTTGTTAATGTCATCAACTCCAATGTATTCAATTATAATTTCTACATAGTTGAGTCTCAGATCTATTTATCCAATTCTAATATATCTCCTGTCCTTTAGCCTTGCATCACTAACTATTTAGTCAACATCTTGAGCTAGATGTATAGTACATACCTCAAACTCAGCATGTCCAAAAGAGGACCCACTATCTTTTCTCTCTTTCCTCATCATTTCCCCCAATTTCCCTATTAGCATTGGAATTACCACTATCAGTCACTCAGGCTCATAACCTTAGTATCATCCTTCACTCATAATTTGTATAGGCCCCATAAAGTTAATCTGTTGTCAAATCTTGTCTTTCTTCATCTTTCTGTCTTTGTTTTTCTCTTTCTTTCTCTTTCTTTTTTCTTTCTCTTTGTTTGTTTCTTTCTTCTCTATCATCATATATCTATTTCTATAGATATATTTACACAGACTATATTCCTTTCTGTCCACTCAGCCACCATCCTGGCAAAAGAAACCCTCATCAGGTCACACCTGGATTATTATAAAAGCCTGTTGCTTGGTCTTCCTCACTCAAATTCCTCCTCATTCCAGTCAATCCTCCACTCAGTTGTCAAAGTGATCTCCCTAAAATGCAGTATGACCATGTCACTTTTGCCTGTCCTCCCCATACATACAACTCACTAAGTTCCATGGCTCCCTATTACTTCCTGGCTCAAATATTAAAAAAAAAAGTTTGGCTTTTAATCTAAGCCCTTCCTATCTTTCCAATCTTTGCATGTTTTATTGAGCTCCATTTACTCTGCAATTCCCAATGCTGGCCTAGTTTCTGTTCCTCCTATACATCTTTACATCTCCAAATTTCATGCCTTTTCATTTGATATCCTCTGTGTCTTGAATGCTAAACCTCCATTTGCTGACCTTTCTATTTTTCTTCTAGACTCATCTCAAATCCCACCCTTTGCAAAAGGCCTTTCCCAGTCTCTCTCCTTTTGCTACATTCCTTTCCTCAGAGATGACCTCCCAATATATATTGTTTGTACACAGTTGTTTGCATGTTGAACCTCCCTTGAATATGTGTTTCCTCCTCAAAGGCATGTGCTGTGGTTTTGTTTTTCTTTGTATCCCTAATACTTAGCTATAACTAGTGCTTAAAAACTGTTTGTTGAGTGCCTGGTAAATAGGATTATTCCCTAATCTTTCTCACTCAAATTGAATTTGGCCAATTAAAAAAAAAGTCCAAGATTTTTCTAGACAAATGAAGTGAAGAAATTCTGTAAGATATTAGACTGAAATTCAGTGAAGTTAGAAAGGAAGATACTGGGATTCCAGGAAATCCATCTATTCCAGGAGGAATATAGTCCATTTTATTTTTATTTTTCCTAGCACTTTAGTGGTTAAAAGGGAAATTATGCCATTGATTTAAAAGTTAATGGTGAGAAAGCTTACTGTTTAATTTTTATATGAAAATTTAATTATTTTTTAAAGAAAAAACAATAAACAAATATTAAAACAAGTAATTTAGTAATGGCAATCACATAAAATAAAGTAAATTTTAGATATGTCCATTTCTTCAGTGTACAAGGAAATACAGGTAAAAAGACTAGACCTGTCCTGCCTAAACTATAGGGAATTCCCTATACAGAAACACCCTCTACTAATGCAGATCAGTACTTTTAATTTGTAGTGTTAGAGAATTATCTAGAACACTAAGACTTATCCAGATCACATAGCCACTATCTATCAGGATTGGAAGGCTTACATGGACTATTTTTAAATGTGTTTTTTTTTAAAACTCTAGAATAGGGCCTTATTGTTGAGGTCATCTAGAAGTATAGTAGATAGATCCCCAAAATTTTAGAGCTGGAAGAGACCTTATGACTGTGATGGTGAAACTTTTAGAGACTGAATGCCCAAACTAAAACCCTTATACTGCATGAGAGCCACCCCCTTACCCTAGACAGGGGAGGGAGGAAGCACTATCATTGGCCTGTTGGGTAGAGGGGCAGGTCATGTGAGAAATGTTCTCAGGTGGGGTAGAGAGGGGCAGGGGAGTAACCCTTTTGGCCCATGTGCCATAGGTTTGTCAACACAGCTAGGGCATGCTGCCTCTCTTTATATACTGACAGTGATGGTGAATCTTTTAGAAGTGAGAATGATATGAGAAATGTCCTCAGGCATACATGGAGAGGGGAGAGGAGCATCTCAGCCCCTCTTCCCTCTGGCTTTCTAGTAATGAACTCTGGCAAACTCTGTGCTGGGGTGACAATGTCTGTGCTTGTGGAAAGGGCTATGAACTTGGAAATTACTCCACCATACTCAGACAGTGCCTTAGGGGAAGATAAATTTGTAAACTCCTGATTGAACAATGAAAGTCCCTAACTCATACTTATAGTCAAGCTAGAACCTTAAGCTAGGTCTATTTTTAGATCTAATACAAAAGGTTGCTAAGTACCTGTAAAGATTAAATTAGTACCTAAAAAAGTCAAGTAACTTACAAAAGGCAAGTTTAACAAAGAGGTGTGAAGTACTCAGAAGATTTCATTTAGCCAGAGAAGGTGAAAACCAAAGAAGGTGAAAACTAAGAATGGGCAGTCCTGGAAAAAAAGCATCTATTGTGAGTGGTAGATGTGAAAATTTAGGGGAGGTGACATAAGAGAAAAATCTCTTTAAAAGGAGGAGAAGGAACAGTTCAGGGACAATTGAATTCAGTTTGAGTTCAATTGAGTTCGGTGTGGAGTTTGGATTCTGAACTCAGTTCAGGTAATTGGAGTTTAGGAGATTCAGTTTGGAGAGGAATTTCAGTTTGGAATGGAAGAATCCAGCTTGGAGATGGTCTTGTGGTGAGTGATACAGACTGACTCGCTCTTCCTTAGGCTCAGGGAGGCCACTTTGGCCTAGGCCTTTAACTACTTCTTGGCTCAGCCTAAGCCAGAGCAGTTTAAGTTAACTCTCTCTCTCCTTCCCTTAATTCCTTCTCTCTTTATTATTTAAAATCTCCATAAATCCCCAGCTGACTTGGGTATTTTCATATTTGGGAATTTCCCATGATGACCACTTATTTAGATTTTAAGTCAAAACACTAAAAATTATCCTTACAGGGCTCTGAGTGCCCCCTCTGGCCTGCATGCCATAGGTTTACCACCATGGTCATAGATTATAAAAGGTTGTTATTCAATTAATTTTAATTGTGTTTGACCCTCTATGGGGTTTTCTTTTTATTTAGTTATTCAGAATTTAAATTTATATATTTTTTCTTACATTAAAAGACCCATTTAACTCCCTCCTTCCTTCTCCTCTCCCTTAGAGAAGGCATTATTTAACAAAAAGATATATGTATATATAAAACTATATCTTAGTTTGCCATTTCCTTCTCTAGATTATTTTACAGATGAGGAAACTGAGGCAAATAGGGTTAAGTGACTTGACCACCTTTATACAGTGTGAAGATAGGGTTAACTCTCCTCTTGTCTATTTTTAGCTAATCAAATCAAGAACTTAAAGTACCCTTACTTGACACTAAGTAAGCTAGGAACTATTTGAGGCTAAATTCGAATACAGGAAGGAAAATCTCTCTGACTCCAGGCCCACCACACTATCCACTGCACCACTTTTCTGCAGAAGGTAAAAACTAAAAGAGAACTTATAACATAACACAGAATATTAGAGTTGGAAAAGATTATAGAACATACAACATAGAGATAGAATGTTAGACCTGGAAGGGTTCTAAGTGATTATATGCTATGACAGCAATGGTGAACCTATGGCATGGGTACCAAAGATGTCATGCAGACCACTCTCTGTGGACACATGACCACCCTCCCCCCAATGCCCCAAAGGCAGAGGGACTTGGGCAGAGCTGCTCCCATCCCCAGTTTCACTGTGCCTGATGATATCTTTTCACATCCTCTGTCCCTCTGCCCAGGGAACACACAGGGGTATGGTGGGAGGCTCACAGGTGGCACAGCTGGAGGGGAGAAGATTGTTTGGGACATTTCCCTTGCCTTCCCTATACTTGCTGAGGACATTCCTCACTTCACCCACCCTTCCACCTAGCAGACCAATGGGGGTGTTTTATCCCTCTCCTGTGTGGGGTAACTGGGAGGACATGACATATTGCCTCTTGGGGAGGGCTGGCATGGCACTGGGTCTTGGGGGGTGGGGTGAGGGCAGGGCCCAGCACTCCATCACTGTGCTATGACTAAGTGCTGAACAATGTTGTTGACAATAAGCTTATCAGTCAGAATTCTGTGTGGAGTTCTACTTCAAGCCCATAATCATTTTTTAAAATTACTTAATTACAGGTCTCTCAAAATGAGCGTATCAGTTGATTCCACTTTGTATAATAAAATATGTGAAATTCACATATGCTGGTGAAAGTCAAGCATATTTTTATTTTTGTAGGAGGCAATGCATGACTTAAATAAATACATTACCAATAGCTCTTTAATACTTTGGAAAGTTTCCACATGTATGGGTTCTTCCTCTTTCAATGTAGATCATAATGCCCTTTATCTTTTCTCCTTTCTCTTTCTGCCAGGTCTTAATAGATGGTCTTTATAGCAAGACACATAATAGGCATTCATTAAACACTTTCTATTTGCTAGGTAGTGTGCTAAATTCTGAGTATACAAATGTAAATCTTTATGAATTTCCATGGTCCAAATCATCATTCAATCAATTAATATTGACTGACCATTTTTCTAGTGAGGAGCTTTTGGAAATCAGCTTAGCTACTCCTTGGATGTCAGTGACACAGAATCTCAGGGTTGAGCAGGAGTTCATCTAACTCAATTTATACTTAAGCAAGAAAAGTTCTTTAACATACCACAAAAGTGATCATTCAGCCACTGTAAGTTCCCCAGTGATGGGGAACTCTACTGAATGACTGATGACAGCTGTCATAATCTTAGGTGGTGGAGAGTATTTAAATGATACAGGTAAGGGTTATAAAGGAAAGTTTATAAAAGAAAGTATGTAAAGATGTTGTTAAACAAAGGGCAAGGTTATGCTGGCAGTTTGGGTTTTGGTTCAGCTGAGTTCCAATGAGTCCCAAGACCTTCCCTTGTTTTCCTTTTTCCATAGAGATGACAGCTGAGTGGTAGCATGAATCATCTATTAGCTGTGAGAAGGCAGGAAGCCACTTCCTTAGATGATCAGGGAATGCCAGGATATAGTTTTTCACAGGAACTTATTACCATAGTGAATATCTTTCTGGTTCTTATTTGAAAATTGTTCAGTCTGGTAAACCCTCCATGAACTTGCACTGACATTGCCTTCCAGAAACCAAGGGCTGCCACAAGGATGCATCAGACCAGGAATTTATTGAAGAAAAGTTAGAATTCTCTACTTAACATAAGTTAATGGTTAATATCAAATGAAAGGAATATAAACAGAAGCAGAATTCACTAATTGCACTAACTGGTGTTCCCTGCCAAAGCCATTATTCATCATAGACTCATTAGATGTGACACACACAGTAAAAAGGTTTCTCAACTTCAGCCTTAAAGCTTGAAGATTTCTCTGTAGTCTATACAAATAAATCTCGTACTCAGAGCTCCAAAGGTTAGAGTGCCCTACCATTCATTAAAGATGATTTCACTGAGTGCTTGTGCTTAGCTGAGTATTTTGACAAGGAGAACTATTTGATCTGTGTCTCATTTAAGTAATAGCTCAATTAGTGTTTCCATAAGTTTGATAAGTGTTTTTGAACATTGACAGAGAGGTGGCAAAAATTCCCATTTGTTTGGATAACTTTCACCAAATTGTAGAACTTCTGCACTAATTGCCCTTAATATTACTATTTGCAATTCATCAGGAATCACTTTCTATGTGTATAACAATTTCAATAAAACTTCTATCAAGTTGTGAGGATAGGTGACTGATTAGAAAAAAGATAGAGTTGCATTAGTTAAGCCTGTGATAGATTTATTTATACCTAGAATTCACACATCCCTCTAGTCTAACTGAGGAAATCCTTTTTTTTCCTTCAAAGGTTAGATCAGATACCACTTTCTCTAAGATATCTTTCTTGATGCCCTCCTTCCCCTATTCCTAAATGGATGCAATCTCTTTCTTTCACAAATTACCTTGAAAAATATTTCCTTTCCCCTTATTACAAGATTTTGGAAGGATAGTTCAAAGGGACCTCAATGGCTATCTTATTTTTTTTTTTACAGTTTACAACCTTCTTATTTTATTTTACAGTTGAAGAAACAGGTTCAGAGAGTTTAAGTGATTGCCCCAAATTATTCAGTTATTAAATATTAGTGCCAGGATTAGAACTCAGGTCCATTGATACCAGAGTCAGTGTTATTTCCACTATACTACATTACCTCCCATTCTGTGCCTTTTAAACACCATTTAAGATTATATTTTAAGGAGGTCCCTGATTATCTTAAAGCAGAGTCAGAAAAGGACAACTGGATGTCATGTGGATTTGGAACCAGTGTAGATTTTCTGATGTCTTGATGTCTTTTTTTTAAAGCAGTAATTGTGTCCTTGGAAGGAACACAATTAACCCATACAACTCATGGCCTTGGCTAAAGCCTCAAAAGCAGGTATTTGTAAAGGAAAGTTTTGGGGAGATAAAGGAAGAAGGGTAAAAGTGAGAGTTTTTGACAACTTCAAAGTAGCACTTGTTTTGTGAATCAATGGACCCTCATAATACTGTAACTTTGCTAATGGAAGTAGTGAATTATTTCTTTCATTGTTTTAGACTCTCTTATTAATTAAAAGCAGTTCACACTTATCCATGGATATGTCATATATCTCTTATCTAATTATAAAGTCCTTGAAGGCAAAACTATAGCATTTTCTTTTCTTTATATCAACCATGGAAAGCAGGATACCTTTCACATAGTAGATATTTAACAAAAATGCTTGTTGAATATAATTTATAGCATAATTTGACATATTTCAAAGATGATATGAAGGCAAAGTGGCATATTAGGAAAGGTGTTAGGCTTGAAGGAAGGAGACCTGTGTTTGAATCCTGGTTTTGATACTTACTAATTGATACTAAGTTATGTACTCTGTGATCTTTGTAGAGTAATGTAACCTCCCTGATCTTCAGTTGTCTCATATGTGAAATGGGAGTAATAATATTTGTGCTATTTACTTCACAGGCTAGTTCTGATGACACTGCTATGTAAACCTTAATGTGAGCCATAATAGTAGCTGACATTCAGGTAATGCTTTACAGTTCACAAAGCAATGTACATACCTTCTCACATTTGAAATAGACAAAGAAGCTGAGAATAATTTGTGAATATATTTTGGTCTAATTGCATTTGGAAACGGAGTTTCGTTTTCAAGTCTTGAATAATTTGTTGAGACAAATCTATACTGGCAACAGGAGTCCCTTCACAAAAGTAGAATGTCATGCTATTAGGCCCCAATAGTTGAGCTGCACAGGATAATAAAAGAAAGAAAAAAATGGCTTGTTTCTCTAAGGTACAGGCAGGTATCTGAGAATGAGACTGAGAATGAGGATAAAGACAGAAGAAAGCATCCATAGGATGTTATCAAGGAAATTTCACTATCTTTCCTGTCAATAGAATCCACTTTTGCATGTGAAGTTCTGAAAACAAGTCATGTGCTGAATAGGGTGATTTCATTCAGAACATCAGATAAGCTCTGGATTGATTTTCTGCAATGGTCCACTGGAAGCTAATAATTTTTGTTGTTGTTCAGTCATTTTTCAGTTGTGACCCATTCAGGATTTTCTTTTTCTTTTCTTTCCCCCACCAATTACATGTAAAAACTTATTCTAACATTTGACTATTGAGTTTTGAATTCTCTCCCTTCCCTCCTCACTCAACCTCTCACCCCCACCTTGAGATGGTAAGCTATTTAATATAGATTTTACATGTGTAATCATGTAAATGCCATTTTTATCACGAGATCTTTGGAATAGTTTTGGAACATTTTATTTCTGAGAAAAGCTGTTATTCACAGATGCTCATTGAAAAATATTCCTGTCATTTTGTTCAGTGTTTTTCTAGTTCTGCTTATCTTACTCTACATTAGTTCTTTTAAGTCTTTCCAGGTTTTTCTGAACTCCTCTTGCCTACCATTTTTTTACAACACAATAGTATTCTGTTATAATCATATACTATAACTTACTAAATCATTCCCCAAAGTATATCCCCTCAATTTCCAAATCTTTGCCTTCCTAAAAGGATATTCTTTAAGTATTTTTGCACATAGAGATCCTTGAGTAAAAGCCAACTGAAGGTAGCATTTAGTAAGTAATGTGCATTAAAGAATAAGTGGGCAAGAAATTCAGGACCAGAGGACAATGTAGTCAAACTGATTGAATGAAGATTCAATATTGCGAGGGGAGGAAAATGGAGTCAAAGACTGATTGGACGAGGAGAACAAAGAGATGTGAAATGACTGGAGTCCACCATATGTTCAAAGAATAGCTTTAGGAGAACTGAAACATGAGGAAAGATGGAAAGACAAATAATGAGGAATATCCAAAAATAAGACAGTGTTTGCTCAGAGTCTAGAAAGAGAAATAAGACATGAACAGAAATGACTCTTTAACTAGGAATACTCACATACTCAGAGCAGAAGACCACAGAAAGGGATGAAGATGAAGACACAAGAAATGTTATTTTATCAAACATGGAACAAGAGAATGTGATTTCTTTTCAAAGTATCAGCAACTCTTAATTCAAAAATTTCTTTTGCAAATACATCATAGTTTGTCAAAGTACACAAAATCCATCACTGCCTTTTCATTGTATTTTTTAATTCTAAACTTCACAGACACAAACATGAGCATTTCTTTTTAAAAAGAACAGAAAAAGAGGATTGCAAATGAAGTGCCATATGCATTACATACAATTCACATTTCTTTTCAAAGTTTTGTAGCAAATTCAAAACAGTTTCAAAGCTCTCTATTTTGCATTTCCTTGGGAATTCTCTACTGTTCCCTTAGGTTGATGTTTTCTAAAGTGTTAGAATTAACTTTTGTTCTTTTTCTTCTATTTTTCTTTCTTTCCTTTCTCTTTTTCTCTCTTTTTTTGATGTGATTTCATCTCTAACCTTTTTTATACTAAATCCAAACCTTCATTAAAAAAAAAACATCTTTTACAAATAAACACTATCAAGTAATACAAATCTATAAATTGAACATATCCAAAAATGGATGTCATTTTGTCATCTATAATTTAAGTCAGTGGAGGAACACATTTTTTTTTTAATTTTATAATATTTTATTTGATCATTTCCAAGCATTATTCATTAAAGACAAAGATCATTTTCTTTTCCTCCCCCCACCCCCCCATAGTCGACACGTGATTCCACTGGGTATTACATGTGTTCTTGATTTGAACTGTCAACTAGAAAAAACACAGAACTATTAAATAGTCAAAATCACTCTTTAATCAAGGGAAAAGGGGTTAGCGCTGCTACTACAACAGAGCTGATTTCCAAGACTGCACCTGAGTCAAGACGCCCTGGTCACCAGCCCCTGGGAGTGCCACCGACTCAGGATGGACTCAGAGGAACAAAAGAACTTGGGGAACCTATATACCACTCTAGGTGACCTGGGGGCTTTAGGATTAGAGGGACAGTTGATTGACCTTACAATGGTGAGAAAGGAAAATGAAGAGTTCCAGACAGGAATAATAGTGAGGGGCTGGGGCCCCACAATGGACACAAAAGGGAAAGACTCAGCCTAGGGCTGGGTCACCTCTGTCATGGACTTTAGCCTAGGGGGAAGAAACCATTGGGACAAAAGGGATGTTCAATATTGGATGGGATTAGCTGTTCCCACCCAAACTACCAGGAAGTTCACTGTCTGGTGAAGAGGGACCTTCCCTCAGGGGGAAACCTCTCCTGAGACAAGGTCAAAACCTGGGGTTTCTACACTCAAACTAAATAAATTGGGGATCTCTATATTTCCATGTTGACAGAACCCATTGCTATGTTGTTAATATTTGCATTAGGGTTTCCTTTAGAGTCTCTCCTCTGTCATGTCCCCTCAACCGCTGTAGTCAGGCAGTTGCTTTTCCTCAGTGTTTCTACTCCCACAGTTTATCCTCTGCTTATGAATGGTGTTTTTTCTGCTGGATCCCAGCAGATTGTTCAGGGACATTACACCACCACTAATGGAGAAGTCCATTACGTTCGATTATACCACAGTGTATTAGTCTCCGTGTACAATGTTCTCCTGGTTCTGCTCCTCCCGCTCTGCATCACCTCTTGGAGGTTGTTCCAGTCTCCATGGAATTCCTCCACTTTATTATTCCTTTGAGAACCATAGTATTCCATCACCAATATATACCACAATTTGTTCAGCCATTCCCCAATTGAAGGGCATCCCCTCATTTTCCAATTTTTGGCCACCAAAAAGAGTGCAGCTATGAATATTCTTGTATAAGTCTTTTTCCTTATTATCTCTTTGGGGTACAAGCCCAGCAGTGCTATGGCTCGATCAAAGGGCAGACAGTCTTTTATCGCCCTTTGGGCATAGTTCCAAATTGCCCTCCAGAATGGTTGGATCAGTTCACAACTCCACCAGCAATGAATTAATGTCCCTACTTTGCCACATCCCCTCCAGCATTCATTACTTTCCTTTGCTGTTATGTTAGCCAATCTGCTTGGTGTGAGGTGATACCTCAGAGTTGTTTTGATTTGCATCTCTCTGATTATAAGAGATTTAGAACACTTCTTCATGTGCTTATTAATAGTTTTGATTTCTTTATCTGAGAACTGCCTATCCATGTCCCTTGCCCATTTATCAATTGGAGAATGGCTTGATTTTTTGTACAATTGATTTAGCTCTTTATAAATTTGAGTAATTAAACCTTTGTCAGAGGTTTCTATGAAGATTTTTTCCCAGTTTGTTGTTTCCCTTCTGATTTTAGTTATATTGGTTTTGTTTGTGCAAAAGCTTTTTAATTTGATGTAGTCAAAATTATTTATTTTACATTTTGTGATTCTTTCTATGTCTTGCTTGGTTTTAAAGTCTTTGCCCTCCCAAAGGTCTGAAATGTATATTATTCTGTGTTTACCCAATTTACTTATGGTTTCCTTCTTTATGTTTAAGTCATTCACCCGTTTTGAATTTATCTTGGTGTAGGGTGTGAGGTGTTGATCCAAACCTAATTCTCCCACACTGTCTTCCAGTTTTCCCAGCAGTTTTTTATCAAATAATGGATTTTTGTCCCAAAAGCTGAGATCTTTGGGCTTATCATATACTGTCTTGCTGAGGTCACTTTCCCCCAGTCTATTCCACTGATATTCCTTTCTGTCTCTTAGCCAGTACCAAATTGTTTTGATGACTGCTGCTTTGTAATATAGTTTAAGGTCTGGGACTGCAAGGCCCCCATCATATGTGTTTTTTTTCATTATTTCCCTGGATATTCTTGATCTTTTGTTATTCCAGATGAATTTTGTTATGTTTTTTTCTAAATCAGTAAAGAAATATTTTGGGAGTTCAATGGGTATGGCACTAAATAGATAAATAAGTTTGGGTAGGATGGTCATTTTTATTATATTGGCTCGTCCTATCCATGAGCAGTTAATGCTTTTCCAATTGCTCAAGTCTAGTTTTAGTTGTGTGGAGAGTGTTTTGTAGTTGTGTTCATATAGTTCCTGTGTTTGTCTTGGGAGATAGATTCCTAGGTATTTTATTTTGTCTAAAGTGATTTTGAATGGGATTTCTCTTTCTAGTTTTTGCTGCTGAGCTGTGTTGGAGATATATAGAAAAGCTGATGACTTATGTGGGTTTATTTTGTATCCTGAAACTTTGCTAAAGTTGTTGATTATTTCAATTAGCTTTTTGGTTGAATCTCTAGGATTCTTTAAGTAGACCATCATGTCATCTGCAAAGAGTGATAACTTGGTCTCCTCCTTGCCTATTTTGATGCCTTCAATTTCTTTTTCTTCTCTAATTGCTACTGCTAGTGTTTCTAGTACAATGTCAAATAGTAGAGGTGATAATGAGCATCCTTGTTTCACTCCTGATCTTATTGGGAATGCATCTAGTTTATCCCCATTGCAGATGATAAAGCTGATGGTTTTAAATATATACTGTTTATTATTTTTAGGAATGACCCTTCTATTCCTAAGCTTTCTAGTGTTTTTAATAGGAATGGGTGTTGTATTTTATCAAAGGCTTTTTCTGCATCTATTGAGATAATCATGTGGTTCTTGTTGGTTTGCTTGTTGATGTGGTCAATTATGTGGATGGTTTTCCTAATATTGAACTAGCCCTGCATCCCTGGTATAAATCCTACTTGATCATGGTGGATGACCCTTCTGATCACTTGCTGGAGTCTTTTTGCTAGTATCCTATTTAAGGTTTTTGCATCTATATTCATTAGGGAGATTGGTCTATAGTTTTCTTTCTCTGTTTTTGACCTGCCTGGTTTTGGAATCAGTACCATGTTTGTGTCATAAAAGGAGTTTGGTAGAACTCCCTCTTTGCTTATTATGTCAAATAGTTTGTATAGTATTGGGATTAACTGTCCTCTGAATGTTTGATAGAATTCACTGGTGAATCCATCAGGCCCTGGGGATTTTTTCTTAGGAAGTTCTTTGATGGCCTGTTGGATTTCATTTTCTGATATGGGATTATTTAAGAATTCTATTTCTTCTTCTGTTAGTCTAGGCAGTTTGTATTTTTGTATATATTCATCCATATCACTTAATTGGTATATTTATTGCCATATAATGGGGCAAAGTAATTTTTAATGATTCCCTTAATTTCCTCTTCATCGGAGGTGATGTCCCCCTTTTCATCTTTGATGCTGTTAATTTGCTTTTCTTCCTTTTTAAAATTAGATTGACCAGTACTTTGTCTATTTTGTTTGTTTTTTCAAAGTATCAGCTTCTTGTCTTATTTATTAAATCAATAGTTCTATCACTTTCAATTTTATTAATTTCTCCCTTAATTTTTAGGATTTCTAGTTTGGTTTTCTGCTGGGGGATTTTAATTTGATTGCTTTTGAGTTTTTTTATTTGCATTTCCAATTGATTGATCTCTGCTCTCCCTAGTTTGTTGATATATGCACTCAGGGATATGAATTTTCCTCTGATTACCGCTTTGGCTGCATCCCAAAAGGTTTGAAAGGATGTCTCGCCATTGTCATTTTCCTTGATGAAATTGTTAATTATTTCTATGATTTTTTCCTCTAACTAAATGATTTTGGAGTATCATATTGTTTAATTTCCAATTAGTTTTTGATTTGGTTTTCCATGTACCATTACTGAACATTATTTTTATTGCCTTGTGATCTGAAAAGGCTGCATTTATTATTTCTGCTTTTCTGCATTTGTGTGCTATGTTTCTGTCACCTAATGTATGGTCAATCTTTGTGAATGTGCCATGTGGTGCTGAGAAGAAGGTGTATTCCTTTTTATCCCTATTTATTTTTCTCCATATATCTATTAATTCTAATTTTTCTAAGATTTCATTCACTTCTTTTACCTCTTTCTTATTTATTTTTTGATTTGATTTATCTAAATTTGATAATGGTTGGTTTAAGTCTCCCACTAGTATGGTTTTACTGTCTATTTCTTCCTTCAATTCTCCTAGTTTCTCCATTAGAAATTTGGGTGCTATATTATTTGGTGCATACATGTTGATTAGTGATATTTCCTCATTATCTAAAGTCCCTTTTAACAAAATATAATTACCTTCCCTGTCCCTTTTGATCAGGTCTATTTTTGCTTTGGCTTTATCAGATATCATGATTACCACTCCTGCCTTCTTTCTGTCAGTTGAGGCCCAGAAGGTCTTACTCCATCCTTTAATTCTGACCTCTTGGGTGTCTACCTGCCTCTTGTGTGTTTCTTGAAGACCACATATGGTTGGGTTTTGGATTCTAATCCATTTTGCTATTCGTCTACGTTTTATGGGTGAGTTCATCCCATTCACGTTCAAAGTTATGACTGTCACTTGTGGAATCCCTGGCATTTTGATATCCTTCCCTAATTCTAACCTTTCTTCTTCAGCTCTACCTTTTAGTCCAGCAATTTAATTTAAATCAGTCCCCCTTGTCCCCTCCCTTGATGTTTCCTTTTTTAGTTCCTCCCTTTTTGTTCCCTCCCCTCTCCCCCTCTTTCCCTCCCCTTTTGTCCCCCCCCCCCTTGGTTTTCCCTTCTCCCTACCCTTGTTGGGTAAGATAGAATTCAAATCCCAATGGATCTGGGTATTTTTCCCTCTCAGAGTTGATTTCCCTGAGATTAAGGTTTAAGTAAAAATTCTCTTCCTCTCCTTCTTATAGGAGTTTCCTTCCCCTCCCCTTCCCATGTGAATCTTTGTGTGAGAAAGATTATTCTCTTTGGTCTTTCTTTTCCCCCTATTTACACATAACATTTTCCCCACATTTTAGTATACATAGATTGATATAAATGTAGTCCTTATAGAAGAGAGTTTGAGTAAAAGAAGAAGATAACATTTTTCTCCTTTTCCCTTTGCTTCATATTTACCTTTTCAGGTATTCCATGCTCTTTGTTTTTCGGTGTCGATCTTTCCCCAGAGCTCTGGTCTTTTCTTTGCAAAAACTTGGAAATCTTCTATTTTGTTAAATCCATAGCTGATTCTTGGTTGAAGACCCAGATCTCTTGCCTTTCTGAAGATCATGTTCCATGCCTTACATTCATTCAGAGTAGAAATTGCAAGGTCTTGTGTGACCCTGATTGGCATTCCTTTATATCTAAATTGTCTTTTTCTGGCTTCTTGTAGGATTTTTTCTTTTGTTTGAGAGCTTTGGCATTTGGCAATTACATTCCTGGGAGTTGTCTTTTGGGGGTTTAGTGTAGAGGGTGTTCTGTGAGCTCTGTCAGTGGCTGTATTGCCCCCTATTCTAGAATCTTTGGGCAATTTTCTTTGATTATCTCTTGTATTACGATGTCGAGTTTGCTGTTCATTTCTGGCTTTTCTGGAAGTCCAATTATTCTTAAATTATCTCTTCTCCCTCTATTTTCCAAATCTGTTACCTTGTCAGTGAGATATTTTATGCTTTCTTCTAAGTTCTTGCTCTTTTGGCTTTGCTTTATTAGTTCTTGCTTTAAAGCTTGATTTTCCTTTCAGTTTGGTCAAACTGGTTTTGTAGATGCGTGAATTTCTTTTGCATTATTTCCCATTTTTCCTCCCAGAAGGCTTCCATCTTTTTGATCATTTCTGATTCATATTCTTCATGGGTTTGTGGAGAGTTTCCATTTCCTTTGGAAGGTTTTGGGGCATTTGCTTGTGTTTCCTCTTCTATCTCCTCTGTGTTTTGTATTTTTGCTCCATTAAATGTGTCCAAAGTCGCCCCCTTCTTCTTGTTTTTTTTTTTTTTTGAATTTTGTTTTTTTTGTGCTTCTGTGGAGTTTGCCATCTCTATCTGACTGGGGAGGATTAGCTTTTCTTATCTCTGTCTGGTGTTCAGAGATTTTAGCCCTAGGCAGATTGTCTGTTCTATGGCTTGGCCCTTGTTTCTGCCTCAGCCAGCACTCTGAGGGGGGAGGGGCCGTGGCTTCCTGGAGCTCTGAGAGCTGGTGATAGGATTAACCTAAGATTGAGTATGCCCTCAGGCAAGGACCTTCAGTGAGACTAAGATGGAAGGATCTGGTCAGGGGCCTACAGGCTCCTCCTGTCTCTCTCTGTTTCCCTGCTATCTGGGTGCCCCCTCGACTGGGTCAGGTTGTTTTCAGGATTCAGCCTTCAGCTCTGAGGCCCTTTTGCTAGCCCTGAGGTTTAATGTTGTTTCAGATGACCCTGCACTCTGAGGGGGGAGGTGCCATGGCTTCCTGGAGCTCTGAAGGCTGGTGATAGGATTTACCTCAGACTGAGTATGCCCTCAGGCAGTGACCTTTAGTGAGACCCAGATGGAAGGCTCTGGTCAGGGGGCTACAGGCTCCACCCCCCCCCCCCCCGTCTCTCTCTGCCTCCCTGCTGTCTGGGTGCCCCCACGACTGGCTCAGGTTGTTTTCAGGGGGCGGCCCTCAGAACAGTGGGCTCCTGTGGCCCCCCTACCTGCCCTGAGGTTCCTGCTGCTTCCTCGGACTCAGCACTCTGGGTTGGGGGGGATGGGTCCTGGGACCTTCCCTTTGCCTTCCCCTTAGATCCACGTGATCTTGGGCTCCGACTCTTGGGGGGCCATACCTTTTGATCCAGGTCCAGGAGGAGTGTTTCTGGGGTCTATTCTGCTGTTTGTTTTGAATTTCGATGCCCTAGGAGCATTCCGTTTGAGATCAGTAAGGAAGGACTTCTGGAGCTCCAAACTTTAGCTTTCTCTAAGCTGCCATCTTAACCGGCAGGGAGGAACACATTTTATCATCCATTCTCTGGATTTGTCATGGATTGCTCAGAGTTCTTATCGTCCAATCTGTTTATCTTTACAATGTTGAAGCTATTATAAATTCTTTTCCTGATTCTGTTCACTTTGTTCAAAATTAATTTTTGTTGGTCTCTGAATATACTAATTAGGTGCTCACATAGGATTTAATTTACAAATCCCAAAATGAATTACTAAAGTAAGTGGAATTCATGGTAGTTTATTGCAATAGAAGGAAGATATTAAGGAATGAGAGGGACAGAGAGAGAGAGAGACAGAGAGAGAGACAGAGAGAGACAGAGACAGAGAGAGAGAGAGAGAGAGAGAGAGAGAGAGAGAGAGAGAGAGAGAGAGAGAGAGAGAGAGAGAGAGAGAGAGAGAGAGAGAGAGAGGAACTCTGGCTTCCTCTGGGGCAGGTAGAAATACTAAGGCCCTAATCAGGGAAAGGAATCTTAAGACAATAGACCTTTTCTGGAGGCTTTATACCTCCAGAAAGGCGGGTTCACTGTCAGTCTTTCACTCATTAACAGTGACCATCTAAAAGGAAATAAGGCTGGGTGTCTGTCTTCCAGTTGCTCTTCAAGTGTCTGTCTTCCAGTCTTCCCTCTGAGTCAGAAAGCTCTTCAAACTCCTTGAATCGAATCAAATATCTCTTCTTCTGGTCTCCGGTGCTCTTTTTAAAGATCTTTTTCTCTTGTGTAACCTCCCCTAAATTTCACATATACCAATTATAGCAGAAGTTCCTCTCCAGGACTGGCCACTCT
Source organism: Monodelphis domestica (assembly GCF_027887165.1). Lineage (NCBI taxonomy): Eukaryota > Metazoa > Chordata > Mammalia > Didelphimorphia > Didelphidae > Monodelphis > Monodelphis domestica. The sequence continues at coordinate 496,409,771 of NC_077227.1, forward strand.
TTAGTTCAAATCTTCTTTGGTTAGATTATTCCTTTTTGGGTTACTTAACACCTCTTTTTGGTTAGTTCACCTTTTGTAGTTACTTAACACCTTTTTGTAGTTAAAATGGATAGATCTACTTAAAATACTGAGTTATCACCTTTAGAGAATTAAAATCTAAAAACAGATTGTGGATTACAATTCAATCTTCCCAATAAAGAAAGAGCTAAGTACCTTCATTGTTACAATCAGGGGGGAGCTAAATCCAGTCTTCACAATCTCCCCTGATGATCATTGAGAGACCAGTCCCCCCACTGATCATTTAACAGAATTATGTTGTAGTCAAAAAAACTTCTTAATACAGATGTATATAATATTTCACCTTCTAAGAGGAATTACAATATTTGGAGGTAAAAAGAAAAGAGAGGAATGTTTTGCTAGGCACATTGACAAAAGGACAAATTAGGGGACAGTTCTCTTTAGCATAAAAGTGTACATTTATAATAAATGTTCAATACCTTTTTGTTCAATCAATTGCACCCAAAAGTTCATTTTGGATCTTCTTGATGCAGTGTAGTCTTCTCCAAGCATTTTTCTTCAAAGGGTTCATTCTCTGGGTTCAAGGAGTTAGCAAACTTTTTTCCCCTCAAATTCTTTTCAAAAAAAATTTAAATCTTGTATTTCTTTTTATAAAAATACAATAAAATCCTCCCTGAAGAGGGTGTTTATCAACACCCAGATCAGTTCAAAGTGGTTATATGAGTGGGTGTATGAGTCAATTATAAAAAACCCCCAAAACATAAAAGAAAAATAAATAGAGGGAAAATTAAGCTTTTGAGTGAGATCAAAATCAAAATCAGTATCAAAATATCAAAAACTATGTATATAAAATTTCTGAATTGAAAAGGAATAAATTGATACCAGACCCTTCTTATTAGGGTCTACTTGAAGTATATTTCTGTCCTCCAAATCTGTAGGGTAAAAAAAATTGCAGTAATGTTGAATTTACCCATTTTAAGTCAGGACTACAGGAAGTTGCCATAATATAATAGAGGGGAAAAACCCTAGATTTTTTTTTTTTGTAAAAATTGAAGTGTCATTCCTTAGTCTGATCTTTTGTCATTTCTCAGGGATAGGGGATCCAGACTAGTCAATTGTTAGGAACTTTCATAGAAAGCACTTCACAAGGAGTGGTGTTCAAGGAATCCTGTGTCCTAACATATGTCAAGTGCCACAACCTCAAGTCTCACAGTAGGTTCAAGTCATTTCATATTGGTGTATTAGTTCATCAATCCCTCATAGATTGGTTTCTTTTTTGACCTGTGTGTTCTTTTGGCACTTTTTCAGGTTAAATCTTTGCTTCTATGGCACTGTGTAGATAAAATCTGTGTTCCTTTTTGATCCCAGAATCTAGAATCAGGCACAATCATTAATAATAGTCTTATAATATTTATCAATAAATGGCAGGTTTCCATAGTCTAAAGCTTTTTGGGTATGCATTTTCATGCTAAGAAAATGGATATCTTAGCTTATTGCAAAATCAAAAATAGTTAATAGAAAATCTTTTCAATACAATTACACGTGCTTCAAATGCAAAAAAAATGAGAGAAAGAAAAGGAATAAAATATTGTATGGCACAAATAAAATGCAATAAAATAGTTCAGATGCATCAATAGGGAAATCTTAAAATAATCAATAGTTAAATACAATCAATATAGTCAATTAATCATTATCAACAGAGGGTATTCACTTTACATGGCTACAATGAACCCATGAGTCCCTATTCCCAATTTAATAGCTTTTGGTGTAGTTAATAGGATTTGGAATGGTCCATCATAAGCAGGTTCAGTCAAACCAGTACATTTGAAAATCTTTATATACACACTATCACCTGGGTTTAAATCATGAAGTGAGAAGTCTATGGGTCCTACTTGAACAGCAGCTCCAGAGGCATGGAGTTCTTTCAATTTTGTTTGTAATTGTCTGATATATGTAGCAATGGTTGTATCCCCTCCTAACAATGAGGTATAGGCAGGGATAAATGATTTTGCCTGAATAGGTAGATGTCCAAATAGCATCTCAAATGGTGAGATGTGTAAATCATCTCTGGGTCTTCTTCTGGGGCCAGAGGTAGAATTTTAGGCCATTTCAAATGAGTTTCCATGCATAATTTACCAATCATAGTTTTAAGTTCTTTATTCATTCATTCAACTGGGCCAGAGCTCTGGGGATGATATGGGTTATGAAGTTTAGGAGTTATCCCCAAACATGAATAAATTTGTGATAAGACTGAATCAGTAAAATGAGTCTATCTGAGTCAATATGTGCTGGTAGGCCAAAGAGGGGAATAATTTCTTTTAAAAGGACTTTGGCAACAAAAGCAGATGTGGCCTGAGCAGTAGGAAATTTTTTAGTCCACCTGGTCAGCTGATCGAATATGACCAGACAAAATTTATATTGTCCAGCTTTTGGCATAGAGATAAAATTGATTTGTAAATGTTCAAATTGATTTCAAATTGATCAGTTCTTCAAGGTCCATAGAGTCCCAGTTCGGGCAACTAGTTTTAAAGTATTCTTTTATCATTGAACAAAAATTCTTAATGAATTGTCTATGTATTTGTCTAATGTCTCTTTCTCTGGATAGATCAATGTCCATATATATGTTCCCCACATCAATAAGTCTTTCCATAAACTGAGATGGGGTCTCATCTATTTCTTGTTTGGTGCTTTTGAATTTAGACTATGAATCTAGTCTATCAGAGCATGCTCTCACAGATGCCAATAATCCTTCTCTGACCTGGTTTAGTTTTGTATAATCTGATTCAATATTGGGGTTCCAATGTGGATTTTCAGTTGGCCAATAATTTGCTCCCTTTCCTTGCTTCTGATTAGCCAAAGGGATGATTTTATTTTTCTCTCTGTCAGAAAATTTTCTAATAAATTTTGAACACCTATCCAAGTGGGATCAAAGATTTTGAATATGTTTTCCAATCATTTTATAATTAATATTGGCTCTTTCTCAAATGAGGGAAGGTTTTTATTTTTATTTTTATTTAAATCTTCAGGCCTGAAAGGTGTATGTTGTCTTCTAGAAACTAAGTTACCATTTTTATTGAAAGTTGGAATTTCCCTCATATGGAATAAACTTCTATCTGAATTTTCTAATGTTTCTGTCTCTAGGCTTCTTGCTCTGTTTTATATGGGGTAGGTATGAGAAAGGGAAGGGGTGGGCAAACTAAGGGGGAGGGGTTGTTGCCTCATAGTGCCAGAAGGATGAGAGGTAGAAGCAGTATGAGAAATGAATTGGGCAGGGTAGGAAGGAAGGGCAAAGGAAGAAGGGGTAGTAGCTGGGGGAAAGGATGCAGAGGGGGTGGGGCAGGAGGCATGGGAAGGGTGTGAAGTTAGGGTGGAGGAAGGGGGCAGGAGGAATTGGGAGGGTGTGAAGTTAGGGTGGAGGTGGTGGGGCAGTCAATATGGGTGGGGGGAGGAATGAGTTGGGCTGTAGTAATTTGGGTGTAGGAGGGGATGATTTGTGAACTAGGAGCCATATTGCCTAGAGCAGGGTGGGACAGAGATTCTGATAATGAGCAAGTATAGAGAGATAAGTCACTCCTATTCTGAGATGTTATTGAGTCCCTTTTAATGCTTTTCATAAAAACTATGAGGTTCCCCATACTTTCCTCTGTAAACTCAAGCCAAGTATTTAGCTCCACATTTTGTTGAGTAGTAGGAGGATCAATTGGTCAGTTTAACCAGTGTGATAGAGACATGAGAGAGAGAGGATTTGCAGGACTTGTGGATCAAGATGCAAAGAATGCAAGAGCCCCGGTTCCAATGGCATGTCCCCAGAAGGGGCAGTTGGAGGTCTGCTGGCCACACTCTGAGAGGAGAAACTTGGCTTGTGGACTTTTTCTCTGACTGGGGAACACACACTCTTTCTCCCTGGAGGTTCGAAGCTGGCTGAGAGACTTTTGTGAGGCTGACTTGCCTTTTGGACTTTGTCTCTAACTCTCTGGCTCTGAGCAGTTGAAGCTGACCAGGGCAGAAACTTTTGAGTTGATGGTCTATAAGAGAGTTGAGCTTGCCAGGAGAAAAGGAGAGACTTTGAACTTTGTTTCTTTCTGGGGTTAAGCTGAGAGATCTTGCTGATTTTTTTTTTTTATGAAGAAGAAGAAAGAAGATTTTGAACTGCTTTTATCCTCCATCTTTCTAACTCTCTAGAATCTCACTTGTGACTCTCCAAACCCTCAATTTTATCTCTTTTATATTAGGGAAATCCCTCATCTCTCTTACCTTAGTTTTCCATCCTGTTATCCCAATAAACCCCTTGACCGAGAAAGAAACTAGAGTATCATTATAGTTCAACTCAGGAGGGAGGGAAGAAGCAAAGGCTTCAAGAAAATTTGGGAGGTGGGGGAGGCAAAAGGGAGAGGTTGGTTAAGGGAGGGAGTGAGGGAGGAAGGAGGTTAGGAAATAGATTGATCCATCATCAATGAATAGGGATCAATAGGCAAACCCCAAAGTAAACCCCAGGGCAGTCCCTTATAAGTAGTCACCTGTGTACCAGTATCCCTGTGTGGCAGCATACCCCAGCATTGCTCTGTCCTATCTCCATTACAAATAAGGAGGTTAGGTTCCTGTAGCAGCTTTTCTAGTCACAGCTAGCCAAAAGAACAAGAGTAATTGCTGAAGAAACAGTTTCCCCTCAGTTTATCCTTATCTATCTCAACAAATAACAGTTTCTCTCAGTTTATTCTTTATTCCACTGGGAAATGGGTTTTTCAAGGGGAGACTGACATAATTCTCCTATCTGATTCTGTAGCTTATGTATGGTATTTTCCAGTTTTCTCTTAAAGAAAAATAGATACAGCATTATAGCTCCAACAATTAAAATCCCAACCAAGAGCATTGTGGAGTATAGCCATTTCCATACATTCTCTGGGATTATGAAATAGACAAAGAACAATGTTTGTCCAACTTTGGTCATTTTACTGAAAAGCAAGTTGTTAATTAAGTTGTGTGCTGGCTGTAACCACATTTTTAAAGTGTTTGTGTGTGGTCCTTTTTTAAAGTTTTAATCCAATTAACTTCATCTCGGTGAAAGGTCAGAGTGAGAAAAGACTAAAACTTAATACAATCACTCTCTTTAGCAGGACTACTTTCCCAGGTTTTTCTCAAAGCTGGTTAACACTTCAAGTTGGTTAGTATTGCCAGTGAGGATTGGCTAATTGGGTTGTTTGTTCCCTAAGGCAAGGGAGATTTAGAAACAGCTCTCCCAGCTAGGACCTTAGGGCTCTGTTGCTAAGATTAAAACAGCTATGTTCTATCTAATTTTAGGAGAGAGAGAAAAAAAATTTGAACTTACCTCTATCGCTGATTAAAATAGGGTATTAAAAGCTGACTTAGGGATAGTCACAATAAAGAAAAAGTTTTAAGGAAGTTAAGAATATTGAGGGTATTTCAAAGTTAAGAATATTGAGGGTATTTCATCACAACCTATGTGATCAGCCAAATAATTGTTAAATTTAATTGTGGTTGGACTCTGAATATTTATATAGGTGGCTTCCAGGGATTTAATATCTAAAATCCCAAAATTAATTACTAAAGTAAATGGAATTTATGGTAGTTTATTTACAATTTACAATAGGAAGAGCTAAGTATATTCATTGCTACAATCAGGGGAGAGCTAAATTCAATCTTCACAACTTATTATGAATTTGTTCATGTATGTTGCCTCAGTATTTTTGGAATCCATTCTTCACATTGCTGATGGCAAGATAAAATTATATCACCTTTACATACCGTAATTTACTTAGCCATTCCCAGTTGATGGGTATCCACTATATCTAATTTTTGCCACAACAACAATGCTGTTATTAATGTTTTATATACATACTTTTCCTCTTTCTTTGATCTCTTTGTGATATAAGCCTAAAAGTGGTATCATTGGGTCAAAGTATGTATGACAGTGATATTTGGGATATTCTTCCAAATGTCTTTCTAGAGTCATTATCTTTGACTAAGAAAATATAAGTTCATGTACTCAGTGCTATGAGACTTAGGTCATCTCTCGTTCTGATCTCATCTATGTCATTTGATAATGTAACAATGAGAGGTAGAGAGAATTTTTAATGGCACAGCTAATGATAGGATGAACTGTTTGGAAATTGTAGTAGGGACACATGTAGAGTATCTCCCTTATAGAAACACAACTGGGATGGAACAAGGGGACTTCTGCTATAGTACTCAAGTTTAGAGAGCATGAAAATTTTTACATACTCTCCTTGAGCAAAAATAACTGGGTTTAACACCTAGTTAGAAAGAATAAATGAAATGGAAAGCCACCAATGACTATAACTAATTCCTTCATCCACTAAATTTAATTTATCTTAATTACTTCTTGTTTTATTTTTGCATAGTGAATGAAGAGTTGGTTTAAAAACCTCTGTGATGTTACTTGCCCCAGATGGATTTTCTGTTGCTTAATCAGGTATCAAAATTGATATTTGTAATTCTCCTCACTGGTCATGGTCCATAGATGGCCAAGTTATAGGCTTTTGCCTGGTTATTCCCTCCAGCACCACAGGAAACATCAGAGTGAGACAAATATTTTGCAATTTCCACAATGTCCCTTTACTCTAATCTCACAGACACCTCCTTGGTTCAATTTCTTGTTACCTGGACTATTCTAGTAGGCTCCCATATGATCTCCTAGCCTCAAGTCACTCTTCTTTGCAATCCATTCTATCAATGTGTGACAGTCCTGAAGCAGAATGTTGAACTTATCAATTCCTTGCTTAAAAAAGTTCCAATGGATTTCTATTGTCTTTAGAATAAATATAAATTCCTCTTTTGTCAGGTTAAATCCCTTTGCAATCTAGCTTCAACCTTCTTTGCCAGGTTTATTACACATTTCCCTTCTTCATATACTCTAAGTTCTAATCAAATTGGCCCATTTGCTGTTATCAGCTACAACATTCTATTTCCCACCTCTGTGACTTTGTTTAGACCAGTGTTGGCAAACCTATGGCACATATACCGGAGAGGTCTGCTCTCTTCCCCCTCTCCACATGTGCCTGAGGACATTTCTCCCATCACCACCCCTCTGCCCAGCAGCCCAATGGGAGTGCTTCCTCCCTCCTCTGTCTGGGGTAAGGCAGGGGACTCACATGCAGAAGGAGGGTTACAGTTTGGACACTCAATCTCTAAAAGGTTCACCAAAGGTATAGACTATCTCTCATGCCTGCAATTCATTCTCTCATCACCTGTTTCTTCAAATTATTTTTTGTTGTTTAGTTATTTTTTCAGTCATGTCTAACTTTTCATGACCATATTTGGAGATTTCTTGGCAAAGATACTAGAGTATTTTGACATTTTTCTTCTCCAGCTCATTTTACAGATGAGGAAACTGAGGCAAAATGAACAAGCATCTTGCCCAGGGTCACACAGCTTGTAAGCATCTGAGGCTAGATTTGAATTCAGAAAGAGGAATCTTCCTGATTTCACTGGGCCTTGTCTGTCCACTGTGCCTTGAATTCCTAGGTTCCTTCAAAGTTCAGATCAAATTAATATTTCTTAAATATGGCCATTCCTGATCTGCCTCTGTAGTTGCTAGTGGTCCCTGCCAAAATGACTTTGTATTTACTGATAGGTTTTAAAGTTATTTCCCCTGCTAGACTATAAGCTCACTGAGGGTAGGAACATTTGCGTTTTGTCTTTGTATCCCTAGCATCTATCACAGCCTTTAGCTCATAGGTACTTAATACTTAATCATTGATGGAGTGATTGCAAAATTATAGGCTAAAACTCATTTCTTTATCTTGACAGCATTCTTGTGATTTGGGAACCATTGGTCAGTTCAGTTAAGTCACAGAAAAAATGAGAGGCACAAAAGTCCTTCACCCAAGCTAAAGTCCTTTGTTAAACTGAATAACACATTTTAAATGACTGGATAATACCCGTTACCCTTGATCCTTTTGTGAATATTTATTAGAGAAAGACTAGGTTCAAGACCAGGTTCCAGTTAAGCTGTTCATTTAGGACTCTGTGTTGGCAAATGGCTATTTTTTCATTGAGTAAATGAATGAGAACGAGCAACAAGAAGATACAGAATGAAAAGAAAGAGAAGTATGATATGAAAAAGTAATCTATAGAAATATAATTTTTTAGAAAGTATAAAATTATCCTCTAATTTAAACCTTCTCTCTGATACACAGTCATCCTATCAACTTTAAAGCATAGAAATAAGATGCATATTTCCAGTATTGCCATTATCACTATTTCAGCTATTATGTATGTAGAATTTTAGCATGTGCTTTAAAAATGCTAAATGTGTATACATCTGAATATATAACATATTTTATATGTGTGTACATAGAGTTTCATTTCATCTTTCAAATAACCCTATCAGCTAGGCTATTGTAAATATAATTATCCCCATTTTACAGAGTGAAAAGTTACAATTTGGGTGTTCAGTGTCACAGAGATAGTAAGAGACAAAGTTAACACTGGAGCTCAGACAATTTTCACAATGAACTTTTTCCCCAGAAAAAGATGTGATTTTTTTTTGTAACTGTTCAATAATAATACCTCAAAAATTAGAGGTGAAGGAGAAAGGGATATAATGGAGAGTAGGGTCTAAAATTAGAGGGATCTTTGGAATTATCTCATTCAACTTTTTCATCATAAAAGTGAGGAAACTAAGGTCCCAAAAGGGTAAATGACTTTCCCTGTATTATATAGGTAGTAAGAGTATGTGAGCTAGAATTCACATGCAGGTCTTCAAAATCTAAATCTAGTGCACTTGACACACAAATATTTTAATGGACATACTGGCTAAGATATTATATGCTTATATAGTTAGTTCTTAGACTGTACTCTCATTTTATTTACAATTTCAATTAAATCTGCCCTTTTTATTTTACACAGTATATAAAAGCATAATTTTTATGTAAATATTTCTTAGGGAAATATTTAAAAATGTCTTTGATAATTGATATTACAATTCAAAATGTAGAGTCACGCTTGACAACCAGTTGCAATTTCTGATCTGAATAGTAAAAGGCCTCTCACATTTATATTTACTAGTGTTTAATTATCTCATTATCCATAGTTCTTTGGACCTATGATTTATGTATATGAGAGATCTTTGGAGCAATATATTTGAAGTTACTGGAAAATTTCCATTCATCCTAGGTTTGAAACTTTGACTCCTTTATGAAAAAAAGAAGAAAAAAAGGAAGAATGATTAGGAAAGAAAGATGAGATCTTGGCTTTACTCTTTTGCCACTAACTGATACTGTGGCTGCCATACATCAATCTGAAGTGAAACTATGCTCAGTGATAAAGTTGAAAAACACACCAAGTGCTGGGAATCTCATATTTAATCTTTGCTCATTGAAAATAAATGCACAAAGATCTGACATGTCAAGCATAACGTTTTCCTGTTTTTCTCTGTAATTTACAGTAACCAAAGAGAATCGTCTTCAGCAGCAGGAGTTCTAAGTCTATTGCAGCCAGCTCAAACTGAAGATGAATCATCTCATGAGAGTCTATCTGACAATGTGGCAAGACAAGTCTACCAACAGTCAATCTTTTGCATTTCATGGATTTACATGTTTTTAGAACCTCAATAATAACCTCTGAGAGCCCTTGGATGTGGAGGTTCAGAAGAAATTTTTGCCTTGTCAGTCTGCTTAGATTTCTTGATTCTTCTGGTAGCCCAGAGTCTTTTAAATCTGCAAACCTCATGTCTTTGATTTTTATCACAATCTCAGTTCTCTATTCCCAATTGGGAATCAATCCCCAATTAAGAGCAACAGTGGGTATTGACTTGCTCCCAAAGTGAACAATAGTCCTTACCTAAAGGGACTCCTAACCTGTGATCTTTTAATGTCTAAGTGGTATTGAATGACCATCTTGATCCCATAGGATAGACGATAAAACACAGTTCATTCCTCTTTGTACACATGAGGAGGAGTTGCAATAGTGCAGAGTCATTTGTCAGTTTTGTTTAATTGTTTTGCTGTTATTACATGGGAGGGTTCAATGGGGGTGATAGAATATCAATACTTGATTATATTGAAATAAACAAAAGGCATTACTGAAATTCAAGTGATATTGTAGGAATCATGGAAGAGTAAAGCACTATTCAATGTTGTTGGGGAGGAAGTGAGTCAAATCTATTGTTTGTAAAAGGCTGACTATTCTCTTCTCATATTTTCACCAAGTATGTCCTTGGGATACATATGGTACATTCTCTTACAGATTTTTATAGAGATGAGAAAAGTAGGAATATGAGTGTTTTATAGTTGATTTTTTCAGTCATTTGATGATGATGGACTTCAAGAGATTTTATTACCATTCATAATATTTCTCATTCTTTTGGAATCTCTTTCTCTCCCTTTAAGACATCCTGAAAATCAGTGTTTTTAAATTGTTTTTCCTCTAGCACAAATTTCTTATGAATTTAGAGTCATAACATTGATTTTTCTCTACTACATTTCCTTGAATTCCCCTTATATTTCCTCAAATAGTACTTCATATGTTAAATAAGGGATGGTATATCAGAAGTCCTATTGTGGTAATTCTATGGTCACTAATGATAGGTTAAATTACTACAGAAGAGTTGGAGTCTCTGTTGCATTTTACAACTATTTGTTGTTCTCCTTCCAGTTTCATCTATAAATGCTTTTAGAATAATAGAACTTATTTGGGTCAAATTGGGACAAAAAATGTCAAGCTTTACTTTTCTTTTCTCCTTGCTTTTGTGAGATAATATTGTACACAGTATTCTACCATGCTTTAATATTATACTTCGTAATTTTTGTTTTAAAGTGGTATTGTCCTTGATAGCCATGTCTCTTGGCATCCAAGCCACTGTCAAAGAAAATTAGGTTAGCAACAAAAAATGCACTAAAAATTTTAGCATATGTTTCATATCATTTAATTCGTAGCTTTAATTTCCAGTTAGTAATGAAATAATCATCATCCTTCCCAGTAATCATACTATAGAAGCTATATGGGACATAACATTAAAATCTAATTAATTTAAGATAATGAACTTGTATCTTCAGGTTTGAAGGGCAAGGTCTCTAGAAAGCAGGAGATTTTCCTAAGAAAGTACAATGTTTCTCTCCACCTAAATTGATTGAGTTTAACTGAGTTTATTAACATAGTTCTTCCTTGTCCTTTACTCTTTAGAGAAGTACATGTCAATGTGGTTTGAAAATGACTAAACCAAGAGCTGCATCCTGAAAGGATTTGGGTAGGCAATGTAATCTAGTAGATAAGAAACTGTATTTTGAAGTCAGAGGACCTAGGTTAGAATCCTGGCTTTTCTGTTTACTGTCTGTGTCTCCCAGGGCAAGTCATTTAATCTCTTTGGGCCTCCATTCCCTTACTTATAAAGTGAAAAGTCTAGATGAGCTAGAAAGCCCTACCTAGTTCTAAGTTCAGGTGAACTTTTATACAGTCACTTAGTTATGTTCAAAGCAGTATGGTATAATGGAAAGAATGCTAGACTTGGCTTGACATAGAAATCTGCATTTCATCCTGCCTCTGGCATTTAATTATTTAAACCTGAGTCAATCATTTAACCTCTCACACCTATAAAATGAGGATAATAATACCTGTGGCACCTACCTTGCAAGTCTATTGGGAGGAGGTAATATGAGTGAACTACTTGGAAAAATCTTAAAGTACTATGTAAATGTCAAACATTTTTATTAACTTTCTTCAAGCTTCTTGGTCCTGTTACTTGTACTGAAGGAAGAGAGGGTATGTTTATCCAATTTATGGATGACTGAAATCTAACAAGGATGGCTGATACAGTATATGAAGAAATTAAAATTTAAAATTAGCTTACTAGGCTAAATTGATGGATTTGATTAAATAAAATTAAATCTGCTAGGGATAAAATGCAAAACCCTATATATTAAACAACAACCACCCAAATCCAAGTTAGAATGGTCATGATGAGACAATGTTATTCAGTCTTAGGGTTTTAGTGGACTTCAAGATCAGTAATAGTCAAAACCACAATATGTTATCCAAAAAATAAAAGCTGATAGAATCTTAAATTATACTAATAGAAGTCTAGTATTGAGAATGAAAAAAAATGATAATGCTGACAAAAATTCTCTGCTCCAGTAGAACCCTACTACATTCATCCTAAGTGCTTTATTTTAGGAAGGACATTAAGGAAAATGGAGTTAATATAGAAAGGAGAGTGAAAAAAATAGTCAAGGGACTGGAAACCATGGAATATGGCCTGTTGAATTGGTTGAAGAAAATAGGAATGTCTATTCTCAAAAGAAAAAAAAAATTAGGTTTCATGAGCACTGTCTCCAAATCTTTGAATGGCTTTCATATGAAATAGAAATTAGATTTATTTTCCTGGGATTCCAAAGAGAAAAGGATACAAGTATTTATTAAGTACATACTATGTGCCAAAGATTGGGCTAAATGCTTTACAAACATTATTTCATTTGATTCTTATGACAAAGGTAAAGTGGCCTCCTAGAAGTTCCTAATACACACCATGCTATATTCCATCTATGTGTCATCCCATAGTCTGCTCCCCATACCTTCCTGCCTTCTATTTCTTAGAAGCCCTGATGATGTGTGTTCAGTCATTCAATCATGTCCAAGTCTTCCTGATGCAATAAATCATATATATGTTAAATAGGATTTTCTTGGCAGAGATAGTAGAGTGGTTTGCCATTTTCTTCTTCAATGGATCAAGACAAACAGAAGTTAAGTGACTTGCCTGAGTCACCCAACTAAGAAATGTCTGGGGGCAAGATTTGAACTCAGATCTTGCTTCCAGGGCCAACACCCATTTAGTCACCTCACTGCCTCTTAAAATAATTCCCTAATTTCCCTCAAAGCTCAGATAAAACTTCAGCTTCTTCACGAATGAATTGAATGAAAGGAAAAAATATAATAAGCATTCACTATGTATCAACTATTGTGGTAGGTTCTTGGTATTCAAATTAAAAAATCATTGTATAATATACTTTTAATATACTATGATAACAAAGGAAACAATCATTTCCCTCAAAGAGTTTACATTCTCAAGGTGGAAAAATATATAACAGAATGTGGTGAACAGGGAGAAGAACAATGTTGAGAAATTTATAGGGGATGATGATGAGTGCCTATAACTTGATGTAGAACCATACATCCCTTCTAGGAACAAAGGTAGAATCTATTTGATCATGGCTCCAAAGCAAACTAAATGGGCAGGTAGGGTTTTTATGAAAAATGGTCCCAGAAAGACAGTCATTAATCAGGGCAACAAAATCCCTCAGCAAACTTTCTTCAAGACAACAATAGTAGATGAGATGACAGAAGAATAGGAAGTGAAGTAAGACCTTTCCTACTACCCCTTTACTTTGAATTTTGCACACATACACACACTCAATAGTTACATACATATTATCTCCTATAGAGTGTAAGTTCCTTCAGGACAAAAACTGATTAATATTGGTTTTTGTATCCCTACCATTCAGCATATTAACATTTTTTAAAACTCTTACCTTCCATTTTAAAACAAATACTGTATATTGGTTCAGAGACAGAAGAGCTGTAAAAACTAGGCAATGGGGATTAACTGACTTATCTAGGGTCACAAAGCTAGAAAGTGTAGAAAGTGTCTGAGACTAGATTTGAACCCAAGATCTGCTATGTCTGGGTCTGGCTCTCAATTCACTGAGGCACTTAACTGCCTTCCTAGTGTCTAACACTTAATAAATCCTTGTTGTGGTTTGATTGAATGATTTTTTGATTAAGAATCTTGTCCAGAATAAGTATGTATCTGGAAGAATCATGATGGCAGCTTGATTAGTCAACTCTGCTCTCCAGTTTTCTTGACCCAATCTTTAGCTTTCATTACCTTAAACCAATGCACAAAAGCAAAGTCAAATTATTGGACATGCATCCATCCATCCATGGTGATAAATTGGCCCTCCTTCTATCCTCCTGTTACCACACAATCCTCCTGGCTTGATAGCTTATCCCACTCCCTGCAGACTATCATCTTTTTAGTAGACTGGTCATTTTTTCACTGGTGAGACATTTCCAAAAAACATGCTAGTCTCAATACAGTGCCAAAGAAAGCTCATCAAAGCATAGTATTTCCACAGTTTCTTATGGGAGATGTGGGAACAATATCAAATTTGCAGTCAGTAGACAGGTTTTATTGTGAATTTTGCCATTATATCTCTATGTCCTTACGTAAGGTCCCTAGGTGGTTCAGTGATTAGAACACTAGACTTGGAATCAAGAAGAAATGAGTTAAAATCTTGCCTTAAAAATTTACTATGTGACTCTTGGAGAGTCAGTTAAGCTCTTTCATTCACCTTCTGCTTCCTCATCTATAAAATGAGGGTTCACAAGGTTGTTATGACAATTGACTATGCACACATATATATGTAAATATATATTATATATATAATTTTATCAATCTTAGAGTGCTGTATAGTTAGCATTATTATTATTATTATTATTATTATTATTATTAAATCAATTTCCTTGCCTAGACCTGTTTCCTCATCTATAAAATGAGGTGGTTGTATTTGGTGGACCCAAAATTCTTTTCTAGTTCTAAGATCTTACATTTCTATAATTGATATACTTTCAGCAGGGTTGGGATATAGTCCAGACTCAAGGTCTTTTACCTTTCCAGCAAGAAGGACTCCAATGGACTCCTCAAAGAGAAGCACCCAGAGTTCTTGGGAAAGAAATGGAAAAAAATTCCCTACATGTTTCTGGGAATCTCTTCCTATGGGAGATAATGTAGTTCAAGTTCATTTTCTATCCTCTGCTCTCTGAAATGGCCAGGAAGCTGAAATTCAAAAGCTGAAATTTAATCTTGAAGGACTACTAAAAACCATTCAAATGATATCTCTTATTTGATTTCAAGTCACCATGAAGTGAAAAATATTTTTACACAAAGCACAGTAATTTATGCAGCAACTGCTAAATAATGAACAGGTTCAATAGCAGATAATTATATGGAAAGTACTTAAATGCTAACTATGTACTTTAAAAATGTTGCAAAAGGGGGTTCATAATTAAATTATAATTACAAGTAAAATCTAGACAATGATTATTCCCTAAGAAATCTGTATATTTTTATTTCTAGTGTTCTGTAGCTTATTCTCTTATACTGATTCATTTCCTTTGTTGTGATATTCACTCTGTTCCTGCTCGTTTTGCATGATGGATTTTAAATTTAAAATTAACTAAAATTATCTTGCAGATTACTAATTACCGCATACAATGGTTTCAATAGAATACCAGAGTTACCATTAAAAAGCAGTTTGTGAGCATATGAGTTTGAAATTGCGAAAGATTTATAGATAAGGCAGGGGTAAATCATTTGATCATTGAAAAAATTCCAGCTATTGGCAGGAATTTGGAATGACTTAGAAATAGTCATGACTTCCTATAGGAAATGGCAGTGATGAAATTGATCATGCACAGAGTTGAGTCAAAAATTGGTTGTTCAAGTTAGAATTTTGATAACTCCAAAGCATGAAGTAACCAAAGACCTGTGACCAACTTATCAGCATTCCTTCTGTCATTATTTTCTTCTGTCCCACTTTTGCTCCTACCTTCCTGAATCTCATCCAAACATCCCCAAAATTCATAGGACCATTGAATTAGAAGGGAACTTAGAAAGTTCATCCAGTCCAACCCTCTTTTTTTTTTTTAAATGAAGAAAAAGAAGCCCAGAAACAGGAAATGACATGTCCCAGGTCACAAAGCCAGGAAGTGGAAAAGTCAGGATTGTAAACGGTCTTTAGACTTCAAAATCAGTATACTTGCTACAAGTAAATCTGATTATTTCTTCACTGCTGTGCTTTTCTATGATCCTAAGCTGTTTCTTTTTTCAATTATTTTTTTCTATCTACCCCAAACATGTTCGAAAACAACCCCACAGTGACCCTTCTTATCTTCATTTCTGTCCTATGTTTTTCTTACCATTTTTGAACTCTCAAATGCATCTTTGAAATACTAAAAATTTCATCATCTTAGCACAATTGAAACCCAGAAATCTCATAAAAGGATTGAGTAGTTGGGAAAGTGACACATTTTAAAAAGCTAATTGACAAACTAGAGGGTACACAGAGTACAAGCATACCTCAAAGTTATTATGGATTCAGTTCCAGACCACTACAATAAAGCTAATACCAAAATTAAGTGAGTCAGTCACACTAATATTTTGGTTTCTCAGTGCATATAAAAGTTATATTTACACAATATTCTCATCTATTAAGTATACAATAGTATTATGTCTAAAAATAGATATTTTAATTTAAAATACTTTATTGTTAAAAAATGCTAACCAGCACCCAAGCCTTTAGTAAGTCCTAATTGTTTTCACTGGCAAACCATCTTGCCTTGATCATGACAGCTGCTGATTGATCAGGATAATAGTTACTGAAGGTGGGATGGCTGTGTCAATTTTTAAAATAAGACAATGAAGTTTGGTCATCTATTGACTCTGTTTCACTTGAACAATTAGAGGCCATTGTAGGGTTATTAATTGGCCTGATTTCAATGTTATTGTGTCTCAGGGAACAGAGAAATCTAAGGAGAGGGAGAGAGACAAAGACAGCAGGTCAGTGGAGCAGAAAACAAAATAATTATCATTTAAGTTCACTGTCTTATATGGGTGCAGTTTGTGGCACCCCAAAACAATTGTAATAGTCATGTTAAATATTACATATAACTATAATAAGTAGATGAATAATGAAAAAGTTTTAAATATTGTAAGAATTTCCAAAATGTAACACAGAGACAAGATGTGAATATATGCTGTTGAAAAAAAATGCCAATAGACTTGCTTGTTGCAGTGTTGCCACAAACCTTCAATTTGTGGGGGAAAATGCAATATCTGTGAAGCACAATAAAGCGATGAGCAATAAAATGAGCTATGCCTATACACACTTTCAAGCAGAATAGTGACAGTTCAAGGAATACAATATAGGAAGAAAAAATGAAATAACTTCTAGAAACCCAGGATAAATATCCAAGGATTTAGACTTGGAAGAGTGCTTAGAGATCATCTAGTCCAAACCTCACATTTTACAAATGATAAAATAGGCTGAGCCAGGTAAATGTAGGTGTCCAATGTCACTTAATTAAGGAAAAAATACTATCTCTGACTTCAAATATTTAAAAAAATTATCACATAAAAGAGTGTACTTGTTCTGCATTTTTTCCCACTGAACATAATTAAGGCCAAGAAATGCAAGTTTAAAGGAGACATTTAAGCTCAGTACAAAGAACTTTCCAGCAGGAAATCCACTGAACTGCCTTATGAAGCAGAGAGAAATCAGGCAGAGCCAAGATGGTGGCATAGTAGCAGAGAAAGCCTATACAGGTCTGATAATCCTTCCAATCAATCTTTTAAAACTGCCTCAAAATGACAGGACTCAAAAATAAAGAGTAAGAAGGTATGAGGGAGTTTGAGGGAGCTCTCCCTGCAAATACAACTTGAAAGGTAGGCAGAGACAGAGAGAGAGAGAGAGAGAGAGAGAGAGAGAGAGAGAGAGAGAGAGAGAGAGAGAGAGAGAGAGAGAGAGAGAGAGAGAGTTAATTTTCATGAGATAAGGGGGAATAGGAAGCAAAACTGCACATAGAGGAATGCTGGCCAACCATCCCCCACCTACCAATCTAGGTTCTGCAATTGGGCATAGACTAATTCTGGGATCCCAGGACAGGTGCTACACTAGTATTGAGCACCTCAGACCCACCCCTTGAAGTCCCAGGCCTTGGCACCAGCACAAAGTAAGACCTGGAAGTCCATAGCACTGGGTCCTTTCAAGCTTATGAAGCAGAGAGTTGCCTGTCATGAAAAGTATTTTTGAAAACTCTAAAGCACAATAAAACTGGAAATCTGTAGACAACTTATCAGATCTCCTTTGGTCAATATTTTCTTAGGGATACTGTTAAAATTCTTGCCTTGGATGGAAGATTAGATTAAATGACTTCTAAAATTCTTTCTAATGGCTAAATTCATAGATTCTTTACTTTTCAATATACCCTATAATCACACATGGAAAGGGGAGAGGAGAGATAGCTATCATGAAGGATACATTTCAGGACTGCCAAACAGAAGAGAAGAAGGGAAAGAGGGAGGAAAAAAAAGAGAGAGAGGGAGTAGGGATTTCTTTTTTTATTTTAATTTTAAAATTTGTTTTTTTTTATTTGTTGTATTAAAATTCCCAAGGATCTCCCCAACTTCTCTCTCTCTTCCTCTTTCTAAAGAATGCATCATTTGACAAAAGATATATAAAACTATGTTCTGCTTGTTTATGCTTAGCAGTTCTTCCTCTGGAAGTGAATATACACATTATTTTTCAAATATTTCTTTTGCATTATACGTTGTTCTCTGGACTGTGATTGTCACACTTTTGATAATTTCATGTAGATATTTCCATTTAAAAAAATAACGTGTTTGTCATTTCTTACCACAGAGTAGCATTATCTTACAATCTCATGGTCCAACATGTTTAGCCATTCCCTAATTTATGGGTATCCACTCAATTTCCAGGTCTTTGCCACAAAGAGCTACCAGAGATATTTTATTTTTAAAGAATATTTTATTCCCCTAGCCAACTACATGGGAAAACAATTTTGTCATTCTTTTTTTTAGTTTTGAGTTCCAAATTCTCTCTCTTCTCCTGACCCTCCCTCCCTTCCTCCTTGGCTTCCTCTCTCCCAGAGAGTAAGCAATCTAATAGATATTTTACATGCTTAATCATGGAGAACATTTTTCTATATTAGTCATTTTGCAGAAGAGATCTCAAATTTAAAAAGAAGAAAGAAAATGAAATATAACATGTTTTCAATCTACACCCAGGCTCCATCAGTTCTTTCTCAGAGGGCAGATGGCATTTTTCATCATGCCTCTAGTATTGTCTTGGATCTCTGTATTGCTGAGAATAAGTAGGTCATTCACAGTTGTTCATCAAGAATGGAATATTTCTAACATTGATCTGTATTTTTGTGCCTTCCTCTCATTGCTTCTAGTTCTGCTTCCTGGAATCAAGTAAAGTCTTATGTCTTTTCCACATGACAACCTTTCAAATACTTCTTCACATGTCACCAGAGTCAAAAATGTTTCCAGGATCCATTTTCAGTAATGAGTGTGGGCTGGAGTCTGAAAGGCAAGATGCTTCAGAAAGGATGCCTAGACTGGACTTACTATATTCCTGAGACTAGAAACTCTTCAAAGATAGTGATTATTTCTTCTTCTTTTTTGTATTACCCAACATATTTGTTAAGGGTCTCAAGTTCAACTGGTACACCAATCAACAAGTATTTCTAAGTGCTTACTATTTGCCAGAAATCATACCACATGAAAACTGAATGAAGGAAAACAGGATATTTCATCTGGAGAATAGAAGATTTTAAGTTAAATAATGCAATCATTAAATATATGAAGGCTATCTTGGATTAGAATTTTTGTCCTAGTTGTAGGGAGCAGAACTAGGAACAATATTTTAAAATTGCAAAGAATGTTTAAATGTGTCAGAAGGAAAAACTTCTTTAGAATTAAAGTTCTCCAAATGGGAATTGGACTGTCTTAGAAAATAGTCTTTAATCTGGTCACCTAACTTCTTGAAGCCTCAGTTTCCTTTTCTGTAAAAATGGGGACACTGATAGCACTTACTTTGAAGTTTTCTGAGGATTAAATAAGATAAAATATGCAAAGTACTTTGCAAGTCTTGCAGTATTAAGTAAAACCTAATTGTTCCTGCTGCTACTGCTCATTTTTCTTTGCCTCCTCCCTTGGAGTCTTCAGAGCAAGACTGGATATCCATTCATTGAAGATGTTGCAAAGAAAGCTCCCTTCTCATACTCTCATCTCTAATCCTTAGAATCATTAACTTCCTTCAACACTTACCTTAGATGACCCCTTTTACAAGAAGTGATTTCACTCTTTCCCCAGTTCATCATACTTGCTTCTTCCTCAAATTACTTTGTATTGTTATATTCACTTCTCAAGGCACATGCCGTATCTCCTGGCCTACTATATCCTTAAAAGTGGAAGCCATTTCTTTTTTTTCCCCTCATCCTCAGCACCTAGCACAGTGCCTGGCATATGGGAAGTACTAAATAAATACCCATGGAATTGAATTGCCCAAGACTAGATTGTCTTTAAGGTCTCTTTGAGCCACAAGATCCTATGATTCCATAATCAACATTCAATAAGTAATTTTAATTGATTTTAAAATGATTTTTGAAGATTTTCTTAATGTCATCATGGTCATTGAATTAAGGGTCCTTTGTCACTATTTGTTAATGAGTTGTGGAGCACAAACAAATCATTTGTCTAAGAGCTGCAGATCCTGAGGCCAAACTCTAAATTTGATGCTTAGTGGCTGAAAGTATCTATTAGTATGGACAAGTCACTTCAACCTTACTCTCAATTTCTTCACCTCTAAAATACATATAATACTTTCCTTACCTGATTATTATGAAGCAAGATAAATACTTTAAATAATTAAATACTTAAAATACTTTAGAAATGGCATTTTTAAATTATTGTTTGCTTTTTACAAATTAGAAAACAGAGACCCAAGGAGGGCCTAGGAAAACAAAAATAAAACAATTCTTACTTTTAAGAATATACTATGGTAGAATATACCAAATGTATACAGATAAATGAATACAGCCTAATTTGAGGAGGGAGTAAGCACTAAGAACTGGGGAAGGGGTGAAATCAGAAGAGATTTCATATGAGAGTGCACCTAAGATGAGGCTTGAAGAAAGCTAATGATTCTAAGAATTACTGAGATGAGAACAGAAGAAGAAAGTTATCCAAATTATCTGTGATTTATCCAAAGTTAACAGGGTAAACATAGCTTTCAACTTATGATCTCTTAAATCAAATATAAGGAATGTTCTTTCCACTGTACCACACTGAGAAGTCTTATCGATTAGTATACAGAGAAGTTGTCCTTGAAGTCAAGAAGACCTGGATTCAAGTCTTGTCTCTAGCACACATGGGTTGTGTGACTTCAAGCATGTCACTGAACCTCTCATTGCTCTAGGCAATTCTCTATGAATTTCAGAGAATGTACTGGACTGAATTTGTGGAAGAAGTTCCTATACATGAGAATTCCGTATATCAATAAAATCATAAACATTCCCTAATCCATGAAATTGAGATTAGTATTATTATCTTTGGCAGCTAGTATTACAGAGGATGGAGTGCCAGACCTGGAATCCAGAAGATTCATCTTCCTGAGCTCAAATCTGAGCTCAGAAATTTACAAGTTATAGGATTCTCAACAAGTCACTTAAACCTATTTGTCTAGGTTTTTTCATCTGAAAAAATTAGCTGGAGAAGGAAATGGCAAAGTACTCCAGCATTGTTGCCAAGGAAATCCTAAATGGATGCAGAGAGTGCAAAGCCAAGATAGTGGAGAAGGTACAGGGATCCATATGATTTCTATCAAATTACTCTCCAAAAAAGCAATAAACATCTCAAAATGATTTCTGGAGCAGTATAACCCACAAAAAAGACAAAGTGAAGTTATTTTTAAGCCTAAAGCAACTTACAAGGTCATGGGGAATCAAGTACACTGGGGTGGAGGTGGAGCTCAGGCTCCACCAAGGCAACAGGCCTGGGCACAATTGAAGCATCTACCAAACTTCCAGGACTCAGCTACAAATGGTAAGGGGGGGGGGTCAGATAATTGCTCACAATAAGATTACAAAGGACTTTTTGCTGGTTCTGAAAGCAAGACTCTCATCCCTTTGTCCATAAACAGAATCAGGTTGCCATCCTGGGTGCAATTGCAGAGTGAGGAGGAGCACCATCATAAACTTGCAGCCATAGGAGAGCAAGGACCCTGGTCACAGTTCTGAGGGGTAAAAGAGTGCTTGTGTTACTCACAGACCAGAACACAGACCAGAATATTAATATTACACTTCTCCTTATATCATATCACCTTGGAAGAACTGGAAGCCGATAAACCCCTAGTGCCAGCTCTGAAGGCAGCAGCACAAAGAACATGAGATCCCTTCACCACAGTTATAGAGTCAAACTTTCATAGTTATTTAAATTAAAAGAAAAGAAGATGCAAGAAAATGAGAAAATGTCAAAAAAGAAACTCAACATAGAAAGTTATTTTGGGGACAGGGTAGACTCAAATTCAGAAGAAGACAACAAAGTCATTACTGTTTCATCCAAATCGGCTAAGAAATTATTCATTGCTCTCAGGCTCAAAGATAATGAATGGAGGAGCTCAAAAAGGATTTTAGAAATCAAATAAGAGAAGTAAGAAAAAGATTTGGGAAACAAATGAGAATGATACAGGAAAATAATGAAAAAAGAGTCAATAGCTTAGTAAAGGAAGCACACAAAAAATACTGAAGAGATTAATACCTCAAGAAACAGAAGAGACCACTTTGGTAAACAAGGCACACAAATCCAAAGCAGAATTGGCCAAATGGAAAAAAAAATTCAAAAATGTACTGAAGACAAAAACTTCTTGAAAGACAGAATTGGCCCTTTTGGAAAAAAAGGTACAAAAATTCACCAAGGGAAAAAAAAAAACTTTTTAAAAAGTATAATTGGCCAAATGGAAAAGGAGTGAGAAAAGCTCACTTGAGAAAATAATTTTAAAAAAAAATTAGAATTGGGCAAATGGAAGCTAATGATTCTATGAGATCAAAAACAATTAAATGATGTAAAAAGAATGAAAAAAATAGAAGAAAATGTGAAATATCTCATGGGAAAAACTACTGACCAAGAAAATAAATCCAGGAGAGATCATGTAAGAATCATTGGACTACCTATAAACTATGATACAAAAAAGAACTTAGATATCATCTTTTAAGAAATCATCAAGGAAAACTGTCCTGCTATTCTAGAACTGGAAGATAAAATAGAAATGGAAAGAAGCCACTAGTTCCCTCCTGAAAGAGATTCTGAAAAGATAACTCCACACAATGCCATAGTCAAATTCCAAAACACCCAGATCAAAGAAAAATATTGCAGTCAAAAAGAAGCAATTAAAACATCATGGAGCCACCATCAGGATAATGCAAGAATTTGTAGCTTCTATGTCAAAAGATAGGAGGGCATAGAAGATGATATTCTAGAAGGTAAATGAGCTAGGACTTCATCCAAGTCCTATCTCATCCAGAAAAACTGAGCATAATCCTTCAAGGGGAACAAATGGATATTCAGTGGAACTGAAGACATGCAAACATTCCCAATGAAAAGACAAGAGATGAATGGAAAATTTAACTCCCAAATACGAGACAAGAGAAGTGCAAAAAGGTAAACAGGAAAGATAATCAAAAGATATTTAGTAAGGTTAAATTGTGTACATCCCTACATGGAAAGATGATTCTTGTAATGCTAAAGAACCTCAAAGAGCTAATGGGGAGGACAACATGCAAACAGCTATATACAACAAATTATATACAGAATAAATCAGGGATATTCTAAGAGGAAAGTATTAAGGTTAAGGAGGACTGGAAAAGATTTCTTGTAGATGTAACCTTTTCCATATCATTCTGACAGTTATAGGAACCTGTGGAGAAGAGCAGGAACATAATTATTGGGTTTAGACTGAAATAGATTAGAGGATCCTAGAGAAGCTTTGTAATTTAACAGATCACCTTGTCTCCTTCTTTACTGAGAAAATAGAGATGATCTGTTGTGAATTTTTCTTATCTTTTATTCTACACCCATAACCCTCAGAGTCCTCCTTGATTCTTTTCCTTTTGGTTCTATTTACAGAAGAGAATGTGGTCCTTTACTACTTAAGATTAACCTCAGCTGCATCCACTCCTATCTTCTCCAAGAGCTTTTCCTTTGATCATTCCCCTCATCCCTTCCTTTCTAATTTTCATCTCTCCTTATCTTTTACTGCCTCTCTCTTTGATACAAACATGCTCCAGCCTCATCTTGAAAAAAACAAACAGACAAAACTCTTGCTTGACCCTATCAACCTTTCACTTTATCATCCTCCTCTCAAAGCCAAATGTTCAGACAAAGGGAAATATGAACAATGCCTACTTCTTTTCCACTTACTTTTCAACCTTTTTCAATGTAACTTCTGACCTTACTATTCAAATGAAGCTGCTTTCTCCATGGTTGTCAATGATATTTTAATTACTAAAGCCAGTGGCCCTTTCTCAAACTCCATCCTTTTTGACCCCTATGAAGCAGTTTTCTGGATTTTTATGAAACTTTTATTTCCCAGTTCTCCTGTCTGTCTGATTAATACTTCCTAGTTTTTTTTTTTCCTGGACTATCCATCTTTCTCCATACCCAGCCATATGGATCTCTTAGTCCTAAGTCCTATGCTTTTTTATTTTTTCTCTCTGCACTCTATATGATCCCGTGCTAGGTCCAAAGGGTTAAATTGTTATTTAGTTTCATTACCGGCCCTTTGAATAATGCCTGTAATGTAGTAGAAGTTAAATAAATGCTCATTTTTAATGTACTACAAATATAATTTTAATAACTATTTTCTGACATTTTGCCATCCATGTTTTCTTCCTTTTTCCCTCCCCCATCACTTCCTGAGATGTCAGGCAATATGATATAAGGTATGCTTATGCTATCATGTAATACATATTTCCATGTTCATCATTTGTGAAAGAAGACCCTTACCACTTACACAGGAAAAAAACTCTTAAAGAAAACAAAATTTAAATGTTATGCTTCAATCTGCATTCAGATTGCACTAGTCCCTTCTCTGGCTGTGGATAGCCTCTTCTCATGAGTCCCTTTGAGTTTTCTTTGATCCTTACATAGCTGATAATAGTTGAGTCCTTCCCAGTTGAACATTGTACAGTATTGCTGTTACTGTGTACAATATTCTCCTGACTCTGTTTAATATACTTTGTATCACTTCAAATAGGACTTTCTAGGTTTTTTTTTTCCTGTGTGAACATCCTGTCCATCATTTCTTATGGCACAATAGAATTCCATTACAATTATATTTTACAACGTATACAACCATTCCTCAATTGATGGACTTCCATTCAGTTTCCAATCCTTTGCCAACACAAAAAGAGTTGCTATAAATATTTTTTGTACTAGTAGGTCCTTTTCTCTTATCTGATCTCTGTGAGATATAGACCTAGTAGTGGTATTACAAGGTCAAAGGGTAATAAATGCTTGTTGACTTCACTTGACTATAGGCAGTAGATGGCAGTGTAGATAAAGTGCTAGTATTAAGAGTCAGGAAATTTTTTGTTTAAATCCTGTCTCAGATACTTCATAGTTGCATGAACCAGAGAGATTCAATGAACTTCCCTTTTCTTCAATTTTGATCAGTACGCAAAAGGGGGACAATATTAGCACCAAAGCATAGTTATTGTGAGGATCAAATGAGATAATATATGCAAAGTACATTGCAGACTTCAAATGCTATGTAAATGTTACTTATTATTATTGTTATTTCTGTGAAGATTACGAATCCATCCTTAATCTCTTTTAGGAGTTTTGTGTCCATAGGATACCATCCATTTCACCAGTCTTATTGGAAATCTCCTATATCTATCAAAAACTTTATCTCCTTCTGGCATCTCAAATTCAAAACTGTCTAAAAGGATTCATTTTCTTGTTCTTGGAGCCACCACTTCTTTTTTAAACTTTCCTTTTTCTGTTGAGGACACTATTATCCTTCTTGTCACCTGGGTTCTCTATCTCAGTCAATATTGGCTCTTTGCTATGCATTCCTCTCCTCCAGTGTCTAGCCAGTTACAAATTCCTATTGATTCTCTACTCAAAACATTCTTTGTATCCAACCCCTTCTTACTATATTACTACTACTATATTTAGATGTTTTCACCTGTCATCTGGGCAATGAAATTAAAATCCTAATCAGACTCTAGTCTTCTAATATCTCTCCTCTATAACCATGTTTTTCTACATCCTGCCAAAATCATCTTCCTGTGGCATTCTCTTATTCAAGCACCTTCAGTAGCTCCCTATTGGTTTTAACAAAAAATCATCTATTCCTTTGGAGACTGGAGATTTCCTTTGGAGACTTTCACAGTCTTGCTTCAGACTACAGTTAGAAGTACATTTGACGTTGCTCCCATTCACATATTCTAGATTCCATTCAAAGCAGCCTGTTTGATATTCCTATCTCATGCCATTCCCCAACCCATATCTGAAATGCATTCCTTCCTTACCTCTCTCTCCTCTCTCTTCAGACTACCCTACTTTCTTAAAAGCTAAACTCATAAATTAACTACAATAGGAAACCCTTCTTGTAATCCTTAACTATAGTTCTCTCTCTCTCTCTCTCTCACTCTCTCTCTCTCTCTCTCTCTCTCTCTCTCTCTCTCTCTCTCTCTCTCTCCCCTCCCTTCTTCCTCTCCCACATCGCTCTATCCTAGACAGCATTTATACCTTTATTTACACAGTGTATTCTTTCATTAGGTTGTAAACTCCTTGAGTCCAGGGACTAGTTTCAATTTTGCTTTACGGTATCACCAGTGCCTCATGCAACATCTTGCACATAGTATTTACTTAATAAATTAATAATGAATTAGATAGTTTAGCAAAACGGCCTTACATCATAGCTTCTCAGGAAAAATTGGTTGAATTAATTTATGCTCTTTACATGTATTAGTGTTTATTGTTCAAGGGCCAGCATAGCTAAATTTGACCACAGAATGATGAATTTTTGGGTCATAGTAACTCTCAGAAAACAATTACCAGGACATTGAAGAGTCTGATTTATGTCTGTGAAGGAAATATTTATACTTGATTTAATGGACATTTGAAATACTGAATTATATATGTTTAACTTTGCATATGTAATGTATAGTTATATACTAATATATTTTTGTAAGCTTATATATATATATATATATACAATGCAATAATTTAATAGAAGAATAAACATGGCATTTATGTGCTCATGGTATTGAATATTAAAATATAAATTCAAAGAATGGAAAGGTGTATATATATATAAGAAATAATTTAATATATATCCTTATATACTATTATAATATATAATTATATGTTATAATGTGTAATAGTATTTGAAAAGCAACTTGAACCCATAATCTATTACTATTTCCTTCTAATCTCCTATCACTTTATACTTCACTATGCATTCATCACATTTAAATTAGCATATTAATTTTTCTATGCATCTTAT
This sequence comes from Monodelphis domestica, assembly GCF_027887165.1. Taxonomy (NCBI): domain Eukaryota; kingdom Metazoa; phylum Chordata; class Mammalia; order Didelphimorphia; family Didelphidae; genus Monodelphis; species Monodelphis domestica. Next base: position 496,436,920 of record NC_077227.1, read on the forward strand.
CCTCCATAAGCTCCATTAGGACAATTTATCTTTGTACCACCCAGGGCCTGCCTCAGTGTATTGCATATATTGAGCATTTAATAAAGGCTTGTTGACTGAATGAATCATTTTTGTGCTGCTCTGTGAGGAATTATGCCAAACAAGCAATGATTCTCAGCCAAAATAATCTGTACATATTTTGTCCTTTCTATACAACCCATATAATTATAATCTAATGCAATTATGTGAAACTTGAGGCATAGATTTCCTAGTTCACATATTTAATAAGACATTTACAGCTCATCATCATATTTGGCCAACATTTTGCAGTGTGTTTTGTTTGGAGCTAATTCTTCGTCTTCATGTTTTGATGAGCTTCTAGTTCCCATCATGCAATTTTTATAAGCAGCTTTCACACATTTCTTATTAACAGGCTCAGTAACCACGGTTTCAATGTATGATATGAACAATAATGCCAGATGAGTAGATGGCTCGATCATATCCTAAAGCAATTCCTTCTCTAGTACAGAAAAAAATTGGAATAACTTGAAATTTAAGTGTGAGGTATATCAAAAAAGGGAATAGATGAAGGGAATTGGGAGAGAATGGGGATTTCTATCTTCCTTCATTGTTCTTTTTATTGGGGTGTAGACTATATCCAAAATGAGACACAGTTGTTGGCTGTGAATTCTGATCACACATTCATATGTTACACACACATATACATATGCATAAACACCCCAAAGCTTAGTTTTGGACAGTGAGTTAAATGCCTTGTCTCCTTAGCAGTTAAAAGGCTTGAAAGACCAAAGCAAAGGTAGAGAAATGAGAAACTTAGAAGTTTAGCAATCTCAAATATGAAAGTACAGAAGTTGAGCCAGCAAGATTTGCTGCCTTGTATTTTGCCTAAGGCTTTTAGTGCTTGTTTTTGGAGAAGGCTGATAGTGTAAGACAATCTATGTGAGCCTAGATGGAATGTACCCTAGCTTACTTGGAAGACAAAGCTGGTAAACACTGAAGCTCATTTAGCAGCAGCTGTGCTCCTTTTTCCTTAATTCATGTCAAGACTAAATCATATCTTTGGATAAAACTCATTAGTATATGGTCCTTCTTCCCCCTCCCCCCATTTTAGGCATATGCCAATTAGAACAATGGAGAATGGGTAGATATGGATTCTAGGATCATAGATTTAGAGCTGTCCCTTCATTTTACAGATAAGGATACTAAGGCACAGAGAGGTTAGGTGACTTGTCCAGGATCACATAGATGGCAAGTACCACATACCACCTCTCTGGACCCCACATTAGTGATACTCTACCATCAGGACTTTTTATTGTAGCCATAGCATCCTTTTCTTTGGATTTGTCAAGAAATTTTGAATTGAAATCCTGAGGTTGACTTTTCTCCTTTATCTGCTGCCTTCTGTGGATTTCCTTGCTGTCTCTGTAGTTAAATTATCTCTTTTGTCACCTCTTTTTCCTTTTCTTGTTGCTTGATGGTGTGATAAGGGGGAAGTGAACTGTGTCTTAGAGTAATGACATCCTCATCTGTGCCAGTTTTCAAAAGTACATTTGTCAATAGATATATCTGAACTGTGTTTAAAAACGAAACAAAACAAACCTTGTTTCTATAAATCATTAACTATGGATCTGCTCATATCTCTTGCCAAGCGTTTGACTCACCTATAGTGACAGGAAGGGATAAATATGGTTATTTTTTAATACTTTGAGTCTATGAAGCCCTGCTAGTTTCCACACAAAGAAAGGCTAATATTAATAAAATATCACTGCAGTGCCTTAGAATTCAACATCAAAAAACCCTATGATTGTATAAATAAGCTTTGCCTAGCTGTTAGTTTTGCCAAAAGCAGACTCAGAGTTCAATTATAGAAGAGGAGTGGGAAGGGGTGGAGAGACTAAGTATTAGAAATTACATGTTTGTTGCCTGTCAGTCAAAGGACAACATAATAAAGTGTTTGTGGCTTCCCAATATCTCTTCTGGTTTTGAGGTGTTTTACACATTGTTCTACTCTTAATTTTACAAGAAAAAGACTGGAGTATTTATTCTGAAATAATATATTTCAAAAGTCTTACAATGTTTAAAGTAGGCAACAGAAGCAAGAGAAAACTTAATCCATCAACAATCCATGAAGCACTGGTTAAATGCCTTGAGGGATCAAAAGAAGTAAATTCATAGTCTCTGCCCTCAAGGAGCTTATAGTCTCCCCTATTGAGGAGTAAGGCTAGACCTGAGTTTGCATCCCCATTTTAGACTCCTATTATCTGTGGGACAACAGGGAAGACATTTAACCTCTGATACTCATTTCTTTTTTTTTTTAATTTGTGAAATGGGTCAATAACTCAAGATATATTAAATATTTGCTACATTCTAGGACTGTAATGAGTGCTGAGATACAACGATAGACTGAAATATTTTCTGTCCTCAAGGACCTTACAGTCTAATGGTGGAAATGGTATGTCAATAACTAGGTACATATAAGATAAAGACAGAGTAAATAGGGGATAATATTAAAGGTAAAGGTAATATTAAAGGTAGAGGTAATTTTAAAGGATGTGTAGATGGGTGGGTGTGGGAAAGGCTTTCTGCAGAAGATGGGATTTCATCAAGACTAGAATGTTGGATCTGCACTCTGGAAGTCCTGAACTTGAATTTGAACTCAGACATACTATCTATGAGACTAGGTCAAGTGACTTAACCTATATCAACCTCATTTTCCTCATTTTTAAAATGAAGAGATTGATAGCACCTATATCCTAGAGTTGTTGAGAGGGAAAGATGGAATAATCTTAATAAAATATTAAAAAAATTTCAAGTGCCATATAAATACTACTTATTATTAATTATTATTATCTCATTTGTACAATGTGTAGAAGATAATAAAATATAAGAAGAATTACAAAGGTATAATGAACGCAAGTAGTCAAATGCAAAGTGTTTTAAATGCCAAATAGAGGATCCTGTAGGTAGCAGAGAGCCACTGGAGTTTGCTGAAGAGGGACATAACTTGATCAGACCTGCACTTTGGAAAATGACTTCGGAAGTTGAATAGAGAATGGATTAAAATGTTGGTAATAAGACCCTTGACATCTATATTATAATTTGTTGTAAGGATCAAATAAAATATTATAAGTTTCTGGTCTATTTAGTCTCTGATACTCAGATTCCTTAGAACAGAGAAAAATAAACACAAAAGAGTCAAAAATGGGAGTGCCATGATTTCATAGGTACATGGCAATGTGGATTATGTAATGCTACTTATTTCAACTCTATTTGAGGAGAATGTTTTGTTAATTTCAAAACATATCTTAAGAGATATTTGGTTGCTTCACTCCTTCCAGAGGTTCACAACAATTTTCATTTCATTCAAAATGAGGGAAAGAAAGAGTGAGAGAAAGAGGCAGAGATGTTAGAGAGTGAGAGTGCGAGAGACAGAATGAGACAGAGACAGAGTCAGAGACAGGCAGACAGAGACAGAGATGTAGAGGCAGAGAGACAGAGATACAGAGATAGAGAGAGACAGAGAGAATGCTAATGAATTTGTGCTTTTTGTATTCACAAAAAGTTCTGGTTGAGCAGCCATTTAAAAGACATTTCCTTACACTGAGAAATAGTCCCAGAATACATGTATGCACCTTGCATCAGATACAGTCTGCTTCATTACACACCCTTATAGATTTCCAGAAGTAGACTAACAGACATACACACAGAACAATCTGTAGAAAACAGAACAAATAAAATGCTACGTGGAAACTGTCAAGGTGGCATAATTCAAAAAAGGGAAAGATCAACCAGGGTTGGAGTTAGATTTTCTTAAGACTTCTTAGAAGAATTAGAGTTAAACTATTTCTTCAAGGAGGAAGAAGTCTAGATCAATCAGTCAGTGTATGAAATCAATGGAGAAATGTAAAGGAGACAGTGAAGGAGTGGACTGACTGTAACAGAAGATAAAAACTAGCTCTATCTAGTTCCTGGGATGTAGACTTGTAGGGAACCTTATGGTATGGCGTGGGAGCTAAGAATGGTTTTTAATTTTACAATAATATTTTATTATATTTAACAAGGACAGTACAAAAACAGGCTTGCTAGCTGGCATATTTTTAATTGTTATGGGCCTACTGATGGACTGAAAGACTGTCATTTAAAGGATAATCAAGCTATGTCTGAAGAGGCTTTTTGTCATGTTGGCCATGGAAAAAGAACTAAAGAAAGAACATGAATTTTTTGATTGTAGCAACTCTTGAAGACAATCTATTAAGTCATAGAGGGATTATGATGTCTTTTGAATGAGGAAATACTCAGAAGACATAATTATAGAACCTTGAAGTAGTGAAGAATGAAAGATAGAAGGCAGGGTCTCAGGAGAAGCAGTATGATAGAGGAAAAATTACTACCCATAGAGTCAAGATCCTAAGATCAAGGTCAGGTACAATAATGGATGAGTGATATGACCTTTGGCACAACATTTAAACTTCAGTTTCTTGGTCTATAAAATCATGATAATATATCAACTCTTTTGAAGATTTGTTTTGAGAAGAGTACTTTATCAGTCTCAAATTATGTTACAAAATTAAGCTATTCCCACTTGAGCAAAGAATAAATTCTATCATTTAAACTGCAGTATTTGTTCCAGGTTGCTCCTTTTCTTTTTCTCTTAGGAGAAGAATTTGAGAAAATCATGAGGAATGAACAACAGCCCAAGTCTGAGCCCACAGAGCAGATTGCTTTCTTTCTGTTCACTTTCTTCTTTTCATTACAGTGGATGAATGGGGTGTTTTCCATAGTCTGAAGAATTTTTAGATATCTTTCACCTGGACTGTGCCCAAGCTCCAGTTTCACATCTGTGACAGAGGCTGGCACTAAAGAAAAAGTGCCAAGCTGAAGAGTGTGTGAAACTGATCACCTCGATGTGGGAGGGGCCCCAAGGGATTGAAATCTTGAGGAGGAGAAGACTCTGACTGGCAGAGGATTTGGTCTCTCAGTCTTGAGAAGCCAAAGAGAGAAAGTTGAAAAAGATTTTCTCCTGAGGGTTACCTACTTTTCCTGCTGGTGACTCAAAATCTTTCCCCCAACAGTTCCCAATTGAAAAGACTATCAAAGAGGAAACCTGAGACATGTTAATTCTCTGTCTGACTTTACCTCAGCTCCTGTTGCCCTGAGTCTAAACTGTGGCCAAGGGGCCAAACCCAGGGTGAGTCAACCTGACTTTCTCTCAGGGGTCTCAGGCTGCCAAGGCCTGAGTTCCCCAAACTTGAGGAGGGAGGGAAAGGGTTTTAGATAGAGACAGGGACCCCCTTTCCCCACTTTCCTTTCCCATTCTTTCCCTGCCAGGTTTTCCTTTGTATTATCCTGATTGAGTTACATTTGTATTAAAATAGTTATCTTTTCCCCAAGCTGTGTATATGTAAACAGATCAAGGGGAGACCCTTTGGTCTCCAGTAGTGGAGGGGGGACAAGAGGGAAAAGAGCAAATCTGGGAGAGCAGCCTTAGCTAAGGAGGGAAGGCAGAAGGGGGAAAATCTTTAAAACTCCTTTCCTCTCTCTGAGCCAACCCTAAACATCAGCTCTTTCCCCTGAATCCCATTTTGAGAAGGAGGGTCTCCAGACTCTTCTCCTCTCTCTCTATACTGATTTGACCATCCCTTAAATGCACATCCAGTGATGAAGGATGAAGGGAACAATATTTGCCAATGAGAATGTAAAAGTTTTGAAGGCAAAGAATCTTATTTTTTGGAGAGGCAAGGTATATCTTAAAATTTTCCCTCCAACAGTTTCCTATTAATATGTTAAATTATACAAAATTGCATGATATGTATAATGGATAATTTTGCTTGAAAACTTTCTGATCACTAATATCAAATGAAGTATATAATATATGGAGGAATTTACTAGTCAAAAAATGTTCATCAATGACATGATCAACCTTCAATTTTAACCCAGGTCAGCCACATCTTCATTCCTTTCCAGGATGTATTGCTCACTCTTGCACTTTCTCGATAGTATCCCCCTTTTTTGTTACCATTTTTAATAAAATATGTAACAATAATATAATACACACAATTTGTTATAAATATGTAATAAATTATAATAAATATGCTAATCCAAGAGAAATGCATTCTCAGCTAAGCTTCAATTTGCAAAAATCTGTTTCATTCTTCCCCCCCATCCCTACTACCCCTTTCCCCCACCCCAAGAAGGCTGGCGATATGATATCGGTTGTACATATATTATCATATAATACATATTTCCTTGTTTATCATGAGAAACAAGACATATTGAATATCAGAGAAAAAAGTTCATTGATGAAATAAAATGAAGAATGGTATATTTCAATCTGCATTCAATCTGTTTCTTCTATGGCAAGGAATTCTTTTTTTGAGTTCTCTTTATTTCCCTAACACCTAGAATACTACATTTCTTGTAGTGGGTGCATAAACAATGCTTTCTGGACTGAACTAGATTGGATTAGAATAGACTGTATTGGTTTGTAAATAAGAAAGAAGTAAGGCTGAGAAAAAAAATCATGCTTTACTTCACAACCAATAGGTTGGAATTGACTTCATAATACTGAGTTTAGGAAATGTGTAGTTGAGGAACAACTGGAAGTTATAATAGAGCTCTACAATTTTCTGTTGGTATGTAATTTCAGACTATATCCATAGCCAAATAGATGCTTACAAATGATTTCAAAAAAAGCAGTATTTAATCTTCCCAGAAGGATTTTATATACTTTTCCATGGATTATTTCATCTCTTAGAAGCAATTTTATATTTAATTTTGTGTTCTTTTTATTTTATCTTGATTAAGCTTTGAAAGGCCTTTCTGAAGATTGCATTCAACCTGATAATTAATTTTAAGGTATTCTTCCTTCATTTGTAATAGCTTTTGTTAGTGTATAATTAAAAACAAAATTAAAATATTTCTGCCCCCTCACTTTTGTGAAGCCTGTAATCCAGTTTCTCATGATGATTGGTATGTCACACTTGAATGCAGAGTTTGTCTGCTCCATCTTCAGCACTGGCTAAATTAAATTTTGGATACGTAGAAATGAAGAAGTTATTCAGTCACATCACAGAGATTTTTAAACTTTTATCTGAAATATTTATTTTTCCCCGACTCATTTTCCTTTTTTCAAGATTTAAGGTTCCAGAAAAATATAAAAAAGTCCTTTCTTTTATAAGAAGTAACTCCATTCAAAGACTATAATACTACTTCTAGTACTAATAGTAATGATAACTCACATTTAATAGTAATTTAGGGTTGGCAAAATGCTTTAAATACATGGTTTCATTTGATCTTTAAGATAATCCTCCCTCTGAGTTGTCCTACTATGATTCTCATTTTAAAAATGAGACAACTGAAGGTTAGAAGTTGTGACTTGCCCAGACTCAAAACATTAGGAAGTATGTAAGGTGAGATATGAGGAAATAGTTTTCAAAAGGTACATTATACAGAAACTATCAAATGATGGATTATTCAATGTTACTAGTAATAAGAAAAGTGTGAATTAAGACAACAGCAAAAATACAAAGCAATAAAAGATAGAAAGTCAATATTTAGAAGGAGTATGGAAAGATAGGCACACTAATATACTCTTAGTGGAATTGTAAACTTCTACAGGGGAGGAAGATAGGTGGCCCAGTGGATGGAGCATTAGGCTTGAAGCGAGGAAGACTCATCTTCATGTATTCAAATCTCACCTCAGACACTGATTAGCTGTACCCTGGGCAAGTCACTTAAAACTATTTCCCTCACTCATTTGTGAAATGATCTGGAGAAGGAAATGGCAAACCAATTCAATATCTCTTCTAAAACAATTCCAAATAGGATCATGATGTCAAACCTGATTGAAACCACTGAACAACAAAAACAATGAAACTTCTACAAGCATTCATAATTATAAAATAATTAGGAGCTTTGCAAGGAAAATCATCAATTTCTTCATATTCTACAGCCCAGCTATCATGTACTCAAAGAGGTCAAAGACAGAAAAGTTTCATAGATCCTAAAATATTCATGAAACATTGTAAGTAGTAGTAAAATATGGAAATATTTTCTAGTTATGTGTTTCTGGGCAAATCACTTAACCCCAATTGACTAGCCCTTACCACTCTTCTGCTTTGGAATCAACACTTAGTATCATTTAGATGGAAAGTAAAGGTTTAAAAAAATAAAAAAAATATGGAAATGATGTAGGATGTTTGAAAGAGTTGTGAAATTTGAATAAAATGGAATGTTATCATGCAATAAGAAATGAAGAATGTGAGGGAAATAAACACAGATAGATGGAAAGGATTCAAGCAATGATCACAATAATATGAATTAGCAATAAGGCAAAGCAGAATACTATATGACTATCAGGAACAATTTTAGTATTCAAAATGTGTTATTTAATAATTTATTAGTTGTATTTGACTCCTTAAGGCCCCATTTTGCATTTTCTTGGCAAAGATGCTAGAGTGGTACTACTTATTTCTCCAGCTCATTTTACAGAAGTGTAAACTGAAGCAAATAGGGTTAAGTGACTTGCTCAGGGTCACATAGCTAGTAAGCATTGATGGCCAGAGGAGTCTTCCTGATTCTAGACCCAGCATTCTACTGGACCATTTAACTCCCTTCAGACCACAAAAAAGAGAAGAAATGAATTATTTTTCCTCCTTGTAGAATACCACATACAGAGTTAATCACTTTGTTGATTGAGTTTGCTTAACTCTTTTTCCTTGCTATAAAAGGACACTACATAGCTATTGAGGCTCAGATGGGGAAAGAGGCTGGGGGTACTGTCATGTGCTATTCTGGGGCAAGTCTGATTCTGGGCAATCTGATAGTAGAAGCTTGGAATTAGAATGAAAAGGACACACTTTTAAGATATAAAATATTTAAGAAGTTTACCTAGCAATTGGAAGGATGTTTAGCAGAGCTGGAGTATTAGTTCAACTGGACATAGCTCTCTTCACCTCTGAATACATCTGATAAAAATTGTACCTTTAAGCCTGAGGAGCCCCAATACTAAGCTTTTTGATTTTTAGGCAATTGGGAAGCTATATCAAATAGTTTGAGGTCTTTTGAGCTAATTATGTTGTAAAGATTATGCCATTGCCTTTTTTAGAGGAAAAACAAGCCTTGCCTATATACCAGTTATCTTAGTTTATGTAAAACTTGACTAATTTATGTGCTGTTTTTTGTTGATGTTTCTACCAAAGATGATATATGTAGAAATTACTGTAATGTGAAAACAGAAATGATCAATAAATGCTTTTTAAAAACTTTGATCTTTTGTCTTGGAATCAGTATTATGTATTGGTTCCAAGGCAGAAGAGTGGTAAGGGCTAGACAATGGGGATTACATGACCTGTCCAGTGTCACACATCTGGGAAGTATCTGTGACCAGATTTGAACCTAGGACTTCCTGTCTCTAGGCCTGGCTTTAAAACCATTGAGCCACCCAACTTCCCCCTCAATAAACTTTTAAAAACCTTTTTATTCCATCTTTTAACTAATAATGTAACAGGGGCCCCAAGGTTAAGTAGTGGCAAGGGCTAGACAATGGGGATTAAGTGACTTGCTCAGGGTCATATAGCTAGGAAGTATCTGAGATCAGATTCCAACTCAGGACTTCCCATCTCTGGATCTTGCTCTCAATCCTCTAAGATACTTAGCTGGCCTATCAGTAGTATTGAAAAGAAAAGGAATCATTTCTTTTTATAAATGATAATACCTTCGTACAACTCAGAAGCTTTATTAAGTCTGAAAATATCTGACAGGGACAAATTACTGTCAAAGGAAGCCTCTCATTACCTTAAACCATAGGCAGGGAGAAAGAAACAGAGAAGAGGAAGAAAGAGAAAGGGCAAAGAGAATATGAAATGGAAGCTTGAGCAAGAGAAAAAATACAAAGACAAGGAGCATGTGGTAAGTAATAAGAAAATAAGGGCTCATAGAATGGAACTTCAGAAACTACTTTTGTTTTTTCTTCTTTTTAAAATTGAAATATATTTTTATTTTCCTAATTACATGTAATAATGATTTTCAACATATGTTTTCCCAAGTTACAAGATCTAAACACATTTCCTTCCCCCACCCCCAACTCAGAGAAGATAAGCAATTTGTTCTGGGCCATACATATATTATTGTGTAAAACACACTTCCATACTGGTCATTGTTATAAAAGCACACTCACAAAACTCAGCCCCCCAAGTAAAACTGTAATAATGCTGATGTGAAAGATAGTATGCTTTGATCCACATCCATCTGACTCCAACTGTTCTTTTTCTGGAGGTAGATAGCATTCCTCATCACAAGTCTTTTAGGACTGTCCCATTGCTGAGAGTAGCTAAGTTTTCACAGTTGATCATTGTACTGTGTAGAATGTTCTCCTGGTTCCTAAAACTACTTTTGTGGAATCCATCCATTGCTCACTAGTGACAGATCTTCTACTCGATCTTCCATTGGCTATCATTTTGCCCAGATATTGTTCATTCTCCAACTCCCCCCTCCCCAACCATGAAGAGTTTGCAACAAGTTATGACACAGAAAAGTCCTAGAAGATATTTTAAGGATTAAAGAATATGAATTCCCATGGAAGAAATGATTTTCATTTCTACTATCACTCTCTGTTGAATGACAATAGAGAAGGGGCATTGGACTCAATGTAAGATTAAGGTCTGTTAATTTTGATATAGACACCTCCATATTCTTGAATGTTGCTTCAAGCAGTTTTGTACTATCCCTTATAGACTAGGTATGTGTAAGAGGAATATTTTTGCTGTCTGAGGTCTCTGGAGGCCCTATCAGTGGGAATGCCATTATACTTTTATGGTCAGATGACAATTTCAAATGCTTTGTTGGATAAGTCATATAACTTCTCTAGATCTCATTTCTTCATGTGCAAAATGAAGGGGTTGGATTAGATGATCTCTAAGGTCCCTTCTAGTTCCTAATCCTGTGATACTATGCCCTAGATGGAAAGGAAGGAAGAGTTTAAGTTATTTTCACAAACAATGAGAACTAAAATATAGAAGATGCCTTTTTACAGGGCTGAGATGACAAACAGCAAGGGGAATGAGAGGAACTATAACATAAAAGCAGCTCTATCTCACAAAAGTCTTATGGATAGTCTATTTTGTTTCAGGAAAGCTATAGAATGAGTTTCTTACATTTTAAGATGAACATTTTTAAGACAACAGTTTTAAAATTATGGTTATAGAACATGGTGTAATGGCTAGGGTGTCAGCCTCAAAGCCAAGAAAGATCTCAAGCCTTGCTTCTGACATGCACTGGCTATGTGACCTTTGGTTAAAAAACAACAGCAAAACACAATATTTCAGCACATTGAACAACTCTTTAAGACTATAAGTTTTAGAAAGGGTGCCTCCTTGCATCAATAAGGGGAGTTTCCTCCCTTGGAAATTTCCTATACAAGTGAAAATATTTGAAGCTTATGAAGGGCTTTCTTCACAACAAGCCCTATGAAATAGATAGGACAGATATGATCATCCCCATTTTCTACTTAATAGGGAAATGAGATGACTTTTCCAAGGTCATACCATTAATTAGTGCTTAATTTTCTTTAACTCTCAACCTTTTTACTAGGTTTGTGCTTCCTATTTGCATAGTAATAATTTTTAGCTTCTAAGCGCACCTTTTATTGCCAGTGTTATGAGACATCTGCTATTTCCATAGAGAATTATCAATCAGTCAATCAACAAGTATTTATTAGATAATCACTGTGTTCCAGGGCACTGTGCTAAGTATTAGGGAGATGAATGCAAAGAATAAAATCATCTCTACTTGGAAGGTGTTTATATTCTAATAGAGAATAATAATAGTATTAATAATAACCAGAATTTTTATAGCACTTTAGGATTTGGAAAGAGTTTCACAGATATTCTCTTATTTTATTCTCATCATAACCTCAGGAGAAAAATATTATTATCTCACCTTTATAGGTAAAAATACTGAGTAATCCAGGGTCACATAACTAATGAGTGTCCAAGGCAGAATTTGAACTCAGGTCTCTCTGACTTTAAGATCAGTACACCATCCACAATGCCACCTACGTAAAATAAGTACACAAATAATACAAAATAACTATAAATGAATACATATTATTTATGGTCAAAATAATGCAAAAGAGAAGATACTAACATTTGATGGAGTGGCATCAGAAAAGGCTTACTCTATCAACTGTGAAAACTTGACTATTCTCAGCAGTGCAATGATCTGGGACAATTCTGAAGGACCTCCAGAGAAAGAATGGATGGATGCAGATCAAAGTCTTTCAGTGTATTTATGGTTTTAAGTTGGGGTTTTGGTTTTATTCTCAAAATTGTCATTGTTGACCAATATGAAAGAGTGTTTTTCATGATAATACATGTAGATCAAGTTATTTACCGTCTCTGAGTGGGGAGAGGGTTGGGAGGGAGGGAGACTGTTTAGATTTTATAATTTGGGAAAACATATTTAAAATTACCATTATATGTAATTGGGCAAATTTTTATTTTATTTTATTTTTTAAACCCTTATCTTCTGTCTTAGAATCAATATTATGTATTGGTTCCAAGGCAGAAAAGTGGTAAGGGCTAGGCAATGGGGGATTAAGTGACTTGCCCAGGGTCACATGGCTGGGAAGTATCTGAGGTCAGATTTGATCTTTAGGACTAGCTCTCAATCTCTCAAACTCTCATTGAGCTACCTGGTTGCCCCAATTGGGAAATTTTTTAAAAAAGAAGCTAAGTTAAAAAAATAAAAGACTTCATGTAGAAGGTAGACCTTGAATTGCATCCTGAGGGAAGAGAGCAATCTATGAAGTACAGGTGAAGAAGGAGTAGATTCCAGGAATGGAGGATGGACAGAGCAAAATCATAGATTACAGTGTATAGGAAGAGGAGTAATGGCCAATGAAAAAACAAATTATAGAAAGTTGTGAAGGGCATTAAAGATAAATAAATAGAGGAGTTTTAAGTTTATTGTTGAGGCTATAGTATAGGGAGTCACTTGTCTTGATTAAGTAGGGGGCAACAGAAATGCATTTTTGTTTAAGGAAAATTACTTTTTTTTACTTCTCAGTGTGAGGAATGGACTAGAGGAGAAAGAAACAAGGCATGGAGGATAATTAGGAGGCTGTTTCAAAAATCTACGTAAGCATAGTGATGATTTAAACTAAGTTGGTATTTGTGTGAAGAGAACAGAAAGACTGAATTTGAGAGATGTTGTAGAGGTAGAAATGGTAATATTTGGCAAGTGCTCCAAAATTGGGCTGAGTAAAAGTGAAAAGTCATGGAAAATCCTGAGATTAGATTTAAGAGTAATCATCACTCTCAGTGTTTTTAGTTCACTTTAAAGAATGTAAACCACTTTAAAAGTATTATCTAATTTTATCTTTACATTGACCTCAGAAGGTAGATATTATTATTAGGTCCATTATACAAATGAGAACTCTTAGATAAACAGAGATTAAGTGACTTGCCTAGGATTAGACATCTGTAAAGTGACTGAGGTCAAACTTGAACTATGATCTTCTTGAATCCAGGTTCAGCACTCTATCCACTGTACCACTTAGTTTCCTGGAAATTAGGAGATCTAAATGGAGTCTTGTCTCTGCCTCTTGTGAGTTGAATAACTTTGGGCAAATCTTTTCACATCTGTGAACCTTAGTTTCTTTATCTGTAAAATTATATTTCATTATAAAATTATAAATGTATATTGATAAAATGGGCATAATGATACTTTTATTACTTCACAGAGTTGGTATGACATTTAAAATATGGAGTGCTATAAAATGTAAGTTAAACCTATAATTTGGTGTCATAAATTAGATATTTTTTAAAAAGGGAAAGAATGTGATGCAGATATCTTGGAGGGCAAGGAAGAAGCTATCAATGTTCAGTAGTGGAAAGCATAGCAGAATTAGAGATCTCTCTTAATACTTGTAACTTTTCTCTATATTGATCCTACAAATATATGTAAGTGTGCATACATATATACATATTCATACACATATTTGTATATAAACACAATAAAAATAGTTGTTTTTCTGTTGCCTCCCCTTTAAACTGTGAGCTACTTGAGACCAGAGACTTTTATTTTTATTTGTTTTACTTTGTATTCCTAGTACTTAGTACAGTGCTTGGCACAGAGTAGTCCCTTTGTGAATGCTTGCTGACGAACTCTAGTTAAAAGTCTTGGATTTATATCTTGGTTCTGCAAGTTACCTTTTTATCTGCTAGTTATACTTGTACAACTCACTTCCCTCCCCTATGTCTCAATTTTCTTATGGTAAAATTGGGCTAAGGGTTTGAAATGAGTACTGAGGTCATACCTATTTCCACATCTGTGATAGTATTATTAACAAAATAATTCATAATATTCCCATACTAAAATTGTTCTCTGATGCTTTACTATAGTATGGCAATGATCCTGGTTTCTCTGTGGTTATGCTGGTGGAGCAGGAGGCTAGTCATTTCAAGACAGAAATTTTTCAGATAGGGGCCTAGAGATGGTTTGTGTGTCTCTTGCCTAAGGGTTGATTAGGTAAGCTCAATAATGTAATTTACCTGTTGGGGTACCAGGTAATGATTTTGGGGGTCACAGATACCCTTGAAGACCATCTCCCAAAATAAAGAAAAATTGTGGTCTCTATTGATGGAAGAAATTCCCACAATGAGAAAATAACTGATCTTTAAAGCATTTTAAAACAAGTATTGCCCAGTCATTTCAGGCATGTTTAATTCTTTGGGACTCGGGGGTTTTCTTGGCAAAAATACTGAAGTAGTTTGCCAATTTCCTGTTCATTTTATCCAATGAAGAAACTGAGGCAAACAGCATTAAGTGACTTGAGCAGAGCCACACAGTACGTAACTGGGGGCAGATTTAAACTCAAATCCTCTTTACTTCAGATCCAGCACTGTATCCTGCTACCTTGCTGCCTAAAGTAAATATTCTCTCACTTTTGGATTTGTATCTCCAGTGTCATGAATAAAGGTTTTGTTTAATAAATGCTTGCTGGTGGATTGATTAATATTTATGTAAATTATTTTTTAAACAAAATGGTGGTTTTTACCTGTCAGACTCTCTGTGGAAATGGAAAATACCATTTGACAGGATTCTGCTTTAGGTTTAGTCTG
Organism: Monodelphis domestica; assembly: GCF_027887165.1. Taxonomy (NCBI): domain Eukaryota; kingdom Metazoa; phylum Chordata; class Mammalia; order Didelphimorphia; family Didelphidae; genus Monodelphis; species Monodelphis domestica. The sequence goes on from NC_077227.1 coordinate 496,452,042, forward strand.
GATTTCTGCCAGTTTGTCCTTGAAGTACAGTGGAGATTATAAAGCAAAGAGGAATCTTCAGAGCTTCGGTTAAGTGAGATGTATTTATCTATCCTAGACTTTAAAAAGAGCGAAATTCACACAACAAATTTAGCTACATTTTGGCATCTGGACCATTGGGAGAGACCCAAGTGCCATTGTGAGATTATTAATCTTCAATCACAAAGGCCCACTTTAGATCTGGGCATTCTCAGCTTGAATTTCAATTGCACCTCCATTCCACACTTGGGCACAAATATTCTGGACAGCTCTTTTGATGTGCGTGTATGGTTTCACAGCTTGGGAAGCTTTATGCCAACCGCACAGTTGGCAAAAGGCAAGAAGCCTACCCTCTATAAAGCTGGCAGTAAATTAGATAAAGATCATATCCTCAATAGAGAAAGGAGTCAGTTGAAAGAGACAAGGACTGTCTCCTTGTGAAGTTGGCAAGTAGATAAAAGGAACAAGGTCACAAAATTGGCAAAGTTGGGTAGTTTCAATTGGTAGCCCCTACTGAAAACTAATGTTAGCTTCCTTAGAGACATTATTAACATGCTGGGGAAATTTACTGCTTGGTCTATGCAGGAGGAAGGAAAGAATTTCAAAATTAGTGAACATCAAACCCAAACTCCCACCCCATGAAGGAATGTATTTGAGAATATCCTTGATAAGTGGTCTACTTGACTACTTCTTGAACAAAGATTTCTCTGCATAAAAAGTCAGTTTCACTATTGAACAGTACTAACTTCTAACTTCTGAAAGGCTGTTCATTAGATTTAATCTATTAAAAATAGAAGAGAAATCTGCCACTGTAATTTCCACCTATTGGCCACCATTTTACCTTTTGAAATCTTAAATTCTACTGAATACAAGCTCTTTTTATAGGAACTACTCTTTTAAATGTTGTCTATTTCCGTTATTTAGCATAGAGCTTTGCACTTACTAGGTGCATAATAAATATTTTTATGAATTAAAGTGAATATACACAAAGTAAGTCACAGGATCAGAGATATAGATTTAGAAGGCACCTGAGAGGCTATCAAATCCAACTTAATCATTTAACAAATGAAAAAACAAACCCAGGAAGAAAAAGGCTAGTAAGGCAAATAGATGACATAGTAATTAGAATGCTGGACCTGGATTCAGGAAGACCTGAATTCCAATTTATCCTCAGATCATTACTATTATATTTCAGTAAAATAGGAATAAAATGCTATAAAAATGTTCCCTATGTTGCTATAAAATGACTTTCTTAACTTCACATAATTAGGGAACATCAGGTGCAGAATTTAAACCCAGATACCTTTATTTCAGAGTCCATGTTTTTTTTTTCTGTGCTATATTTTAGCCACTCTTCCAATTTTTCAATTTTTCAAAAATTTTTCATAATTTTGAAATTGATTGATTTTGATTCATATCCTTTTTGTAGGTAGTTTTCAGATAAAGAGATCAAAACTATCAATAAGCACATGAAAAAGTGTTCTAAATTTCTTATAATTATAGAAATGCAAATCAAAACAACTCTGAGGTACCACTTCACACCTAGAAGATTGGCTAATATGACAGTAAAGGAAAATAATAAATGTTGGAGGGGTTGTGGCAAAATTGGGACATTAATGAATTGCTGGTGGAGTTGTGAATTCATCCAATCATTCTAGAGGGCAATTTGAGGGCTTTAAAAGATTGCCTACCCTTTGATCCAGCAATACCACTGTTGGGTTTGTACTCCAGAGAGATAATAGGGGAAAATACATGTACAAAAATATTTATAGCTGCGCTCTTTGTGGTGGCAAACATTGGAAAATGAGGGATGCTCTTTGATTGAGGAATGGCTGAACAAATTGTGGTATCTGATGGTGATGGAATACTATTGTGCTGAAAGAATGATGAACTGGGGGATTTCTATGTGAACTGGAATGACCTCCAGGAACTGATGCAGAGTGAAAGGAGCAGAACCAGGAGAACATTATACACAGAGATTGATACATTTTGGCACAATCGAGTGTAGTAGATTTTTCTACTAGCAGCAATGCAATGATCCATAACAGTCCTAAGGAACTTATGAGAAAGAATGCTATCCACCTCCAGAGAAAGAACTGTGGGAGTAGAAATGCAGAAGAAAAACATATGATCGATCATGTGGTTTGATAGGCATATGATTGGGGATTTTGACTTTAAATGATCATTCTATTGCACTTATGAATAATACAGAAATAGGTTTTGAACAATGATACATGTAAAACCCAGTGGACTTGTTTGTCAGCTCTGGGAGGTGGGAGGGAGGAGGAGAAGGAAAGAACATGAATCATGTAAACATGAAGAAATATTCTTAATTAAGTAATTAATGAAAAAAAATAAGTTCTTTAGAATTGTCCTGGATCGTTGTAATGCTGTTAGTAGCAAAGGCTATCACATTTGTTTGGTCTACAATATTTCAGTTACTATGTATAATTTTCTCCTGGTTCTGCTTATTTCACTCTGCATCAGTTCACATAAGTCTTTCCAGATCTTTCTGATATCATTCTGTTCATCATGCCTTATAGCACAATAGTATTCCATCATCATCATCCATTCTCTGGTATGGAGGGCTTATTGTGCCCTCTTAGGGCAGCTCTCCAACCTCTGACCCCCACCTGACACCCAGCTCTCACTTGTGGCTCCTAGTAGCTGCTAGCATGCAGCAGCGGCCACACCTCGGGCAACAGCTTCGACAGGCCAGCCAAACCTTGTGAGGGTAGCCATTGAGTCATCGACCCCTGGTGAACCAGGGCTTTGCTCACCCAGCATGTGAAGACTGCTTCAGCCAAACAGATGGAAGAAACCAACAAGAACGTTCAACGGCTGAGAGGGCAACGCAGCAAAGCACTATGGAGTGCTTAGAGCGTGTTGGAGCACAAAAGACAACACGGCCATCCAATGAAGCTGAGGAAGTCTCCAGATGTAATGACTTTTCGTACCACTGGACCCAGGCTTCCAACACCGAGAGAGTGGGACTGTCTCTGTGCATCGACTTTTCCACTTAAATCTCCACGCACAAGTGTTTTTGTGCACACTCATCTACATCACAGATGAAAGCGCACAAAGACAATTGTCATCCTCGGTTACCAAGAGACTACTACTATTCCATCACCATCTTATACCACAATTTGTTTAGCCATTGCTTAATTGAGGGACATCCTTTTAGTTTCCAATTTTTTTGCCACCACAAAAAAGAGCAGTTATAAATGTTTTTGTATAAACAGGTCCTTTCCCATTTTAAAATCTCTTCTGGATATATACCTAGTGATGGTATTACTGGATCAAAAGGGATACATTCTTTTATAGCCATTTGGGTATAATTCCAAATTACCCGCTAGAATGGTTGGATCAGTATACAACTTCACCAACAATGCATGTGTCCCAATTTTGCCACATTCCCTCAAACATTTATCATTTCCCTTTACTCTCATATTGGCCAATCAGATAGATGTGAGGTATACCTCAGAGTTGATTTCATTTGCATTTCTCTAATCAAGAGGGATTTAGAAGATTTTTTCATATGATTTTTGATAGTTTCAATTTCTTCATCTGAAAACTGCTTATTCACATCCTTTGATCATTTATCAGTTGGGGAATGACTTGGATTCTTACAAAATTGACTTAGTTCTTTACATATTTGAGAAATGAGACATTTATTAGAGAAATTTGTTATAAAATGCCCCCCTCCCAGCTTGTTGCTTCCCTTCTAATCTTGGTTGCATTGGTTTTGTTTGTACAAAACCTTTTAAATTTAATATAATCAAAATAATTCGTTTTGCATCTTGTAATGTTCTCTATCTCTCTCTTGGTCTTAAATTCTTCCCTTCTCCAATGAACTGACAGGTATACTATTCCATTTTCACCTAATTTACTTATAATATCACTCTTTATGTTTAAATCATATACCCATTTTGAACTTATCTTGGTATAGGATGTGAGCTATTGGTCTAAACCTAATTTTTTCCATAGTGTTTTCTAATTTTCCCAGAAGTTTTTGTCAAATTGTGAGTTCTTATCTCAAAAACTGGTATATTTGGGTTTATCAAACACTAGATTGCTATTTACCCCTCATCTATTCCATTGATCCACCCTGTTATTTCTTAGCCAGCACTGAATTGTGTGGTTTTTCAGTATTGGAGTCAATACTGTGTTTTGGCTCCAAGGCAGAAGAGTGGTATGGTCCAGGCAATGGGGGTTAAATGACCTGTCTAGGGTCACATAGCTAGGAAGTGTCTGAGATCAGATTTAAACACTAGTCCTTCTATCTCCAGGCCTGACTCCCAAATTGTTTTGATGATCACTACTTTATAGAACATTCAAGATCTGGTACTGCTAGGCCACCATCCTTCACATTTTTTTCCATTAGTTATTTTGCTATTCTCAAACTTTTGTTCTATGAATTTTGTTATTTTTTCTAGTTCTATAAAATAAATTTTTGCTAGTTTGGTATGGCACCAAATAAATAAATTAATTTAATATGGATTGTCATTTTTATTATATTAGCTCAGCCTACTCATGGATAATTAATTTTTATCCAATTGTTTAAATTTAACTTTATTTGTGTGAAAAGTGTTTTGTAATTGTTTTCATATAATTTGAGAGTTTGTCTTGGCATAGAGACTCCCAAGTATTTTAAATTGACTGGAGTGATTTTAAATGGAATTTCTCTTTCAAACTTTTGCTGCTGAGTTTTGTTAGAAATGCTGATAATTTACGTGGGTTTCTTTTGTATCCTGCAACTTTGTGATTGTTATTAATTATTTCAACTAGTTTTTAGTTGATTATCTAGGATTCTCTAAGTAAACATTTATATCATCTACAAAGAGTGATAGTTTAGTTTCCTTATTGCCTACTTTGATTCCTTCCATTTCTTTTTTTCTAATTGCTAAAGCTAGCATTTCTAGTATAATATTAAATAATAGTGGTGATAATAGGCATCCTTGCCTCACTCCTGATCTTACTGGGAAGGCTTCTAACTTGTCTCCATCACAGATGATACTTGCTGATGGTTTTAGATAAATACTAATTATTTTAAGGAAAAGGCCTTTTATTACTATGCATTCATTTGTTTTCAATAGGAATGGATAATGTATTTTGTCAAAGGCTTTTCCTGCATCTATTGAGATAATCATGTGATTTCTGTTAGTTTGATTATTGATATGGTCAATTTTATTTAAGATTTTTGTATCAATGTTCATTAAGGAAATTGGTTTGTAATTTTCATAGTTTCTGGTCTTCCTGGCTTAGGTATCAGTACCATATTTGTGTCATAAAGAAAATTTGGTAGGATGACTTCTTTGCTTATTTTGCCAAATAGTTTGTATAGTATTGGGATTAATTTTTCTTTAAATGTTCAAAGATTTCACTTGTGAAGCCATCTGGTGCTGGGGATTTTTTCCTGGAGAGTTCATTGATGTCTTGTTCAATTTCTTTTTCTAAATGGGGATTACTTAAGTATTGTTATAATTAAAATGGTTGAGGTCTTAAACTGTAGTGATTAAAATAGTGGAAGATATAAATTGTGATAGATATAAGAGAGGGTGAGTAAATTTGACCTCAGAAAATGTTTCACTACAGTGTCTTGGTTTTTAAATCAAATATAAGGTGGTCGCCAGGGAAATATTTCCAATTTTTCAAATACCCAAGTCAATTGGGTTTTATAGAGATTTAAATTAACAATACAATGAGTAATCAAAGAAAGAGAGAGAGAGAGTAAGAAAGGAATAAGTATGAAGGGCCTCAAGCCAATATGGCCTAGACCTGAGTCTTAAGAGAGAAATTAGTCAGTTTTGTAACACTCACCACAAGGTCTGACTAAACAAGGATTCTAGTGACACTAGGCCAGCTCCATCTCAGCTGACTTCACCAGAGAGCCTTCTGGCCAGAGACTGTTCCAAAGGGCCTTTCTCCAGAGCCTCTCTCAAGAGATTCTTCCCAAGTGATCCTCATCAGAGATCCTCCAAAAGGATTTCTCCAAAAGGATTTCTATCAAGAGATTCTGCTTTTTCTTATATAGGGGTTTTTCTCCCATGTCACCTCCCCTAAGTCCCTACATCTACCAATCACTGTAGATGCTTTCCAAAGGACTGCCCATCTAAATTCCTGCTACTTCGACCAATCTCCTCAGTAAGTCTGAATGAGAAAAAATGCTGCTGTGTTGGCCAATCTCCTCAGTAAGTCTGAATGAGAGAAAACACAGCTGAGTCAACTAATCTCATCAAGAGAAAACTTGCCTGACCCTTTTAGGTACCTAGCATCCCATTGTATCAATTCTAAAAACAGGCCTGGCTCAAAGAACTCCTTGCCTTATTATAAGCATGGGTCCAAGTATTTTCATTGTTTAGCCAGGAGTTTTCTCCCCTAAAGCAGTCTTAAGTACGGTTGGAGTAGAGGTCCTCCCATTTCTGATCCTGGAGAGTTCTCACATCAAAATGGGGAATGTTTCTCAGTAGGGAATTTGTTCCAATTAAAAATTCCCCGATGGGGAAGTTTTTAACATTCACAAGTCTGAGAGATTTCAAGATTTACAGTATTCTATTTCCTCTTTTGTTAATCTAGGAAATTTATTATCCATAAATATTCATCTATTTCTCCTAGATTATCAGATTTATTGTCATATAATTAAGCAAAATAGCTCCTAATTATTGCTTAAATTTCCTCTTCATTAGAGGTGAAATCACCCTTTTAATTTTTGATACTGGTAATTTGATTCCCTAATTTCTTTTGTAAATCAAATTAACTAATTATCTCATTTATTTATGTAGCAGTCCAGCCCATAGGATTTATAAAGAGGCAAGGTTTGTGAATGGGCACATGGCCATTCTGCGCATGGCAATGAACTCTTTCCCAGCCGTGGCTGAAGTTAGGGGGCAAAAACCTGGCTTCCCTTTGTCTCACTCACCTGAGGATAAAACCTCCACCTTCACCTTGTCGTAATTTGCAATTATCCAATGGCAATACACTATGTAACACATCTATATGTATTGAGGCATTGTGTAACTTATCAATATGTATTGAGTTCATTTGCATATCAAAGACAATAAATTGGGAAGCCATGGCCAGCTCCTCCTCTTCTCTCTCTTTCTTTCTTCTTCTCCTTCTTGGACAGTTACAGGTTTGCTATCTCTACCTTGCTCTCTTCTATCTTCACCTGAGGCCTGGCCTTTGGCCAGGTATCTCTCTTTCTTTTCCAATGCTAATACCTAGCATTCTCTAATTCTATTAGTCTCTATTTATTCTCCCAGCTGAGCTATATTATCCTCTGACCAGTGTAGTGTTAAATGGGATCTCTGGGTGGAAAATAGCCTTCCAGTAACATCCATTGATCAGAGAGTGGCTGCAGTTCCCAAATATTAATAATAATTGATTACTGACTCATTATTGACATCTCAAAGCTTAGCTCCTTCACGCCCTTCATGGCATCAAAAACTTCTCTCCCTTTTCTATTTTCCTACCATAAAGCTTCTCGTTGGCGGGAGGCTTTAATTTATTTTTTCATAGAACCAACTCCTAGTCTTATTTATTAGTTCAATAGTTCTTTTATTTTCAATTTTATTAATTTCTACTTTGATTTTTTAGGATTTAGTCTTTAACTGGGGATTTAAAATTTGTTCTTATTCTAGTTTTTCAATTGCATGTTCAATTCATTGATTTCCCCCCCCTCTATTTTATTGATATAAATGATCAAGGATATAAATATTCCCCTGAGTACCACTTTGGTTGTGCCCCATTAATTTTGATATGTTTTCTCCTCATTGTCATTCTCTTCAGTGAAATTAGTGACTATTCCTATGATTTGTTCTTTTACCCACCTGTTTTGAAGAATTGGATTATTTAGTCTCCAATTAGTTTTTAATTTGTTCCTCTACAAATACTTATTAATTAAATTTTTTATTGAATTGTGATCTGAAAAGGTTGCATTTATTATTTCTGCTTTTCTGCACTTGGTTGTGATGTTTTTATGCCCTAGTATATGGTCAATTTTTGTATATGTATCATGTGCTATAGAAAAGAATGTATATTCCTTTCTATTGCCATTCAATTCTCTCTAGAGATCTATTAGTTCTGACTGCTAAAATTTCATTCACTTCCTATAGTTTTCTTAATTTTTTTTTAGATTTATCTAGATCTGATAGGGGAAGATTGAAGTTCCCCACTAGTATATAGTTTTACTGGCTATTTCCTCCTTAAGCTTCTTTTACCTCTCCTTTAATAATCTGGATGCTATATAATTGTTGCATATTTTTAAAATACTCATATTACTTCATTGTCTATACTATCTTTTTTCAAGATGTAATTATCTTCCTTATATCTTGTAATGAGATCTATTTTATTATAGTTTTCTCTGAGATCATGATGGCTATTTCTGCTTTTTGTGTCTTAGTTGAAACCTAATAGATACTACTCTAGCCTCTCACTTTTACTCTATGTGTGTCTACCTGACTCAAATGTAATACCTACACCAAATATCTTTTCTTTTAAACAACATAAGTTGGGATTCTGGTCTTTAATCTGCTCTGTTCTCTGCCTCTATTTTGTCAGTGAGTTCATTCCATTTACATTCTCAGTTATGATTGCCATCTATGTTTTCCCCTCCATTGTGACTTCCTCATTTAATCCTGCCCTTTCTCCTTTCACTCTTTCCCTCCACACTAGTGTTTTAATTTTAATCACTCCCCTAATTCCCATTATAATTACATTACTCCCCTTCCCCCCACCAACCTTCTTATTACCCTCCTACTTCTCAATAGGGTCTTTAAATCACCCCCACTCTGTGAATTTCAAAACTATTCCACCCTAATCAAACCATTCTTTAGAAGATCTGATTTAGCTATTTCTGATCAATAACAATATAGATAATTGGAATAACATAATCAGGTCTTGGAAACCCACATTCTCCACCCTACTCAGTGTAACAAGATTAGGAAGGCCTGCATCAAACTTAAGATTTGATTATTTGAGAAAATGGCCTTCAACAGACATGTGCAAAAAAAGGACAGACCTTTGGGCTGTCCTAATTCAAGTTTGAGTCACCATTGGTACATGTGAGATGCTGGAAGTGAGGTAGAGGACAGCCTCTCGAGTTCTCGGGACTTCCTATGAAGAGGGCTAGAGTTCAGTTCGAGGCTGGAGCTTGAGGTTGGAGGAACCCCGCAGACTGCTTTCCTTCAGATTGGTCACATGAGTGATAAGGACTGACCTCTTTCCCTGCCTTGGCTCTCCAAGGCCTTAACACTCGCGTTGGCTCAGCCTCAGCCAGAGTGGTTCTGAGTTAAACTCCTTTCCTTCTCTCCCTCTTTCCTTCTCTCCTTCTCTCTCTCTCCCTCTAATATTTTCTTCCTCCTGTTGTAATTAAATCACCATAAAAATTTGGCAGCTGACTTGCATATTTTATTATTTGGGATTTCCCTAGGTGACCATTTAAATTTAGATTTTTTTTCAGTCTCAGCTATAATTTTAACTGTTACAACCCCAACTTTTCCTTTCCTTATATTATTCCTCTCCCCACCATCCTCTTTCTTATTCCCTTTCTATTCCCTTTCTACTCACTGAATCTGGCTGTTCATCCATCTCTGAGCCATTTCCTATGAGAGTAAAGTTTAAGTATTACCTATCACCACCCTCATTCTCCCCTCCACTGTAATATTTTTTTCCTCCCCCTGGCACCTCTTTATGTGATATAATTCATTCCATTATGCTTCTCTCTTCTCATTTTTCTTAGCACAATTCTCTTTTTCACACCTAGATTTAATTTTTACATATCATCCTAAATAGCTTACTACTACTCCCCTGTCTAGGTATACTTCTAACAACTATGATAACAATAACAATTTTAAGAGTTGCAGATATTATTTTTCCACATAGGAATAAAAACAATTTGACCTTACTGAAGCCCTTTTTTCTATTTCTTATTTCCCATTTTTATACTCTTCAAATTTGTATTTGGAAATCAAATTTTTGTTTTAATTCTGGTCTTTTCTGTAGGAAATTTTGGAAATCTTCTATTTTATTAAATGACCATACATTTCCCTGAAAAAAATATTGTCAGTTTTTAATGGGTAGGTGATTCTTGATGCCAGATCCTGTGTAATTCTGACTGGGGTTTCATGGTATTTGAATTGTTTCTTTCTGGCTGTTTATAGTATTTTCTCCTTAACCTGAGAGCTCTTGAACTTGGCAGTAGTATTCCTGGGACTTATCATTTGGGGATTTATTGTGCAAGGTGATCTGTAGATTTTTTCTCAATTTCTTTTTTACTCTCTTGTTCAAGCATATCAGGGCAGGTTTTTTAAATAATATTTTTAATATAGTGTTTAGGTTTTTATTTTTGTTGTGACTTTCAAGTCATCCAATAATTTTTAGATTGTCTCTTCTGGATCTATTCTCCAGTTCAGTTATTTTTTTCAATGAGATATTTCAGATTTTTCCTTTTTTTCATTCTTTTGATTTAGTTTTATTGTTTCTTGATGTCTTACTAAGACATTAACTTCTATTTGCCCAATTCTAATAAAAAATGAATTTCTTCCATAACCTTTTGATCCTCCTTTTCCATTTGGTCCATTCTACTTTTTTCTGGAATTCTTTTCTTTATTGGATTCTTGTGCCTCTTTTTCCATTAAGTCAATTCTGTTTTTAAAGATATTCTTTTCTTCAATCTATTTTAGTGTCTCTTTTCCATTTTACCAATTTTGCTTTTAAAACTACTATTTTCTTTTTGCATTATTTTCATTTCTTTTCCCCATTTTCTTCCAATTTTCTCCAACCTGTCTTACTTGATTTTTGAATTCCTTTCTGAGTCCCTCCAGCACTTGAGCCAAATTTCCATTTTTTAAAAGTTTTGCATGTGTTTTCTTGGATCTTATTGTCCTATATTGACTTTGTGTTTCATTTTTTTTGTCGCCATAGACATTTTCTAGGGTTAGGCATTTCTTTTGATTTTTTGCTCATTTCCCCTATTTTCTTGCCTGTGGCCTGGGAATTCAGAAAGCTGATCATTCTCTCTCTTCTTTTGCTGGCTTGCAAGACTCTGCATTGTGAACTATTTTGCCCTAGGGTTAGGTACTTCACCACAGTGTAGGCTTGAAAGGGTCAAGTGCTATGGAGTTCTTGGGCCTCACTGTGAGGGTGGTACCAGGGCCTGGGACTTCAATGGGGTGGATCTGGGATGTGAGGAGCTCTGTTGTTTGTGTACCCTGGGTCCCCAGATTTGGAAGTTGGCCTATTCCCAGGCTTGGAACCTGGTATAGTAGGTGGGAGAATGGCTGATCAGTACTCCTCTATGTGCAGTTTTTCTTCTGGTTCCCCCTTATCCTGTGAAAATTGTTTTTTTTCTCCGCCTACCTTTCAATTTGTTCAGTGGGAGAGAGAGACCCCCTCTGTCTTGCTGTTTGTTTTTGACTCCTGTCATTTTAATATGCATTTTAAAGATTGGTTTAAAAGGACTGTCAGAGAAGTTTTAGCTTTTGCTACTACTAAGTCACCATCTTGGCTCTGCCCTGGAAATTTATTCTTAAAAAAAAATGGTCTTAATGCTAATAGCAATAAAGTGATTTTCCGTATGCAAAACAGAATAACATAAAAAAGTGGCATATGAAAATATATCTCCATTTTATGGTTTTCTTTAAGAAAATGGATATGAGATACTACACATTTCTTCAAACACTGTCATGTTTGACTATACTTCCTTCTTAACTACCTTTTCTTTAAAAAAAACATGTTTCAATGATCCTCTTTTCTCTGGAACCTCAAATTATATGAGATACAGACAGACAGACAGTGAGACAGACAGACAGAGAACCAGCAAAATGAACCTACAAAGTGGTCATATCAGAAATATCTGTTTCATTCTACATCTATCATCTCTATGTCTGGAGATGGGTAACATATATACCCCACTGGAGACATGATTGGTAATTGTATTATTAAGAGTTTGAAGGTCATTCTAAGTTGATTTTCTTTTTTTTTAAACATTATTTTATTTGGTCATTTCCAAACATTATTCATTGGAGACAAAGATCATTTTCTTTTCCTTCTCCCTCCCCACCCTGCCCTCCTAGCACCTCTCCCATAGCACACACATGATTCCACTGGGTATCACATGTGTTCTTGATTTGAACCCATTTCCATGTTGTTGGTATTTGCATTAGAGTGTTCATTTAGAGTCTCTCCTCAGTCATATCCCCTCAACCCTGTAGTCAAGCAGTTGCTTTTCCTCGGTGTTTTTACTCCCACAGTTTGTCCTCTGCTTGTGGATAGTGTTTTTTCTCCTAGATCCCTGCAGATTGTTCAGGGACATTGCACTGACATGAATAGAGAAGTCCATTACATTTGATTGTACCACCGTGTATCAGTCTCTGTGAACAATGTTTTCCTGGTTCTGCTCCTTTCACTCTGCATCACTTCCTGGAGGTTGTTCCAGTCTCCATGGAATTCCTCCACTTTATTATTCCTTTGAGCACAATAGTATTCCATCACCAACATATACCACAATTTGTTCAGTCATTCTCCAATTGAAGGGCATCCCCTCATTTTCCAATTTTTGGCCACCACAAAGAGCGCATCTATGAATATTCTTGTGCAAGTTTTTTTCCTTATTATCTCTTTGGGGTACAAACCCAGCAGTGTTATGGCTAGATCAAAGGGCAGACAGTCTTTTATAGCCCATTGGGCATAGTTCCAAATTGGCCTCCAGAATGGTTGAATTCACAACCCCACCAGCAATGAATTAGTGTCCCTACTTTGCCACATCCCCTCCAGCATTCATTACTTTCCTTTGCTGTAATGTTAGCCAATCTGCTAGGTGTGAGGTGATACCTCAGAGTTTCGATTTGCATCTCTCTGATTATAAGAGATTTACAACACTTTTTCATGTGCTTATTAATAGTTTTGATTTCTTTATCTGAGAACTGCCTGTTCATGTCCCTTGCCTATTTATCAATTGGAGAATGGCTTGATTTTTTGTACAATTGATTTATCTCTTTGTAAATTTGAGTAATTAAACCTTTGTCAGAGGTTTTTATGAAGATTGTTTCTTAATTTGTTGCTTCCCTTCTGATTTTAGTTACATTGGTTTTGTTTGTACAAAAACTTTTTAATTTGATGTAGTCAAAATTATTTATTTTACATTTTGTGACTCTTTCTATGTCTTGCTTGGTTTTAAAATCCTTCCCTTCCCAAAGGTCTGACATGTATACTATTCTGTGTTCGGCTAATTTACTTAGTTTCCTTCTTTATGTTCAAGTCATTCACCCATTTTGAATTCATCTTGGCGTAGGGTGTGAGGTGTTGATCCAAACGTAATCTCTCTCACACTGTCTTCCAAATTTCCCAGCAGTTTTTATGAAATAGTGGGTTTTTGTCCCAAAAGCTGGGATCTTTGGGTTTATCATATATTGTCTTGCTGAGGTCACTTACCCCAAGTCTATTAGACTGATCCTCCTTTCTATCTCTTATCCAATACCATATTGTTTTGATGACTGCTGCTTTATAATATAGTTTGAGATCTGGGACTGCAAGGCCCCCTTCATTTGTATTTTTTTTTCATTATTTCCCTGGATATTCTTGATCCTTTGTTCTTCCAGATGGACTTTGTTATGGTTTTTTTCTAAATCAGTAAAAAAAAAATTTTGGAAGTTCAATGGGTATGGCTCTAAATAGATAAATAAGTTTGGGTTGGATGGTCATTTTTATTATATTGGCTCTTCCTATCCATGAGCAGTTAATGTTTTTCCAATTGTTCAAGTCTAGTTTTAGTTGTGTGGAGAGTGTTTTGTAGTTGTGTTCATATAGATCCTGTGTTTGTCTTGGGAGATAGATTCCTAAGTATTTTATTTTGTCTTAGGTGATTTTGAATGGGATTTCTCTTTCTAGTTCTTGCTGCTGAGCTGTGTTGGAAATATATAGAAATGCTGATGACTTATGCGGATTTATTTTGTATCCTATAACTTTGCTAAAGTTGTTGATTATTTTGACTAGCTTTTTGGTTGATTCTCTAGGATTCTTTAAGTAGATCATCATGTCATCCGCAAAGAGTGATAACTTGGTCTCTTCCTTGCTTATTTTAATGCCTTCAATTTCTTTTTCTTCTCTAATTGCTCTAAGTTGATTTTCTTTATAATATTGTTGTCCTCATATAAATTGTCCTCTTGATTTTACTCATTTCAATCTACATTGATTCATACTACCTAGGCTTTATTAAATTGTGTCTTTTACCATTTATTTATTGTTTTGGTTTGTTTTTATTGCACATTAATATTCCCTTACATTTAATAACATAGTTTCTTAAGCTATTCTTCAACTGATGTTCATTCCCTAGATTTATCCTTCTCTCCTCTCCTCTCCTCTTTTCTTTTCTCCTCTCTTCTCTTCTATCTCATTTTTTCTTTTATTTCTTTTTCTCTTTTCTCTTTTTTTCAGGTTTAAAGACAGAGCCCTGTGGATGCCACTACTAGAATGCCCTGTCTTTTTAGTTCATAGGATTTAGAGTTGGAAGGATTGTTTGATTTTTTTTTTTACCTCTATTATGTTACAAAGGCAAAGCCTGACATTTATTCATGAATTTCAACTTTCTTGAGTGTAGTTGTTCTGCCTTGTATTTTTCATTGCTTTAATTCTTATGATTTTTTAAAAGATGATTATTTCTTGCCAGATTGTTGTTTCTTTAATTTTTACTTCTAAACATGCACCATCTTAGCTTAGACCCTAATGTCAGTGAAAAAGACCATGACTTTTGTGGGGAAACATTTTTTTTGCCTACTAGAATTTGCTCATGCCTATCTGTTTAGTTATGAATAAATCTGAATATCCCTTGATAGTTTTTGTTTTGTTTTGTTTTCTTTCTGGTGATATATGTTTAGTCATCACTTTATCTTTGGCAAAAATTTCATTTTGACCAATGCCTATATCTTTATCCATTTGTGTTTAAAAATCTACTTCAAAATGTATTTTCCCTTTCACAATTTGCCTTAGCTTTGGCTCCACATGCCATGCTTCTGAGGATCTCTTTTTCTTTTTGGCCAACTAATGAACCCAAACAGCTGGCTGAACATCTGTGAAAGGCTAAGTGGAAAATAAGAGTCCAAACTAGAATCCTCTTAATGGTACAAGCCAGACCTTCCCATGTTTCATTTTGTTATTGAGTCCCCTAGATAAGTGTTTCTCATTTTCCAAATGCAGACCTTTAAGGTAGACAAAAATACCTTATGGACTACTTAATCTCCATAGCTTACATGTATTCAACAGTAATCAGAACTGAACACTCAGTCATATAATTCTAGATTCATCTTTACATTCTAAATCTAATTTAGAAATGGGTTCTAAAGGGAGAGGAGCCATGCTAATAATTATTTCATTTGGTTTTCTCTACAACCTTAGTCATTGGGTTGTTATTTTCATTATTTTATAGTTCAGGAAAATGAGATATACAAACATTAAGTGACTTGCCTAGTCAAATAGCTACTGAGTTTTTGATGTTGGATTTGAACTCAGATTTGAACTTCAGATCTGGCACTTTCTTCACTATACCATCTAAATTAAGTGTTCTAAGGAAAACAAGAAACTACATCTCAGAGAGTTTAAATAATTTTTCAAAATCACATAGTCATAGAAGTAGTATCAGTGTCAGTTTTAAATCCAAGTTCTTTTACACTATATCCAGTGGTTTCCTGGTACATGGATTCTTCAGATATAGTCAACATCATTTGTTTTGTATCAAAGTATAATGTATTTGACATTATTTCCTGATATTTACCAAGTTTGACCCCTATCAGTTCTGGTAGGGATACCCTTTTTCACTTGTACCTTCAGACCTATCCCATTTCCAAATAGTGTAAAAAGGTAGTGTAGAACATTCGAGCCTCCCTTTCCCTCCCCTTCTCTGGGCCTGTAAGGCTGATGTGGCTTCTCAACTGCTTAGATGAATTAAGACTTAACCTTAGTCCTTCTTGTAGAATGAAGAACCACCAAGACTTATCATCTGACCTGCTACCCTATGGCTTCCTGGATACTCCCATATGACCTACTGATATTCACTAGAAACATCTGGGCCTTGTCAAACACATTGCATCTGACTCCTTATATAAGTACTGCTCTCAATTAAAATGGGAGCTCCTTGAGTGTAGGCATTTTCTTTCTTTCTTTTTTTTTGTTTGTATCCCCAGAACTTAGCACAGCATTTGGGACACAGTACATACTTAGTAAATTCATTCATTCATTCATTCATTCATTCATTCATTCATTCATTCATTCATGACTTTATCCCCTTAGCTAGTTTATAAGCTTGATGAGGCAAAGACTTGGTTTTATATTTATTTATAAAAGCCATTATGCCCCTGTTCAGCAAGTACTTATAGAACTGAATAGAATTGGTTTGGGTAAAATTCATAGTAGAACATTGTGGTTTTTGATGAAACACTATTAAAAAAAAAAGAGGCAACTAGGTGGCTGGGTGGATAAAGCATTGGACCTGAAGTCAAGAAGATCTGAATTCAAATTTGACCTCAGAGACATAATCAGTGTGTAATTCTGGGAAAGTCACTTAACCTCTGTTTGCTTTAATCCACTGGAGAAGGAAATGGCAAATCACTCTAATATCTTTGCCTAGAGAATCCCACGAGGTCCCAAAGAGTCAGACAGAACTGAAAAACAAGATCATGTCTGTTATTTTAGCCAATGATTTCATTGATGGCTCTATGAGTTATGGATCCTTCCTCTTCTAATTTAGAGTATAAAACAAACACAACTTATTAACTACTGGTGTGTGTGTGTGTGTGTGTGTGTGTGTGTGTGTGTGTGTGTGAGTGGGTATGTGTGTGTGGGTGTGTGGGTGTGTTTGGTTTCCATAAATGCTCCATAGAGGATCTGCCCCATGCACTGGAAGCTCACTTAATATTTTATAGATACTAATGTAGCAATGAGGCTGTCTATCTATTATCTCTCAGTGTCACTGTGGGAATGAGCCATTTTCTTTTCTGATCATTCTTGTTCTTTATAATGTCTTTTATGTTACCTTTACATCTAATTCATCTAAAACTGTAGCTGTCTGATACTTTACATGTGTCTCTCTATGGCCTCTGTGTAACCTACAGTCCTGATTCTTTGGAGATTATAAATTATAGTTCTGTAGCATCTCCAGAAGAATATTAGTTTTAAAGGCATTAGCTCTTGTGGCTGGAAGTAGGTTGTTATCGAACTACTGTACAGTTTTCCAAACTTAGGATCACATATCTAGAACTGAAAAGGGTGTCATCTTGTCTAACCATTTCATTTTACAGATGAAGATACTGAGATTCACAGGAGGAAAACTAATAAGGTCACACAAGTAGTAGGGAACAGAAGTGGGATTTGAATTGGGACTCTACAGCTTGGGTTTCTTCAATTCTATCTCCTTGATGCTTGATCAGGTACCCTAAGTTAACTATCCTCATATACTCATTAGTCATAAGACTCTGGGCATCAATTAACGTTTGTTTGCCTGAGCTTCCTCATCTGTAAAATAGAAATAATAATAGCATCAACGTCCCAGGATTATTGTGATGACTGAATAAAATATTTGTAAATCACTTAGCATAGTGTCTGGTACATAGTACATACTATAGAAGTATTAGCTATTATTATTATTATTTATCCTAATTTCTTCCTTCTATTCACATTTTGGTCAAACTTCTGGCCCATCCCATCTCTCATGCCTTCTACCTATATGTTCTTGGGTAGTCAATTCACTCTTTTAGGACGGAGTTTCCAAATTTGTAAAATGAAGAGATTGGACAGTGTTGTCTCTGAGAATCCTTCCATCTCTGCTTCTATAGTTCTAAATAGCTAAATTCAAGCTTGAAACAATACAATAATTGCTATTTATAAACATTTATGCTTTAATAACCTCAAATTGAAGACAAAACTTAGAAAATAACTATTCTAATCCACTTCTTACTGTGTGGAATCTATTAATATGTTGTTGTCATAGCATCGACTTTATCCAGCACTTCCAGAAAGCAATTTGAAATTAAAATAGGAAATGAATAGAAGGAAAGTTCCCATTTACACTAAAATATTTATAGCAACATGATTTGTGTTAGTAAAAGAACTAGACACAAAATAGTTGCCCTCTGACTAGGGAATGGTTAAAAAATATGATAATGGATATTACTGCTTCAAAAGAAATATAGATATCAAGTTTAGAGAACCTTTGGAAGACATCTTTGAACTGATACAAAATGAATTCAGAAGAACCAGGAAAACACTATACAAAATAACTATAACAAATTAAATGGAAAAAAAGAACAAAATGGAACATGGTATGATTATGAATAAACATATCCTAGACAAAAAATATCAAATGTACCTTGTTGACTTCACTGTAGAGGTGGGAAACTATGAGTGTGAAAAATTGCACGTGTTACCAAACTCTGCTAATGTCTTGATTAATTTTACTAATTACTAAATTTTACTAAGCTGCTTTTCTTTTTTTAAAATTTTATTTCATTTTGTTTTAATTAAGTTATTTGTTGAAAAGGATGGCTTGGTGCATAGAGGGGGGTGTTTGATAGAACTGGAAATAAGGGTAGTATAAAACAAAAAAGATTCAACAGAATTTTAATATTAATAATGTTATTTGTATTTATCAAATCATTATCTTCTAACTGCAGGTGATATTGTAAGAACTGGAAGAAACCTGAGAAAAAATCTAATTCACAACTTTGGCTTTATAGATGGCAAAAATGAGGAGCAGAGGGGGTAAAGTCACAGCGAATTAGTGATTAAAGGCAGAACTGGAACCTAGGTTTCTGACTACAAAAAAGCACATTTATGACACATAGTTCATCTTGAGGCTTTCAGCTAGAGACTTGGGACATAGGACAGAAATAGAATGAGGAACCAGATTTTTACCTAAAGAGGCAGATTTCACCTTATTGCTTTGAAAGCTCTATCTGTCACAGGCTATTAGCTGATTCTAGTTCAAAAATAAGCTGTATTAAAAAAAAAAAAGTTTACCTCCCTACCCTCTCACCAACAAACCTTATGTCACCCTGAACAAGTTCATGTTGGAGGATGGGGGAAAAATCATGAAATCTGGATAGACAACACAGAAAGCCTAACAGGCTTAGAGTTATTAGAGTAATTTATGTAATGAAAAAATTTTATGTTCAAAGATGGATCCATGAATCTTTTTTAGTTATTGGTATGCAAATGCAGAGTGGCACACATATTCCCATAATGGATGAGAGCCCACACTGACTCATACTCCATTCATATTTAATGGAGAAATCA
The DNA here is from genome assembly GCF_027887165.1 of Monodelphis domestica. Lineage (NCBI taxonomy): Eukaryota > Metazoa > Chordata > Mammalia > Didelphimorphia > Didelphidae > Monodelphis > Monodelphis domestica. Next base: position 496,471,341 of record NC_077227.1, read on the forward strand.
TAGCAGGTCTTCTCCTGTGTTAATTATCACACATGGGAGTGATGGAGATGGCTAGAGAAGTATGTGCTCACATTTGCACCATGAGGCCAAGCTTGTTCTATATGGGCAATAAAACAATAGTTTTGCCTAAGTTCATCTCCTTGATTCAAGGACTGGTCATCCAGGGCCTTCTTTCTCTGGCTTTAACCTTTCTGTGATTTCAGCACTTACACATCTTTGGCTTCCCTGAATGCTGAGCTGAGGAAATAAGAGGAGCCAATAATAACAAGTATATTACAGGGTCACATATTTATGTAGTGGGAAGAAAAATGCTACCACAAGTCAGAATACCTGGATTCCATTTCTAGCTTGGTCATTTATTAAGCTATATGGCCTTTGGCAGGTCATAATACCTCCCCCTTCCTCATTTTCTTCATCTATTAAAAAAGAGTAGAGAATCAGTGTGGCAGAGTGGATGGAATACTGTCTTTGGGATTCTACCTCTGCTATGTATAGCCAATGTGATGGAGAGGAAGTGTTTTAATCTTTCAGTGCACTAGGAAATTCTCTAATTCTAAAAACCACAGAGAAATTGTAGATCTTCACTGGTAGAGAAAGTTCATCCCTGACCTTACACTGATGAAATTATAGTTTTGTAAAATGAAAACAAAAACAACAAAAATACTTGCATACATGCCTCATGGTTAGTCAATTAATATTTATCAAGTGCTTACTTTGCACCAAGTACTATGCTAAGCCCTAAGAAATAGAAAAAAGGCAAAACAAAGCAAAACTACAACAAATACATTTATGGCCCTCAAGGAGTTCATAGCCTAATGGGGAAGACAAAAGGAAAAAAAAGTATCATTAAAATAATCAAGATAAATTGGTGGCAATTTAGGAGAGCACTAAGATTAAGTAGGATCAAGAAAAGATTCTTTCAGAAGGTGGGACTTTACAACTCTGAGGTATCACCTCACACCTAGCAGATTGGCTAACATGACAGCTATGGAAATTAGTGAATGCTGGAGGGGATGTGGCAAAGTAGGGACACTAATTCATTGCTGGTGGAGTTGTGAATTAATCCAACCATTCTGGAGGGCAATTTGGAACTATGCCCAAAGGGCGATAAAAGACTGTCTGCCCTTTGATCCAGCCATAGCACTACTGGGCTTGTACCCCAAAGAGATAATAAGGAAAAAAGACTTGTACAAGAATATTCATAGCAACACTCTTTCTGGTGGCCAAAAATTGGAAAACAAGGGGATGCCCATCAATTGGAGAATGGCTGAACAAATTGTGGTATATGTTGGTGATGGAATACTATTGTGCTCAAAGGAATAATAAAGTGGAGGAATTCCATGGAGATTGGTACTACCTCCAGGAAGTGATGCAGAGCGAAAGGAGCAGAACCAGGAAAACATTGTACACAGAGACTGATACATTGTGGTACAATCGAAAGTAATGGACTTCTCCATTAGTGGCAATGCAATGTACCTGAACAATCTGCAGGGATCTAAAAAACACTATCCACAAGCAGAAGATAAACTGTGGGAGTAAAAATACCCATGAAAAGCAACTGCTTGACTACAGGGGTGGAGGGATTATGACTGAGGAGAGACTCTAAATGAACACTCTAATGCAAATACCAACAACATGGAAATGGGTTTGAATCAAGAACACATGTAATACCCAGTGGAATTTCGTGTCTGCTGTGGGAGAGGTGGTGGGAGGGGGGGAGGGAAGAAAAGAAAATGATCTTTGTTTCCAATGAATAATGTTTGGAAATGACCAAATAAAAATTAAAAAAAAAGAAAATTCTTAATAAAATTATTTGACATGGAAAAAAAAAAAAGAAGGTGGGACTTTAGATGTGGCTTGAAGAAAGCCAGAAGAGCTAAGGTTAGGAGATGAAGAGTGAGAGAATTCCAGAAACTGAATACAATGAGAACATACTAGTGAGTTAAGAGATGGAAAGTTATTTGCAAGGAACACAGAAAAGGTCAGTGTCATTGGACTGCAGGATACATGAAGGGAAATAAGGTGTGAGATGGGCAGCTAACAAGTGCGGTACCTAGAGCACTGGGTATGGAGTCAGGAAGATCAGATATGAAATAGCTTTGTGACCCTGGGCAAGTCCATTAACTACTATTTGCCTCTATTTCTCATCTGTAAAATGGACACATACTGTAAAAACAAATGGCAACCATTTCAGAACCTTTGTCAAGAAAAGTCCATGGACAATGTCCATGGTTTTACTTGGAGTTGGATATGCATGAATGACTCAGAAACATTAAAAACAAGATGTAAGAAACCTGAAAAGGTAAAAGGGGCCTGGGTAATAAAGGGTTTAAAAGCCATATAGAATATTTTTTATTTTATCCTTGGCACAATAGGGATGAACTGGGATTTTGTGAATGGGTAGGGGAGTGATATGTTTGGGAATTTCATTTTATAAGGATTATTTTGATAGTTGAGGGGAGGGTAGATTGGAGTGGGAAGAATTCTGAAGGGGGAGACCAATAAGTAGGCCATTGCTATAGTCCAGGAGTGGAGTGATGAGTACTTGTACCCTGGTGGTAGTAGTGACAGAGGAGAGAAAGGTACATATATGAGATGTTACAAAGGTAAAAATGAATGACATTGATGACTAATTGTATAGGATTGGGGAGAGAGGGAGATCTAGGGTTCAAGTATAATATCTAGGTTGTGATTTTGGATGAAAGGGAGCATAGTAGTACCCTTAAAAGTAATCATAAAGTTAGGAAGAAGAGTCTGAAGGAAAGATAATGAGTTTATAGGGCTATTATGGGGTTCAGATGATGATAATAATAGGTAGCATTTATACCTAGCAATATATATATATATATAATATATATATATATATATATATATATATATATATATATAAAAGATACTTTCTGCATTGGTGGGGGCAACAGATGAGGAAGGAGGCAAACAGAATTAAATGACTGTCTTTATCTGCATAAACTTTTTAACCTCTCTTACTTAATTCAGCACTCTGCACACAATAGATGCTTAATAAATATTGAATAGAGTGGAATTCATTGATCTGAGGGTTTTTTCTTTTTTTCTTGCTTTTTGCCTCCTCTCCTCTCTTCATTCCACTTACTTGGGATTACTGAAAATCATATGTAATACACTATCGATGTGGAAACTGATAACAAAAAAGTAAATCTGATTCTCTGCTTGTTCAAAGTGAAGGATCAAGGGAAGAAGCGGGGATTGGTCAGGCACTGGAGCACAGGAGTGGGGTAGTAGCCAAGTGCAGAGGGTGACGATTGTGCTGGGGTTAGCTGTTCTTGCTCAGCAGGTCAGAAAGGATGGCAGTTTCACTCCAAGGGACATGAGCAGAAAGAAAAAATCACGAGCTTTCTATTTCAGGCTGCTGTAAATGCTGACAAAGACCATCACTGAAAACAACAACAAACAAACAAATACAAAGCTGTTACTAAATATTCTGCTCCTGTGCCTAATACAGAAAATACTGTGTGAGTACAACGGGTGCCATATACCTATCAGCAATAGTACCTCTGTCCTGCTGTGCACAGTGAGACTAGGAGACTCATTATAATGCCATCTGACACATGTCTCATTATAATCTCCATCTGGGATATGTTGAATATGTTTAATAGTGGGGTGAAATAATTTATAATTGGTATTTTAGCCTAGACCAAGGTTTTACAGCTCAGTTGTACTTAAAATTAACCAAAGCTTGATTATTAAATAAACACACAGGGACATATATTTGCTTCGAGACAGAAAAGATAGTAGATGGATTTTAAGAATAAGAGTAAAGATGGATCCTGAATCCTATGTCCCTATATTCACTTGATGCAAGATGATCCTGAGTATTACACTAAACACTAGAATGAATATTAGCTCTTGAAGATGACCTAGTCCAATCCCCTCATTTTATAAACCTGGAAACTGAGGTCCAATGAAAAGACATGACTTGCTCAAGGTCACTCATTGAGCAAGCAATAAAGGAGAGGGCTCTTACCCTTTTGTGTGTTGCCATGGATGCTTTGTTGGATTAGGCCAATAGAGTCATTTTCAAAATAATGTTCTTTAAGGTATAAAATAAAATACATAGGATTACAAAAAAATTCAATTTTATTAAATGCAGTTATATATTATATACATATACATCAAGTTGCTCTTACTCCCTGCTTTTCCATTATTTTTACACATTACTTCCCTCCATGTTTTCTCTGGTTCAGTCATCCTGGTCTACATGTCTCACTCATATTTAACACTCCCTCTTTCATCTCCATGCCTCTGAACTGATTGTTCCCCTTTCCTGGAATGCTCTATATATTCACCTCTACTTCTTGTAATCCTTGGTTTTAAGACTTATCTCAAATGCCATCAAAGTCCTTTTGTTTATCTGGATGTAATTTCCTTTTATCTGCTTCAAAAAAGCCTTGAATATGTCTATCTAGGTACATGTTGCTTTCTTACATAAAATGTAGCTTCTTGAGGTCAGAAACTGACTTTCATTTTTCTAATTTCAGCACTTAAAACAGTGCTTGGAACATGGTGGAAACTTATTAAGTTCTTATTTATTGATTAATTATTTCTTTAAAAGGATAGCAGATGGAAGGTTAGATTTTACTCCTTGTTTTGCATATTTATTTTGGTATTTTTTGTTGATGGATATTAGGTCTATTATAATTTGGAGAGAGAAGTGTATTTCAATGGTGTAGGGAATTTTTAGTGTGCAAACTATGTTAAGTCAGCAGCTCAGAGTGCCAAGGAGCATGTTGCCTATAGTTCTGAAGTTTATGTGATCAGAAGTAGAACATGAACACGTGTCTTCCTCTAAGGTTCTAAGGCCCACACTCTATCTATCATGACAAGTTTTCCCCCTTTTAAATAATCAGTTTAACAAGAAAAACATTAAGAAATCACTGGGAAGTCAAGATCTTTTCTTATCCTTATGGAAGAGCATGAGGTGGCAGGGTCAGGTAGCTGAGGACAAGATTTTTTAAAAAATTCTTCCTTTCTGTTTTCTAGTGGGTATTTGGAACTGTTAGCAGTCTTTCTATAAAAATATGAATTTTTAAGCTATTTGAAGAAAAATAACAACATCTATGGTTATAACACCTAATTTATAGAATAATTTCTTATTTAGTCACAGAATTATTTCCCTATTAGTGAAGGGAAAGAACAAACTTTGTCATCACCAAAATTGGAATTGGAGATTCAGAAGCCATTTGTTAATGGTCTCTTCATCTTTAGAGGTAGGCCCCTAGGAACAAATTAATCCCTGTAGCTTTTTCTCCCTAACCTCTGCCCTCCATAGGACCTAATCCCAGTTGGTGCATATTTGGGCACACTAGGGAATCTGATTGGTGAATTGTGAAGCACATTCAATTACCTGACTTTAGAGACAGGATATTGGCTGCAAAAGACCATCAGTCTGTTCCTTGGGGCCTTGTTCCTCTATTTCATCTCACAAGCTGCCAGGGCTGAAAGTTTTACTGTTTTCTTTTTCCTCCTCTCCATCAAGTCAAATACTTTAGAGAAATATACTTGAGCTCATATGAAAGGGAATGGTTACCCTGAGGTATAGTGAAGCTTCCAAGCCTCTGGCAGCTATCTTTACAATCTGCAGAAGTAACACAAAGACCCTTTAGCCCAATAACTTGGAGAATGCCAGGTTTCCACCCATTATCACTTTCTGGCAGAACACAATGCATCCTTTCCACAAAAGGTACTGTCGACTCATCACTAAAAGAGGTGCAAATCTTCTTTGTTTCCTAAGAAACTCTTTAATTGTCCATTTTTCATCCCCCGATTTTTCCCAACTGTTTCATTAGCCGACAGTAGAAAATGCCAATTCATTCCCTATTACAATACAGACCCAATTTGAACTAGCATATTTTTACTCTGGGATCATATTCATCTGTTGTTTTTATGAGTGATATCTTAGTTAGGGAACGAAAGCCCTGCCCTCTCAATTTCTTTTCCCAGAAGCTCACAGGAAAGGCAGAGTGAAGAGTCCTTTATTCTGCAACACCAGAGGTTGCTGTTTTCAATAGTGTACAAGGAAAGCTTTGAAGATACAATTAAATCTTGAGGATGAAATGTGTCAAAACTTCTCGAAGATCCCTGCCATCTAATAATTTTCCTTTAAACTCGGTATTTTGTATAATAATATCCGAATGTGCTTTGTATGTATTTTTAAAAATCCATGTCATGAATCCTTTATTACATTCCACACGAATGGAGTTAAAAAAAACCCACAGACCTTATGATATAATAAAAAAGAATATAATTGAATTTCTAAGTAGGTCATACAGTCCCATTGGCAAAACCTAATTTAAGTTCACAGGAGTTCTGAAGGAAATTGTTTATTTGTGTCTACATATATGCATCCTATTACATAGTGGACTTCTCTGTGGGGGAGGGTCCTGTTCAAGAAGTTGCCCAGGTCTATGTGAAGTAACTAAGGCACTTACATTTTCAGATCTGTTTCATAGATAGTTCTACCTAAGCTGAGACAAATTCTTCATTATTGATTAAGTCTAGGCCAGAACAGCACCCTGGAAAAGAAAGAAAAAACAGTCCACTTTGAGCTAAGTTTTTACTTATTTCCTGTACTATTTACCTAAGTGTTTAGGGGCTTTTTGGCATATCATCTGTAATGATGAAAGATTTAAATGACTTAAAATAAAGCTGGCTCCAAACCCATACTTAGATGGTCACAACAGATAATTATCTCAGAGATTTAGCTCATTGAAGAGAATTCTCTTCGAAGTATCTTCTCCTTCCATTTGTTCCTTCTCCGGAGATTTGATTAGTGAATAGCTCTTGTTAGGAAAAGAGAAAAATCCAGATGGTAACCAAGCATGGCCTTCACTAATATCTAAATTTAGTCATCTGCTTCCCTACCCCAATGCATAGTCCTTATCGTTTTTATTTCTAGTTTCTGTTCTTTGTTGTTTAGTTATCAACTGACCTTGGTAATACAGAGATATTTGTTTAGATCTTCTTTGGTAGATCTTCTTTGGCAGAGATCTTTTGCAGAAGGTACTTGAGTAATTTCAGGGCAGACTGTTGGGGAAAAAATACATTCATTCAGGCTTCAGTAGATCAATTGTCTCATCCCATTAAGTTCTTAGTGAGAACATATCACAATCATTCTGTCATTCTATCTTGTGGGGCTTTTGTCTTGGTGCAGGTAGACAGTACAGTGACTAGAGTACCATCTTAGAGTTAGGAAGACCACAGTTCAAATCCAGCCTTAGACACTGACTAGCTATGTGTCTGATGGCAAGTCACTTATCTTATTTTTGCCTTCATTTCTTCAACTACAAAATAGACATAATAATAGTATCTTCCTTACATGGTTGTTGTGAGGAAGATAATTTTAAAGTGCTTAGCACAGTGCCTAGCACATAGTAAGCACGACATCAATATGATGATGACGATTGTGCAACAACTGTTCATGATATTCTTTAAAGGATCATGGACCAATTTCTCCTTGCCTTCCTAGGGATTTTTAATTTATACAGTCCAGCTTTAATTTTGGAGGCCTGAACTCCAAGGTGATAAGTCTCTCCCTTTGTCTCTTGTTTCCAAATCAGGAGTTTTGCCCCAGGAAAAGCCTTTGAATTAACCTTAGGTATGGCTTATATCTAGGTTTCTCTGAATGTGAGTGACAAAGTTCCCATCCTTGCTTAGATACTTAATGTACCATATGGCTATCAAGTATGGGATAATATTATACTTATCATCAAAAATGGAGATGATATATAGAATTCTCAAGAGCTCAAGAATAAAAGTATAAATAGAAAGTCCCCAAATATCTAATCAGATTCCTACTAGACGGTAAAGACACTCTGGGAGATTATTGAATGATTATCATTCACCTCTGCCTTTAATATCTGAACAACTCATGGCAATAGTAAGGTTGACCCTATTCTAGATCCTGTGTCCTCTCTCTACCATCTCACCATATTATGGCTATAAATCTTGAGCTACAGGGAAATTTTTCAGAAGGATTTTCTCTCGTTAGTAGAACAGAGCCTGAACTCTGAAACTCAGGAACTCAGTATTATGTGATCTAGAACTTTAATGGAAATACTATTCTCTGACTTTTGTATAGTTAAGGAAACAGAGAGGGAGAAGAAGGACAGGAAATTGAAGTCCATTCCTCTCTGTGCTTCTACTGCCAGTCACCATTTTTTGCTTCTCAGTGCATGTGTGTGTATGTATGTGTGTGTGTAGAAATCCCCTCTCCTCCTTATCTTTGTTTGGAAGTCCAAGGAAGAGAGTCAGAGCAAAAGAAAGGATCAAAATTTATTTCACAGTGAACTTTTAGAAAAGTTATTATTTTTTTACCTATTACATGTAATAATTTTCAATATAAGTTTTCTTAACTTCAGAGTTAATTTTTATAAATCAGGAAGAAGCCTTTCTCATCAGAATCCACATTGTAATGGTCATGGTCACCAATAGGCAAAGACTGTTGGTAGCAGAGGATCATGGGACATAAGAACGGACCTGAGAGACCTCTGGGAGGAACTCTGGGCTTTTGAACTTGGATCTCAAGGTGGAAGGAAGCACCTTTCCTTGCTAGAAATTTGTCAGGAGCCAAGTGAAGGATTTCTAAGTGACTAGCCCTGGGACTTCCCTAGAAGAGTGTTTCTATGTCTAAGTATCTATGATAACATCTACAGAGAGTCAGTCTCTTCGAACCTATGAGGACCTCAGACTCTTGACTAGAGAGCCAGACCCTCTCTCAGCCTATTGCACCTGCTCTATTCTTTCCTTGACCCCTTACAGTATTTAATTTAGTTTAAGAGAATTGGGAAGGTGAGGAGAAATTCTAATCTTGCTCTGAATCAGTCAGAACCAAGGACCCAGTAGGACTTAGGAAATAGGGACAATGATAACCTCTAACTGAACCCCTCTCACACCCTGATATTCTTGTGTTATTAAATTATTCAAACACAGATAGTAAGGAGGAATTATTCAAGGAGCTTGGAGAAAGCAACTCACTGGGGTGACTGATCAGCCATAGCTGAGTGCTGGCCTAGGCCCCTTCCCCTCTGAGTCAGCAGAGTAGTGGGAGCTTTATCTTCATAGGAAGTTCCTGTGTGGGTATTTGGGGGCACCCCTTCCTTCATCATTTCGGGGGGACCTCCCTTAAACTCACCATCACTGGCTTTCCACAGGAAAATCTTGAGTCATATCCTCTGTACCACAGCCCAGGAAGAGTCACTCCATCTTCACTCCTACATTTCCTCACACATCTACTCATAAGCAGTAGTCTCCTTTGGACCAACAAACACCATTCCCTAAATAATCATTGTGACACTCTCAGTAACCATCATCTTGCTGTAGTCCAGTGCACTGGGGACCAATCAGAACAATTTGCATTTTCTGAAAGAGGCTAGAGAAGTGACCTTCCAATAAAGATATATGTCTTATAATTTCATCAAGATCATTATGAAATTCATGAATTGAAAGTGGACTGGGTCTCCTAATCAGCACTCCTCCCTCCATATAGCAATCATCCAGATTATTTATCTCACATATTACAGATTTTCCACTGGTCTTAAAAATGTTTTTGTGGATACCAGTGCTGCATTGACACTCATTCAGCATATATTTATTGAAGGCTTACTGGATTCAAGTTAATATTCAGAATTCTAGGGGGATACAAAGACAGACATGATATAGACTTTATTCTCAAGAAACTTACAGTGGTGGGGGGACTAGCTAGGTGGCTCCCTAGATTGAGAGCCAGGGTTCAAATCTAGCCTTAGACACTTCCTGACTTACCCTGCATAGTCACTAACCCCCACTGCCCAAGATAGAAGGTAAGGGCTTTTTTTAAAAAGAAGCTAACTATTAGGGGAGAGACTTATTCATGAATAATAACTATGTTTTGAATGTGCCAGTTGGAATGCATCACTGATGATCCCGAGCTGCATCTATCTCCCCAGTGATCCTGCTTGATTAGAAAACTGGCCAAAAAATGAGCAAAGCTCAGCTGGTTATGATGCAACCCCAGGGCAATTTTGGAATCAAGGGATGCTAAGATACTAAGCACTAAGGCTAAGTGGGAAAGAATAAACTAGCTCATGGATGCATGGATGGGGGTATAGCATGAAACACATCCCATTTAGCTGGTTTGGGGATAGTGAGTTCTCTCCTCTATCAGTGAGATATGGAAAATCTAAGTATATTTTATTCTCCTTTTTTCAAGGCTAAAAGATCAGCAAAAACCTGACATCAGCCTTGCGACCATTTGCCACTATGTGCAGTTCAACCATATACAGTATCTGGGTAGACAACATTTGCAAGGTGAGGGCAAAGTTCCTGTGTCTAGTACTCATGGTGTTCCTGAGACTTGATGGTCCACATAGAATATTCCAAGTTCTTTAGAGTAACCTATAGGAAGAAAGAAAGGAAATAAGCACCTATTAAGTACTATGTACTAATCACTGTGCTAAGAACTTAGAATTATGATCTCATTTGATGCTGAAACAACCTTAGGAAGTTGAGATGCTATTATTATCCTCATTTTACAGTTGAGGAAACTGAGGCATACAGGGATTAAGTGATTTACCTGGGGTCACACAGCTGTTAAGTGTCTGAGTATGACTCTGATCGCAAGTCTTCTTGATTCCAGGTCCAGAACTCTTATCTTCTATCAACCTAATTGCCTCTATTCCAGAAGCCTGGTACTCAGAGCAGATGGGAGGTAACAGTACAATGAACACTGCATTCGGTTTCAAAAGACTTGGGTTCAGATGTTGCTTCTGCTATTTTCACCCTGTGTGATTTTGTGTAAATCAATAATTTCATTGAAGTTCAGTTTCCTCATCTTTGAGAGAAGGTTATTGAGTTAAATGACCTCCAGGTTCTCTTCCATCTGTAGATTCATGAATGTATAATTTTTCTTTCTCTGGGAAGCAAGGAGCTGGGTTGGGAAGAAATAAAGTGGCTTGAATGGGTGTTGAGACTACTTGCTTTAAACTTTTAATTACATTTTATAATTTTTATGGATTACCTGTCAATAAAATATCTTCATGTTAATTTTCTGATATTTTGCAATCCATGTCTTGTCTCTTCCTCCACTCCTTCCACTTCTCTAAGAAGGCAGGGAATATGATATAGTTTGTACATATATTTATAATACATTTTCATGTTCACGATACAGTGAAAGAAGACAAATATTGCTTACACAAGATACAAATTCATGGAAGAAATAAAGAACGTTATGTTCCAATTTGCATTTGGACTTCCTCTGTCTCTTCTATGGCTGTGGAAATTCTTTTTTTATCTTGAGTCCTTTAGAATTGTCCTGGATCCTTACTTGTTGATAATAGTCAAGTCATTCACAATCAGGCTTATACATTATTGCTGTTACTGTGTACAACCTTCTACTGGTTCTGCTCAATTCATTTTGCATTATTTCATATGTCTTTATAGGGGTTTTTTGTGATCATCTTGTCATTTCTTATAGTACAATAATATTCCATTATGAGCATAAACTATAATTTATTCAGTCATTCCCCAATTGATGGATTCAGTTTCTAGTTCTTTGCCACAACAAGAGAGTTGCTATAAATATTTTTGTATAGGTCAGGTTCCCCCACCCCACCACACCACCATCTTTAGTCTCTTTGGGATGCTGTATCAGAGAGTATGAAGTTTTATGTCTCTCTGGGTATAGTTCCAAATTATTCTGCAGAATGGTCATATCAATTCACAGCTACACCAACAGTATATTAGTGTCCTGATTTTTCCACATCTCTTTCAGCATTTATCCTTTTTCTTTTTTGCCATGTTAGCCATTCAGATGGGTTCTACTTTGTTTTGATGTATTTCTTCAGTATTCTCATGGTTTTACTAATTTAACTCTTTTTACCTTTACTATCCTCAGAGGTCTAAATAACTTGTGAGTAACATTTTGGGTCTAAAAGGATGAGTGGCTGGATGTGAAAAGTGAACCAATGAGAATAGAACCTGCAAGGTATAATAGGTAAAGCAGATCCCCCATCCTTCCTCATTACAGTTATGATATGAATGTGATAAGTACAAAGGAGATGACCAGGAAAAATACTGAAAGCAGTTTGAGAGCAGGGAGATGTCACTTTCACTAGAGAAGATCAAGGAAAATTTTATAGAGTAGATTATGCTCACATTGGGTGGAGAAGGAAAGTAAGGGGGAAGGAAGGTTTCAATAGATAGAGATGGAATGGGTAAAGGTTGATTCTTGACTTGGGAAATTATATGAACAAAAGTTAGAGGATCATAGAATTAGAACTGGAAGGGATTGCAAATGGTATCAGATTCAATGCTCTCATTTTTCCAGATTAGAAGACTCCCATCCATGAAGGTTAAGTGGTTTTCTAACTGATAACAATGACAAAGCATTGACATAGTGCTTTAAGGTTTATAAACTGCTTTATACATTATCATTTGAGTTTTACAACAAATCTGTGAGGTAGGTATCATTATGGTCCCTATTTTACAGAGGAGGAGACTGAGACCAAGAAAGGTTACATGTATTACCCAATTCACTCAAATATTAAATCCCAGAGCCAGGATTCAAACTTGGACCCTCTGACCTTAAATTTAGTACTCTTTCTATAGCACCAAAGTGGCTTTCTATGTCAGGTTTCTAAAATATCCAATAGACTCTATGATCCTCTTAGATATTGCCATTTTACCTTTTGCCTCCAAAATGATGCTCAACAGGGGTTCTTAGGGTAAAGTTTGATTATTCATATTTATTAAAGTTAGGTCTCTCTACCCCAGAGTTTAAATACTATGACACCTGACATGCAGAAAAGTAGATAACTTTATTTTAAGAAGAATATAAGTCCCTTGACTTGGTAGACTCAACACTTACTCCATCATCTATAATTAATGACAGTAAATCCCTCTTAATAATCAACCTTCTAAATATGATGTGTCCCCAAAATCTTAATGCAATTTTAAGCTTTAGTTGCACTAAGACTTTTGGGACACTTTTTTGTACATATGGTAAACTGTTTTATTATTGAGTTGAAAAATATATAATGCTAATTTTTAAAAGTATATGTGTTAACTTATTAAACCAAAACACCCAGAAAAAATGGATATAAGTTTATTGTTGCCTCTATTTCAATGCTGTCCAAAGAGCTCTAGCTCAACAGCTCAATTCAGTTCAGTAAATTTAGTAAATATTTATTAACTACCATGAGCCAGGTACTGTGCTTATCATTGGGGATATAAATAAGAAAGACAGTTCTAGCCTAGAGAGCTTACAATCTATTGGAAGAAAACAACAAACAATGGAACACTGAAAAGGGAGTGAGAAGGGGGACTGCCTGGTGCTGGGGCTACTGAGGCAAAGTAGAGTGCATAAAGCAACACTGAGTTACCCAAGGTGAATGAGCAACTCCAAAAAGGGCTCAACAAGTCCTAGCACCAAAATTGCTAGTCTTTCCTGAATACCCCATACTTTTTGTAGGAGCTAAAAATGATGAGCCACTCAAATAAACAAATCTGGAGTCAGAAGATAGTAGGGGAAAAAAAAAGCAATTTATTCCTTTCATGAAAGAGGATCATTCAACGATGGGCTAAGAAATGCCAACTGACTGGGCAGCAAGCAGGCATTATATACACAAGGCTTCTTCTGTGGGTAGTACTGATCCCCCCATACACACACACACCTTGACTGACAATCTGTGATTGAATTGTAGATTCTCCAACCCAGTTCAGGTGAGTGAGGTAAGGGGTGCAACAGAGCTGTTAATTGCCCTTTCTGTCTTCCATCAGATGCCCTCCTAAGTTTGTCCCTGAGTCTTCAATCAACAAAAGGTACCAAACTAGCTTTTGTGAGCTCAATGCTCATTCTGAGAATAGCACCCTCAATTCTATCTCACTCACTTTCACCCAACTCTCACCTGGCTCCCCAAAGTTGTAGCATGTGCAGTGGCCACACCTCAGTAAAACTCTTAGCAGACAGGTTAGATCGGGTTGAGGCCAACCAAAAGCTGAGACGTTAGGGGATATGTGAAGATTTCCCTCAGTGGAATGGGAGATGAAACAATGTCTCCCAAGGGCCATGAAGGTGGCTGAAGGAGGTGCTGTGGAATGCTTAAACTTTGGTCAGATAGAGAAGATGCCAAGGTCATCCACTGCATCTCAGGTCATCACTAGTCACTTTAATTTTTGTCTTGCTCCTGGACGTTGATGACTCTGGAAAAAAGAGTGAGGCTGATGACTGTGCAATTCTGCTTCACTTAAATCTAATTCACATTCAAGTCAAGATATTGCCTTTTGATATCATTGGTCCTCTTTTTGAAAGGAAAACTGAACAATTGTGGAGATAAAACCCCATTTCTTGACCAGGGGTGAACTGAAATTTTTCTTATGTTGAATGCCATATTATAAACATGCACTGAGATTAGGTGAGGATCATGTGAACATGGCTACATATCAGTTTTGAATAGAAATTCCCTTTTGACTTAAAATGCAAAGTAATATAAGGGAAAGTAAAAGATGTCTTATCATACAACATTTGACTGATACTGCTACAACTTCCCAACCTTACATAATAATATTGCCATTTTGCTTGCACTTCTTATATAACCTTAGCATGTAGTATTTTTAATTGTAGTTATCATTGCTGGTGTTGAATTTATTGTATTCAATTAAAAACAGGGATCTTGTCTCATCTAAATCCTAGTATACTGGTTAAAATAAAGTATTATAACTTTTCTATCTTCCTTCTCCTCCAATACCATCTTAAAACTAGAAAAAATAAAAAATTCATTTGAAATGTAAGCTCCTTAAAGGCAAGGGTATTGCGTTTGCTTTTCTTTTATGTTTTCATTGCTTAGCACAAATGTTTGTTGATTGACTATAACAATAGAAAGTTAATTCTTAACAGGTTCTTGAATCATGTTTCCTCATGAAAGGGCAAAATGAGAAGAAAGAGATAAAATTTACTCTGGCTTGCTGTGAAGGGAGAATACAAAAAATAGGGAAAATCTCAGCCCTGGCTCGTGTGTGTGTGTGTGTGTGTGTGTGTGTGTGTGTGTGTGTGTGTGTGTGTGTGTACTGTTAAGCATAGTAGATAGAATACTAAACTTGGAATCTGGAAGATAAGAGCTTAAATCTTGCCTTTGACTTTAGAGGTATGACCCTAGACAAGTCATGCAACCTTTCTTAGCCCCAGTTTCCCCATCTGTAGTACAAGGATGATAAGAGCATGTGCCTATAGAGATATTCTCAGGATCAAATGAAATAACATATGTTTTCAAACTGTGAAATACTATATGGATGCTAAATATTATTTGTTAGGAAGAAAAGCCTGGGAGAGAAATTCCTCATGATGCTTTTTTTTTCTCCTCCCTGCACTATGAGTCTTCCCAAGAGCATGATTATGGTTGGAGAGTGGAGAAAGCAACACATTATAGTGTTACTGCAATAACAACAATAATATCTCACATTTATATAGCAGTTAAAGCTTTACAAAATGCTTTCTACACAACTCCATGAGGTATAGTGTAAGTATTATTATTCTCATTTTATGGATGAGGAAAGGGAGACTCAAATAGGATAAATGACTTGCTCAGGACCACATAACTCTTAAAAAGGAGATATAAAACTTGAACCTAGGTTATCTCCCATTTATCTTGTATATATCCTGTTTATAAATAAACCTTTAAATGTTATCTCATATAATGTGAGCTCCTTGAGAATAGAGTTATTTTTGTTAATAAAAAAACGTAACCTTCTGTCTTAGGATCAATCCTAAGTTTCAGTTCCAAGGCAAAAGAATCTCAAAGACTAGGAATTGGTGTTAAGTGATTTGTCCAAGGTCACATAGCTAGGATGTGTCTGAGGTCAAATTTGAATCCATGACCTCTCATCTCCAGGTCTGGCTTTCTAGCCACTGAGACACCTGACTATCTCTAAAGACTGATTTTTGCTAATGCTTAGTGCAGGTTCTGGATGCCAAGACCACTGACCATATTCCTATATCCCTCAGTCTTAGGCCAACCTAAATCTTCTCCACAAAGTGGAATGTTTACTTTGAAGATTATTTAGTAGATCTCAATTCAATTCAGCAGAAATTTATTTAAGCATCCAAACTATATATTCATCCTTGTGCTAGGATTTAGACTGATCTAAGTTCCTGACTTTATGGAATTTAATAGGTATATTTTACACCAACACAGATAATTACAACTGGACATAAAACATGATAAGCTTATTATGAGAAGTACAAACAAAATGTCAATGTTACGTGAAGTTAGGAGGTGATGGTGTGAAGACTGGATTTGGCTCTCCTCTGATTGTAACAATGAAGGTACTTAGCTCTTTCCTGATTGTGAAGATTTAAATTGTAACTCATGCCTATTTTTAGATTTTAATCCCCATAAGTGTAAATACCCTAAAGTTAAGTATAAAGATCTTCCCATTTAGATCTAATCACCAAAAGTGCAAATATCCCACTTAATCATGAAGCAGGAGGTCTGTGATCCACCTGTGAGATAGTGGATAACAAATCAGAATTGACTAATTGCTTTCTGGGCAGTCCTAGAGCAGAGTGTCAGCTGTGATTGGTAGACATGAAATTAGGGGAAGGGACACAAGAGAAAATGCCTTTAAAAGAGAGGGCTACACAGAGTTTGGGAGATTTCTTGGAGCAGAGTTCAACTTGAACTTCACTTCTGCTGGAATTCAATTTTCTTCATGCTTTCGAGTTGAGACTAGAGAAGAGGGGCAGAAGAATCTGCTGACTGGATTGACACATGGTTTGTGAAAGCTGACCTTTAACTGCTGAATTTTCCTGAAGAGACTTCCACAGGTCTTGGCTACAAGTACTGAGGCCTTTCTGGTTGAGGACTAAACTCCCCTGCCTAGTTTTTAAGCCAGGGGCAAGAGATAAATTACTTAATGCTCAGGCTAGATATCATAACTATCCTCTCTCTGATTGCTTGCTTCACTCTTCCTACATTTTTGTAAATAAATTTTAAATAAATCTCTTTGGAATTAATTAAATTCCTGGAGGCCAAACTCTTAAATAACCAAGTCCAACCCTTTAAGAAATTAATCCCTTTCCCCCCTTACAATGGGAAGAAAAGAAATCTAACTAACTGTGTTGCCTATCCAACCAAAGGAATTTCTCTGTGGTATCATACAGCATTATCAAACAAGAATCATATGATAAAACTTACTTAGCCAAAAGTATATTTCTATTGAAAGCAGAAATAAGGAGCTGCATCTATATGATTCTCTGATAGACAACGAATGGTGTATTGGGTAAAGATCAGTGTTCAAATCTAGCCCCAGATACTAACTAATTAGCATCTATCTGTCTTAGTTTCTTAATCTATAAAATAGGAATAACTATACCCCTTATCTCCAAAGGTCATTAGGAGTACCTAGTGAGATAATCTTTATAAAGCACTTTGCAAACAATAAAGCACTATAGAAATGGTGGCTATTATTTTTATACAAATAAAAGGTGAAAAAGTCAATGAATTAATTAGATTTTTTTGTGATATGATGACAAGCCTACAGTGACTTGGAAAAAATAAAAGTTTAAGTCAGCAATATAAATTATTTCTATGACTCAGTTGAAAATGGAAAGTTTTAAGAATGTAAATTATTCATATATTAGGCATAATGAAGTTTGGGGAAATGACCAGGGAAATTGATTAAGAGACTGAGACTAACCAAATTACTATTCTTCAAATGAAAAACTCCTTGTTTTTTCCTTCAACTTCATTGGTACTTGAATTTGTTAAATACTCATTCTGTCATTCATTTAGTCATTCAACAAATACTTATGAAATACTTTTCATTTTGTTTATGTTTAGAGCAAGAGGTATAGAGCCAAAATCAATTAGAGGTTTTGACTTATTAGGGTCAAATGTTGACTCTAACATTTATTAGCTATGACTGGGTAAACAGTAAAGTTTTTGAACCTAGCCACCTCTCTAAAACCACTGATTTTGATAGTATTTGTAAAATGTGAATGAATTCATGAAGACTATTTAAATACAATAAAACTTTTATTTTGAAATATAAAAAACGATCCTTAGCTAACAAGTCATACAAAAAATCCCAACAAAGTCAAGCATTAGTCTTGTATTATTCCCATTTTACTGATGGGGAAACTGAGGGTGAGAGAAGTTAAGTGAACTGACATAGTTATCCATCAAGGCCTTGAAGTAGAATGTGAAATTAGGCCTTCCCAGCTCCAAGTCTAGCACTCTATCAATTCTACCATCTAGACTAGTTGCAAACATTATCTTCCTACACCTATGAAATTATAGTACTCTTTCTGATCTACTTTCCCCAGTGCATAGTCACACTGCCTAGTAGGGACTATCGAGGTGACTACCTAAGAATCTAGGAACAATCCTTTGTGTCTGAATGTTCATGAGCCCTTACTTAATGTTTCCCATTACATTCAGCAAGGATACATATATACTCCAGAATGACATCAACATATTGGAAACAGTCAAATGGAATAGGAAGCACTTTCAAGGATTATGACCCCTATTAGTAGAGAAGAAAGCTAACAAAAGACATAAGAGTGATAGAGTCATTGAAAATGAGAGTTACGCTTGCAGAATAGATTACATGAGGAGAGAAAAGACTTCTAGGTCTTATAGTTATGAGTTTCCTTGCCACATATGTTTCTTACATGTGTACTTTGCTATTGTTATGTCCAATTTTTCCATAGATGTGCTGTATATTTGTGGGATAGTGTATCCAATCTTTATCTTTTAGGGGGTGTATATTATGTAGCCATAATATAAGCTTTCACTATAACATCTTAGTAAATACCTTTGGTGAAAGGGGATTTTATCTACTGTATGATTATTAATGGGAAATACACCAATAGGGGCTTATGAAATACTCTGTTAGATATTCAGACCCAATGGATTGCTCCTAGAATCTTGGGTAGTCACCTCTGTGATCAAAACTTGCCAGCATGATTATGAACTGGGGAGAGTAGTTCAGAGGGAGGGAAAATGCTTATATGCATCAGCTGTTCACGGAAATGATTACATTTTGCACAGGTAAATTGTATAGATAGTTTAATTAAAATATAAGGCTGATAAAGTATTGGGCCTAGATGAAGATGATTTTTACAGAGTATATGGCAAAGAGCAAATGCTAAACCTATATGAAGAAGGGAATAGCCATTTGGAAAGAGCATGTGGTATATGGAGAGGATGATATATCAGTTTTGAGATGTGGAATATGAAAGGGGAAGGAGCTCATGGCAGATGGATTCATTTTTCTCAGGAAATAAAGAGACATGGCCCTTTCTTCAGAGAGGTGAGATAGGAAGTGGGAAGAGAAGATATAAGAGAAATGTAAACTTTAGAATATGAGCCATGAAGAGATCAGGGAAAGTAGGGATTTCTGTTCTGTATTAAGGGTCTAATTTGAGTTAGATAATATGATTATGTAGCTGACCCAGTAGGCACTAATACATGATTTTTTTCCATAGGCCTTCTATTGCATAGGAATAGGAAAAGCAAACTAATGGTAGGATTAACCTAGCATTGAGGATTGGTAATGGTATTAATATCAGAACAATAAAGACAGAAAGGATTTTTAAAGGTGGAGATGTCTAAATTTGAATTCATTACATATAGAGAAAATGAATAATAAAAAAAGAATGCCTAGAAACAGGGAAGTATGGAGGGCCTGGAAATTGAGGTCAAGAACAGTGAAAGAAAAAGAGAGAGAGACTAGAGACAGACACAGAAAAAGAGACAAACACAGAGACAGAGATTGGGAGACAGAGAAGGAGAAACAGACAGAAACATGGAGAGAGAGGAATATAGGTGATCATGAGAGATATTAGAATTCAAACATGATGATCATAGGACATTAACATTAATACTGAAGTCTCTTAGGATCGTGGTAGGGATTACTGTGAAGAGGAAAGAGAATAATATGAAAAATAGTAGATGGAAGCAATAAGGATAGGAACAAGGTAGTATTGGTGGGTTAGTTTTAACTGTCATTTAAAATACTTCAAATATTCAGAGCTCTAGGAAGAAAGGGAGCTTATTAATCATAGAATTGGAGTTATAGGGAATAAAATATGACAGATGTACACAAAAAGATAGGGTCTGGGAAAGGAAAATACTGAATTATAGAAGGATGAGACTGTTGTTAATGTAGTTATTTGTATTCCTATGTAGTCACTAAACAACTATTGTAATTCTTAATTTACCCTTTTTCATAACCTTGGTAATTATAACATTTTTATATTTGATTATGTCTGTCCTCTATTCTAGTCTAAGATTCCTAAAGACCAGCATGAACGCAACACACATTTGTGTAAATATCAAGAGTATATCTATGCATATGTATATACATAATATATATAAAATAAAATAATCATCCTGTCCATATAAATATGTGCACCATAGGCTTCCTTACTACATGATCCAGATTAGAGGTGCCTGGGTAGAGTAATGGATATATATTGAACTTGGAGGACATGAAGACCAGAGTTACTAAGTATTGGACCAGATATATACTACTCCTGGGATCTTAGGCAAATCATTCAACTTCTGAGTTTTCCGTAAAATAATTTTAGCATCTGCCATAGAGATCTTATGGGGATCAAATGAGATAATATATGAAAAATATTTTACTAACCTAAAAGTATTCATACAAATGTTAGCTATTATTATTGATGAAAATCATTGATGGAATTTTTCATCTAATTATTTTGTTGTCACTTGGATGTGTCCTTGGAGATTTGGACACTGGAAAGTAGGGTTTGTGAAGAAGGAATCAAACTTTCTTTGTCTATCAATAAGCAACTTTTAAATTAATCAATCAAAAACTTATACACCCCTACTTAACACTAAATAAGAGAGTTCAAAAGTCACTTGCTAGAGTGGGTGACAACTCCAAAGTCACTGTCCAACTACTTTGGGCAGTGCTAGGCAAATTGAAAGACTACAATTGGTTCCTGTAAAGTGGAGAGACAGGAAGTGATGTGGAATAGGGATTATAAAAAGTCCTGAACTTCATGTCCAGGGGACCTTTGGCTTGGATCTTCTCCTTTGGAATGCTCCTGAGACTTTGCCTTGGGACCTTCTCCTTTGGATTTTGGTTTTAGAGGACTTCGCCTTTGGATTTTGCCTTGTGACTTCTCCTTTTGGACTTCTCCCTGGATCCTGTGCTGGTGATCTGGGTGAGTAGCAGACCTTCCATTCGAGGTTTCTGGAGAGATATTTTTCCTGAGAGGCCTTCCTTTCCTGGAGGAAACTGTGTTGGTGGAACCCTGCCAGGACTGAGTCCCATACTAGAGCAGTGCTTAAGGTGATAGGCTAGATAATTCTCTACCTCCTTCTTACATTTTTCCACTCTCACTCTTTCCACTTCTTTGTAAATAAAGCTATTAAAAGTCACTTTGGGAACTTCTGGTCAAGATGGCAGCTTAGAGAAAGCTAAAGTTCAGATCTCCAGAAACGCTTCCCAACCGATATCAAACTATAAGCTCCTAAGGCGCTGAAATTCAAAACGATCAACAGCATAGACCCTGGGAATCCTCCTCCTGGACCTGGACCTGGATCAAAAGGTACGGCCCCCCTGAAAAGCCAGAACCCGAGATCACTCGGACCTAAGGGGTAGGAGCGCAGAGTCCAAGGCTCTGGGAAGCCGCAGCCCCACCCCCCTCACAGAGCAGGGTTGTCTGAAACAACAGCAACCCGCAGGGCTGACAAAACAGCCTCATGGCCAGTTATTCTGAAGGCAACTTCTGGAAAGCAACCCGACCCAGTCCAGTCGAGGGGGCACCTTAGCAGCAGGGAAACAGAGAGAGCCGGGGGAGAGTGTGGCCCCCTGGTCCGACCCTTACATTCCAGTTCCAGTGAAAGTCATTGCCTTAAGGCATACTCAGTTTAACCCAGGGAAAGCTCATAGAACCGACAATCTGCCCAGGACTAAAGCCTGAACACCAGACAGAGATAAGAAAAGCTAATCCTCCACATTCAGAGATGGCAAACTCCACAGAAGCACAGAAGCCCCAAAATACCAAGAAAAATAAGAAGAAAGGGGCGACTTTGGACACATTCTATGGAGCCAAAATACAAAATACAGAGGAGATAGAAGATGATACACAAGAAAATGCACCGAAACCTTCCAAAGGAAATGGAAACTCTCCACAAACCCATGAAGAATTTGAATCAGAAATGACCAAAAAGATGGAAGCCTTCTGGGAGGAAAAGTGGGAAAGAATGCAAAAGAAATTCACGCATCTACAAAATCGGTGTGACCAAATTGAAAAGGAAAACCAGGCTTTAAAGGCCAGAATCAGGCAACTGGAAGACAACGATCATGTAAAAGAGCAAGAATTAATAAAGCAAAGCCAAAATACCAAGAAATTAGAAGAGAACATAAAATTATCTCACCGACAAGATGACAGATCTGGAAAATAGAGGGAGAAGAGATAATTTAAGAATAATTGGACTTCCAGAAAAGTCAGAAATAAACACCAAACTCGACATCGTGATACAAGATATAATCAAAGAAAATTGCCCAGAGATTCTAGAACAAGGGGGCAATACAGCCACTGACAGAGCTCACAGAACACCTTCTACACTAAACCCCCAAAAGACAGCTCCCAGGAATGTAATTGCCAAATGCCAAAGCACTCAAACAAAAGAAAAAATCCTACAGGAAGCCAGAAAAAGACAATTTAGATATAAAGGAATGCCAATCAGGGTCACACAAGACCTTGCAAGTTCTACTCTGAATGATTGTAAGGCATGGAACATGATCTTCAGAGAGGCAAGAGAGCTGGGTCTCCAACCAAGAATCAGCTACCCAGCAAAACTGACTATATACTTCCAAGGGAAAGTATGGGCATTCAACAAAATAGAAGATTTCCAAGTTTTTGCAAAGAAAAGACCAGAGCTCTGTGGAAAGTTTGATACCAAAAAACAAAGAGCAAGGAATACCTGAAAAGGTAAATATTAAGGAAAGGGGAAAGAAGAAAAATGTTATCTTCTTCTTTTACTCAAACTCTCTTCTATAAGGACTACATTTATATCAATCTATGTATACTAACATGTGGGGAAAATGTAATGTATAAATAGGGGGTAAAGAAAGACCAAATAGAATAATCTTTCTCACACAAAGATTCACATGGGAAGGGGAGGGGAAGAAAACTCCTATAAGAAGGAGGGGAAGAGAGGGTTTTTTACTTAAACCTTAATCTCAGGGAAATCAACTATGAGAGGGAGAAACATCACTATCTTACCCAACAAGGGTAGGGAGAAGGGAAAACCAAAGGGGGGAGGGGGAGAGGGAAAACAAAAAGGGAGGGAAAGAGAGGGGGGAGGGGGAGGGAACAAAAAGGGAGGGACCAAAAAGGGAAACATCAAGGGAGGGGACAAGGGGGACTGATTCAAAGTAAATCACTGGACTAAAAGGTAGAGCTGAAGAAGAAAGGTTAGAATTAGGGAAGGATATCAAAATGCCAGGAAGTCCACAAGTGACAATCAAAACTTTGATCGTGAATGGGATGAACTCACCCATAAAACGTAGACGAATAGCAGAATGGATTAGAATCCAAAACCCTACCATATGTTGTCTTCAAGAAACACACATGAGGCGGGCTGACACCCACAAGGTCAGAAATAAAGGATGGAGTAAGACCTTCTGGGCCTCAACTGACAGAAAGAAGGCAGGAGTGGTAATCATGATATCTGATAAAGCCAAAGCAAAAATAGACCTGATCAAAAGGGATAGGGAAGTTAAATATATTTTGTTAAAAGGGACTTTAGACAATGAGGAAATATCATTAATCAACATGTATGCACCAAATAATATAGCACCCAAATTTCTAATGGAGAAACTAGGAGAATTGAAGTAAGAAATAGACAGTAAAACCATATTAGTGGGAGACTTAAACCAACCATTATCAAATTTAGATAAATCAAATCAAAAAATAAATAAGAAAGAAGTAAAAGAAGTGAATGAAATCTTAGAAAAATTAGAATTAATAGACATATGGAGAAAAATAAATAGGGATAAAAAGGAATACACCTTCTTCTCAGCACCACATGGCACATTCACAAAAATTGACCATACATTAGGTGACAGAAACATAGCACACAAATGCAGAAAAGCAGAAATAATGAATGCAGCCTTCTCAGATCACAAGGCAATAAAAATAATGATTAGTAATGGTACATGTAAAACCAAATCTAAAACCAATTGGAAATTAAACAATATGATACTCCAAAATCATTTAGTTAAAGAAGAAATCATAGAAACAATTAATAATTTCATCGAGGAAAATGACAATGGCGAGACATCCATTCAAACCTTTTGGGATGCAGCCAAAGAGGTAATCAGAGGTAAATTCATATCCCTAAATGCTTATATTAACAAACTAGGGAGAGCAGAGATCAATCAATTGGAAATGCAAATGAAAAAACTCAAAAGCGATCAATTTAAAACCCCCCAGCAGAAAACCAAACTAGAAATCCTAAAAATTAAGGGAGAAATTAATAAAATTGAAAGTGATAGAACTATTGATTTAATAAATAAGACAAGAAGCTGGTACTTTGAAAAAACAAACAAAATAGACAAAGTACTGGTCAATCTAATTAAAAAAAGGAAGGAAGAAAAGCAAATTAACAGCATTAAAGATGAAAAGGGGGACAGCACCTCTGATAAAGAGGAAATTAAGGCAATCATTAGAAATTAATTTGCCCAATTATATGGCAATAAATATACCAATTAAGTGATATGGATGAATATATACAAAAATACAAACTGCCTAGACTAACAGAAGAGGAAATAGAATTCTTAAATAATCCCATATCAGAAAATGAAATCCAACAAGCCGTCAAAGAACTTCCTAAGAAAAAATCCCCAGGGCCTGATGGATTCACCAGTGAATTCTATCAAACATTCAGAGAACAGTGAATCCCAATACTATACAAACTATTTGACATAATAAGCAAAGAGGGAGTTCTACCAAACTCCTTTTATGACACAAACATGATACTAATTCCAAAACCAGGCAGGTCAAAAACAGAGAAAGAAAACTATAGGCCAATCTCCCTAATGAATATAGATGCAAAAATCTTAAATAGGATACTAGAAAAAAGACTCCAACAAGTGATCAGAAGGATCATTCACCATGATCAAGTAGGATTTATACCAGGGATGCAGGGCTGGTTCAATATTAGGAAAACCATCCACATAATTGACCACATCAACAAGCAAACCAGCAAGAACCACATGATTATCTCAATAGATGCAGAAAAAGCATTTGATAAAATATAACACCCATTCCTATTAAAAACACTAGAAAGCATAGGAATAGAAGGGTCATTCCTAAAAATAATAAACAGTATATATCTAAAACCATCAGCTAATATCATCTGCAATGGGGATAAACTAGACGCATTCCCAATAAGATCAGGAGTGAAACAAGGATGCCCATTATCACCTCTACTATTTGACATTGTACTAGAAACACTAGCAGTAGCAATTAGAGAAGAAAAAGAAATTGAAGGCATCAAAATAGGCAGGGAGGAGACCAAGTTATCATTCTTTGCAGATGACATGATGGTCTACTTAAAGAATCCTAGAGATTCAACCAAAAAGCTAATTGAAATAATCAACAACTTTAGCAAAGTTGCAGGATACAAAATAAACCCACATAAATCATCAGCTTTTCTATATATCTCCAGCACATCTCAGCAGCAAGAACTAGAAAGAGAAATCCCATTCAAAATCACCTTAGACAAAATAAAATACCTAGGAATCTATCTCTGGAGACAAACACAGGAACTATATGAACACAACTACAAAACACTCTCCACACAACTAAAACTAGACTTGAGCAAATGGAAAAACATTAACTGCTCATGGATAGGACGAGCCAATATAATAAAAATGACCATCCTACCCAAACTTATTTATCTATTTAGTGTCATACCCAAAATACTTCTTCACTGCTTTAGAAAAACCATAACAAAGTTCATTTGGAAGAACAAAAGATCAAAGATAACACATATGATGGGGGCCTTGCAGTCCCTGACCTTAAACTATATTACAAAGCAACAGTCATCAAAACAATTTGGTACTGGCTAAGAAACAGAAAGGAAGATCAGTGGAATAGACTGGGGGAAAGAGACCTCAGCAAGACAGTATACGATAAACCCAAAGATCCCAGCTTTTGGGACAAAAATCCACTATTCGATAAAAACTGCTGGGAAAATTGGAAGACAGTGTGGGAGAGACTAGGAATAGATCAACACCTCACACCCTACACCAAGATAAATTCAAAATGGGTGAGTGACTTAAACATAAAGAAGGAAACCATAAGTAAATTGGGTAAACACAGAATAGTATACATGTCAGACCTTTGGGAGGGGAAAGGCTTTAAAACCAAGCAAGACATAGAAAGAATCACAAAATGTAAAATAAATAATTTTGACTACATCAAATTAAAAAGCTTTTGCACAAACAAAACCAATGTAACTAAAATCAGAAGGGAAACAACAAACTGGGAAAAAATCTTCATAGAAACCTCTGACAAAGGTTTAATTACTCAAATTTATAAAGAGTGAAATCAACTTTACAAAAAATCAAGCCATTCTCCAATTGATAAATGGGCAAGGGACATGGATAGACAGTTCTCAGATAAAGAAATCAAAACTATTAATAAGCACATGAAGAAGTGTTCTAAATCTCTTATAATCAGAGAGATGCAAATCAAAACAACTCTGAGGTATCACCTCACACCTAGCAGATTGGCTAACATAACAGCAAAGGAAAGTAATGAATGCTGGATGGGATGTGGCAAAGTAGGGACATTAATTCATTGCTGGTGGAGTTGTGAACTGATCCAACCATTCTGGAGGGCAATTTGGAACTATACCCAAAGGGCGACAAAAGAATATCTATCCTTTGATCCAGCCATAGCACTGCTGGGTCTGTACCCCAAACAGATAATGGACAAAAAGACTTGTACAAAAATATTCATAGCTGCACTCTTTGTGGTGGCCAAAAACTGGAAAATGAGGGGATGCCCATCAATCGGGGAATGGCTGAGCAAATTGTGGTATATGTTGGTGATGGAATACTATTGTGCTAAAAGGAATAATAAAGTGGAGGAGTTCCATGGAGACTGGAACAACCTCCAGGAAGTGATGCAGAGGAAGAGGAGCAGAACCAGGAGAACATTGTACACAGAGACTAATGCACTGCGGTATAATCGAACGTAATGGACTTCTCCATTAGTGGCGGTGTAATGTCCCTGAACAATTTTCAGGGATCTAGGAGAAAAAAACACTATTCATAAGCAAAGGATAAACTATGGGAGTGGAAACACCGAGGAAAAGCAACTGCCTGAATACAGCCGTTGAGGGGACATGACAGAGGAGAGATTCTAAATGATCACTCTAATGCAAATATTATCAACATAGCAATGGGTTCAAATCAAGAAAACATGTAATGCCCAGTGGATTTACTCGTCCGCTATGGGGGGTTGGGGGGAGGAAAAGAAAATGATCTATGTCTTTAATGAATAATGCTTGGAAATGATGAAATAAAAAATAAAAAAAAGTCACTTTGATTTAAGTTATATCTTTAAATCAGCAACCACAATATTACTTTAGAATTCTCATATTTAACAGAAAACCTAAATTTTAAATTCTTACAGGTTTAAGAACTTTCCACTAAAAATGCATCTATTTAAACTAATCTAGCTATGTATTAATCTGCTAAATGTAATGGAAAGTTAATTATTTGACTGAATACTTAAAACAATGGAGATAACCAAATGCTAGGACACAAGGAGTAGAGGACACTTTTTTCCTCAACAAGGACTTTTTAATGATCTAAATTAAATGTCTCTATTTTTGTCATAAGAGGGAGATTTACAGAAGGTCAGGGAAAAGAATTGTTCCAAATGGGAAAGGACGAGCTGTTGACATCTGAATCAACTGAGGGAATATCCTAACAGATAAGATCACAGATCAGTATAGGCAGATAGAGTATACCTAGTTTTTTTTATTCTTTAAAACTACAAAGATCATTAATATTTTTGCTTTCAGTCTCTTTCATTATCATGTGTGACCAGTAGGAGTGAGCAAAATCCATTCGAAACAAAACAAAGGGGACAGGAGATTACTTTACCACATCAAGAATAAAGGGAGAAATAAGCAAAGGATAAATGAAATGCTAGCAGATTCTTATGGGAATTTAATTCATTTTCCTTCAAAAATAAAGCAAATTTGATTTAAAGTCCTGCCTTTAGCATAACATATTTGAATTCCCATTTTCCTAAACTTATGGTATACTATTTCATGCTACCATTTTCCATGTAAGTTGCATTTAGTTATTTAGACATGAGAAAAGGAAGAATAATTGTTTCTGAATCTAAGTCAACTCATTATTTTAGAGAAAACACACATACACACACATAAGTATACATATATAGTTCCCTGAGTTATCCAGTTCATTTTCTTATTCAAGGAATGTATTTCCAAAACAGGATACTTTGATCTTCCACATTAGTCATTAACTTTTATTTCTATTGTTTGTCTATGTCAGTTTATTCATTGATATGTATTAAATGCCTATTATGTGGCCAAACTGTGTTAAGTGCTGAAGTTATGAAGAACATAATAAAATGATAAAAGACAATCTCTGATCTCATGGAGATCAGTCTAATGAAGGAGACAACACACAAAGAGCTATGTATAGTCAAGATATGAATAGTATATATTTGAAAAATTAGTGGAAGGGTGAGAATTAAGGGACATTAGGAAGGCTTCTTGTAGAAGGTGGGATTTGATCTAGATTATGAATGGAAGACAGAGATGGAGATAGAAAAGAAAGAAAAGGCAATGACCCGACCAAATGCAATCTACCTTCAATTAGCTCAGCAAGAGTTGCTGACTTTGGAGAGACACTGTATAGTGGAAAGTTTAATGGGCTTGGCATTAAGGGAATTTTTAATTTATTATTTGTGGGAATTTCATCTTATGTATTTTCTAGTAGTTTGAGCTTGAGCAAGCCTACTCAACTACTTTAAGCTTTAGTTTCTTCACCTCTAAAATAGGAATAATGCTAATTACCTATGGTCATTGTGGGACAAATGTTTTATGAACTTTAAAGAGCTATGGAACTGTGAATTTTTATCATTAGAATATTTGTATACATGAATAATGTATGATTTAACCAACATATGAAACTCCTAATATTGGAAATTCCTCTACTTTTTTACAAATTTTTTGTAATTTTACAAATTATAAATTATTTTAGGAGGTATAATAGTGCAGTAAAAAGAATAATGTAGAAGCCTCAAACCTGAGTTTGAATTCCAGTTTTATTCAATTTGAATTTATTGTGTCTACATTGTATGCTTAGTAGCTCTGTGACCTTGGGCAAATCCCTTAATTAGTGTGAATTTATTAAGCACCTATTTAGTGTCCCAGATTATCCTAGATACTAGAGACACAAAGACAAAAATTAGTTTCTGTCCTCAAGTAACTTACATTTTATTTGGGGTAGATGATCTATGCAAAAGTGAATTTATTCAGAACAAATACACAGTAATTTTGTAAGTGGGGAATGTTCTAGGAATTGGAAGGTTCAGGAAAAGCTTCATGAAGAAAGCATTCTTTGAATAGAGTTTTGAAAGAAATTAATGATTCTAAGAGGCAGATAAAAAGTATGAGTGCAATGTAGGTGTGGTGGACAGCCAATTCAAAGGAGTAAAGACAGGAGGAGTATTGTATGATAAATAGCAAGGTCTATTTAGCTACCCTATGGAATGTCAGAAAGGGAGCGATATATAATGTCTGAGGGATAGGTTTGGTCCATGATGTGAAAGATTCTAAATACATAAGAAAATACTTTATATTAAATCCTCAAAACAATTAGGAACAATTGAAATTTTGAGTAGGGAAGTGACAGTCAAACAAAATCACTTCCATCCATATTGTGTAGAATAAGTTGATGTTAGAGAAAGTTAAACCAGGAAAATCCATTGGGAAGCATTGCAACAGTTCAGGGGAGTGTAGAATATAAGATATATGAGTAGAAATAAGGAGATGGATGTGAGTGACATTGTAAAGGTAGAAACAAGAAGATCTGGCAAGTTGATTATAGATGTGGAGTGAGTGAGACTGAAGAGTTGAGGAGGATACTGAATTTCTGAATATGTGTGAATGGAGGCAGAGTGACAAAATGGGGAAGTTTAGAAGAGAGATGGGTTTGGGAAAGGGGAAATATGAGTTAAGTTTTATACACAATGAATGTGAGAAGTCAATAGAACATCTATTTTGAAACAATGAACAATTGAAGAGATATTAGTGGAACTCAGGAGAGAAACTAATGTTGCAGGTAGAGATTTGTGAGATAGTTGCAATTGAGATGACATTTTAATCATGAAGGAACAAGATAAACATAAAGAAATAATAGAGGAAAAACTCAGGGATATAACCACAGTGATAGAGTCTTGTGAGGATGATAATCCAACAAGGAAGACTAAAATGTGTTCATAAAGTTCACTATCTACTATATCACATTGTTTTTCTAGTATCATAAATAGGACATATAACCATTATTAGATAACTATCTTGAAAATGGTAGAACCTAGCCATCTTGAAGCTCACAATTCTGCTCAATTCTGTCAAAAGCTTTTCAGGGAAAATTGCTTTCCATGAAGACATTAATGTTCACTTTCATATAGCAAGTCTTGTTATTCCTGGAACTTTGTTTTACTATTATTGAGACATGGTTTTTGATAAAGGCAGATTAAGGGAATATTTTGGGTAAATTATTATTTTTACTGCATGAATTGCCTAGTTAATTTATTGAATTTTAGTTTGACTCTGCTGACAATGGAATTCACTAATACATTTTTATGAATTTTAGTACTCTAACCAAAGTGTTGTATTTGTCCAGTAGTGATTCTCATATTTCTTCCAAGCAAGATGTGTCTTTAGTTCCTTCCTTCCTTCCTTCCTTCCTTCCTTCCTTCCTTCCTTCCTTCCTTCCTTCCTTCCTTCCTTCCTTCCTTCCTTCCTTCCTTCCTTCCTTTCCTTCCTTCCTTCCTTCCTTCCTTCCTTCCTTCCTTCCTTCCTTCCTTCCTTCCTTCCTTCCTTCCTTCCTTCCTTCCTTCCTTCCTTCCTTCCTTCCTTCCTTCCTTCCTTCCTTCCTTCCTTCCTTCCTTCCTTCCTTCCTTCCTTCCTTCCTTCCTTCCTTCCTTCCTTCCTTCCTTCCTTCCTTCCTTCCTTCCTTCCCTCTCTCTCTCTCTTACTCTCTCCTTCTCTTTCCTCTGTGCTCAGCACTTTACAATTATTTTCTAATTTTATCTTCATAGAAACTATGGGAGTTAGGTACTATTATTACCCTCATTTTAACAGATGAAAAAAAATTGAATCACACCAAGGTTAAGTGACTTGCCTATGGTTCCAATGCTAGTAAATATTTGAGGTTAGATTTGAACTCATTTCTTTCTGATTCCAAGCCTGGCTCTCTGTCTACTGCACCAAGTAGCTCCTCAATAAACATTCATTACATGGACATACAAAGATACTTTCTAGCTGTGTGACCCTGGGCAAGTCATTTAATCTGTTTCACAGTTTCTGTATCTGTAAAATGAATATATTAATAAATAAATAAAAATAAAACCAATTTCCCTGGAATGTAAGAATCAAATGATATAATAATTGTAAGTTACTTAGTCTGGTGTCTGGTATATATGCACACACATAGTACTTACTATATGTATTTATAGGCATGTTTATAAAAGTATTGTACATATGTGCATATATATGAATATATGTATGTGTGCACACATATAGATATATTTACAAGTAGGAATATATATTCCTATATAGGACTATATGGCTATATATTCCCAATATTTAGTACAGTACTCAGAATGGCAAGTGCTTAAAAAATGCATGTTAGTTGATTCTATATGTAAATTGCACTTGTGTTGAAGAGTAGCTTGAAAGCTATTTGTGATTCAATATTGGATTTACCTTTTCCAAATCAGTCTTTCAACTTTTATTTACAGAGTGCCAGGCAGTATTGTATGTTTTGTTTGTTTTTTCTTTTTTTTGAGGACAGATTGAAATTGCTCCAGAGCATCCTTAACCTTGACCAAGGCATCCTATAACAATAGCTATCTCTGTAACCTTCCTTAACAGCAGGAAACTTGTAGCTGTCTCCAAAAGTAATATCTTGCCACCTTATTTCTGATCAGAATGATCAGGATTCTCTCCTGACAATAGAAGCAGAAAAGAGGAGCTTTTTTTTTGTTCTTTCTTTTTGGTTCTGAATTTGGATAGCAAATGCTTGACCCAGATGCTAGGCTTGTTGTTGGGAACATAAAATAACCCATCAGGTCATTTTGTCCTGTCACACAAAAAACTCAACAGGGAAGAAAGCACAATTCATGTAACTCATCACTGCTAATGCAGACTCTGTGTGGCCCTAAAATTGAGATCTTATGATTTTCATGTTCATATTCTTCCTTGGAGAACTGCAAAAAAAAAATGAATAGTTTGTTTCCTTCTTTCTTCCTTTCTTTCTCTCTTTCCTTTCCTGGGACCTCTCTCTCATTATCTTTCTGTCACTCACACAGATCTCTTCTTTCATTATTTAGGATAGTCTTAACATTTAACAATGCATGTTTTGATTCCACTAGAGTTTCATGAGGCCTTGTTCAGAAGTAGTTAGCAATAAGGTAAAGCTTTGATCTCTCCCTTCATGAATGGTAGAAGAATTCTGAGATTTATTGCAGAAAATTTCCACTTTATTAAGCTGTCAGGTTTTGCTAGAAGGCATACCACTCTGTGAAATACTAAATTTGATTTAAAGGTCAGAGGAGAAGCATGGCACCTGCAATCTGCCTTTGAATTGTTTTTGTAACACTAAATAGAGTTTACAAGGAGAGGAAATTGGAACTGGTCAGCATAAGTCATTCTGATCACAGGGTCTCTCAATAAACTGTTTACTTCTAACTATACTAAGAGATGAGGTAAATGACTCTATTTACATGATGTTTCAGAATTTATGGTATTGAGAGCTGAATTGTATGGGTCTAATTAGAACAAATTTGATGCAACCTTTAAAAAAACAGAGGAGAAAATCTCATTCTAAATATGAGCTAGTAAACTCCAAGCCTACTTACCTAATATGCTTCCTCATGACATTTCACTTGGATGAATAAAATAATGATTTAGTAAAGAGATAAATACACTGGTAATAGTAATATTGTTATGTCTAAATATATAATTACTTACCTTTATATCATTCAGTTCTCATCTCAAATAAGGTCCCAGAATGGAGAAGTAAAGTCCTTTCATTCTAAATAATATATCCATTCCAACAACAACAGTCGCAACAGCAAAAAAAAACTTTTTAATTTTAGTCTTACATGTGTGGACAAGTCATAAATTTCAGACACAGAAATCTAGTTTACTTTACAAATTTTATATATGAAATCTTAAAATGCATAAACTTCATTCATCCAATTTGTCTCCAAGCAAGGTAGCAAAGAATGGTGGTATGGGGGGAGTAGAAGCAAATACCACATGACCACTTCACAAACTAATCTCTTTGCAGAGTTGTTAGAAACCAATTGAAAGTCAAAAGTGGTCAAATAACATCTTGCTGATAGTATTGCTCTACATGTGTATACTTTTTCTCTTGAAGGATGACATTGTGAAAGTTTCCAAAGAGTGAAAAAATATAGTCAAATTGCCTAGTGGGAAAATTTAAAGCAGTAGATATAAAAACAGATCTAGAATTCAACAATCTAGGCTATTGTCTTATTCTATATTTCTTAGCTATATATAATATAAAATGAGATTTGGAAACAATTAGTTACCACTCTGTCAATTTACAAGCCAAATACCATTGAGTGGTAAACCAATATTGAGGTCATATAATTTGTCTAATTTGCCGATACAGAAATTATAAACTGAAGGTTCTTTTTTTTTTATTATTTAGTGTTAGCATTTCCCCCCTGAATTAGCTGCATAATTTTCTTAGCTCATTACTTTAATAATGTGGACATAGTTCAATATGTTCTAGGGAGATAATTTTGCTAATGACTGAAACAACTTTGTAAAACTGTGAACTCTTCACAGAGAAAAACGATGTTGTACATACACAATGACTACAACAATGAAAATGGAAAGAACAACCAGACTCCCCCCCCCCCCACAGAAATCAAAAGACAATGTTGAAACATTATAATGAACTAGGATGGCTCAAAAGAAGAGATGAGAAGGTACTCCCAATTCACCCCTTCAAGGAAGTAGGGTCCACAGGTACTGCATATTGCACAAGTTTTCAAATTTTTTCAATGTATTGATTAGTTATACTGATTTTTTCCTCTTCTTTTTTTTTGTCTTTAAAAAGTACTTTTAAAAATATTGGATGGTTACCTGTGAGAGAGAAGAAATATAGGGGGGAAAACTATGATGATGTACAGAAAAAAAAAAGAACACATCAATAAAATTTATTTTAAAAACAAAGAAAAACAATGTTGCTATTGATGAAAATTGCAGGACCTTTTGATTTCATATTTGTTTATATATATATATATATATATATATATATATATGAACTGAGTTAATTGAAAAATTACCCAGGTTTTTCACTTTGACTACTTTTGGGGACATAGGTCAAATCAAAATACACAAATGATGTGAAAAAGTCATTAAATTATTAATCTTTTTTTCCAGAAATTCTCTTGCTAGACTTATACCCCTAAGCAGAAAGAAAGTTGGTTCCCTATATACCAACATGTATTCTTTTCCTCTCTGGGGTAAGATTTAAAGTCTGATTCCTTAAACTTTCTCTACCATGCCATACAAGTCTTCTTACCCTGGAGATTCAATTAACTGGGTTTCCTCTCTCTGTAAATTCACTCTGTCCTGGTGGCCCCTTCCTATTTTGTCAATTCTTATCCACACCTCCACTTGGAAGAAAAATGTCTAGGCCATCTATGTCTTCATTTCTCTTTGGGCTCCATTCGTAACTCCAATTTTTTTTTCTTCAATGCCAGAGGAGTTTTATTGCCATAAAACTTCAATACTCTCCTCTAGCTTCTTCCTCTTGGAAGTTTACAGCACTCCTGAAATTTTCACACTAGAAAAATTCCCTACTCCTGAATCGCTCACAGTGGAAGTAAACTTCACCTCTGGACCCTTCCTCTGACTGAGTGATTATTTCCAAAACCACCATTTTAAGGTGTGTATCCAGACCAGTCATGTCTTCATTCCTCTTCCTTATCTTATTTGCCAAACTCTACGCTTTCTCTACCATGCAACACATGCAGGTACCATCTAGCTCTTCCTTTTCTTCCTTTCAGTTCTCTTTTATATGTTGTCTTCTCTCATTAGAACAAAAATTCATTGAGGGAAGGGATTATTTTTATTTTTGCTTTAATTAGTTTCTCCAGAATTTAGAACAATGCCTGGCACATAGTATAAGTACTTAATAAATTCTTGTGGGCTTAACACTTTATAGTAGTAAAAATCTGGAAGCAAAACGTCTACCTATCAGTGGTGGAATAGAGGAATAAATTGTGGTATGTGACTTGAATGAACTCATTGTACACTATGAAACTGATTATTGATTATGGGTAAAGAATTTTTATTTAACCATTGAAACTAATATCTATGAATCAGATTTGGATTCAATTTTATAGTCTATGGAATAGATTTTGTAAGAATTTAGGTACCCTAATTTTAACGGTTACAAGCTGGTCTTATCTCATGAGGGAAATAAAAAAGATGAATCATATGGTTAGGCAATATTTTGCCTAGCACTGGATCTCTCTGATCTTCAGTCATATCTGGCTTATGACTTTCCAGAAGATATTCAACTCTGTGTTTTCTTTATTGTAATGGATTCTGGAGATACCCTCTTGCAAGTCATCATGATTAAGCAAGATGTATAGCCCACCTTTCACCTTTCTCAAAGACCAGTCACATTTTGGGGTGAGGTATTTGGCAACACATGTTATTTCAACTGTGAAAAAGTGATTTTTTTTTAAAAGGCCTAGTTGTGAAAAATATTTTTCCATCAATCTGTAAGAAAACAAAGCAAAGCTCTAAGCCAATAATAGGTTTACTGAGAGATACAGGTGTCTCTCATTAATGCTAGGTCATTAGGTTTCCTTCCATGTGAGACAATTGAATGAGGGTTTTCCCCTTGCCTATATTCCCTACAATGTCTCTTACTATCTTGTTATAAGATCTTTTCTATCCAGAGAGTCAGATATCTCTTCTATCATGTCCAGCTATTTTTCTCTCTGTGGGTAGCCCAGATACCCTTTTTGTCTCAGCTTCTTGATTGGTCATGAAAAATCTGAGGTCACCTTTGCTCCTTTCTATGTGACCTATATGATATTGACCCATGGTCAGCAGATCTACAAAGGCCCACTGCTCATCATCTGGACATGCCTTATATGGTTAATTCATCACATATTGAATCACACCCTATTACAAAATACTAACTTACAGAGAGTTACAGTAATAAGAGGAAATAGCTAGATTTAGTGTACTAATTTAATTTTTTCCTTTATAAAATATAATTACTAGAATTCTATTAATCCTACCTTAATTCTGTTAATCACTAATCAGTCATTGTCCCTGATTAATCACATCCTTTGGCTACATACTGATTATTTGTGATAACTGGGGTCTTATTTAAAAAGAATTATGGGTTCTTCATAGAATAGAATAGTAGTAAAAACAAGTCAGTCATTTGCTGTATTTTTTTTATCACTCATAGATATGAGCAAGTTAAGAACACAGAAATCATACAATCAATTAATGGTACAATATGTTCAATTCCTTAGGTTTTCTGGGTACCTATTCTTCTGAATTTGGATACATATATCTGAATATTTATTTTACAATTCAAAGAATTAATATCTAAAGTTCATTTCTATCATATTAACCAATGAAGTTGTTCTAATTTAGCCCAAAGAGATCATTGTATTATTTTTGATATCCTATAAAACCTACTACTTTTTCAATTGCATACAAATCTCCTCTGACTGTCAGATGTATTGGCCAATGAGAGGCTTGGAAATATCACTTTATTGTTAATTTTTACCCTTGATAATGAAATAATTTTGTTCAGAGTCTTGTGCCTCAGATTCTCTGAATAATAGATTTTCTTGCAATAATGCTAAGAGATGATGGATATAAGTTCAGAGGATTATTTGAAGACTTGTATGAACTGATAGATTTTGAAAACCAGATAAATATACATAATAATACAAATGAAAAGAACAGCAAGTGAAGCTGAATGTTTTTACAATTATAAAAATCTTATTATCAGAGAATGGAAAAGGAAATGGATAGACGAGGAAGTATGGGTAGAGGATATTTCAAATACTGACATATGTGATAACTTGTATTAGCTTCTTATTTATTTTTCTTTTTCAACATAGGAAGATTCTCTGGGTTGGCTATTGGTGTGGAGGTAATATGCAGAAGTGAGTGAAATAAAAAACATCCATATAATTTAAAAAGATAAAATAAAACTACAATCCAAAAAACATTAATATATGGCCCTTGTACCAGCAATTTCTACCATCTTCTCCATCAAAACAGAATCTTCCAATAATCCTTATCTAGATCAACTGTGCTTATGGCAATGATTATGGAAGTAGCTGATTCTTCTGGTTGATTGTTAAATAATTTTAGCTATTAAGGTATAGGGAAAGAGGCCTCAAATATATGAAAGAAGCCTCCCTAAGGTGAGGGCTTGAAGGGAGACAGGATGAACATCTCTAGCCCTTGTTTCCCCCAGCATCCATCATTTCCTTCTCCTTCTCCTTCATATTATGCGCTCAATGTCCTATTTCCAACCCTTTGCCTCTACCTATAGCTCTCATAAAAGACTCCTAGTCTCTCCTAGGGCAGGGAAACAATAACACTCCCTGTTTGAGATATTTCCCAGAATTGTGGTTAGATTCTAAAATAACTTTCTCTCTCTCTAAGGAATTAGTTTTCAAATGTGATCAAACATTTTTCAAAGGAGTTACTGAGTCAGTGAGAGGTAATATGGTATAGTGGATAAAAAGGTGGTTTTGGAGTTATATTAGAGAATTGTGTTCAAGTTTTCCCCCCAATATATCCTTTCCATGTGTCACTTTCAAGCAAATAACTTAGCCTCTCAGGGACTTATACAAATCTCAGGACCATAATGTGCTGAACAGTTTGCAATTTACATTAGTAAAAGGAATTTCCTCACCAGGAGTGTCCTATACCAATGAAATCTCAGGTGTGACCACAAACAGAATCAAACAGAAAAGAAACTAAACTGGGAGATAAGGACAGAGATGTAGCATGTTGAGAATGTATTATAGTTGTATTTAACAAAGTATTTGATAAAGTTTCTCATATTATTCTTGTAGAAAGATTAGAGAGATGTGGTTTAATAGATAATACAACAAATCCAGAGTCAAAAAGGAACTTTTAAGGGTTTTAATATGGATTTAAAAGGAGATTTCCAGTGGAGTGACCCTGGAATGAGTCCTTAGTATTAGGTTATGGTAAATTTTATTGATGGCTTGGATAAATGCATAGATGACAACCAATTTGTAGAGGACATAAAGTTAGCACTTTTAAGTCACCCATTTGATGATAGGATCCAAAGAAATCTTTAAAAGCTAGAGCAATTGACGCTTTAAAAAGAGGAAATTCACAAGGAATAAATGCAATCTTATAGGAGGGTTCAAAATCAGATTCACAAAATCACAAATTCCCACATAAGATTGGGAAATATTAACAGACATCTATTTATTTAAATATGTAGGTAATATCTATATCTATATCTATATCTATATATCAATTGGGTTTTGTGAAGAGCTATTTCAGTATAAGGCAGCTAGTTTGTTCAGTGGATAGACATCAGACCTAGAATCAGGAAGATCTGAATTCAAAGTTTCAGATACTTACTAGCTGTGGGACCCTGGGCTAATAATTTAACCTGTTTGACTCAACTTCTTCATTTATAAAATGAGCTAGAGAAGGGAATGGTATTTCTACCAAGAAAACCTCAACTGGAATCACAAAGAGTCAGATATGACTGAAAGGACTGAATAAGAACAGCATTTCAGTATAAGGCAATATGAGTTCACATGGTTTCCATATAGCAATTTACCTGAAGAGAAAAATCAGTATTATCCAGTGTACTAGTGGGGGATGTGGAAGAGGCATGAAGAAAGAGAGGATTTACAAGATAAGCCAAACATGCAACACAAGAGTAAAGTACCTCAGTTGTCAATCAAGGTGAATATTCCAAAACAATGTTCCCAGGAAAGGTAGTTGGAGCCTGGCCAGAGGGGATGAATGGAGATTTCTTCTCTGGGGTTTTCTGACCAAGGGAGTGACCTGGGTGGCTCTGACAGAGTGGTGGAAAAGAAGCTGGGATTTCTAGCTTTGAACTATTTCTTTTGGTTTTGGAGAGAGACTTCCTTGGCTTCTGGCTGAAGGGAGAAGAAGCTGAGAACTGATCCCTGTTAGCTTTTGACCCCTTGGAGGGGGGCTTCTGGAATTACCCTGAGAAGAAATTTACTTTTGTATAATTGGAAGAAGAAAAAAGATTTAACAGTTGTCCTCCATCTCTGACTGTCCCTGAGTCACAGTTGTGACAAGGCTGACATTTCCCAAAACCTTCATAACCCTTCCTTGTAGATTAGGGACAAACCTCATCCCTCTTACCTCAATCCCCATCCTGTTGTTCCCAATAAGCCCTTTTACTTGAGAAAAGGAGAGTAAAGAATATTTCTCTGAAATCTCATAGTTCTCCTGAGTTACATAGAAGGTGGCTGACTAAGCCCAGGGAAGGGGAAAGGGAGGCAGAAGGGTGTGGGTGGAAACTGAGAGGTGAAGGGAGGAGAAGGGTAGGAAATATCGTAGACATTAGACATCAATAGTGATCAATAGGCAACCCCAGAATAACCCCTCTAGCAACATCTCTATCTCTCAGAAGTACTTCTATCTCCATTATAACAACTAGGTACTTTGAGGTTTCCCCTGGTAGTAGTATCTACATTTATAACTAGGCATCCTCAGTTTCCCGTAGCATCTCTATAGTCATAGTGAAGCCAGAGTATCCATTCACTACAACTAGAAAGAGTTCCACACAGATTATCTTTCTAATACAGGGATAAGGAACCAAAATTTGATAGGTAACTGAGAGGGAGACAACCGATAAGGAGGAACACCCCTTCCCTCCCAGGCAGAGCTTTCTAGAGAAAATGGAGTTGGATCTGATCAGAGCTGAAGGGTTCCCCAAAGGGGAAAAAGCCTCTATCCGACCACTATAAGACAGATGATTAGTCTGGATCTTTTTCTGCTGGTTCAGGGGACATCCACACTGATTACATTGTGCAACTCTGATTCACTTAAGATCAATTCAAGTGCAAGTCAGGACATCAGCTGTGGTGTCTCAGTTTCTCTTTAAAAACTAAAGAATGAACAATACGTGTATTGAGGAAAAAAAAACAAAACAAAAACCTTTTCTTGTTTTTCTAGCTCCCATAGTATGTTTTTCTTCTTCTTTTTTAAATCCTTACCTTCATTTTGGAGTCAATACTGTGTTTTGGCTCCAAGGCAGAAGAGTGGTAAGGGTTAGGCAATGGGGGTTAAGTGACTTGCCCAGGGTCACACAGCTGGGAAGTGTTTGAGGCCAGATTTGAACCTAGGACCTCCCATCTCTAGGCCTGACTCTCAATCCACTGTGCCACCAAGCTGCCCCTAGTATGTTTTTCTTCTGATGATAGTGAGGGGTAATATGGTCAAGGTAGACCATGAATATGAGTCTTATGGAGGATGTGTAGAGGTTTTTGGGAAATGGGGATTTATTGGAATGACAATAGTTTGTTCTTATAGCAACCTTTCAGAAGCAGATAAATGAACTATTTGATATCCTTGTATATTTTTTCAGAGGTTACTGTGACTCCTTCGCACCTTATATACTTTCTGTGGTTTGAAATGAAGTCTGCCTCATTTCCAATAACCACATTGGACATTTTCTGTGTAAAAACTGGGATCCTAATGCCCTCTTCTGAAGAAACGTAGACATGAAATTTCTTGAGTTTTATTTTGTAGGTGATTCTTATTTATTCTTTGGGGGATGGGAGGTTAATGAGCCAATATTGACTGTCTCCTTGGATTAGACATGGTCTATATAAGACTAGAGTCCTTGGGGAGATATAGGTTGCAAATGCTTTCTTGTTCCAGTCAATAGGCAATCTCTTACCTCCTTACCTTCACAATATCAAGAGTCATTGATGAAAGTCTTGCTATCAATGTATTGGCACAGCCAGTTAAATATCCAAAGGCAGGTATTAGTTCAGATCCAAAGCATAGTGAGGTTGAATTGTTCACCTATTTCTCCAGGAACTCTCATATCTATTTCAAGAAGTTATCATTTTGGATTCTTCTGAATGCTTCTATCTATAAATGTTCTAGTCTACCTCCTGATTTAAGAAAAAAATCTGTTGTTTTGGTATTGTGAATAGACCTGGAATGATTAAAAATTTAGGGAAACTGAGGCAGGTAGAAATTTGTTTCTCTCTGCAAGGAGTATTATATTTTTAGAGTTTTATTAAAGGTTGAGAATTTAAAGAAATTCAAGTAAGAAAGGCACGTGCCAGGTGGGCCGAGGGGCCCAATTTAATTTCACTCACATGGGACGCGTCTGCTTGCCAGCAGAGACAGAAAGAGAAGAGAGACCCAGAAGCCTTTCAAATCAGGTTAAATACCCCATCTCGATCTCCGCCCAGGTGAGAATTCAGTGATATTACAAAGCATTCTGGGGAAGTGGAGCAAGGACTTCTGAGGATTGGAGTCCTGGATTCAAGTCTCCATTTTTACATCCCCTGCTTGATCCTCTGGGAAGAAGGACTTCCCCAAAGGATCATAAAAACATAATAAAGTTAAAGATTACAATAATTTGAGGATAAGAGAAAAAAAAGAACAAAACCAATAACTGCTGGACGCATTGACAAAAAGCCAGTTGGGGGCAGTCCCCTTTGGCATGAAAGTATACATATATCCCTATATCTCCCCAAGGACTCTAGTCTTATATAGACCATGTCTAATCCAAGGAGACAGTCAATCAACTACACCCAAAGTTCATTTTTGTGCAGCTTATGGTCTGGAGGCTTCTTCATGGTATCTTCTCCAACAGTTCAGTTTCTGGATTCAGGGAAGTAGCATCTTTTTCTTTACCTAAAATTCTTCTCAAAAGGATTTTAAACTTTGCAATTTAAATAATGATATTTTTTACACCTGCCACGTCAGAAAGACCTGGATTCAAGTTTCTTGAAACATATTGCTATGTGGCTCTGGGGATAGTACCTGGCACAGAGCAATTGCTTAGTTACCAATTTCCTTCTGTCTACATATAAGCCCATATCTTTTCTATCCTGAAAAAACCCTTACTTGATCATTCCATCACCACTAACTAAGTCCTACATCTCTTCTACCCTTTGTTGCTAAGCTCCTTGAAAATATCTATAATAGGTGCCTCTACTTTATCTCTTTTCACTCTCTTCTTAACCACTTATAATTTAACTTCCCCATTTATCTTATCATTCCACCAAAATTGCTCTCCACAGAATTACTAATGATCATTTTGTTGTCAGATCCAGTGACTTTTTCACAATCCTCATTGTTCTAGATCCCCTGTAAATTTTGACACTGTTGATTACTCTTTGATACTTCCTTCTCTCCAGGTTTTCCAGACACCACTCTGTCCTGACTTTTCTCCTATCTCTATAACAGCTTCTTCTCTATTTTCTTTGCTGAATCTTCCAGTAGATCAGTGATGGCAAACATTTTAGAGATGGAGTACCAGGTCCCACTCCCTCAACCCCAGACTGAGTGTAATGCCTATCCCCCACCATGTGCCATACATCCTACTCCCATCCCCCTCCAACACACACACATGGGGAGGGAGAAAGTGCTTCCATTGGGCTGTTGGACAGAGAGGAGGGTGAAGTAAGGAATGTCCTCAGTGAGTATATAGAGGGGGAGGGGGAGTGGCCTGAGTACTCTGCTTCTTTCTAGTTCTGCTACCTGTGAGTTACCTATCTTACCCACTGTGCACTCCCATTGGTCTGCTGGGCAGAGGGGTGGAGATGTGAAACAATGTCATCAGGTATGGTGGAGAGGTGGAGGGGAGCAGCTCCATCTGAGTCCCTCTGTATTTCTAGTAATGAACTTGGGGGGGATGGAGAGGGAGGTGGCCAAATGCCCACAGAGAGTGCTCTGCATGCCATCTTTGGCACCCATGACATAGATTTGCCACCACTATAAAGGGCAACACCATCTTCCCAGTCCCTGAGACTTACAACCTAGGAATCATTCAGGATTCCTTACAATTTCTCATTTCTCTCCCAACCTCACAAATCTAAAGTATAAGGACTCTCAATTTTCTCCTTGCCACTTTCTTGATTATGCCACCTCTTCTCTGATACTACCACCATCCAATACAGATTCTCATCACCCTACACCAGGCCTATTGGGTGGGGGGAGGGGAGTCAGTGTCTGTATGCCTCTATTTCTCTCCACTCCAGTCCATCTTCCATTCAACTACTAAAGTGAAAAAGCATAGGTCCAATCATGTCACCTCTTTACTCTAGAAACTCCAGTGGCTTCCTGTTGCCTCTAGAAGCAAATACAAATTGCTCCATTTGGAATTCAAAGCCCTTCACAACCTGGATTGCCTACTACCATTTCAATCTTCTCATATCTTACTCCTACAAGAACTTATTGGGCCAATGAAACTACTTCCTGACTTTTCTAAGAACAAGACACCCCATTTCTCAACTGCCTGCCCCACTCCCATGGAACATTCTCCAGCCACCACTGCAACTAATGACCTCCCTGGTTACCTTATGTATCAAATAAAATCCTAACTTCTCCAAGGAACTTTTCTCCAATCATCTTTCATTCCAGTGCTTTCCTTCAGCTAATTGGCTATGTGCAATGCTTGGCATATATTTTAGGCACTTAATAAATACTTGTTTTCTTTTTTTTCCACCAAAACAATTTTATTTATGAGGAGACTGAAGCTCAGGGAAGCCTTAGAATTATAGGCATAGAGTTAGACAGGACCTTAGAGACTGTCTAGTCAGTCTAGACCTGTGCTGGCGAAACTGTGGAATGGGTGCCAGAGTGGGTGGCTCTCTTCCCCTACTCCACCTTGCCTGAGGACATTTTTCAAATAACCCATCCCTCTGCCAAGCAGCCCAATGGAAGTGCTTCCTCCCTCCCCTGTTTGGTATAAAGATACATGCAATGTGAGGGTGCAGTTTGGGCATTTGGTCTCTAAAAGATTTGAAATCACTAGTCTGTCTAGTCAAATATAATTTTATTCATAAGGAAACAATGTTTTTGAAGGAAGGCAATGTCTCATAGGTAGTGCATAAAAGAAGGGAAATTTGAATTCAGGTTATAAATTCGGATATGTATTGGCTAAAATGTTATTATG
Source organism: Monodelphis domestica (assembly GCF_027887165.1). Lineage (NCBI taxonomy): Eukaryota > Metazoa > Chordata > Mammalia > Didelphimorphia > Didelphidae > Monodelphis > Monodelphis domestica. The sequence goes on from NC_077227.1 coordinate 496,515,882, forward strand.
ATAGTAGCATAAATCTTAAGAATGTCAATATCGCTCAAACCCCAAAGCATCAAGGTAACTTATATCTACAAAAAATATGTTCTAAAGGTATTAGTTTGGGTAACTTTGACCCCAAAATTTCAATCTCATATTTGAATGAGTTTTTATAATGTAATTCATTTAGTATTCAACACTGGACCTACAAATTCCAATTTGATGAGCTTTTAATGGTAACTTATCATTTTAGATTAAATTTTCCCAACCTTGTCTGAATATTGGACACTTTTACAATTAATTCTGATTCAAGTTTTTAGTTATAGTCCCAAGCTGAGAATAATATTGAAAATAGCAAATATTTGTGTAATTCCTATCCCAAAGCTCTGGTATAGGACTCTTTTTTTTTTTGTGGAAATAAATACTCAGCCATGCATGAATGAGAGTGCTTTGAATTACTATGGGCTCTGCTTGCTCCCAGTTTAGGGAAAGGACAACTTCAAAATGCTGAACAAAAAGACTGAGAAGACATGAGAGGAGGTAAAAGTCTCCATCATATCCATATCCCCACTTTTCTATACTAGAGACTTTGGGGAGTTTCCTTTTTGGTGAGATTTGAGATTATTTGTCTTCTTGAACTGAGCTTCCTCATTCCCAATGGGAGAGCTCCTTTATTCAGTATTGTCTGATAGATATTCTCCTATTTATACTTTCTCTGATTTCTGTTTTGTGATAATAATTGTTTTTTTTTTACATACAATATATGTTTTCATTGTGGAATTGCTCTTTGGTGGGAAAGGATCAGGCACTCAATAGAAAGCTACCCTGGTACTCTGTAGAGAACTGAGTATCCTCTGCTCCCAATCTCCTGTTTTTTTTTTTTTTTTTTTGCATGAATTGAAATCTCTCTTGGAGAGGGATCAGGGGAAGAAAAGCTTAGAAATGTCTATTCTGGCTCCCTTCAAGTCACACAAAACCCCTCTTGCTGCAGGCAGGGCATGGCCCTTGCTACATGAAGAATCCTTACTACACATTTAATTAAGGCAGAAATTCATTCATTTATTTAACATTGATTCTTAATTTAACAAAACCAGAACCAACCATGTACCTGAATAAGGTCCAATGTCTTTCCACTCACCCTTCCTCTTCTCTTTCTCCTTCCCAACTCCTGTTCAGAGTATTTTGGTATTTATTTTCAAACTTTCAATTCTGATAGTAAAGGAATAGTAGCGGGAGTGTACTCTTGGATAGGTTCCAGCACCTGAAGACTTCAGTAAAAGGCTGAGTCTGGGTCTAGGATTGCCTGTATCCCTTATCCATCTTCCTGTGAATGTCCTCTCTACAACCCTACCTGAATGGCATCTATGAATTTCCTAAATTGGCTTGCTTCGGGCATCAGGCATGACTTCTTTCTCATAGCCATTTTGACCTCCTTGCTTTATCCACAGCCAGGCTGTGTCATCTCCTTGCTGTTCTCTGCATGTCAATAGAACAGCTCTTCCCTCTGACCATGTCACCAAAAGGAGAGTACCAGTGAGGGAAGGAAGCAAAGGAGCTACACATAAACCAACCCTGCTTTGCCTTTTGAGACATTGTTTGCTGCACTCTGCTTCCCATTCACCCTCTACTCTGAAGATTCAATGAATATCTTCTTCACTTGCTGACAAAACACATTTGAATTCCTTTTTCTTCAGCAGAGTCAACAAGAGAACAAGCTAGACTTTACTCTAAATACTACTATTATCATGTGTAGGTAAATAAATAATTTAAAATGATGGAGTCTTATAGTCTAAAAATAATGTCACAATTCTTTGTCCTGAAATAAATTTTCTGATGTGCTTTTAGGGGTTAGGGGCACAGAGGAGACAAATGAGAAAAAATGAAAATATTTGGGCAATTATTCTATTATTTCAGCCTGTATCTAAACTAGTACCTCAAATATATTTTAAGACAAGAATATTCCCGATTATCAGCCTATAGTGATAAGTGTAAATGTTGTTTTTAGCTTTGTGACATCTCTCACATATGCCCTCTTCTCTCTTCTGAGACTACCATTAAGCTTATATAGGCTCACATTACCAGGAATTGAATAATTCTGATATTCTCTTGGACCCTAAACAAATGGTGATTGCTCCTTTGGATGCAGGAATACCTGTTCTAGGTGTCTGAGGGAGAAAAGGACATGAAACTGTATAGCCTGACCCTGGAATTTGTGACAGAGACTTTGAAATGGGAGAATGATAGCAATTCTATTTCTGCCAAATTAATTTTGCTCTCAGTATGATAGGAGCAGAGGAATAAGATCTTGACTTTAGTCATGGAAGGTCATTTGGTCCAATTCACTTTATTTTACAGATGAAAATATTGTGACCCATAGAAATTTATTTACTCACTTAAGGGTATATTGGTTGTAGGTGTCAGAGTAGGGATTTAAGCCTAGGTTCTCTGGTTGCAGAATCTATACCTCGGCACAGTTCTGTTATTCTAGCCTTCAAAAACCATTGGTCTGGGTCTAGTAGTATTTCACTAAGTTTTTATAAAATCTAGCCCCACCCCAGGATGATGGGTTATTTCCTTAATGCTGTTAATCATCCCACCCACTCCATCACCTAACCAAACACACACACACACCTACTAAAAACAAACCAACCCTGAGAAATCCTTGTCCTAGAAAAGAGTATGTTGATTTTGTCTTGCTAGGTAACAACTAAACAACTATATGACAATGAGATCCACACCTGAGGGCTCCTCTGCTTTAAGCAAAAGTAGATCTACTTCCTTCTCCTTCTTTTGTTTTTAAACCCTTCCCTTCTGTCTTAGACTCTTTACTAAGTATCAGTCTTGAGGCAGAAGAGTGGTAAGGACTAAGCAAAAAGACTTTAAGTGACTTGCCTAATGTCATAGCTAGGAAGTGTCTGAGGTTAGATTTCTCTTCTCTTTAACTGTGTCTTCCCTCTTTCACATGTCAGCATAGTTTGGAGTTCAAGTTCCTCCAAAAATATAATTCTTGTAGTGATGGCATTCGCTCAGTCTCTCTGTAGAGGGCCACATATTTTGGGAGTAGGAGGGAAGAGGGAGTAATTAGGGGGCAGAGGAGAACAAATGAATGCAGTATCCCAGAACTATGGTTTTCTTATATTGGGAGCTGTCAGCTTCTAAGTGGGAAGGAAGTCTCATTATATTGATTATTCCTGTGACTAGTTTTCTCCAAGTTTCCTAGGAAACTCCTTTAAAGTAGACCAAAAAATAGGTCTTGATCAATGACACATGTAAAACCCAGTGGAATTGCTCAGGGCTATGGGAGGGGGAGGTAGGAGGGAAAGAACATGAATCATGTAACTATGGAAAAAAATATTCAAAATTAATTAAATAAACTAAAAAAAAAATAAAGTAGACCAAAGTCCTCATTCTTTGGGTGTCTGACTCAAGGTTTCAGTGGATATTGTCTTCCTCCATCCTCACAACAATTCTGTGGAGATAAATAATGAAATTAATTAGTTAATAATAATTAATGTCATTTCACAGATAAGGAAACTCTGGGCAATCCAACATAAAAAATAAGTGCTTGATTTGTAATTAGGAGAGCTATGTTTGAATCTTGGCTTTGCTATTCATTTACCATTGTCACTTTGGACAAATTGCTTAACATCTCTGGTTCCAGTTTCCTTATCAGTACAATGAAGGACATGACCTTAGTACTAATGGCTTCCTTCCTAGTACTTTCCATCCTGCTCTATCTATTCTGTCCTTTCTTTTGAAGAATTTACTACATAGCATATCTATTTCCTGTGTTATTAATTCATGCATCAGGCAACCAAACTTCTCCGACCTGAAATAACCAAATAAATTAAGCCCTAATGCATATTTTAGTGAATAATTTGGGTAAAATGTCTGTATTCTTAACTTTTCTTTGTTTGTGGACATCTTCTCATGAGTTAGGTGGGTGAACCAAGTCATTTTTACCAGAGATAAGGGAAGATATAAGTGAAGAGAGCACCATGTTAAGTCACTGGCTTTCATATTCCAAAATTTCTTGGTTTATGAATTCAAAATATAATTTTTCTAAATGCCAGCCTTGCACATTCAAGCTGGGACTGAAATTCAAGCTGTGTTTTTTTCCCTGCTTCTTACAGTCCATCATTGCTGGTAATAAAGACCCTGCAAATTTGTCAGCCAAGTTCTGACAGTAAAATCTTTATTACTGGTGATGATGTAAGAGGAAAAGAGAACACAGCTTGAGTTTCACATCCCAGGTTGAATATAGAGGGCTGATGCATAGAAAAATCATCTTACACTGAACACATCTGATCATTAAGAGGAGATAAATGGGGAACCCAACAAAGCCATTTTTATGGTCACACTACTGATTGTAACTAGCATAAATTGCTAATGGGTGGGTGAAGAAATTAATGTACAGATTAACCAGCCAAGAGAAGAAACTAGAAAAAAATTAGAAAATTAATTTAAAGCAACATCTCGCACCATGAGTTGGGACCTGTGTAACCCTGCAGGGGAAAATTGATAAAGCAATTTCCCTAAAAATCTATAAAGTATTACAAAAGTGTCATGTGATGGGAATTGCAGAAGAAACAAACATTTAGTTGCTGAGTGGTGGGGGTTGGTTTAATTAAAATGAAGTCAGATCTGAATCATGAGTTAATTGCCATAGGCTTTGAGTCAGTATATATTTAGAGAAAGAGCATAGCCCAGGTCATAGAAATTGATGTTAGGAGGTACCTTATAGATTATATTGTCTAATCCTCTCCTTGTATATTTGGGACATGGGCCCAGCAAGGGAAAGTGACTTGCTTTAGGGCACACAGCTGCTTAGTGACAGACATTGGTCTTCTGACTTCTAGTTCTTACTTTATTCTGCTAACCCACCTTTTTTTCTGCCTTATAAGAAAAGTGGAGAGTTATGATTATGCAAATAGATCTACAAGCATTTATTAAGTTCCTACTATATACCAAGCATTGTGCTAGGCTCTTGGGATACAAACTCATGAGGGAGACAGCATATGGATTTTTTGGCATATTGAAAACACATAAAAAGTATAACATTGAGCATGTATAACAAGATAACATTGGGCATGAAATCATTAGTACCTGGATGGACCATGAAAGACTTCATGCAAAAGGTAGGGCTTGAGCTGATTCTTAAAATAAAACCACTCAGGTGAGAAGCATTTCATGACTGGAAGATAAACCATGCAAAGGCACAGAAATGAAAGACTGAGTGTAGTAAGAATAGGAAAGGTAGTAGGACTAAATTTGAGAATACACAGAGTGGGGTAATGTGTACGTAGTAAGTATGGGAATGCTAGATAGAGCTAGACTGTGGAGAGTTTTAAATGCCAAAGAGTACAATTATCTCATTGGACTCTAGGTAACTACATTCCATCCAAGTGAAGTAATTTGTCTAACGTTACAAAAGTTGTAATAAAAAATGGGACTCAAATCTAGGTTCTTGGATTCCAGACCTAAACATTTTTTTAAACTTAGGGTTATCCTCCATCTCCTTTTTTCTACTCCCTTCTCCTTTCTCCCTTTTCCTTTTTCCTCTCCTTCTCCTCCTCCACCTCTTCCTTCTTCCTTCATCTTTTTGTGAATGGAGAGGTTCAGATTGAGAGCTAAAATGAAATGCTTGGATCAAATGGTCAATAGATGACTAAACCAAAAACTCAGTCTCTGATGGCCAGCAAACTACCATTGAACAACTGCTTCTCCCGAGAACACTGGCTTTATTTCTATTCTGGTCCCTCTAGTAAAAATTCAAGGAAGCAACATGGCCTCTCCAGGTACTTAAAACTCCTGCCTCAGAAGCCATGGATACTGACATCTAGAAAAAATAAATTCTTACCACCACCTTCTAATATTCTGGATATAGTCAAATGTATAAATATCAGAAACAGTTAAGGTTTTACTAATGCAATTAAGTACACTGAAGTAGATATGTTGTCATTTGCCTTATTGCTATACCTTTAAGGATCACTTGGCTCTTCCATCTAATTTATAGGTGAAATGACCTATATATGCTGTTTTCCTTTATTAGAAGCAACTAGATGGCATAGTGGATAGTGCCAGGACCTGGAGTCAGAAAAATATGAGTTAAAATTTGGCATCATACACTTACTACTTGTGTGACCCTGGGCAAGTCATTTGACCCTGTTTACCTCAGTTTCCTCACCTGTAAAATAATTTAGAGAAGGAAATGACAAACTACTTTAGGATCTTTGCCAAGAAAACCAAAACTGGAGTCACAAAGAGTTGGTCATGACTGAAATGAATAAACAAAAACAAAGATGGCACAGTAGATAATGCATAGGACTTGAAGTCAGAAAGAACTGAGCTCAAATTTGGCCTTAGACACTAGTTATGTGATCCTCAGCAAGTCATTTAACCCATTTCCCTGTTTCCTCACTTGAAAAATGGGGGAAATAATATTAACTACCTTTTAGAGTTATTGTAATGATCAAATAAGGTGTTATTTGTAAAGTATTTAACACTCTTTTTGGCTCATAATAGATATTAATGCTTTTTCCCTCCCTTCTTTATCAGTGAACTACTTAAGAGCACAGGTGATCCTGTTTTTCTCTTTCTTTGTACTAATTGGTGCTTAGTAAGTTTTTTTTTGTTTCTTTCATGCATGCATGCATGCATGCATGCATTCATTCACTCATTCTTCTGGATTCAAATCTGGGTTTCTTTATCTTTTACCATATTACTGGTTCTCTGCCCATGGCTGAAGACTATATTAAATAGGGTGTTAAGGGTAAAATTTAGAGTTGAGACTAAATATAATTTTAGTGGTCACCAGGGATTTAAATTCTAAATCCCAATGAAATACTCAAGTCAGAATGGAATTTTATGGTGGTTTATTTATAATAGAAGGAAGAAATTAAGAATGAGGGAGAGAGAGGAAGGGGAAGTTCTACTCCAGCCTGGCCTGAGCTGGGGGAATTCAGAGGTCGTAGCCAAGAGGCCTTCACAGAAGATTAAATCTAGCTTGGCTTCCAGCCATGAGGCTTCTGTAAAGTTGAGGGGCCTCCTTGGAGGCTGGTGCCTTCAGAAAGCCAGGGAAAGGGGATTCAGCCTTAATACCCACCATGTGGTTGCCTAAGGGAAGCGGTCTGCAGTCCTATGCTGGAGGTCCTCCAAGTCCAGTATTACTGCCAAGGCCACAAAAGTCCCTCTCACAAGAAATGATGTGAAATATAAAGGAAGTTCTTTATATTACTTCCTGTGTCTCACATGTACCAATGGTGGCTTAAACTAGGATTAGGAGAGCCCAGAGTATCAATCAGTTGTTTCTTATTTGTCACTTGTTAGCACACTCAAGTCTTAGTCCATCCTCTCCTACAGTTAATCCTTAAGTGGGGGTGTATACATTCCTGCTTGCTAGAATTCTAAAGACTAAGCAGGGTGGAATAAATCTAAAATTCACAATCCCCACCCTGATGATGATTAGGAGACAACAGAGTTTACCCAATCAATCACTAAACATAATCATCTTGTACCTCTAAATCTTCTAACTACAGGTGCATACAAAATTTCACCTCCTAAGAGGAAACTACAATAGTTAGAGATAAGAGGGGAATAGAAGAAAGAAAGAAAGAAGAAAGGGCACATTGACATAAACCAATTAGGAGGCAGTCCCCTTTTGGCATAAGAGTATACATTTAAATAAATGTTCAGTTAACCTTCAGATCAATCAACCACACCCAAAATTCATTCTGAATTTTCTTGATGTAGTGTAGATTTTTTCAGGCATCTTTCTGCAAACAGTTTATTCTCTGGATTTTAGGAGTTAGCAAGCTTCTTTCCTTGAAGATCTTTCTCAAACAAAAAATTTTAACCTTGTGTTTTTATTAAAATATAAGAATTAGCCTTATGAGAAGACTGGCTTCTTTTCCTCCTACCACTTACTTGATTTGAATCAACTTGGTAGAAATATGTTCAGAAATTTTACACTGTTGAAGGCTCAGAAATAGTTGTGGTATGTATAAAAGTATATGTATACAAATAATCAAGAAAATATAGTAGAATTTGTGATTTCCTCTGCTTAGAGAAATTCCTCTACCATATTTGATATAGTCCATTTGTGATGTTTTACATCAGCCCTAGGGAAATATCTTGAAGTTCATAGAGGTTGAGGGACTTGCCCAAAGCCATTAGCTAGCAATTGTAAGAAGTATAATTTGAATACAAGTCTTACTGACTCTACTGTAGCTATGCAACTTTATGATTAAAGAAATTTCTGGGATCAAATAGAGTCGAATTTGATCAGCATCTCTCACTTCATGTGAGGGGTAACTATTCCATTAGCTTGATAGTGTATGTATATAGTTGGTAGAATTGCCCTCCTACTCTCCCACATCTGGGCTCTGTTCTCCCTCCTTCTTCCAGAACCCAGAGGCCTTCCAAAAACATCATAAACAGCAAAGGGAGAGTTGCAGTTTCATTAAAAAAGTGAGTGAATGATCACCTTGGGCTTTCTGGTAATTAGGTTAGACTAAAGCATTACTAGCCAAAGAGATTCTCCTGTCTATTAAGGGTGGTTAAAGTGATTTGGACACAGTTAAAAGGAGCCTGAAGGAGCAGGAAGGACCCTGGTGGAAAAGAAGAAAAAAACCTAACAAATACAAAACAATATTATCAAATAACAGAATATTTCTACAACTTCCCTTCTATGTATTTTTTCCCTTTATTTTTCTCTCACCTTTTCCTTTTTTTCCCTTTCTTCAATACCTCTGTTCTCTCATTCTTTGTTATGTTTGGTTCATTACATAAAGAGGAAAAAATTAAGCCATTGAATAGGATTAAATTTTGAAGGTCATTAAAGACCATGGAGTAGTTTTATAAAATATAATGTTAGAGCTCATCTTATCTGATAGATAGGAAAACTGAAGAATGGAGAGGGGGAGAGACTTCTATGAGGTTTCAAGATTAGTGGCAGAATGGTTGAGACGTAAATCCTAGTTTCCTGGAAACTCTCTTTTAGATTCCCTGCCTTTCTCCAATGATCTTTCTTTTAAATATGTCTGTACAAGAGTCCTGCCAAAATTATTGAGGATAAATAGGAATTGTCAATATGGTAGACACCTCAATACATAATAAGAGGTTAGTGGAATGCATTAATGGTGGAGTTGTGAATTAATCCAATCATTCTGGAAGGCAACTTGGAACTTTGCCCAAAGGGGGCTAAAAGACTGCCTGCCCTTTAATCCAGCCACAGCACTGCTGGGTTTGTACCCCAAAGAGATAATAAGGGGAAACATTTATACAGAAATATTTATGGCCTCACTCTTTGTGGTGGCAAAAAATTGGAAAATGAGGCATGGCCTTTGATTGGGGAATGGCTGAACAAATTTTGGTATCTGATGGGGATGGATTAATATTGTGCTCAAAGAAACAATGAACTGGAGGAATTCCATGTGAACTGGAACGACCTCCAGGAACTGATGCAGAGTGAAAGGAGCAGAACCAGGAAAACATTGTGCGCAGAGAGCGATACACTGTGGTACAATTGAATGTAATGGACTTCCCTACTAGCAGCAATGCAATGATCCAAGACAAATCTGAGAGACTTATGAGAAAGAACACTATCCACATCCAGAGAAAGAACTGTGGGAGCAAAAACATAGAAGAAAAACATTTGCTTGATCACATGGTTTGATGGGGATATGATTGGGGATGTAGGCTCTAAAGGATCACTCTAGTGCAAATAATAATAACATGGAAATAGGTCTTGAGCAATGATACAGGTGGAATTACTCATTGACTATTAGAGAGGGGTGGGTGGAAGGGAGGGAAAGAACATGAATCATGTAACCATGGAAAATATTCCAAATTAATTAATTAAATAAACTTAATTATTAAAAATAAGTTAGTGGAAGGACCTCTAAATGAGGAATTGGCGAACTGTTACTTGTTGACTTGAGGTAGCTATGGGGCACAGAGGTTAGAGTGCTAGACCTAGAATCAGGACCTGAGTTCCAATCTACTCAGATATTTATTAGCTATGTAACCCAGGGCAAGTTGTTTAAACTATATGCCTCAATTTCCTTAACTGTAAAATGGGGATCATGATAGCACCTATTTTAGATTGTTCTTTCCTTCCTTCTTCCTTTCTCTTCTTTCTCTTTTTTTCTCTTTTTTACTCTCTCTATGGGTCTCTCTTTCTGTAGGTGACCTCTAAGTCCCCTTCCTACATTAAGTTTATGTGACTCTATAGATAGCTAGGCAGTTGTTAGAGTTACATCTAGAGCAAATTAGAATTTGCTATTAAAAAAAAAAACATGCCTGGCTATATTGAAAGTGCTTTAGATATGGTTTCCATTGAACTGCATTTGAGTTCCCATTGAGATCCACCAATATGAACTGATTGACCTTAGGTAAATCATATCACTCTTCTAAACCTCAGTTTCTTCAATTATAAAATGGTCTAGAAGATCTCTTGGCACTTTACATTCTGATTCAATTTAAGAAGAAAGGTAGTATAGAAGAAGTAGGTGTATCGTCTTAGAACAGAAAGATTTCAGGGCAAAAATAAGATAAATTGAAATTTTCATATAAATCCTTAGGTAGGATTAAATACAGTAGTTATGATTCATACCAAGACTGCATCTTTTTCTTCTAGCAATGGGGAGATTCGGTTACATATGCTGTGCAATAAGAACCAAATAAGGAGATAAACATCACTATTTATATATTGACAAAAGTAGATAACTGCTAAAAGCAAGTTTCCATTTCAGACTCCTCTAATTAAGCTCAGAATGTGTGTAACATCATTAGCATAGAGTTTTGCAAACTAAGTTATCAGACTCTAGTTTAAGCTACACTTGGGCAGCTTGTGACACCCCAAGACAAGGTTGTGATGTTGATATTGTGAAATGCGATCTCCCGAGGCATCTGTAAAGTGATGCAAAAAATAGTTCCCGTCCTGTGCTCCAGGCTGCCAGTGCCACTTTGCATAGGTAGTAAAACTGGGAAAGTTGCAGGTACAACAGAAAGAAAGCCTGGAGTCAGATGGAGAGAGTTCATACCTGAATGAGCAATTAGGAACAGCTCACTAGAGGGGGAAGGATGTACCGCACTTAAATTTTCTTTCATATGAGGATGTTTCAACCCTTTCTTGCCCTGAAAAGATGATTTTTCTGTAGTTGGTACTGGAGAAATATTTGTCAAATTGCATCAAATCAACGAGAAAAGGATGTTAGAAGTAACCTTAAAGACTGCCTTGGCCAATTGTCATTTTACAAATAAGGAAGTTGTGGCTCACAAGAGGTTCAATGACTTGCCCAGGGTTACAAGGTATTTTGGGAAATAGCAGGGCAGGAATTTGAAGCCAAGATTGGCAGACTTTCTATTTTACCACTGATGAATGTTCTCCAGGTATGTAGATGAAACAATATGACATGCACATTTGTTTAAGTGAATCTGAGGAGCAATTTTTCATAAAAGAGTGGCTATGACCCCTCTACTGAGAGCAAACAGGGAAATCACAATGATGTGCTAACTGGGATTTAGGATGACAGATTTTAGTCTTTTTTCCACAGTCTCTAACAGTGGTATCAAACTCAAATAGAAATGGATGCCTGCAAGCTGGATATTGACTTAGAAAACCACAAATGAAAATTATCTATGTTAAATTATAAGAGGAAGCTGGGCGATGAAGTGGATAGGAGCACTCAGCCTAGGGTCAGGAAGGTATTATTTCAAATCTAGCCTCAGTTACTTACTAGCTAGCTGTATGACCCTGGCAATAAAGTAATTTAGCTCTGATTTGCTTCAGTTCCTCATCTGTAAAATGAGCTGGAGAAGGAAATGGCAAATCACTCAGTGACTGAAAAATAACAGTTATATTGTATTTTTGTTTATTTTGTTAAACATTTTCAAATTGCATTTCAATTTGGTTCTAGCTTCACTTGGGAGTTTTGTGGGCAGCATGCAGCCTGTAGACAAGGCATTTGACACCTCTGGTGTCTAACAACTAGGTGACAAATCAAAATGATTTCCTAAAGATCAGGGCTGACCATGTGACCCTCTCTTAGACTTAAAGTTCAGTGACTTTCTCTTACTTTCAGGATTAAATATAAAATCTAATATTTGACTTTTAAAGACCTTTACAGCTTGGCCTCGTCTACCTTTCTGGGTTCCTTACATGTTCCTCCACAGATTCTGCAAAGGACACTGACCTCTGTTGTGCCTTACATAATGATAATGATATTCCATCTCCTGATTCTGTGCATTTTCATTAACTGTCCTCCATTCTTAGAAAATACTTTCTCCTCTACTAGTCCACTTTCTGGCTTCCATGTCTTTTTGTTTTCCTTTAAGTTTTAGCTTAAAACCGAAGAGTCATCCCCAACCCCAATGCAACTTTCTTCCTTTTGAAAATATCTCCATTATGAAGCAAGAAAGAAAGAGAAAGAAGGAAGAAAAAAAAGATATAGCCATGTACATTGTTCCTCTTTCTAGATTTCTTGTGACTGAATAAATACCTTTAGTCTATTGTAGGATTTAAAATGATAAGCAACCTTAGATAATAAGTTAATCCAAACTACTTTATGTTTTTTCATTTTTTTTATTTGAGCAATTTCAAACATTATTCCTTGGTTACAAAAATCATATTCTATTCCTCCCTCCCCTAACCCCACCCTTCCCATAGCCGACACACAATTCCACTGGGTATTACTTGTGTCCTTGATCAGAACCTATTTCCATGCTGTTGATGTTTGCACTAGAATGTTCATTTAGGGTCTATATCCCCAATCATATCCCCCTAGACCCATGTAATCAAGCAGTTATTTTCTTTGGTGTTTTTACTCTCACAGTTTTTTTCCCTCTGAATGTGGATAGTGTTCTTTCTCATAGATCCCTCCAGGTTCACTTCATTGCCACTTATGGAGAAGTCCACTACATTCCATTGTACCACAGTGTATTAGTCTCTGTGTACAATGTTCTCTGCTTCTGCTCATTTCACTCTGTACCAATTCCTGGAGGTTGGTCCAGTTCACATGGAATTCCTTCAGTTTATAATTTCTTTGAGCACAATAGTATTCCATCACCAACAAATACCACAATTTGTTTAGCTATTCCCCAATTGAAGGGCATCCTTTCATTTTCCAATTTTTTGCCACCACAAAGAGCTCAGCTATGAATATTCTTGTATATGTATTTTCCCTTATTATCTCTTTGGGGTACAAACCCAGCAGTGCTATGGCTGGTTCAAAGAGCAAACAGGATTTTAGTGCTCTTTGGGCATAGTTCCAAATTGCCATCCAGAATGGTTAGATCAATTCACAACTCCACCAACAACCCATTAATTTCCTGACTTGGCCTCATCCCCTCCAGCATTCATTACTTTCTGTTGCTGTCATGTTAGCCAATCTGCTAGGTGTGAGGTGATACCTCAGAGTTGTTTTGATTTATAGCTTTATGATTATAAGAGATTTAGAACACTTTGTCATGTGCTTATTAATATTTTTTATTTCTTTGACTGAAAATTTTCTATTCATGTCCCTTGCCCATTTATCAATTGGAGAATGGCTTGGTTTTTTTGTACAATTGATTTAGCTCTTTGTAAATTTGAGTAATTAGACTTTTGTCAGAGGTTTTTGTTATGGATATTATTTCCCAATTTGTTACTTCCCTTCTAATTAGGGGTACATTGTTTTTGTTTGTACAAAAACTTTTTTAATTTGATGTAATCAAAATTAATTATTTTATATTTTGTGATTTTTTCTAAGTCGTGTTTGGTTTTAAAATCTTTCCTTTCCCAAAGGTCTGACATGTATACTATTCTGTGTTCACCTAATTTACTTATAGTTTCCTTCTTTATGTTCAAGTCATTCACCCATTCTGAGTTTATCTTGGTGTTGGGTGTGAGATGTTGATCCAAACTTAATCTCTCCCACACTGTCTTCCAATTTTCCCAGCAGTTTTTATCAAATAGTGGATTTTGGTCCCCGAAGCTAAGATCTTTGGGCTTATCATACATAGACTGTCTTGCTGAGGTCACTTACCTCAAGTCTATTACATTGATCCTCCTTTCTCTCTCTTAGCCAATACCATATTGTTTTAAGGACCACTGCTTAATAGTATAGTTTGAGATCTGGTACTTCAAGGCCACCTTCCTTTACATTTTTTTCATTATTTCCCTGGATATCCTAAATCTTTTTTTCTTCCAAATGAGCTTTGTTATTTTTTTCCTAATTCAGTAAAAAAGTTTTTTGGTAGTTCAATGGCTAGGGCACTATTTACTAAAGTAAATGTTTGGGTAGGATGGCCGTTTTTATTATGTTAGCTCATCTTACCCATGAGCAGTTAATGTTTTCCCAATTGTTTAGATTTAGTTGAAATTGTGTAGAAAAGTGTTGTAGTTGTGTTCATATAGTTCCCGTGTTTGTCTTGGCAGATAGATTCCTAAGTATTTTATATTGTCTAGGATGATTTTAAATGGAATTTCTCTTTCTAATTCTTGCTGCTGAGATGTGTTGGAGATATATAGAAATGCTGATGACTTATGTGGGCTTGTATCCTGCAACTTTGCTAAAGTTGTTGATTATTTCAACTAGCTTTTTGGTTGATTATCTCGGATTCTTTAAGTAGACCATCATATCATCTGCAAAGAGTGATAGCTGGTGTCCTCATTGCCAATTTTAATACCTTCAATTTCTTTTTCTTCTCTAATTGCTACTGCTAGTGTTTCTAGTACAATATAAAATAATAGAGGTGATAATGGACATCCTTGTCAAACTATTTTAAAGAAGAAGAAAAGGGCAGTGATTTCTTCAAGATCTCACCCTAGTGAGGGAAGGAATCCAAATATTCTGATTCTAGATCTCATATCTTTTCTTCCCCCTTTTAAAGAGAACATCTTTCTTTCAGCCTAGAAACAACTGGGGAAATAAGTATTTTCTTCAATTGTGGTGTAATCTCAAAGTACCCTCCACAAAATTCTTATCCATCACCCATTTTTCTAAGATTTCTGACATTCCAGCAATTTTGAGGCCAAGCAATAGAACACATTACCATAGGTACAAGGAAAAAGTTCCTCAGCATTTTCTCTGATTCCCCCCATTCCTGGAATGCCTATTCTCCTCATTTCTACCTACTTGTATCCTTGACATCCTTCAGGTCTCTATTAAAATCCCTTCTTCTAAAGGAAGCTTTCCCCAATTTCTCTTAATGCTAGTTCCTTCCCATTTTTAATTATTTCCTATTTATCGTATATATGGCTTGTTTGTAGATAGTTTATGTTAGCACCTCCATTAGATTATGAGCTTTTTGATGGAAGAGATTATCTTTTACATCTTTTGTACCTTTAGCACTTAGGACAGTACCTGGCTCATAGTAGACATTTAATGAATACTTTCTGAATGACTGACTGACAGCTTCAGGGAACCCTGAAAGAGGAGAGAGCATGTATCAGGCAAGACAAACCATCACCACCACCTTAAAAAATATTGCCCTCAGATCCTGATGGAGTGCCCAATATCCTGAATCCAAGAGATTTAGGAAAAGCAATGTATCCATCTCGATCCCTTCAATCATCATCCTAGGAAGTAACCTGTATAGAGAGAGGCAACCTGGAAATTGCTCCTAAAATTACTCTAGCCACAGCTGCCAAAGATTCAGAGAAAAAGGTCTTGTCTCCAAATCTTTCACAGTGTCAAACAGTTCAACATTAAGTAGAGACATTAACATTTGCTTTGCCACTGTACTCTATGGATCATAGGACTTTTCCATCTGACTTGCAGTAGAAACTTTCAATGTGTTGGCTACTTCATTAGACTGGAAGCTCCTTGAGAGCAGAGACTGGTTTCTTTGCTGTTTCTATCCTCATATTAGGACAGTGTTCTGAACATAATAAACTCTTAATAAATATTTTCTTCATTTATTTTCCTTGACTATGTATATAATTTCAAGAGGTTTGATTTTTTTTTCTCAGTGGAGAAGAAAAACAGTTTTTCATTAATTAAAAAATTAACCAAAATAAAGCAAATTGTTTATAGGAAAGTAGAACAGTCAGATCACTAAGCATTTACATATAACTTATTATATGCCAGTTGCCAGAGATTTGAAGATAAGGAATGAACAAATACTTACTCTCAAGTATTTTATACTTTTGGGGAAAGCCAACACTGACAAAAGTAGATACACTTTTAAAAAACCCCAAACAAACAAAACAAATACACAAAGACTCTAAGAACAGGAATATGTCTCATCTCTGCTCTTCAAACACTCATCCCATATTTGGGCCTTTTCTCCTTTTTCTTCACTCCCTCTCAACCCTCCCCCTTCCCTAAGGGTTTAACAATTTCCGTTTTTCTTTTCTCAACAGTCATGCAATTTATTGAAACAACCAGGTATCACAGAAATACTTAGGGCCCTGAGGTTCAGGTAAATGTTTATTAGTTGCTTGAATAAAGGTTTCCTTTTCTCCTGCCTTCTTTCTCTTAGTTTTCTGTAGCATCCCTGGGAATATTTATGGAAGCAAATATTTTTTACTAAGCACCCAGTGTGTGCAAGACAATAGAGATGTTAAGGCAAAAAAGAAATATTCCCTGACTTCATGAAGTTTCTATATTATTGGAGAATATAGGGTATAACAGAGATGAGCAAATATTTATGAATGTGGGAGAATCTTTTATTTACTAAAGAGCAATAGAAAGATTTTCTGGGTTTTTATTTTGAAAGTCAATTTGTGCTATCAAGAATTAGGATGTCCCATAGCTCATAGGCAGAGAGGGTTGTTTTTTTTTCTATTTTGATTTCTGGAGTTCATCATCAACAAGTTTTCAATAATTAGACAATCCTAGGAAATTTCTTGTAACTATGCTATCAAAGGATTCTTCACCCATTTACTATAGGCCCTACCAATTACTTTCATACACAATAAATCAGTCAGGTATTGCTAGCATGAGGGGTTTGAGCAATTAATGTTAATCAATAAGAAACTAGAAGATTGAAAAGTAAATGAATGGGTTTTCAAAATAGAGAAACTTATTCAAGGAAAGTAACTGATCATTTTCCAAGGTTGAACTCAGCTCTATCTGTCATCACCAGTGGCAGAATGAAAGTATAGTCAGAATTATTTCTCTTGGCATGACCCTTTGTAATGTAAAATATTATATGACTAAATTTATAGCATCATAAAAGTTACAGTGATGGGAAAATATAGAAGTTGTCTAATCCAAACTCTTTGTTTTACAGAAAAGGAAACTAAGATCCAGAGGTCTGGTTTTGTGGGGAGGGAAGCCTGTCCTCTCCTCTCAGAAAGTCTGCCTTGGAACAGAAGCAAATGAGATCATCAAACACTTGTGTGAAGCCTGAGAGGAGAGATTCTGAGTGAACTTTTCCAGCTCAAGAAATACTAATAGCTTATTGCTGTTGCTATTTTAGTTGTTTCTGACTCTTCATGGCTCCATTTGAGGTTTTCTTGCAAAGATACTGAAGTGGTTTGTCATGTCATTTTACACCTTACTTTATAGATGAGAAAGCTGAAACAAATAGGCTTAAGTGACTTGTCCAGGGTAACAAATCTATCTGGTTAGTGTTTGAGGCCAGATTTGAACTCAGGAATAATCTTTCTGACTCCAGGCTTAGCAATGTCTCCATTGCACCATCTGGCTGCTCCATGCTAATAGCTAGGGGACAAGAACCAGATTTCCTGGAGAAGCATGTGTTAGAAACAGGTATCTGCCCACTCAGCTGAAAGGGGAAAACTTACTCTTGGATAATCAAAACTTTTAGAGTTACCAAGTTTAAGAATTCAAAGACTGGGCCTAGTAGTGAGAGATTTCCTCATGCCGTATGCTTCTTGGAAAAAGATGCTCATCTACATAGTTCTTGAAAAGTGGTCGATCTGGCAAAGTAAGCCAGTGAGTTACTTAGACATTACACATTCCATGGGAAATAGATAACTTTTTCAGTAGAGGAAAAGTGTGATTTCTTTCAGTAAATTGAAAGATAGGAATGAGAAAAAGGGGTTGAGGATACAAGCTACTAAGTGATGCTACAAACCTTGGAGAGAAAACTATGTAGGAAATCATGGATGACCCTTTCTGATCCATTTGAATATCAAAGAGCAGCTCTGATGGTGACCCTCAAGTTAATTACTCTTCCTGTGATTGCTGTTTGGAAACTGAAATGATTTATGTATTTTGAATCTGTTCCTGGGTTCCTGTGAGTTCTTTTCAACTTTTAAATGCCCAATTTGCACATGTTATTTTGTACGCTTGTATAGGATCTAAGCACTTTTTTTTTTGCTCTCATTTGTGTAAAAACGTAACACTTGCCTAACCCCTTACTTTGGCATCCAAAGGTAACTTTTGGCTCTTAAGATTGAGGCTACTACTTACTTCCTCCCACACCCTCTTGTTGAATGATAGTGGAGACAAAGAATTTTGTCTCTTAAGTCTCTTAAGATAGTAGGGTAGAGCAAGGTGGACATACAGCACTGCAGCCCTTCTAAAGAACTCTTGACTTCTGGCATATGGAAGACCCTTGTCTCTTGCCCAGAGTGAAGTCAGACTCCTCAAATCAGAGGAACTTTGGAAAGGGATGTTATAAAGAGCATAAATTGGAGGACCGGGAGGAAGTGAGGGCCTTTTTTCACTGGGTATCTTGGTGCACATTGGCCCAGCTCTCCAAAGGGATGACCAGGTGTCTTGTCACATACTGCTGATGTCTTCTTTTTCTCTGACTCACTTTTTATTAAAATAACTAATTATAAATTAAGATACTGTCTCCAGAGAATTTTAATCATAACATTTGGAGAAAACTAGACATGAGCTATATTTAATCTTTATTTTGGAGATTCCCTGGAGTAACTCTAGGTATGGGCAATGAAATAAAAAAAGAAAATATCTCATATCAAGTTTTTTCTTGAAGATGGTGGTTTGGTAGAGAGGAAGCCCTGCACCACAATTCCTATAAACTCATCTATTAATTCATATGTAAGGGGGATAACAGTGACTTCTTATAGCCATAGGAATCGAGGACAAAGATTATGGACTCTATCTCGCCCTACTAGTGTAGGGAATCTTCAATTCCTTGAAGATAGTCAAAGTTCCATGGACACTGGTTTCTTGAGAAATACAAGGAAGGTTAAAAGTTGAAAGGACTTTATTCATTACAGACCCAAACAGAAGACAAACTTATGGAATTTTTGCCTAGGAGTGGTAAAAGTACTAGGGAGGAGATAGATTTTATAGATTTTGAAGAGTGCTTTTCTGTGACAATCTGGGTCAACTGTGAACTTGTCTAACAAAAATGCTAAAAATGTATTGATTATCTATAGGCATGCTTTGGCAGAGCAGTTTCACCAAAGAACAGTAAAATTTACTCTGAGGAGAAGGAGTCCCAGCAAATAAAGGTAGCTGTACTAGAGGGTGGCAAAAGCAACTTAGTAGAGAAAAGGAAGACCAAAATGTTTTAGGGAAAGCAGCTTGAAAGATGGAATTGAATCTTTGTAGCTAGAATAAGTACAACCAATTGCTGGGAGATGGAGCTGTGACAGATGTTCTAGTTGGATATAAAATTAGTGTCACAATTGTATTCAGAGGCATAATAATCCTTGGGAGATCTTGTCACTTTCTATAATGGGTGTTTTTTTCTTTTAATTTACTTTGCTATTCTGTGCTAATTAAAAACATTACTATTTGATTTAGATTTCTTGATCTCTTGGTCACAAATGAACTCAATGGGGCCTCAAGCCATATTTTTATAACTATGATCATTCCAAACATCCTACATTGAACTTTTGGGCATCAGGAGTTTCTAGAACATAGCTAGGGCCTGGTGATACCCATGAGCAAGCTTCAAGGAAGCCTTTAGCAGTATTGGAGGGAGGAGTTAGATCTGAAACCTTTTGCCCTGCAATCCCGTGGTTACCCTAGTTGGCTGCCCTGCCCCACCATGAGCATATGAATACATATATATATATATTACATATATATTTCATCTTTTTAAAAGTCTTTTTTTAGAGAAGTAGCTTAGATTCAGGGGAAGCTGGGTGTTACAGTGGTTAGAGCTCCGGGCCTGGAGTTTGGAAAATTTGGATTAAAATCCAGTCTTAGACTGAAGGCAAACCACTTATTTTGCCCGTCATTCATCTGTAAATGAGGACATATTTGAGAAGGAGATGGCAAACCGCAATAGTATCTTTGCCAAGAACATTTCATGGACTTTGACCATAGCATCATGAAGAGTTGAACATAACTGAAAGACTAAACGACAATTAGCTTGAATTCAACCAATATGTAAATAATATGTTGTGATCTCATTGGTTTAGATACTCTTTTTATCAGTATAGAAAACAATAAAATCATCCCCTTAATTTTTTCTTTTCATAAATATATTACAGAAAGCCACATAACTCATTGGAGACCCATATTTAATAGTTAAACCAATATAATAATAAAACCAGTTATAAATTTTCAATTGAGTGACTACCTATTTTTCTCCTTGGAGGCTGTAAAGAATTAAATAGTTTGAGAGCGTGGTACAAAGAATAGCAAAACAATGAGCAATAGAGTATTATGTACTTCAAATAATCATGGGTCTAAATAACTTTGATAATATAAAACAAACAAAATTTTATGTAAATCTTCCTTTATGTGAAAATATCAGGTTCAGGTCAGATAAAAACATTTTTAAATTTTATTTTTTATTATAAAGCTAAACATCAATATACTTCCATATTTCTTTATATAGAGAGATTTAATATAATGAAACAATTTCCTATTCCTCAAATTTATTCCGTCTAGTCACTGAATTGGATTCCTACCTTTCTTTCAAAATCTAGCACCAATGCCACTTCCTCCAGGAAGATGATCATGATTTCACCTTCCTTGATGAATTCCCTGTTACTTTTCACGCACTTATATGTTATTTTTATTATTGTTATTTGAGCATGTGGCTTGAATCACTATTGGACTGCAATTTCAATGGGGGAGGGAGAGACACTATCTTATGAATATTTTGTGTGTTTTGCTTATACATATCATTCACATATATGTGTATATATATTATGCCTATCACACTGCTTTGTGAAGAATGCATGTTTAAGCTACCTTTTTCTAAACACTGCTTAGTTGGTACTTTTTCTCTAAAGAGGAGAAACAATTGATAGGTAGTGTTAGATTAATCCCCACATCTCCCTTTAAGCCAGATGGTAAGGGACAGGAATAGTTAATATGTTTAAATAGGAAAAAAATTCAGGTTGGTGATTTCCTAGCATCAGTTGGTAGGTAGATAGTTGACTCCAAGCATGAAATCTGTAAGTAGGCATTTTTGTGTAGGGAGTAAAGCTCATCTTCTACGGGGTTGATGAGGAAAGTGGACAAGCAGGGGAAAAGTTAGAGACTGAGGCACTATGACATTTCTATGTTATTGAAGGACATGCTCTTTCTGGGGTGACAAGAAAATGGACTGGGTCTCAGCTGGTGGTGAAGCAAGCCTTGGAACAAAGTCTCAGCAGCTGAGGGTGAGTACAGGTAGAGAGGAAATTATTTGGAGGCACTATCTTGGAGATAGGATGGACAGATAGTAAGAGTCCATAGACTTCCCCAGATTTGCCAAAGAGGTCTGGAACCTATTAAGGGTAAAGAACCCTTATAATAGGGGGAGACAACACAGAAACAATGCCAGGTTCAGGTCAGATAGAAACATCTCAGGATTTTTAGGGTGCAGTGTCAAAGTAGATGGTAATGTAACTTTTTAGCATCATTTTCAAGAATAAAATCACATTTCTCTTTAACATTGAACCATTTGACAGTGACAAGAACTTTGCTTTCAAGAACTTTTTTCTCACAGTTAGTCAATAAGCATTAATTTTATTAATTTTTTAAACACTGAGTTTCTGTCAGCGTAAATAATAAGAATTGGGAAGGGCTAGGCAACTGGGGTTAAGTAATTTGCTGAGGGCTCATATTTGAACTCAGGTTCTCCTATCTCTAGACCTGACTCGCTATCCACTGAACTACTTAGCTGCCCCAGTAAACATTTATTAAAGCCTATTATGTGTCAGATATTGTGCTATGTACTAGAGATATACAATCAAAAATAGTCCTTGCCCTAGAGAAGCTCACTAATGGGAGATACAAAGAAACAAACATACAAACAAGCTATATATAAGATAAATAAGAAACAATTAACAAAGAGAAAGCACTAGAACTAAGAGGGATTGGGAAAGTCTAGAAGGAGGTATTTTAATGGGGTCTTGGAGGAAGCCAGAATAGCTAGGAGACAGAGATGAGATGAGAGATAGTCAAAAGAAAATGTTCAAAGGTAGGTAGTTCAAATTTGTGGATAGAGAGTCCTGTTCATGGAAGAGCAAAAAGGCCAGTGTCATTGGATCGATGGGTAATAATGGTGAAAAAAGTATAGGAAGACTGGAAAGATAGCTGGGGATCTTAGTTATCAAAAGCTTTTAATATTAAGTAGAGGATTCTGTATTTGATTCTGAAAGTTATAGGAAGTGATTGGAATTTATTGAAAATGAAGATGATACAGTAGGACATTCTCCTTAGGAACATCACTGGTGGATAATTGGAAAATAGACTTGAATGGGGAATGATTTGTAGGAGGCAAACCATCCAAAAAAGCTATTGCAAAAGTTCAAGTGTAAGGTGATAAGGACCTGCACCCATGTGGGTGACAGTAGCAGAGGGGAGAATAGAGCTTATTTGAGAAATCTAGCAAAGGTGAAATCAACAAATCTTGGAGACAGATTGGATATAGAAGGTGAGAGATAGTAAGAAGATGAGGATGACACCTAGCTTGTGAGACTAGGGGACTTGGAGGATGTTGGTGCCTTCAAAAGTAATAGGGAATTTTGAGAGAAGAGGGTTTAGGGGGAAAGATGATGAGTTAAGTTTTGGACATGTTGGGTTTAAGATATCAATTTGGACATCACAGTTGAGATTTCTGAAAAGCACGTGGAGTTTGGAGACTGAAGTTCAGCAGAGAAATTATGCATATACAAGCAGATTTGAGAATCATCAACTTAGAACTGTTGATGCTAATATTTATAATTGCTAAGGAGGGCAGGAGATGCAGTACCTGTAGAGGCTGTTGTCAGGTCAAACCTCAAAGTTTTAGGAATCCAGGCTAGAAGGAAGCATTGGTCAAGTTGGGGGATATTATTTTTCCCAGGGTTCTTGGGCTTACTTATCCATTCCCAATAATCATCCATTGGTATTGGGAGAAGGTGACATGTCCTTTCTTCAAGGAATTATTCCCTTTAGCAAGAGCCAGAGGATTGATTTGGAAGCAGGATTTCCAATAATATGGGGGTCTACTATTCCCTGAGGTCTGAGGATCCTCAACTGATTCTACCAGGATATGAGAAGAGGTTATGGTTGGGGGTGTTTAGCCTGCTTCACATACATGATTTCCTATCTCTAAGAAAAAAATTAGTATATTTATAATATTTCTTCATTTTTGTACATTAGGGAACCAGTATTTGAAATTTCTAACATTCCTCCCAAGCTGTGATTCAAATAAGGAATGCCTCCTAAGTGGTCCTATACTACTCAAGATCATACTGCAATTGACTATCAACTCTGTTGTCAACTGCTTTAATTTCACAGAATGATCACTTGTCTACTTATAAATCACATAATATTAATGACTCGTTTTTACATTGCTTCATGTTTTACAAAGCACCTTCTGCAAAATAAAATAGCTCTGGGAGGTAAGTCTTAAAAAGATCTTAGATCATAGCTTTTAGAGGTAGAAGCATCCCTTCTGGTCATCTAACCTAACCCCCTCATTCTACAGAGGAGAAAACTGAAGTCTAGAAAGTTGACATAACTTTCCTGATGTCTCACAAGGAGTGTCAATCAGAATTTGAGCCCAGATCCTCTGACTCTAAATTCAATGAGAATTTTGCCCCACAAAAGTGTACTTTGAGTTCTTCTAATTCCACCTTCTTATCTTTCAGGTGAAGTAGAACAAATGCTATCATTTATCTCCATTTTACCTGACCAGTTAAAATGTCAAGATTGTATTTATTTGATCCAAGCTAGCTAAGATATAAACTGTCAGCTCACAGAAGTCCCTTATTATTGCTGAGACTGAAATAAGTCTTTGTTCATTAATAATTATATTTAGCAAACTTAATTTGTATCCCTTTTTAAAACTTAACTGAATTATTTAGCATCCAGCAAT
The DNA here is from genome assembly GCF_027887165.1 of Monodelphis domestica. Taxonomy (NCBI): domain Eukaryota; kingdom Metazoa; phylum Chordata; class Mammalia; order Didelphimorphia; family Didelphidae; genus Monodelphis; species Monodelphis domestica. Next base: position 496,540,038 of record NC_077227.1, read on the forward strand.
GATCATATGCAGGTTTCCCAGGCAGCCAAAAGGGACAAATTAGGTCAAGTTAGCTTCATAACAGTAGATGCAGAAACAAACATAAACAAGAGCCTTCTATTCTTGCTTTAAAGAGCTTGATATAAAAATCACTGGGTTCCCTGAAGACTATTGAGCAGCCATTTAGATAGAAATCTTTGATAATGGTCTTAGAGTTTGCACAATGTGTAGTGCAATGCAGCAATTAAACAGCCCCAAACAACCACAGGAGGTGGTCAGACATGGATAATTAAAATAAAATCAAACAAGAAATTCATGGGTATGGACTCCATTTATGAAAATCTGTTGAATAGGATTTTTCACTTTATAGAAAGAGCCATCCACTTAACCAAGGAAATTCATTATAATGCAATTTCTTTACCTGGGGTCCATGAATTTTTTTTAACACTTTGATTATCCCATTTGAATATAATTTGTTTCTTTCGTAATCTTACAAAATTTATTTAATATATTTAAAAGCATTCTGAAGAGAACATGGGTTTTACCATGCTACTAAAAGGGCCTATGACACAAAAAAGGGCTAAAACTTTTTTTCAAATACTCTATAAAGTATTTGCAATAAAACATTACATTTAAAATATGATTTACACTTAACTTCTGGAACCTATCCACTGATTGTTTGCTATCTATTTCATCCAAAATGACTGGGAAACACCATGTTTGGATCCCAATCCCTGTTATGCAAAGAAGTTGACATTACACCAAAGAAGGAGATAAAGTCAGGTGAGTGACTGAACCTAACCAGGTACACATAGAAGAAACCTATATCAAATAGCACACTATTAAAACCACTGAGGGATCACTTTATACCTTTGAGGGAGAAAGATACACCCAATATGGAAAAATAGATCAAGGATGATCATAGTCTCCCCAAGAGGTAATCAATCAAGAAGTTTCAGGAATTTTTATCCTACTCTCTTATTTTTATAAAAGATAATTTTTCATGTGCCATAAATTTAATATAGCAGATATTTTTTAATTTTGTTTTTTTAGAATATTTTTAGAATATTTTCTTTTTTATATTCTTTATTTTAGTAACAAATTTCCACATAAGTTTTACATATATGATTCATGTTGTCTCTCTCCCTTCCTCCTTCTTCTCTCCCAGAGTTGTCAAGCAATTAAATGAGTTATACATATATTTTGTGTAAAACTTGTTTCCATATTATTAATTTTGTAAGTGAATAATATTAAAAAACCCAAACCCAAAATCATATGCCCAAATAAACAAGTGATAAATCATGCTTTCATGTGCATTTATATTCCAATATTTCTTTAGAGATGGATAGCATCCTTTTTCACAAGTCCCTCAGAATTTTCCTGGATCATTTTATTTCTGTTAGTAGTAAATTCTATCACATTTGATTGTTACACAATATTTCAGTTATTGTGTATAATGTTCCTGGTCCTGCTTATTCACTCTTCATCAGTTCACATTGGTCTTTCTAGTTCTTTCTGAAATAATCCTGTTCATCATCCCTTATAACATAATAGTATTCTATCATGATCTTATACCACATTTTGTTCTCCAATTGAGGGACATTCCTTTAGTTTCTAATTCTTTGCTACCAAAAAATTTCTAATTCTTTGCTACCAAAAAGAACAGTTATAATTTCTTTTTGTTTACAAACAGGTCCTTTGCCTTTTTTAAAAAATCTTTTTGGGATATAGACCTATGAGTGATATTGCTGGATCAAATGGAATGTATTCTTTTAAAGTCCTTTGGGCACAATTCCAAACTACCTTCCACAAAGGCTGGATCAATTCACAACTCCACCAGCAATGCATTAGTATCCCAATTTTGCCACACCCCCTCCAACATTTATTATTTTCCTTTATGCTCATATAGGCCAATCTGCTAAGTGTAAGGTAGTACCTCAAAATTGTTTTAATTTGCATTTCTGTAATCAAGAGGTATTTAGAGTATTTTTTCATATGATTATTTATAGCTTTGATTTCTTCATCTGAAAACTATTCATATCCTTTGAGCATTTATCAATCAAGTAACAACTTGTATTCTTATAAATTTGACTTATTTCTTCATATATTTGGGAAATGAGACCTTTATCAGAGAAATTTGTCAAGAATTTCCCCCCAGTTTGTTGCTTCCTTTCTAACCTTGATTGCATTGTTTTTGTTTGTATAACCCTTTTAAACAATATAATTAAAAGTATTAATTTTAAGTCTTGTAATATTCTCTATCTTCTTTTTTCATAAGTTCTTCCTTTCTCCATAGACCTGACAAGTAAACTATATTATGCTCCCCTAATTTACTTATAAATTCACTCTTTATGTTTAAGTCATATACCCTTTGGAACTTATCTTGGTAGAGGGTGTAAGATATTGATCTAAACCTAATTTTTACCATAGAATTTTCCAAGCAGTTTTTGTCAGATAGGGAGTTCTTAGACCAAAGGTGGAATCTTTGGGTTTATCAAACTCTAGATTGCTGAGGTCATTTACCTTACTCTATTCCATTCCTCCACCATTCTATTTCTTAGGCAATAACTATTGTTTTGATGATTACTACCTCATACTTCTAGATCACCATCTATCACATTTTTTATTAGTTCCCTTGATATTCTTGACCTTTTGTTTTTACAGATGAATTTTGCCATCATTTTGTCTAATTCAATTAAATAGTTTTTTGATAGATTTTGAGAGGTCTGGTGCTGAATAAGTAAATTAATTTAGGTAGGATTTTCATTTATATTATATAAGCTCAGCCTACCCATGAGCAATTAATGTTTTTTCCACTGTTTAGATCTTTTTTAAATTTATTTTTATTTATTTGTGTGAACAGTGTTTTGTATTTGTATTCATATAATTATTTTGTATTCATATAATTCTTTTGTTTGTCTTGGCAAATAGATTCCAAAATATTTTATATTGTTGAGTGACTTTAAATGGAGTTTCCCTTTCTAATTCTTGCTGCGTTGTTTGGAAATATATAGAAACGCTTATGATTTATGTGGGTTTAGTTTGTATCCTACAACTTTGCTAAAGTTATTAATTATTTCAACTAGTTCTTAAGTTGATTTTCTAGGATTCTCTAAGTATACCATCATATTGTAAGAGGAAAGCAGATTCATCATGCTGGAAGACAAACTCAAGCTGGGAAAGGATAGGAAGGATAGAGAATTCTGGAAAAGGAACAGAGGAAGTGAGAAGATCCAAGCAGTTAACTCACTTCTCTTTGGGGAGCCCTCCAGAGAGGCTGGGCTGAGAGAACCTCTGAGTCTTGATCATCCTTCTGTGAATCCAGACCCCCTAAATCCAGTGGAAGACAAGAGGAGTAGATAGGACTTTGATATAAAGCTGTTCACCCCAGGATGATTTCTTCTCTATCCCTCTAAAACAGTCCTTGAACTTCATAATTAGGACAGCTAGAAGTCAGGGCAGCTCTCATAATTGACCCCAGAGGGTTAGGCAGGCAAAGACTGACCCTGCCAGATGTTGAGGAGAAGGGATTAAATTGTTAATCTCTAGGGACTTCCTATTTCCCACTTTCCCATGACCTTATTCCACAATCCCACTTACCCTACCTTTTGCTGTTTCTATAGATCAAGTGCCTGTTGATAGTATTTAGGGAGAGGAACCTGAAGCTTTGGGAAGGAGAAATATACTTCCTCCCCAAGGAAGAAGAAGCAGTTCAGTTCTGCATTTTACTTCCACCCAGTCTCTGAAGAAATTATAATCTGTGAATCTGAGGACAGCCTGTGTGGGTTTACATGGGAAAGAGATGGGAGAAACAATCTATTTCCTCTCTCCACCTTTTTAGCTCCATTCCATCTGTACCACACTCTAGTCCTGAACTAAGTAGTGGGGGACTCCATATCTCCCCCTCCATTACAATATCATCTGAAAAGAGTGTTGGTTTACTTTCTTCATTGCCTACTTTAAATCTTTCAATTTTTTATGTTCTCTAATTGCCAAAGCTAGTATTTCTAGTTCAATATTAAATAAGAGTGACGATAATGGGCATCCTTGCTTTACTTCTAATCTTATTGGAAAGGATTCCAACTTATTCCCATTGCAGATGATCCTAGCTGATGTTTCTAAATGAATATGAAATTATTTTGAGGAAAGGTCCTTTTATTCCTATGCTTTCTAATGTTTTCAATAAGAATGGGTATTGTATTTTGTCAAGGACTTTTTCTGAATCTATTGAGATAATCATGTGACTTTTGTTAGTTCGATTATTGATATGGTCAATTATGCTGATGATTTTTCTAATAGTAAATCAGCCTTGCATTCATGGTATAAATCCCACCTGTTCATACTGAATAATACTTGTAATACATTGCTGTAGTCTCTTTGCTAGTATTTTATTTAAAATTTTTGTGACTATGTTCATTAGGGAGATTGGTCTGTAGTTTTCTTTCTCTGTTTTTGGTCTGCCTGGCTTAGGTTTCAGTGCAATATTTGTGTCATAGAAAGTAAAGCTTCCCGAGGCAGGAGAAGCTTTAAGGTAGGAAGATAGAGGAAGGATAGAAGTTTTGGATACCGTGAGGGGGGTGGCGGAGCCAAATTAGAGATATGAGGTGGCAGGAATGAGTCAGAAATGCAGGCCTTATTAATTATCAATGAGCCACAGCAAAACTCCGATCAGTGGACTACTCAGAAGGCTTGTACCCGTCCAGTGATCCAAACTTAATACCACACAGGTCGGAGAGATGATAGAGAAAAGAAAGTGCCTGGCCGAAGGCCAGGTCCCAGGTGAGAGAGATAGAGAAGGAATGGAATTAAAGATGGAGCTTGGCCAGAGGCCAAGCTCCAGCAAGAACAGACATCAGTGGGAGCTGAGATCCAAGAGGAAGAGAGAGGGAAAAGAGAAGGCGGAGCTTGCTGTGGCTGCTTTTAATGTCTTTGATATGCAAATATACATGATACATAGGGATGATTATCATTGGTTAATGACAAGGAATAGGTGTGGTTTCTCTTAACCAGGTGAGCACAAAGAAACCTGTTTTCCCACCTAACCTGGGGGAAGCTGGGGTCAAGGGTCAGAGGTTTTCCTAGCCAAACGCAAGACTGAGCATGCTCAAGACTGAGCATGCTCTCTTCTAAGACAATCTGTACATACTAACTGTTCCCCTTGCCCATAGCTAGGGGTGGACTGCTACAGAAAGAATTTGGTAGGACTCATTTGTTTATTTTGCCAAATAATTTGTATAGTATTGGGATTAACTGTTATTTAAATGTTTGATAGAATTCACTTATGAATCCATCTGGCCCTGAAGACCTATCTTCTGGAGTTCATTGATGAATTTTTCGATTTCTTTTTCTGAGATGTTTATTTAAGGATTTTGTTTCCTCTTCTGTTTACTTAGGCAATTTATATTTTTGTAAATATTCATCCATGTCACTTAGATTATTGGATTTATTGTCATATAATTCTGTGAAATAGCTTCTATTAATGGCTTTAATTTCCTCTGCATTATAGGAGCAATCAAGGTTTTCATTTTTAATACTGGTAATTTGATTCTCTCTTTTATTTTTTTTATCAAATTAACCAATACTTTATTCTATTTGCATTTTCATAGGACCAGATTTTAATTTCATTTATTAGTCCAAAAGCTTTTTTACTTTCAATTTTATTAATTTCTCCTTTGATTTTTAGGATTTCTAATTCAGTCTTAAATGGGGATTCCTAATTTGTTATTTTCTCATTATTTTAGTTCCATGCCCATTTCATTGATTTGTTTTTTATATATTTTGCTAATATAAGTACTTTAGGGACATAAATTTTCATCTTTTGCATATGCCCCCACCTCTCCATTTACAAAGCTACTATCTTTGTTTAAACCCTTATCACTTGTTGGCAGACTTATTGCAATGCTTTCTAATTGCCATTCTTGCCTCTTCTCTTCTATGATCTTTCTCCTCTATAATTTATGTCTACTGTAAGATTTAAAATAGTATATGGCTTAAACTGTTATAGTTAAAATGGTTGAGGTTGTAAACTGTAGTGAGTTAAAATGGTGGAAGATATAAATTGTGATAGATATAAGAGAGGGTGAGTAAATTTGACCGCAGAAAATATGTTTCACTACAGTGTCTTGTTTTAAATCAATATATAAGGTGGTCGCCAGGGAAATATTCCCAATTATGAATATACCCAAGTCAACTGGATTTTATAGAGAATTTAATTAATAATACAATGAGGAATTGAAAAGGAGAAGGAGAGAGAAAAGGAATTAATGAGAAAAGAATAGGTCGGCCCAGGGCAGGCCTGGCCAACCCAGGCCTAAGCCTTAAGAGAGAAACCAGTCAGTTATCACTCACCACAAGATTTGTCTTAAGCAAGGATGTCTGGGGAACAGAGTCTCCCCAGAGGGAGTTCCAGCCAGAGTCAGCCTCCCAAGGGACTTCTTCTCAAGAGATCTCCAAAGGGCCTCCTCCAAAAGGATCTATCTCCAAGGATCCAAGGATTCTCTCTCCATGCTTTCTTGCTCAAGAGATACCTTTTCTTATATAGGGTTTTTTTCCTATGTCACCTCCCCTAAGTTCTTCCATCTACCAATCACCGTAGATGTTTCCTAAAGGACAGCCCATCTGAATTCCAGCTAAGTCGACTAATCTCCTCAGTAAGTCTGAACCAGAGAAAATACAGCTGAGTTGACTAATCTCATTAAGAGAAAACCTGCCCGACCTTTTTTAGGTACCTAGCATCCCATTGTATCAATTCTAAAAACAGCCATGGCTCAAAGAACTCCTTGCCTTTATAAGTATGGTTTTTTAAGTACTTTCATTGTTTAGCAAGGAGTTTTCTCTCCTAAAGCAGTCTTAAGTACAGGTGGAGTAGAGGTCCTCCCATAGCAAGGAGTTTTCACATCAAAATGGGGAATGTTCCTAGTCCAATGGGGAAATTTTTAACATTCACAAGTCTGAGAAAAAGTAATATCCATAAATTGCAGTTCTGACCATGTTTATTACCTTCTCAAAGACCTTCATCGATTCCCTCTTGTCTCTAGTAAAAGTAAGAACAGCAAAACAGAAAGCAAACTTTGTCCTTCAAAGCCAGCCTTTCTAGGCTTATTACAAATTATCCCCTTTCTTAAATTCCATGTCCCAGACAAACTAACTTCCTTGCTAATATTGAACAATCCATCCATTTAGTACATATATCTAGGACAGGCAGTGTAGAGGATTAGTGGGCCTATAACAGAATAGGGGAGGAAATGGCTAGATTATCTTTGTGGAATAATGCAATACTTTTCATGATTCCACGCCAATCTTGTTATGAATGATGCCTCCTTGAGAATGCTGTATAGTTGCAAATCCTGGAATACCATAATCTCTGAATAATCAAAGTTGTGAGTGACCTGAAAAGCAATGAAGAGTTACATGGTAAGCATATGGTAAGTAGAGTAAAACATTTCCAGGAATGGCCTACAAACAAATTTCAGAATAGCTATTATCTAGATTATTATATTAGAAAGAAGACTGGCTGCATATGAAACTAGAATAACTGAGTGCTACAAAGGTACCTATAAAATGTAAAAAAAAGACATAGAAAATTCCCACAATATTGGGTGGATCTTTTATGGAGCACTTCTGGGAGATTATTGATGAAAACTATTATAATGGAATACAGGATGAGAAGATGGAAGTAGTTTGTGATCTGTACCTTTGGAGAGGATACACGAGATCACAAACCACAGAGTTACTGAATTATCTCTTGGTTAGATCAAGGTTCTTTCTCCTCCAATTTGCACTTGAAGAAGTATGAAATCTTATTGATTCTGAGTCTCAATTTTCTCATTTGTAAAATGAGGTATTTAGAGGGTTGAACCTATAGAGTCCTTTTCACCATTAAGATTCTAGGAAATGAGGCTGCTGAGTATCTCAGTGGATTGAGAACCAGGTCTAGAGATGGGAGGTCCAGGGTTCAAATCTGATCTCAGACATATCTTAGCTGTGTGACCTTGGACAAGTCACTTAACCCCTATTCCTAGCCCTTATTGCTCTTGTCTTACAACCAATATGCAGTATTGATTCTAAGATGGAAGATAAAGGTTTATTAAAAAAAAAGATTCAAGGAAATATTAAATGGCAGTTTGACTGACCCATTAGAACTATTTTTAACTCAATAGGGTCAATTCAGTTAAGCAAATGATTTAGTGGGTAGGTGGTATATTTGTGTAGACAAAGCCAAAGTATAAATATTTAAAAGGCAGAGCTCATTTATACTTGATTCCTCATATAGTGTTTCCAAAATACTCCACAGAATTGGACACAAATTCTCTTTTGAATGAACATGATTCCCAAGTGCCTCCCACAACATTCTGGGAAGACTCAAGAGGAAGATTACTATAGGAGAATACTATGGTGCATGGGGATAGTGTGTAATAACTTGCTTACTTTGATTTTTCCAGCAAGACTAATTGGCACTTGATAGGGACATTGACTAAGTATGGAGTAAATATTCTTTCCTACTTATCAGGGACACACACAGCTGTTCTGCCTGGCTATTATTCCCTTTTGCAGGTTAATTGAAAATATCAATGATGACACTTAAAAGCTTACAAAGTGCTTTCTTCATAACAGTCTTGTGAGATGGCATCATAGAATTAGAAATGTAAGGGACCTCATAAGTCATAAACTCTAATTCTTTTATTTTACCAATAAAGAAACTGAGGCTCAGAGAGGTTAAGTGATATTTCAAAGGTCACATAGGTAATAAGTAGAGGATATGGCATTTGAACCTAGGTCCTCAGATACAAGCCCAGTGTTCTTTCCACTATATAATGCTCATTTTTTTAAAAAATCAGATTTTTATTTCGGATAAGGAAATGGACAAAATAACAGCTTGCATTTCCATAGCACTTTTTTGAATTCATAAAGTACTTCACATTTATTGTCTTCTTTAATTCTCATAGCAGTCTTGTAGGTAGAAAATACAGCAATATTGCAACTAAAGAAATCAAGGCCCAGTTTTGTACTGAAATTTCCCAGGATCACATAGTCAATGATGAGATTTAAATTCAGGGTTCCAGGCTCCAAATCTCTGGAAATTAAAAACCAAAATGAGTAAAAAGAGCACTTCTGTCTTAGAGAAAGGGGCCAATTCTATATCTCCAATGACTCTTTTTCACTTTAAGATCACTCTTTTTCTTTCTCTCCACAGACCTTAAACCAATCCTCAGTGCATAGAACATGCAGGCTGACTCTTCAAGGTAGCTGTATCCCTCAGTAGAGTCAGGAGAGACAGAGGGATAGGGGTTTTGTTTTTTTTTTTTCTTTCATGCAGCTGCTGCTTCTGCTCAGCCAACTGCGATCATCAATTGTGAGACAGCAGGCAATCCATTCTTAATTTCCTGGGGAAAGGAAAAGAGGCAATTTTTGGCGATTCAATGTTTGTATTTCTGTTGTAACTACAAATAAAACAGCCCAGATATCAGTGGACTTGGGTTCTATTCTGCAATCCCTAATACCAGACCATAAGTACTGGGGCAATTTGCCTTTTACCCACGTGGAACCTTTTTCCAAGTTAGAACCATTGCTTAGAATAGATACGAATACGAATTAGTTTCCTCTCATGTGAAAAGAATGTGTAGGGAGATGACTTGGAATTATTTTATCAGTGCTGAGCATCTTTACATCCAAGCATCAGTGAATAGCCCTAACAATAAGTGTTTTTCTATAATTTTTATATATTTGTATAAAGCTTCAAGGTTAACAAAGTGCTTTATATGTACATACTTACATATATATGTTATATATATACATGCTGTCTCATTTGAGAAAACAATACAAGGTTAATATCTTACATCTTGGGCTCATTTCAAACCATGGGGGGAAATGATGAACAAATTCATCAATTAGCATTTTGTATCTCTTTTAATTAATTAATTTGTTTGTTACATTGAAATTCCCAGATATCCCAGGTACTCCTTCATCTTCTATAACTAGAGAAAGCATCATATGACAAAAAAGATATATGTATATATAAAACTATGTCTTGCTTGTTTTTATTTATCAGTTCTTTCTCTGGAGGTACACATCATTCTTCAAATAATATTTCTGTTGCTATATATAATTTTCTATTAGTTCTCATTTCATTCTTCTATTTTAATCTTTCCATGTTTTTCTAATATTAACCTGTTCATTATTTCTTATGACTCATTAGTATTCCATCACAATCACCACAAGTTGCTTAGACCATTCCCCAATTGATAAGAGAGGATTCTCAATGTGCAGTTCTTTGCCACCATAGAGATAAAGGCTGTAAATGTTTTAGAACATATAGCTTTATTTCATTTTCCCTTCATCACCTTAGGAAATAAACCTAATAGTAGTATTTCTGGGCCAAAACGTATAGATACTTGTATACTTCTTTGAGCATATTTTAGAAGATTGCTCTCCAAAATGTCTAGATCAGTTCATGGTTCCACCAAAAGTGTATTAGTGACTCCACTTTTCTACATCCCTGCCAACATTTTTCATTTTGCCCTTTTATCTTTTGAGAGGAGAATAAGGGAAGGAGACAAAAAAAGAAAACCTGGAAAGGGTAGGTTGATTTAGAACTAAGTGAGTGAGGGAAGAAAATAAGGAAGGGATTCTTAGAAGGGATAGAAATTAGAGGTTTAAAAGAAAATGACTTTTGAGGAAGAATAAGATAAAAAGAAAGGCAAAGAAGGAAAAATAAGGGGAAAAATAGAATGGAGGGAAATACACAGTAATTATAACTTTGAATGTAAATGGCATAAATTTACCTGTAAAATAGAAATGGATAGCAGGATGCATCAAAACCCCAAACCCAACAAAATGTGGCTTTGCAAGCAACATTTAACAGGGAGACATGAAACGTGAAAAGGGTTGGAGTAAAATATGTTTCAACTGACGAGAGTAACAATGGTCTCAAAGTTAAAACTTAAAGAGAGAAACAAGGAAATTGTATTATAATAAAAATTATCACAGATAATAAAGCATTATCAAAACTAAAGCTACAAGAACAAAATGTTATAGCAAACAAAATTTTAAAGGAAAAACTAGAGAAATTATATGTAGAAATAAATAACAAAACTATAATAGTGGTATTCTTTAAACTTCACATCTCAGAACTATATAAGTCTAACAAAAAATGAGTAAGAAAGAAGTCAAGGGATAAATAATATTTTAGGTAAGTTGGATATGATAGATTGGAAAGACTGGATAGAAATAGAAAGGAATATATCTTCTTCTCAGTGGCACATGGTACTCTTACAAAAATTGACCATATATTAAGACATAAAAATTTTATAGTTAAATGAAGCAATGCAAATATATTAAAGGCATTCTTTTCAGGTCATAATGCAATAAAGTTATATTTAATAAGGAACCATGGAAACAAAATAAAAATTAATTTGAGACTAAATAACTTAATCTTAAAGAATGAGTGGGTTAAAGAACAAGTCATAGAAATAATAAATAATTTTATTAAAGAAAATTATAATAATGAGACAACATTCTAAAATCTAAAGAATTAAGGTTTTATTTGCAAACACCTCTGTCACTTTGAAAAGTCCTGGATTTGAAAACAGAAAAATCAGGATTTGAGTTCTCTCTCCAACTGTGGGCTAATAATTCCACCTCTTTAAGTTTCAGTTCTGTTATCTATACAATAGATATAATAATTTATGTCCTACTTTCATAGAATGAGGGAATGCACATGAAAGCATTTAACTTTAATGCATACAGTTCTTTGTATATAATAGATGTTTAAAACATTCAATGAAATATTCAAATGAATTAATCTTGAGAACTCGAGTCAATAACTGCATCTGTCATTCTGAAGTCTCTTGTGATGAAGGGTGTTGTAGTGGAATGGACACCAAATCTGAAATGAGAGAAGTAGGTTTAAGTTCCAGCCTGTGTGAATGTGGGTAGTCTTTTAATCTCTCAAGCTTTAGGGGGGCTCCTGGGTGGGTCAGTGGATTGAGAACTAGTCCTAGAGATTGGAGGTCGTAGGTTCAAATCTGGCCTCAGACACTTCTTAGCTAATGTAATCCTGCAAAATTCATTTAACTCTCATTGCCTAGCCGTTACTGGTTCTTCTGCCTTAGAACCAATACACAGTATTGATTCTAATGTGGAAGGTAAGAGTTTAAAAAAAATCTCTCAAACTTCAGTACTTGATCTGTAAAAATGAGAAAAGAAATAATTTTAGTAATTATCCTGCAAAGTTACTGTGAGAAAAGGGTGTTGTAAATAGGAAGTGCTATGTAAATGCTAAGTGTAGTTTTAAAGAATTAAAAAATACAAAATAAAACAGTATGGCCCCTGTCTTTGCAGGGGACTCATTCTAAGACCTACTATGAATCGTTGAAACTACATCTATGAACAAATATGTACATTTAGGGGGAAATCACATTTTGGGGAGTATATATAGGAAAAAAAGTATATATTCCCCCAAAATATGTTTGGAAGAATCCCCAATTTTTTTGGTGTGTATTTTCCTATACATAGGAAAGTAATTAAAGGAAATACTTTGAAAGAAAACCAAAATGACTCAGTCACAACATTATGACGAAGTTGTCCAGTATGTATAAATAATATATATACTTATATATTAGTAGTAGTATAGTATATATTAAATCTATATGCTTTCTCTCCTCTTCTGTCTCTCTGCTACATTCTCTTGCCCTATCTTCACAAAAATCCTAGAAAGGGGAATATTAAAAAGTGAAAAAGAAAGCAGAAGAGACCATAACCAAGGAGCAGACTGCTGCTGGAACCAGAGGCCCACCAGTAATTCAAACCAGGACCAGACCCTACTGGCTTTTACATAGATAATAATAACAACAGAAAGTAGAACCAAAGATAAGGAATGGGCCCTGCTCTTCTTAAAATCTTCTTAGAGTCAAAAAATTATAGAAAATGTTAAACCTTCAAGTAATTTCATGGATTATTTCACCTACTTATTTAATAGATGAACAAACTAAGGTTCAGAGAGAGTGATATATCTAAGATCACAAAAGCTATTTTAGTGACAGAGCTGAAATTCGAATTCAGGTTTCCTGTTAGCTAGGTTACTACTGTTTTACAAAGATGATGTTTTTGGAATTTTTTTGGGAATAGGGTGGGATTTATAGCAAAATAAGTGTTTATTCATCCTTTTTTAGCAGTTTTGTTACAACTATACTATAACAAACAAACTTCGGAGAAATAATCAGCTACTGGTTTTACAAAATGACCATTATCAGGAAGGCATAGAAGTTTACTTCTGTTAACCAATGATTATACTTCAAAGTTTAACTACCAACAGTACTCATTAATGAATTGGCTTATGCCAGGAACTGTCTTCTCAAGTGCTGAAGAATGACAAATTACAATTCACTTACTTCAATATTTCAAAAGATCTATGATTCCATCCCTGTGAATGCTCATTCCACTGATTAACTGCAGCCTTCAGACATGGGGTTCATAAGATGTCATGGCCCAAATAAACAAAACAAAACAAAGCAAAATGCTAAACTATCTATTGCTAGCCAAGTTCTGACTGGTGAGCCCATCCTTTCCTACTTCCTTATCTTTACTTAGCTACTATACATATACATATATACATATATATATATATATATATGTAAATATATACAGATACATACATACATACTGCCCATTACCAGGCTTCCATTAGAAGATTTTTCAGACTCACTTCTTCCAATGCTTGCTGAGCAACTCTTCCTGTGTGTCTCGCAGTTATCTCAGACTTTCAGCATTTTCTAAGCTGAACTCGATGCTTTTCTAAGCTGTTCTCACTCCTTTTCCTAAGTTCCCTATTTTCAAGTTCACCACTGTTTTTGTAGTTCTACACTTGAGTTTTCCTATTTCCCTATCACTCATTCCTCATATTCTATCAGTTTTCAAGTCTTATCCATTTTACTATCACATGAACTATTGCATCCATTAACTTTTTATTACTTAATAAAGTTTATTAAGTTTTATTACTTATTTATTATTATATATTAAAATAAGTTTATTACTTAAACTTAAACTTTAGTTCAAGTTCTCGTCATCTCTGTCTCTCTGTTTCTATCTGTCTCTCTCTTTTTCTCTGTCTCCCTCCCTCTCCTTCTCTCTCTCCTTCTCCCTCTTTCTCTCCTTCCTCTCTCTTCCCAAACTATTATATTACTCTCTTAATTGATTTCTTTGCTCTTCAATCTAGACTCTTCCACATATCTGCTAAAAAGATATTCCTAAAACACAAAACCACACTGCCCCCAAAGCATCAGTTTCTCACTATTGCCTCTGGGATAAAAGGCAACTTCCTCTCTTTGGTATTGAAATACCTTTATATTTCAGAGTTAATCAGTTTCTCCAGGATGATGACATATTACTCATTTTCATTCACTTCATATCCCAAGGAAAGTGACCTCCTTACTGTTTTCTGTACATGATATTCCATCTCATTCCTCTCCCACATCTATAATGCTTTCCCTCTTGGAATACTAACTTCCTTCAAGATTTCAATCAAGCAGCATCTATGACAAGAAATCTTTCTTGTTTTCCCCAAGTCATTTGAATTGATTTTGGTTCTATTTTGTCCTCACCTTCTCTGTGCATGTTGCTTCTTTCTAGGAGAATGTGGAGGAGGATCATTTCATTGTCTTCACACCTACCAGTACTTAGTATAATGCCTGGTCTAGAGTAGACACTTAAATACTTATTGAACTTAATTGCTAGGACTTTGAAGGTCTTTTGCTTCATTGGCAAAGCCTTCAAGATCTCAGTCATCTCTGTACCACAATTCCAGGAATACATCAATGGATAAAAAAAGAGTTTCATATGGATGAATGTAAAATCTATACCTGAGTTCAAAAAATCAACCTCACAAGTGCAGGATGGAAAGATGTAGCTGAAAAACACTTCTTGTAAAAAAGTCCTGGAGATTGAAGAGAAATTTTGAAGTCTTAAATGTAAGGTTTTCATATACACAGAACAAAATGCTCTTAATTATATAAGACATTTAACCAGAATTGCCAGAAGAAATTAGTGTTACCTTTAAAACACAGTTTATGTGCCTCACAAGGCCTTCCCTCATCCCCAAAGTCATGAATCTTTCTTTCTTGAAGTTACTTTGTACATACTTTATTTACTTGTTTTATATAGTGTCCCGCTTTAGTAAAATCCAAGTTTCTTGAGGGCAGAAACTGTTTCTTTGTGTCTTTGTATCCAGATTGCTTTGCACAGAACAGTTGCTTAATAAATGCTTGTAGAATTGAATTTAAAAACAGGAAATCAGTATGTAAGTGCATATCCCTCCCTACCTGGTGTTTTTCTAACCTGGCTGATTTATACAGACTACTTGCTACATTTCAAACTGATGGCTCTTTCTGTTTCAGAAGCACATGTTCTAGAGAGACAGTTATATATGAAGCTTCTATGAACCAGCCTTGGCCCTTACTCTCCCAAGCACCATTACTATATATCAGAAGCATCATCTATTCCCTCTCTGGAAGCATGTCTATAAGAAACCAGTAATATTTCCTAATATTTTGAGCTCTATTCCATGCAGCCTTTTGCTCAGGGAATTTTCCCTGACATATTTGAATAAATTTATGAACAGAAAAGAAAAAAAATAAGCTTAAAACCTTTCTGGGTAAAAAACAAAACAAAACAAACAAAAAAAATCCCAATCTGTCTCACCATCTCAATATGAATAATTGAGTGGAGAACTTTGGTATTAAGCTTACTGAAGATGCTGTTGTATATGAGAAATTGATTGGGAAAATCTGTTTAAATAAGTGTTAAAAACTAATTAGAGACACAATCAGTATTTCAGACATGGAAAGGTCCTTAGAGATCAGCTAGTCATATAACTATAAAATCTCAGATTTGGAAGATATCTTGGAGGTCATCTAGTAAAATCTATATCTGGGAAGAAGTTTGCTATAATAGAAGGAACAAAGATTTAGAGTTGGGAGCCACATATTCTTTTTAGAGCTTTGCCACTTGTGTGACATTGAATAAGTTACCTCTCAGCCTTCATTCCCACATCTATAAAATGAGGCATTTGGCCTTTTTGTTGTTCAGCCATTTCACTTGTGTCAGAAGTGTCTTCATGACTCCGTTTGAAGTTTTCTTGATAATGATATTAGAGTAGTTTGCCATTCCTTCTCTAGCTCATTTTACAGATGAGGAAACTGAGGCAAACAGGGTGAACTGATTTGCCTGGGGTCACACAAATAGTAAATATATGAAGCCAAATTTGAATTCAGAAAGATGAGTCTTCTTGACTCTAGGCCTGGCACTCTATTTACTGTGTCACCTAGTTGCCTATAAAGCAGGTAGACTAGATGAACTTTAAGGTATCTTAAATATATAATATAAATATATTAAAATATATATTAAATATAAGTATCACACCAGCTATTGATCATATGAAGGAATCTCTTCTACCACTTCTCTGATATGTGTTCTTTTAGTCTCCATATGGAGATATCCTAGAAAGGGAGGGAAAACAGTTTTTACTTTGAACAACTATGATTATTAGGATATTTTTCTTTATATCAAGTCTAGACTTGCCTTTCTGACACTTTCACTGATTTTTCTTAGTTCTGTCCTTCAGGGCCAAGAAAGAGAAATCTAATTTCCCTTCTACCTGTTCTTCAGTCATTTCAGTTGTGTATGACTGTTGACGCCTTTTGTGGTTTTCTTTTCAAAGACACTGAAGTAGTATGGCAATTCTTTTTTCTAGTTCATTTTATAGATGAGGAAGCTGAGGAAAACAGTTAAGTGACTTGACCAGGGTCATAAAGCTAGTAAGCATCTGAGGCCATATTTGAACACAGGAAGAAGAGTCTTCCTGATTCCAGATCCATCACTTTATCCACTGTACTATCCACCTAATATCCTTTCGTGTTAAGTAGAAGTTTCAGGAGACCTTGAAAGGGAGAATATTTTACAAAGTATTGAAATGGAATGCTGGACAACCAGAGGTGACAGACAAGAGCAGTTGGAATATTCAGGGGCAGGGATTTGGGGGAACCAAAGAACTTTGAAGTCAGTTCATTTTTGAAACCTGGTGTGAAGCAGTTCCCATTCCCATCTCAGAATTGGAAACTGACCATTTCCTGAGGATTTCCTGGTCATATCCAATGCCCGCAGTGACTGTGAACTGATCCTGACTCTGTTAATAAAAGACCTATGTGGACTGACTGGACATTCAGCTGCATAAGAGGGTTTACCCTGAAGAACAGACTAAGTTCTGAAGCCTGAAACATCTCCTTCCATGCCAGCTCCTCATAAAGACATTTGCTGTATCCTTAATACTAGATTAGGTGAACCAGCATAGGAGAGCAAGAAGACAGAGAAGGTTTCCAAGTCAGTCCTGGCTATTGGCCAAAGCCTAAGGATCTACCTTCAGTCTGTGTTTTTAGCTTAGGGAACTTCTATTTATCTCTTCCTTAATCTCACTCTTGCTATCCTATACCTAATAAATAGCTGTTGTTCATAATTAGCAGTCAGATCTTTACAGGAAGAAGGAGGAGATGTGGGAGAAGGGTTATTGGGAGGAAGATCTCTATTAGATCCAGGTTAAGCCAAGTCCTGGATCAGAAGCCATTGATCTTCCTTCAGCAAGGGGTTTGGCCTGAAGAGATATTGGGGAAGGGGAGGGTTAGATTTCACAAAATTACCTAATCAACCAACATTTCTCCACTCCTGTGGCAGTCCTAATCTGGTTCACCTTTTTCATTTACCCATGCCTCCACCTTACTGGTAAAGGACAGAGAGCAGCCATCAGCTCTCTGTCCAGGCAGGAAGGAAATACCCTTGGGGGATAGCTCACTAGATATTCTGACTAAGCAGTTTGCCATCATCACAGGGGTCCCCTCCTTTCCCTTTCAACAACCTTGAAATATCAAAATGTATCTTCTTTAGTCACTTTTCAAAATAAGTCCTGGGAGAACCATCAATTAAAATGCAATGCTTTATTGGGAGAGCAAGACAGAGAAATGTGGGACACTGCCTCAAGTCATTGACCTAAGACAAAATGCCCAAAATTTATAGAAAAATCCCTTATTTATAGGAAAATCCTCATACAATCAAGTCTCCCTGAAGGAATTACAACATTTTTACCAGGGTTGGAGACAGGTTTTAATCAAGAAATAAAGAACTAGAATATTATACAAAGAGAAGAAGAATTCTGGGCTGGCTTACCTAGGAGAGGCTGATGTTTTATAATGGATACAAGAGGATCATTTCAACAATGGGACTTGACCACCTGGGAGAAGCCTCTGATACAATGGGAGAAATTTCTAAGACAAAAAGGTATTTGAGATTTGATTGTTGGGTACTTCAGGGTCTAAGACAAGGTTAGTCCAGGATCTCCTTAAACAAGTTCTCTGACAAACTCCAAAGACCCAACCCAAAACGCTTACTAGTGGTAAGGCCTTTGTCCTACAGGGAGAAAGATGGGGTGGGGTAATCTTGTCTTGAAGGGACAAGGACGGGGGTGAGGTCAGTTCTGCAGGGAGAAGGAGGAGGTAGAGTGACAAGTTTCCTACTGGTGTTCTAGGGTATTATCTTGAGAATAACATACTAATTTCTCACTCCACACACTTTCAGTATCTGAATACAGAGATCAGACTCATTGTCCTCTCTTCCTTCCCCTACTTTTGCCCAAGTCTTTTATTTTGGGATCTTATTTTACAAATATAAAAACTGAACCAAGAGTCAGGAAGTGATTTGTCCAAGATTACATATTGAGTTAATTGTACAACCAAGACTTATAGTGAGTCTCTTTTTCAAAAGAAAGAAAAAAAATTGTAGCCTAGATCTCTTGTTCAATAGGATCATAGATCTAGGACTAATAGGAACCTTAAAGATTACTTAGTCTGACTCTCTCATTTAACAGATGAGGAAAATGAAACTGAGGGACATTGTGACTTACTTAGGATCATACCAAGAGATAGAGGATTTCAATTTGTCAACCTGGAAAAATACAGTACCACCAAAGCAGTTACAAAAGAACAATTTTTTAGTCAGACCAAGGGAAACAATGCTCATTGTCAATGCCAAAACTGTAAGGATAAGTTTAGTGTTTTGACTTAAAATCTAAATAAGTGGTCGCCATGGGAAATCCCCAAATATGAAAAATGCCCAAGTCAGCTGGGATTTATGGAGATTTTAATTAATAAAGAAAGAAGGAATTAAGGAGAGAGAGAGAGAGAGTTAATTTAAACTGCTCTGGCTCAGGCTGAGTCAAGCAGTAGTTAAAGATCTAGGCCAAAGTGGCCTCCCTGAGGCCAAGGGACATTGATTCAGTCTTATTACTCACCACAAGACCTTCTCTAATCAAGTTCCAGTCCTCTACTGAATCTCCTGAACTCCAATTCAGAATCTCCCTCCACTCTGAACTGAATTTCTCTCCAAACTGAATCACCTCAACTGACTTTTTACCGCTTCCTTTTAAAGACATTTATGTCACCTCCCCTAAATTTTTATGTCTACCATTCACAGTAGACACTTTTTTCCAGGACTGCTCTTTCTTAGTTCTCATCTTCTTTGGTTCTCACCTTTTCTGGTTAGATTATATCTTCTGAGTACTTCACACCTCTTTGTTAAGCTTGCCTTTTGTAAGTTAGTTGACCTTTTTGTGATTAATTTAACTTTTACAGGTACTTGACACCTTTTTATATTAGATCTAAAAATAGACCTATCTTAAGGTTCTAGCTTCACTATAAGGTATGAGTAAGTGACTTTCATTGTTCAATCAGGAGTTTGCAACTTTATCTTCCCCTAAAGCACTGTCTGAATAGGGTGGAATAATTTTAAAATTCACATCAAAAGGCCACCACACAGTAATACACATAAACAACACCACAAAGAGCCAAGCTCTTGTACTCTGGGAACATTGTCTTTGGAAAAATATACCATGACCGGGAATATCTATCCTGGGAATTGAACTAAAGATTAAAGGGCTCTTATATACCCTTTGGGGAATAAAGGAAAGGAAGGACAATTGATTGGCTTACATAGAGAGAAGGGAAGGAGGAGTTCTGCCAGGGGCTGAGAGAGGCCTAGTTATAATGTGAGAAACTTCTAAGACAAAGGGGTTCTTAAGATTAGATTAGATTAGATTAGATATAGTAGCAGTAGCTATTCCTATCTAGGTTAAGATCCCTGAAGATTTATTGTTCAGTCGAGGACAAACCTTCTAATCCTATATAGGGTGATCCAGGGGTGCCTGAGGGTTTCATAAAACAACTTTTCAAACTGAATCTTTTATGTCTAATTCATTACTCTTTCAACTAAACCACACTACTTCTTGGGTATAACTTTAATTTGATGATTAATAAAATACCTATGTGTGTAAGAAATAGCTCTTCTTAAACAAAAAGTAATCACCAAAGGAAGAAGGGAATGGGAGGGAGTGAAGGGGCATTTGGAACAGGTTAAAAACAGTAGGAACAACAATGAGACCCCAAGGTGAACCCAATGCTTACTTCACATGCTTAATAGGTAATGATGAAGCTAATTAATATTATCTTCCCTCCTCTGGGCAGAACTTAGCAGCCATTTTCTGCACATGAGATGTATAGAAATGTATGTAATAGGAGAGGGGATCAAACCAAAAGGTTTTTATATAGGATTCTTCCAGAAAGACTGTGCACTTCCTAGCACTCAGTCAATGAGGAATGGAGAGAAGAGATTTCTACATGTTAGGAACAGGATTGATTGAAGACTGCTTGCTAAAATGAGTACTTTATACTCTGTCTTATATCCTGGAAGGGGCAACAAGTAAAGTCTTCATTTGATCATCCAAGGATGATCTCAAATTTTATTGATAACATGTGGAAAGTAAAAGTTAAACAAAATGAACCTGATATTTTAATTTAATACACATTTATTAGGCATCTGCCTTGTGTGGGAAACTGGTGTCAAATCTATTTCTGGAGACCCCAAGTTTGCCCCTTGCCCTTTAGGAAATTGCTTTGAGGGAAATATCTGACTGACCCTATCTCTGAACTGAACAATAGACTTTGAGGTACTTCATGATCCCAGATTAGATAAGAATAGTAGTCAATGAAGCCTTACACATTCTTGTTTAGTTTTAAAAGTTTATCAACATTGACCCTCTGACTAGAAACATCTTTTTGGAGCTAATGCAAAGCATCAGCCTCTTCCTGTCAGTCAAGCCCTGGACCCCTCCTTTCCTTGTATCCAGTGTAGAGCTAGTCAAATATTCTTTCCTGTCCTTGTTCCCCCCAAAGATACATAACCCCCCCAAGTTCTGTTACTTTTGAGAGAATCATCTTTGAAGGTGCATTTTCTCAAAAACATTGTCCCCAGATTCCCAGAGTCCTTGGTTCTATGTGGTTTTTAAGTGATTAATTCTGTGTGGTGGCTGAATATTAAGAAATTATCTCTTACCTTATTAAAGATTTGTTTTTTTCTGACTATTTTACTGGTTCTGTGTTTATCCTAGCTAACAATGGACATGGCACCAGTACATAAAGAGAAAAAGTGACCCAGTTCTTGCAGGTAAGGAAGTTATAATCTAATGGGAGAATATAAGATTTGCACACAAACAGCTATTATATAAATTGTTAACTGGTGGAGTCCTAGAAACTAAGTATAGATTTATAGAAGAATGCCAGAGTTAGAAAGGAGCTCAGTGGCTTACAAGTCCAATCCATACTCAAAAGAAATCCCTGCTATATCATACCAAGGTTTGAAGTGATTAAAGAGCACCACATCTGGAAACAATACATTTTATTTTTGGACAGTTCTATAATTGTTAAGAATTTTTTTTATGACACTGAGTGGGACAGGGTCAAGGACAGTGGAGCCCACCACTGAAAGAAGTTCACAAACATGGAGCTCAGAAGCCAAAGTAGAAGACAGCAATTTATTCTTTCACAAAAGAGACATTGCATAACTTTAGGTGCTTAAGGAATGTCAAAGTATTGAGTCTAAAAGATTCAATTTATAGGGTCTCCAATAAAAGAAACTCCTCCCTCTTCCTGTTCCCCTCCCCCCCACCTTTTGTTCTGGTCAGAAGTCATCATCTTTGACATCTTTAAAAGATGAATGAATCACTGGGTTGTAGACATCCTAGGTTGTAGATTACAAAGTCTGATGGATTATGAGTTATTCCACCCCTCAAGGTCTCTGAAATGTGAAAGGCTAAGGTTTTTGCTTTTAGAGGAGGGGGGGTGTTCTAAAAGGAAAGGAATGAATTAACATCTATGTAGGTACTTAGCACTTCTTATGAGAAAGACAGATTCTGTCCCATTCAACATGGATCTTGGTCTTTTTTAATTTGCCATCCATTAGTTCTGGTACTTTTCTCTAAGATCAGATGGGACAAATCCCTCCTCCACATGATAGTACTTCTTGAAGACAGTTATTATACCCTTAATGTTTTCTCTTCTTCGGGCTAAATAAACATTCTCAGTTGTTTCATCTGACCCACAAATGACATGCAAACACCTAGGAAAGGTCTTACAAAGAGAGATGAGAGTTTTAAGGAAGAAGAGAACTCCTTTAAAATTAGCAAAATTAAGGACAGCTTTATGTATGAGGTGACTGGAACAGGGAAAGTTATTTTCAAAGTTTGTCAATTGCTTTTGGTAAATCTGCATTATTTCCAGAACCTGGGATTCTGAAGAGCTTTTATAAATAGTATTAATAATTCCTCCCATGTTCCAAGTTCAGTTTTTATCTGGAAGAAAAAAATTCCCTTTCTAAGAAACTCAGAGACACATTTGTTATTTGAATAAGTTCTATTTTTTCACCCTGAAAATCCAAGGGTTCCACTGCAGAGGACAGTTCTTTAACCCAAAGGGCAGTGATAGCAGGATGACCATTGAAAGGAATGCTTAGTTTCTCAGAATTGCTGCCAGAGGGAGTGCAAGGAGGTTGCTGGCAGATTTGAAGAGCCATTTGCATTTGATTATTTCTCCAATATGCTAGGCAGTAGATATAAAGGAACTGCTAAAAGAGGTAAACAGATACCTTTCTTGGTCCCTCTTTTTTTATTGCTATTAAACCAAGAAGATCCCAGTCAAATCTAAAGAAAAGAAAGAGGCTAGGAAAACCTACTTAACTCTTTGTATGGCAGGATTATTTAGAATGGAAGAGTGAGGGCAAAAGGAATCATGAATGATTGAACTCAGGTAAGGGCTTCAAGACAATGCCTTTGTTTCTACCTTTCTTCTGGGTTTGGTGGTACAAGGTGTGGCAGGGCAGAGGGAGAGAGATGGAATTACAATAGCTTGTTGTCCCCTTAGGATATGTCTTGGGGAACACACTAGAATGTCAAGGGATTGTTTCCATAACAACTCCAAGTAATTTTTTGTTTCAAGAGGAGTACAAAGGAGAAGGGGGTTTCCTATATTTTTTTGAAGGGAGATTTTGAATTTGGGGAGTTGTAGTGGAGTCTGTGGAGAAGGCAGAACTCACCAGAGAGAGATTATTTATTGTTTATAGATTCCTGTGTGTCCTTTATGTCACATTTTGGTTTTGTTGTTTTCATTTTCTGCAGGGTAAAATAAAACCTGTCCTGCACTTGATATGCCTTGAAGTGTTTTCAGGGATGGGGTGGGGGGAGCAGCACACACATCTATGAAGACCTAAATACAACCTTTATTCTGAAATTTCCCAGAGAGAACTCTGGGTGGGGGCAAAATGTGCCAAAGAGATATAAATTTTTTGGACCAATGCCAAGATAGCATCAAATCCATGTAGTCTTTGAAGCTGTGCTACACCATGGATTACATTGAAATTACATGACCTTCTATAAGCCATGATCATAAATGAAAATAATGTAGAGAAAAGTTCAAAAGTGCATGAAAGGCTCAAAATCATATTGAAGTTCAGAGAAGGGAGAGATGATGTCTCGCCTTGTTGGCAGGGAGCGGGAAGAGGCCATAAAGGTTTCATAGAATAGTATAAGCAAAGGCATTGTGGTGGTAAAGCATGGGATGTTCACAGGATCATAAAGATGTAAGCAATCTTGGAGGCTATTGAGTTCACTTTCTTATTTAACAAAAGAGGACACTGAGGTCCTGAAAGTGGTGACTTGTTGAAGGTGGCCAAGTGAATTTGAACCCAGGTTTTCTCATTTTGAATCTATTGTTTGCTGGGTTTTTTTTTTTGCTTGTTTGTTTTTTGTTTTTCCCCACAGTCCCACAGTGTTAAGAGAAAGATGAGTGTTCCTGGATGATTTGGTATGTAATAGGGAGTTTTATTAGGTAAAACTTCTAGAAAGACAGAGGTTGGGGTCATGTTGTAAAAAGGCTTTCAATGCCAACCACAAGGTACAAACCCCATGAGACAGGAGTCAACCCATTCTGTTCATACATAGAGCTGGCCTGTGGCATCCTTAAGTCCAGGGGCCACACAAATGGGTTACAGTGATGTATGGTTTTGTGAGAGGAGTCAATATGCACTTGATAAAGAGCAAACCTAAGCAGAGGCTGCTGAATGCAGACAGAGTTTTAATGCTTATCTAATGGAGAGCTTATTGGAAAAGTGCCAACATGTGGCTGGAATCAGGAGCCCAGGGCCCTGAGCAGAACATCACAGAGATGGAGATAAGGCAGGATAGGACTGAATTAGCATGCTTGGGATAGGAAGGCCTTTGAAGAAATGTTTTCTTTCTGGGTGGTTTGGGTATAAGCAGGAAGCCTAATTTCTTCTTCCCCTTAGGGGGTCTGTGTATATTAAGGTGCCATCCTGGTTGCATGTTTATATGTGGGTTTCCCCCCTACCCCTCAGCTTTCATTATATTTTCAGGCTTCATTCAATGCATTTAAAAAAAAAAAACATTGAGCAATGCTGATCCATTTTAGTACTTAAGAGCACATCATTAAAGGTATTTGTCCTTGGTTTCTAAGGCTTATGGTGAAAGGAGGAGTTTAGGAATAAAGAACTTTACCCACACATCGAAAACTTTAAAATATAATGGCATTTCTGAAAAGAGAGAGAACATTTGTTTATTTGATTAGTAATAGCTAGTAGATTAAAAAAAAATTAATTCCCTTTTTGCCTAATACTAAGTATAAGGAGAGGGAGAACAGGACTTATCATTTTATTCATTTAGAAAAATCCCACATGAGAAAATTAAAATATGGACAATGCAGGTCAACTCTTAGGTGATTAAATGACTTACCTAAGCTAGTATAGAGGAAAGGTAGAACTTTAACACAGGTCTTTCTGGCTTCAAGGCCATCTGCTTATTCACTAAGCTTGCCTACCACTAATAAAAAATAGCTGGTGATTTAATAGTTTTTTGGTTCCCCAGATATTGACTCACATTATTTCCTTTCGTGGTCATAACAGTTCTGTGAAAGAAGAGGTGTAAATACTTATCATTTATGTTTTACAGATGTTTAAGGGGAATGGGGAGCCAGATAACATGGCTAGGAAGTGCTCAAGTTAGTGCTAGAATCTAGGCCTTCTGAGTCTAGGTCTAGTGTTTCTTTTCTCTCTTCATGCTGGTTCTCTTGAGGAATTCAAGGGTGCACTGAAATGTGAAGCAGCAAACTGAGAAAGATGCCTGGTTTGTGGAACATGTGGATAAATGTCTGCTGGAGGCAAAGTGATTCTTGAAAGTAGGAAGTGCAGTTTAATTAAAAGCTTTGCCTTTTATATCTGTTCATTTGATTGTGTATTTTAATGAAATTTTCTGATAAAGGACATCATTAATTTATATGCCTACCTCCCAATATGGTCTCTTATATTTGCTTTCACTATAATGATTTTTTATTCCAATTTCACTCACCTGATTAAGCAATATCAGACATCCTGGGTTTATTTCAGTTGGTGGCAGCAAAACATTCCTCTCTTTAATGCTATTGTTATTCTATCCATAATATAAAGTATTGTATGTATGTGTCCATATGGTCAGATAGGTCCTACCCAGATGTGGAGAACCACTTTAGGGCATTAAAGAACATTGCAGCTATTGGTTCTGAATAAAAAGAATGAGCAAATGTCTGGTAGTGTGGAACAAAGTCCAAGTTCTTTGCCTTTCATAGTTCTCAAAGCCTGCATATTTCATAGCGTCATTTTGTCATGCTTATCAGAATACAGGCAGGTAAAGACATTTAAATTTCCAACAATCTCCTTCAAAGAAAATTGATGCTCTATTTCTTTTCTAATGCTATTTAGCAAATTTTAAATTTAAACTGGATATCTTATATATATCTTCAACTTAACCTCTCCAAAAAGGAGCACATTATCCTTTTCTCCAAACCTCCCACTCTCCCTAACTTTCCTATTACTGTCAAGGGTGCCATCTTCCCAGTCACTCAGGTCTGCATCCAAGAGAGCATGCTTGCTTCTTGTTCTCTCTCACTACCTCCATATTCAGTGTTATCGAGTTTTATTAATGCTAGCCCTCTGCCACTAAATTGGTCCATACCATCATCACCTTAATCCTGTACTTTTGTAGTAACCTAATGGTTGGTTTCCCTTCCTTGAATCTTTCTTCATTTCATTGCATCCTCCACTCAAATGTCAAATTAATCTTCCTAAAGGATAGTTCTGATCATGTTCCTCCCCTTCCCTCCCTATTCAATAATCCTTAGTAGTTTTAATCACATCTAAAATGAAACATAAAATCCTGTTTGGCATTCGAAATTCCTTCCTAAACTGAACTTGTCTTACCTTTCCCATTTTCTTAAACCCTACTTCTTTCCAGCCAACCTGCTTTAGGATTCAGTGACACTGGTCTCCTTGCTACTCCTCATACAAGATACTCCATCTTCTGACTTGGTGCATTTTAATCAACTCTTCCCCTTGCATGATGTTCTCCCTTCTTATTTTCATCTCTTGGTCTTTTGGTTTCCTTCAAATCCTAGCTAAAATCCCATATACTATAATTTTTTTTTTACTTATCCTTAATGTTATTGCTTTCCCTCTGTTGATTATCTTCAATTTATTCATATATAACTTGTCTGTGCATAATCATTTGCATGTAGTATCTGCAATTGGATTGTGAGCTTAGTGAGAAAGGACTGTTTTTTTCCCTTTCTTGAATCCTCAGCACTTAGTTTGTGGTGCTTAATAAATGTTTATTCCCTTATTGACTTGATAAGAGTCAATTATTCTTTTATCAAATGTAAATTTGATAAAATGTGAACCTGCATAACTATGTACATATCACAAAACCTTCTTCCATGCTGACAAATACTCAGAAACTTGTGATCTTATCAACAAAAACCACCACCACAACAATAATTACAACTAGCATATTTATAGTACCCTATGGTTTGCAAAGCAATATTTATATGTCTATATATGTTATCCTCATAACAACAAAAATGTGCTAGTACTACCACATTTAACAGATGAGGAAACTGAGGCTAAGAAAGTTTAACTGAATTGACCAGGGTCATGGATCTAGTTATTATTTGAAGCATGATATGGATTCAAATCTTTATTCCAACTCTATCCCGCTCTTTGCTCTGCTGCATCATGTAGCTATTTCTTGCACTGATGCAGATTAAACTGTACCCATGCCTGTTCATCTTGTATGACTCTTACAATACATTTTCCTCAGGAGGTATTCCAAATGTGATAGGGAACTTCCTCACTTTCTCTTGGCATGCTTTTTATCATCTACCAGATCATAACTTTTTTTTTTAATTAAAAAAATGGTGGCTTCCATTATATTACTTCTCCTTTGAAATTCCTATTTGTAATGTGTTGAAAACTACACAAACCTACCATTTACTTTTTAATTGCATTTTGGGATCTTCAAATTCTGTTTTTTGGAGACTTTAATGTTCCATGACTTTTAGCCATAAGACCTTACTGGAAGAACACTAGCATTAATGAGATGAACTTTATAGATTATAATGTCCAAACCATTTGACCTAGAGATCCCCAAACGAGGCATATATCACAAGGAGGCCAAAGGTAGAGATAAAAGCCTTATATACACCAAAATATCATTAGCAACATTTTTGACCTTAGCACGGAACTGGTTTTCAAACTATTAAGGAATGAATTAAAATGTGGTACATGAATACAATTTAATAATACTGTGCCTTAAGAAAGGGTAAAAAATGAAGACATTAGAGAAACACAGGAAGATATATGTACTAATGAAATGTGAAATAAGCAGAACTAGGAAAGTAATTTATACAGCTACAGCAATGGAAATGGAAATTGTAAAATGAAGCAAGAAAAAACAAAACAAAACTAAATACTAGACTGTGAGTCTATAATGATCAATCTCAGCTCTGAAGAAAAGTTGAGAAAAATGTATTGAGCCCTGGAGAGTCTTAACCCGAGGGCTTTTTTCGGTTCTCTAAGGCATTTTGCTGTGAGCTACCCCCTCTCCCCAAGCTTCACAACACCCTAGCTCCACGTTTCCTCAGCTGCCTAGGGTTCTGAGTTGTTTCTCTTAGAGGTAAGTCTGTGTCGAACTCAGCCAGCCTCCCTCCTAGAACTTAGAAGTTGGTCCTATGCTTGCTTGGACTTTGGAAAGGGACGTAAAGTGGGGGAGGGGGAGTGCACCCTTTAGTGGGGGAAATTTCACCCCTTTTTAGCGTGGGAATGCCCTCACTTAGCCTACCTTCAGAGCTGTGTCCTACAGTGGAACTCCGCTCCTTTGATTTTGGTTTTGTCTATTTGAGGCACTCTGTCTCGATAGGTTGAGAGGAGAGTTAGAGTCATGCTCTTGACCTTGAAGTCTGGTATACTTTTCAATAATCATTTTCTGACATTTTGAAATCCATGTTCTATCCCTCCATACCACCCTTTCTTGTCCCCAAGATGGCAGGTAATATGTTATTGGTTTCATATGTATTATTTATATAACATATATGTCCACATTCATTGTATTGTGAAAGAAGACACGTCACTTACACTAGAGAAAAATCCACAGAGGGAATAATGTAAAGGCCAACATGCTTTGATTGCATTCAGTCTCAGTCAGTTCTTTCTAGAGTAGTGGACAGCCTTTTTTTGTCATGAGTCTCCTGGAGTTGTCCTGCTTCCTTGCATTTCCGAAGGGAGTTGTCATTCACAGTTGATCATTGTACTTTATTGCTATTTACAACATGCACCTGATTCATCTTACTTCACTTTGCATCACTTCATATAAGTCTTTCTAAGTTGTGTGTGTGTGTGTGTGTGTGTGTGTGTGTGTATGTGTGTGTGTGATTATCTTATTGGTTATTTCTTATGGCACAATAATATTCCATTACAAGCATATACCACAGCTTCTTCAGCCATTCTACAATGGACATCCCTCCAGTTTCTAATTCTTTGCCATCACAAAAAGAGCTGCTATAAACATTTTGGTGCAAATAGAACCTTCCCCCCGGCTTTGATATCTTTGGTATAAAGACTTAGTAGTGGTAATGCTAGGTAATAGGTATGCACAATTTTATGGCCCTTTGAATATGGTTCAAAATTGCTGTCCAGAATGATTGGATCAGTTCACAACTCCACCTATAGTATGTTAGTATCCCAATTTTCCATATCCCTTCCAACATTTATCATTCCCCCCCCCTTTTTTTGCCATATTAGTCATTCTTATAGGTGTGCATGAGGTGGCACCTTAGATTTGTTTTAATTTCTTCATTTAAGAATTTCCTGTTCATATCCTTTGACCACTTGTCAATTGGAGAATGCTTTATATTCTTTTAAATTCAAATCAGTTCTCTCTATATATGAGAAATGAGGCCTTTGTCAGAGAAATGCTATGAATTTTTTTCCAGTTTTTTTTTGTTGCCCCCTTCTAATCTTGGTTGCATTGGTTTTGCCTGTGCAAATAATTTTAAATTTAATATAGTCAATTTTTAAATTTTATATCTCATAATATTCCCTGCTTGTTTGGATATAAATTCTTCCCTATCCATAAGGTAAACTATTCTATACTTCTCTACTTTTTATGGTTTCATGCTAATATACTTTTTAAGCATGTCCGCCATGGATGCATTCAAAATTTTGTAGAGATAGGAAAATAATCATATATATTGGTAATTAAATGGATGAGAGTCAAACAAGATATGTGCTTAATCACAAAGTGTGATAATTCAAAAATAAAATAAAGCAAATCAATTTTTAGTGCTTTCAAAATTCTTTTTAATTTTAATATGAATTTTCTCTGCATATACTTGTATTGTGCTTGCAACTTCTTTCCTCATTTAATTTTTTTCAGTGTTACTTGTTTCCTCTAGAACTATCTACATTATATAGTGGCTCCATTGAACTTGATAGTAGAAAGATTTTGTTTTAAAAATTGGGGGAGATTGATAATAATATCTTTTAAAATTTTTGTGGTCTGAGAAGGTGACAATGTTTATAATCTGAGTTCAGGCTGTGTGGCCCTTAGAAAGTCACTTAACCCATGCCCCAGTTTCTCTATCTGTAAGATGAAGCTTATTATGGTACTACACCTACCTCCCTGGGTTCTTTTGAAGATAAAATGAGACTGTATTTTAAATCATTTTTGCAAATTTTAGAGTGCTAAATAAAATCCAAAGAGTATATTGTTTTCCTTCTAAGATTTTATACATGATTTCATACTACACAATGGCTACCACACTTTTCTTTTTTGTTAAGTGAGTTAAGTATTTACTGAATAAGATCCTTTTGGAAGTTATGCATTTTTCTTGGAAACTGATTTACACCAGCTAATTTTTTAAATGAAATTTTTGTCTTTTGAATCACAGGAGCTTTCCTCTGACAAATCACCATTTTGGGGATTAATAATTCACTTAAATATGTCAGATTAAAATTAAGGTGCATATAATCTTGAGACTTCCGGGTAATCATGGCTGCAATCTAGACGCCACAGGCTTCCTCTCCCCGGCACCGAACAAAATAGACTACATCAAAGGAGCATAAAAATCACCTTTGGAGGAACAGAAGGACACCCCAGTACTCCCAGTACTCCACAGAGGCGAAGGTACGTGGGGCTTGAACATTTCCACACTATAATAAGGAGGAAAAGCTTGCACAGAAAAGTGAACTGAGCCGCCCTTCCCCCACCCCACCTCCCCCACCAAACCAGAGTGAGCTACCTGAGCGCTCACCAGGACAGCGAGTGAGTGGGGAACGTCTCTGTCTGGGGGGGGGGCACTCTAGGGTCCTTGGGATCTAGGGACTGCCAGGAAAAAATGTCTCAGGGTGGTTTCACTGGAGAATCTGGCGCTGATTATGGCGGTCAGCGGAGCTGTACTTGGGGAGGCTGTGTTGAACATCTCTTCGGAGCTAAACACCAGGGGCAGACCACACGTTGATTATCTGGGTGGAGCTGAACACCTGGGCAGTGTGGCTGTGATCAGGGACCCAGTGCTCTAAGAAACCTCGGAGGCTGGGAAGAACTAGTCTGAAGCAACCTAAATTCACAGAAAAACCGCCCGTATAACCCAGACCCCAGACTAAAAAGGAAAGGGGAATAAAACCACCAAAGGGATGGCTCACATGGCCCAAAATCAAGCCTCCAGGAAGAAAGGGAAAAAAGTGACTATTAAAAACTTTTATGGTGGAAGTACCCAAGGAAAAAAGAATGAGGAAGAAATCCAAAAAAAATCAGAACATGCTTCCCAAAATGGAAACTATCAACAAGCTCTGGAAGATCTCAAACTGGAACTTATCCAAAAGATGGAAACCTTCTGGAAAGAAAAATAGGAGAAAGAGATCAGCAGTCTGACAGATAAGACTGCTCAATTGGAAAAAGAACTCAAAGGATCCAATAGAAGGGCAGAAAAGGCTGAAAAGCAAAACCAGTTCCTAACGACCAGAATTAAGCAGCTCGAGGAAAGTGAGATCATAAAACAGCAAGAATCAATAAAGCAAACCCCAAAAATTAATGAATTAGAAGAAAACATAAAATATCTCACTGAGAAGGTCA
Source organism: Monodelphis domestica (assembly GCF_027887165.1). Taxonomy (NCBI): domain Eukaryota; kingdom Metazoa; phylum Chordata; class Mammalia; order Didelphimorphia; family Didelphidae; genus Monodelphis; species Monodelphis domestica. The sequence goes on from NC_077227.1 coordinate 496,571,890, forward strand.
CAGATTTGGAAAACAGAGGGAGAAGAGAAAACCTCCAAATTATTGGTCTCCCAGAAAAACCAGAGATAAACAATAAACTCAATATTATTCTAGAGGAGATTATAAAAGAAAATTGCCCTCATATTCTGGAGCAAGGGGGCAAAATAGAAATAGAAAGGATTCATAGAACACCTTCTATACTAAATCCCCAAAAGACAACCCCTAGGAATGTAATTGCCAAATTCAAGAGCTTCCAAGTAAAGGAGAAAATCCTACAAGAAGCCAAGAAGAGGAGCTTCAGATATAAGGGGGCTCCCATAAGGATCACACAGGACTTAGCGGCTAACACACTAAGAGACCGCAAAGCATGGAACACGATATTTAGAAAGTCAAGAGAGCTGGGTCTCCAACCAAGAATCAACTACCCAGAAAAACTGACTATATACTTCCAGGGGAAAGTATGGGCATTCAACAAAATAGAAGATTTCCAAGCATTTGCTAAGAAAAGACCAGAGCTCCGTGGAAAGTTCTATATCCAAGCACAGAAAGCAAGAGAAACATGAAAAGGTAAATATGAAAGAAAGGGAAAAAGAGATAAATCTTATCTTTTTCTTTAAGTCAAACTCTCTTCTATAAGGACTACATTTACATCAAATTATATATATTAATATGTGGAGAAAATGTTTTGTGTAACTCTCATATATTGTAGCATCATAAGAGTAGTTAGAAGAAACATGCATAGGGAAAGATTGGGGCATTAAGAAGATTTGGGGAAAGTGGGGGCAAAGAAAGGAAAAGGGAGGGGGGAACTGTCAATAATACTACGATTAACTTCAAGAAATAGGGAGGGACTCAATAGAATAATCTTTCCCATATGAAGATACACATGGGAAGGGGATGGGAAGAACTCTCATATGAGAAGGAGAGGAAGAGAGCGTGATGTGGAATTAATTAAACCTTACTCTCAGTGAAAGCAAATCTGAGAGGGAAGAACATCAAGATCCAGTGGGATCCTGAATTCTATCTTATCCATTAGGGCAAGAAAGAAAGGAAAATTAAGGAGGGGGAGAGGGGAGGGAGTATAAAAAGGGAGGGAAGGAGAGGGGGGAGGGGAAGGGAGCATAAAAAGGGGGGGCTAGAAAGGGAAGCATCTCAAGGGAGGGGACTAGGGGGACTGACCTAAAGTAAATCACTGGTTCACAAGGAGATAGCTAAAGAAGAAAGTTCAGAACAAGGGGAAGATATCAAAATGCCAGCAAATCCACAAATGACAATCATAACTTTGAATGTGAATGGGATGAACTCACCCATAAAATGTAGTCAAATAGCAGATTGGATTAGAACCCAAAACCCTACCATATATTGTCTTCAAGAAACACATATGAGATGGGTGGACATTCACAAGGTTAGAATTAAAGGTTGGAGTAAGACCTTTTGGGCCTCAACTGATAGAAAGAAGGCAGGAGTTGCAATCATGATATCTGACAAAGCCAAAGCACAAATAGACCTGATCAAAAGGGATAGGGAAGGTAAATATATTCTGCTAAAAGGGAGTATAGACAATGAGGAAATATCACTAATCAACATGTATGCACCAAATGGTATAGCATCCAAATTTTTAATAGAGAAACTAGGAGAATTGAAGGAGGAAATAGACATTAAAACCATATTAGTGGGAGACTTGAACCAACCACTATCAAATTTAGATAAATCAAACCAAAAAATAAATAAGAAAGAGGTAAAAGAGGTGAATGAAATCTTAGAAAAATTAGAGTTAATAGAAATATGGAGAAAAATAAATAGGGACAAAAAAGAATACACCTTCTTTTCAGCACCACATGGCACATTCACAAAAATAGATCATACACTAGGTCATAAAAACATGGCACTCAAATGCAGAAAAGCAGAAATAATAACTGCAGCCTTTTCAGATCACAAGGCAATAAAAATATTGATTGGCAAGGGTACATGGAGACCCAAATCAAAAATTAATTGGAAATTAAATAACATGATACTCCAAAATCGGATAGTTAGAGAAGAAATCATAGAAACAATTAACAATTTTGTTGAAGAAAATGACAAAGGCTAAACATCCTTTCAAACCTTATGGGATGCAGCCAAGGCAGTACTTAGAGGAAAATTCATACCCCTGAGTGCATATATTAACAAATTAGGGAGGACAGAGACCAAGGAATTGGAAATGCAAATCAAAAAACTTGAGAATGAACAAATTAAAAACCCCCAGAAGAAAACCATACTAGAGATCCTAAAAATTAAGGGAGAAATTAATAAAATAGAAAGTTACAGAACTTTTGGGACAAAAATCCACTATTTCATAAAAACTGCTGGGAAAATTGGAGGACAGTGTGGGAAAGATTAGGCTTAGATCAACACCTCGCACCCTACACCAAGATAAATTCAAAATGGGTGAATGACTTGAACATAAAGAAGGAAACTATAAGAAAATTAGGCGAACACAGAATAGTATACATGTCAGACCTTTGGGAAGGGAAATACTTCAAAACCAAGCAAGAATTAGAAAGAGTTACAAAAAGCAAAATAAATAATCTGGATTACAGCAAATTAAAAAGTTTTTGTACAAACAAAACCAATGTAACCAAAATCAGAAGGGTAGCAACAAATTGGGAAACAATCTTCATAAAAACCTCTGACCAAGGTTTAATTACTCAAATTTATAAAGAACTAAATCTATTGTACAAAAAATCAAGCCATTCTCCAATTGACAAATGGGCAAGGGACATGAACAGGCAGTTCGCAGCCACAGAAATCAAAACGATTAATAAGCACATGAAAAAGTGCTCTACATCTCTTCTAATCAGAGAGATGCAAATCAAAACAACTCTGAGGTATCACCTCTCACCTAGCAGATTGACTAACATGACAGCTATGGAAAGTAATGAATGCTGGAGGGGATGTGGCAAAGTGGGGACATTAATTCATTGCTTGTGGAGTTGTGAATTGATCCAACCATTCTGGAGGGCAATTTGGAACTATGCCCAAAGGGCGATAAAAGACTGTCTGTCCTTTGATCCAGCCATAACACTGCTGGGTCTGTACCCCAAAGAGATAATGGACAAAAAGACTTGTACAAAAATATTCATAGCTGTGCTCTTTGTGGTGGCTAAAAATTGGAAAATGAGGGGATGCCCTTCAATTGGAGAATGGCTGAGCAAATTGTGGTATATGTTGGTGATGGAATACTATTGTGCTCAAAGGAATAATGAAGTGGAGGAATTCCATGGAGACTGGAACAACCTCCAGGAAGTGATGCAAAGCGAGAGGAGCAGAACCAGGAAAACATTGTACACAGAGACTGATACATTGTGGTACAATCGAAGGTGATGGACTTCTCCATTAGTATCAATGCAATGTCCCTGAACAATCTGGAGGGATCTAAAAAATACTATCCACAAGCAGAGGATAAACTGTGGGAGTAAAAACACTGATGAAAAGCAACTGCTTGACTACAGGGTTGGAGGGGATAAGACTGAGGAGAGACTCTAAATGAACACTATAATGCAAATTCCAACAACAGGGAAATGGGTTCGTGTCAAGAACACATGTGATAACCAGTGGAATCGTGCATCGGCTATGGGAGAGGGAAAGGCGGGGGGGGGGGGAGGGGAGGAAAAGAAAATGATCTTTGTTTCCAGTGAGTAATGTATGAAAACGACCAAATAAAATAATGTTTAAAAAAAAAGATGCATATAATCTCTTTATTTTATCTTAAATTTTTTCTGTTTTTTATTTTAATTATTACACTAAAATGTTAATCATCTTAACTATAAAGATTGATTCATATTTGACTCTTACATTGATAATAAATAATTTTCTTTCAAAATGAAATCAATGATTTCTTTTGAATATATGATGTTCACTGTTCAATGTGTTATACCTTCTAAATATTTCTTGATGAAAGTATTCAAAACATAAAAAATATAAGACTTCTGGGTAATACATAGTTCTTTGATATCTTTCAATCTTTTCTCCTGAAACACATTTTCAAATGTACTTTTTGACTCAACTCCCTTATGCCCACTTTTGCATTGAAATCATCAGGTACAAAAATGCTTTGCTTTGTTTTGTAGGGTCTTATAAATTCTCTAGAGGATTTATACACCCTATATTGTCTGCAACAGATGTTGTTACATAAGCTACAATTATTTTTATGGTGATCTTTTTGCAAATGCTTATCATGAGCTTTGCAAAATGAGATATCCAACTGTCCTATGAAATGATGATTCTTATTGTCTTTGGATACACAGTAAAATCAAAGCCCCCAATTAAAAAAAACAAACAAACTTGTTAGCCATTCTTCCATGCAATTTCCTTATTCTGTGTTCTTTATTATGAGAATACAAATATTGTCCATTAATTATTGACTAGAAGAAAATCTTATATTTAGAGTATCAACAAATAAATTTATGTTCACAGTAAAAAACTCCAATATTTCAATGTTTCCTTATATCATTCCTACAGGAAGCCTGTTTTCTCAAGTTGTCCAGCAATGTGCACTGAAACTCCTCCGTGCCTGCTCATCCTATAGGTCTCTTATTTTATGCCCTTCCATAGGTTTGCAAATGTCCTAAAGGCCTTTTTCAAATTCTCATGATATTGTGAAAGTACAAAATACTTTCTGGTTATCAGCTTGTCATCCCTTTCCTAACCCTAATTCTAATCCTAACCTTGTAAAAACTCTTGTTCTTCAAAGGTTTCCATTAGTTATACATGGCATCTTGTTCATATCTACTATGTATCACTCAGTTGTTCTTTATGATATTAATTCATAATTCTTCCAAGACTGTTATATTTTGTTTTGTTGCTATATAGTGAAACAAGCAAAGCAAAAAGTTAGTGTTTAAAATATGGACTTTAGTTTTAATGGAAACTTAAGATCTTTAAAAGCTTTTCAGGAAATCTCTTTTCCTCTCTTTCTCTTGGCCAACTGCGGGCCCAACTCATTTTCCATTTGCACTGTGTGTCGTAGATACACTTACTGATCTCTATATCTTCTCCATACATATCCATGTTGAAATATTGGCAAACAATAATATACTTGCTCTTTCCTGTTCATATGATCCATTGAAAATCTTTTTAGTGTTGACAAAACACTTTCAGGAGGCTCTGCAATGGTTTGTATCTTGATATCAGCATAATAGAATCTACAAATAGGACCATCTAGAGGTTATATGTCATGATGCTTGAAGAATCTCTCTTTAACTTGGAATTTGTGCTTTAACATTTCTATCACAGTTGTGAACACTTTTGGACAGCATTTATCTCTATGTTTTATTCTGCACTTGATATTTATACCTCAGTGATTGTTCTACATGGTCATTGCTTGGTTGTCAATTGTAAAGGATATTGAATGATCTTTATGTATGGATCAGGGATACCTTATTGTGAAGCCTTGGAAGCTGGCATTTTGCTCTATGAAATCATATGCTATTTTATAATCAACAAATAATCACCATGGGATCTTATGTTTCTTACAGCTTTCAGTTAATTATGAAATAGTAATAATATGTTTCATTGCAACTAGGGTAGTGGATAGAGCACTGGGTATGGAATCAGAAAGACTCATTATCCTAAGTTCAAATCTGGCCTCAAATACTTACTATCTATGTGACTCTGGGAAAGACACTTAACTCAGTTTGCTCATCTTTAAATGAGCTGGAGAAGGAAATGGCAAGCCACTCAAGTGTCTTTTCCAAGAATATCCCAAATGGGGTCACAAAGAATCAGATATGGCTAACATGATTGAACAACAAGAGTAAAGTATTTATCTACTTCTTCCCTACTCTCATCAAAGATACACTCAATTCTTGTGCAAATAATTCTAATAAATATATTGCATATAAAGAGAGAGAAGGCATGTAGATCAAAAGTTATTTATTTTTGCCTTTTCCTATATTAATAAGGGATGAGAAGTGTTCTTTCAAATTCCTTGTATATTAATTGATGAATGTCTCCTCAGCTGAAATACCTGTGGCACATGTCTCTTCTATAAACATTTGATCTAATTTGGCTGATTATCCCATCTTTGGTTTCCTTTGTCTCATTTCTCTTTCTTCTAAAACCATATCTGGAGCAGTGTTTTTGAATTCTTATTTAGTTTATTCACTCTCCTTAATGTATTAAAGAGCATTTTAAAATAATATTGCAACTGTTTTTTTGTTGAAGTACCTAATAGCATCCTCACCACCTTAGTTATTTTTAATTCCCTATCCTATGGGGACTAGTAATTTTTCTTTTAAAGGTATTGAAACAGTCCTCAAGACTTAACAGTGCAGGATATCAAGATTTTAACCAATGATATAATTTCCTGATGGTCTGCTCATGAAATCTAACATAGAAGTAGTCAGAAGATCCTCTCTTAGGTTTTGCACACATGCTCAAATAACCAAAGCAGAAGCAGGGAAATTCTAGTCAACAGAATCAATACTGTATCCTTGCTGAATATACTTTCTAGAACTTCCATTATTAACTACCAACTAGTCTATGAGTGTCTCATTCTATTCTAATCTTGGACTTGAATTACTGGACCTGAATTTATCAAGTTTGTCCTCCAAGTATTGTCCTTCCATTTTCATCCTTCAATGCTCTTGGATAATTTGATTTTGTTAAAAATCTTGCTAAGCTTTCTTTAAAATATTTTATCCCTTTATTGCTTTTCTTATAATAGTCCGTCATTTTTTTGGGTAAGACTTTATAAACAAGTTTATATTCTAAACTAGTTTTGCCTCTGACAGTCATCTTTCTCCATTTGTCAATTAAATAATTTACTTGCTGAGAGAATGTCTTTCTGGGGTCTTTTTGTTCTCTTTGCATCAATTAATTTTCAAAGGTTTAACATTTGTATAAAATTACAATGGGTCAATGCAAATTCTATTATTCATTTTCCCATTTTGATGATGTATACATTTATTTAAATATTAAAAGATTTAATTGTCAATATTATGTCATATCTTTTTCTCATAATTCTTTTTTTTCTTGTTTTTTTTCCTTCTAATTTTGATTTTTATTGTCCTACTGGACATAGGCAGCTGATTCAGGTAAAAGTCCTGTTATCAATAAGAAGTCCATTTCTGTTTGTTAAAATATCAATTCATTTTTCTGATTTTATTTAATGCTCCTTATTTCTAGCACAAATAAATTATTTTTTCCTGAAGAAAGGATTCATAATATAAAGATATGAGGTTTCTGTGGAATCTTTCTCTTTGACCTTATTCATTCATTCTTTCTGACCAATGTTTTACGTCTATGTATCTCCAGGCCTCCTCTTTCCCCATCTTTGTATTGAATTCACTGAATAGAGTGAATGTTGATTTAATTCAAGGGCATAATCAGTTTAAAGAACTTCTCTACCATTTTGTCCTCACCAATTATTGTAACCTAAGTGACAATTATTTCCAGGTGGTTTTTTCAAATATTTATTATTGTATTATGATATAGTATGATTTAATGTCCCACAAAATAATGTCTCATTTTGCCTTTAGACTTACAATAAAATCCACTCTGACTACTCCTTTCTTTACATCTCCAAGGAACATATGAACTATCTCTCTGTGTAATTGTAACTTACTTCCTTCTAATTTTGTTTATGGTAAGAATGTCAATGTTTGATATAATTTAGTTTTTATAGCATGATATCCCCTAATTGGCCATTGAAAAAGGATTCCACGTTGAGTGTTCCAGTAGGCAAATGATATATTGCCAAAACATTTTGCAATTCTTAATATTGTATGCTCCTTTTTTGCATTAATTTTCCACTGCTACTAGAGAAGTAGTATGCACTGAGGGACCTTTGGTATTTTTCTTTTCATAAAATTCTACTGTGATCCTTCCTTGTCACATGAAGGTGACTCTGGGCTCTTGAATGATAAACTCTAGAACATTCTAGTATTTTGAAATATTGTTAATGAAGGTGATAAGAAAAGGGGGATCTGATAGAAGAAAGGGTAAATTGGGGGAGGAAGTAATCAGATCACTTTTGAGGTTGGACAGAATGAAAGGAGAGAGAACAGGATAAACGGGGAAATAGGATGGAGAATAATTAACAGTAATCAAAATGATAAAAATTATGTCTATGTAATAAAGGTCCCATTTTTTAAATACATGTAACAATGAGCTAAATGTATAAGAATATAAGTCATTTCCCAATTGACAAATGATCAATAGATACTAACAGACAATTCTCAGAAAAAAATGATTAAAGCCACTTATATTTATGTGAATAAATGTCCTAAATCACTCTTAATCAGAGAAATGCAAATTTAAACAACTCACAGGTACTACTTCACATCTATCTTATTGGCTGTTATGATAGAAAAGGAAAATGACAAAAGTTGTTGAGGATTTAGGAAAATCGAGACATTAATGCACTCTTGGGGGAGTTGTGAACTGACTACCATTCTGCAGATCAGTTTAGAACTATACCCTAAGGGCTATACAATTTTTCATATGTTTTGACACAGCTATACCAATACTAGGTTTGTATCTCAAAGGATAATAAAGAAAAAGGAAAGAGACTTTTATGCAAAAAAAAAATTAAAGCAACTCTCTTTGTGGGGAAAGAATTGGAAAGTGAGGTAATACCCATCAGTTGAGGAATGGCTGAGTAAGTTGTAGTATATAATTATAATGGAATACTATTGTGCTCTAAGAAATGATAATTGGGAGTATTTCAGAAAAACCTGGACTTAAATGAATTGATGGAGTGTAAAGTAAGTAGAAACAGGAGTAAAGGAAGTAGAAACATTGTACACAGTAATAGCAGTATTGTGGGAAGAACAACTGTGAATAACTTAGCTATTTTCATCAACATGATGATCCAAAACAATTTCAAAGGACTCATGGTGAAAAATGCTGCTTGATTCCAGAGATTGAAATGATAGAGTCTGTATCTAGATCAAAGAATACTTTTTAAAATTTTCCTTCTTAACTTTTAAAAAATTGTTCCTTCCACAAGAGGCTTAGTAGGGAAAATATTTTACATGATTATACATGTAAAATCCATATTAGATTATTACCATCTCAGTTTGGGAGAGAGGAGAAAAGGAGAGAATTCAAAACTCCAAATTAAAAAAAAAGTTAAAAACTTTTTACATGTAATTTTGGAAAATATCAAATAGTAAGAAAAGGTTGCAAATGTGGCCCTTATAATAGACTGGTACCTAGAGGTACATTACCAGTAAACTGGTATATTTTTTTTTCAGTTGAAATCCATGATGTAAAGACTAATATAAAAGAGATGTTAGTCAGTAATCATTTATTAGGAACCTACTATTTCTTAGGCATTGTACAATGTGTCAGGGATACAAAGAAAGATAAGTCAGTCTCTACCCTTGAGGAGCTCAAAATCTATGGGGTGAGGGTGACAAGCAAACAGTATGTACAAACAGGGCATAAAGAGACACTGTTGATCCTAATGAAATAATTAAATGAAGGAAGGCACTAAAATCGAGGGGTTGGGAAAGACTTCCTATAGGTCAGATTTTAGCTGGGACTTGAAGGAGCTCAAGGAAACCAGGAGGTAGAAATGAAAACAGAGAACATGGTAGGTTTGGAGAAAAGCTACCTCCCCCACCCCCAATGCCTGGAACCAAGAAATAAAGTTCTAGTTTGTAAAACAATAAGGAGATCAGTATCACTGGACTGAAAAATATAATGAATAAGATATAAGAAGATCAGAAGGGTGGGGGTAGGAGAATGGGCTTTGAAGGGCTTTGGATCCCAAATAGAGGGTATTAAATTTGATCCTGGGTGTGAGAGGGAGTCACTGGAATTTTATTTTAGTGTGATGAAATAGGTAGAATTTGTAGGAGCAAAAGATGTTAGACATAAGGAAAAACTCCTCCCAATTCTTTCCTTTAAAGAGGGCAGAAATTGGACTCTCAGGTCACTCTTCTTTGCATCTGCTGCCCTGCTTGATCTCAACTCCATTGTAACAAAATGTTCCCATACTAGGTTTCTCTTGCTATATGCCCTGTCCCCCACCCCCTAGCCTTCCTGCCTTATTTTGTATATTGCCTTCCCTTTTACGTTGTAAGCTCCTTAATGTCAAGGGCTGTCTTTCTTTTTATTAATTGTAACCTCAATGCTTAGCATAGTACTTGGTGTTTAGTAAGTACTTAATAAATGTTTATTGAATTGGAAATAATGATAGCTTTATACAAGTAGAATGACCAGTCTCAGGAGGTAGCAAATATCATTTCTCTAAAGGTCTCTGAGCAGAGGCAGAATAACCACCTGTCAAGGACATTGTAGAGTGGATTCCTTTTCAGTCACGGGTCGAATTAAGTGATCTCTGATCCCCTTCTCCACCTCTGTGACATTTCCCAATTCTATGCCTTTCTTCATTTTATTTCCCCACCTAGAATACTTCTCTCTTCCTTTTCCTGTTGACATTCTACATATTTCATCCCTCCTCTTTCTATCCCAGAAGCTCCAAAGACCCCCTTCATCTAATCTTTCTTTGACAACTTAAAAATAGATAGTGATATTTTCTATCAACACATATGAATGCCAGTTTGGTTCTAATATTTTACCTCAGTCTTGTTTACACAGTGCATTATCATCTTTTTCCATTTTAGTTACAATAAATAAATGCTATATAGTAAAAGCAATAATCATAGTCATAAAACCATAAGATTTTCTCTCCAGGTTGCACTGTGGATCTATTCTACTATGAACAAATAACTACATCCTGAAAGCTCACTCCATTCCTTGAACTTATGGATGGGAAGTACTTTTTACTTTTGCATCTCCTTCTACTTGGTTGATTCTTCCCAGGGCTTCCATCTAAACAGGATACCCAGGCCAACCATGATGCATTCTTCCCCAGAATTTTTCTATGCAGCCATCCCCTTTTTTAACTTTTTTTTTGTGGGGGTTTTCTTTCCCAATTAGAATGCAAATTCTTTGAGGTCATTTCTTTTTTTTTTTTAAATATATTTTATTTGATCATTTCCAAGCATTATTCGTTAAAGACATAGATCATTTTCTTTTCCTCCCCCCTACCCCCCATAGCCGATGCGTAAGTCCACTGGGCATTAGATGTTTTCTTGATTTGAACCCATTGCTTTGTTGATAGTATTTGCATTAGAGTGTTCATTTAGAGTCTATCCTCTGTCATGTCCCCTCAACCTCTGTATTCAGGCAGTTGCTTTTTCTTGGTGTTTCCACTCCCATAGTTTATCCTTTGCTTATGAATGGTGTTTTTTTCTCCTAGATCCCTGCAGATTGTTCTGGGCCATTACACCGCCACTAATGGAGAAGTCCATTACGTTCGATTATACCACAGTGTATTAGTCTCTGTGTACAATGTTCTCCTGGTTCTGCTCCTCTCGCTCTGCATCACTTCCTGGAGGTTGTACCAGTCTCCATGGAACTTCTCCACTTTATTATTCCTTTTAGCACAATAGTACTCCATCACCAACATATACCACAGTTTGTTCAGCCAGTCCCCAGTTGATGGGCATCCCCTCGTTTTCCAGTTTTGGGCCACCACAAAGAGCGCAGCTATGAATATTTTTGTACAAGTCTTTGTGTCCATTATCTCTTTGGGGTACAGACCCAGCAGTGCTATGGCTGGGTCAAAGGGTAGATATTCTTTTGTCGCCCTTTGGGCATAGTTCCAAATTGCCCTCCAGAATGGTTGGATCAATTCACAACTCCACCAGCAATGAATTAATGTCCCTACTTTGCCACATCCCCTCCAGCATTCATTACTTTCCTTTGCTGTAATGTTAGCCAATCTGCTAGGTGTGAGGTGATACCTCAGAGTTGTTTTGATTTGCATCTCTCTGATTATAAGAGATGTAGAGCACTTCTTCATGTGCTTGTTAATAGTTTTGATTTCTTTATCTGAGAACTGCCTATCCATTTCCCTTGCCCATGTATCAATTGGAGAATGGCTTGATTTTTTGTACAATTGATTTAGCTCATTATAAATATGAGTAATTAAACCTTTGTCAGAGGTTTCTATGAAGATTTTTTCCCAATTTGTTGTTTCCCTTCTGATTTTAGTTATATTGGTTTTGTTTGTACAAAAGCTTTTTAGTTTGATGTAGTCAAAATTATTTATTTTACATTTTGTGATTCTTTCTATATCTTACTTGGTTTTAAAGCCTTTCCCCTCCCAAAGGTCTGACATGTATACTATTCTGTGTTTACCCAATTTACTTATGGTTTCCTTCTTTATGTTTAATTCATTCACCCATTTTGAATTTATCTTGGTGTAGGGTGTGAGGTGTTGATCTATTCCTAGTCTCTCCCACACTGTCTTCCAATTTTCCCAGCAGTTTTTATCGAATAGTGGATTTTTGTCCCAAAAGCTGGGATCTTTGGGTTTATCGTATACTGTCTTGCTGAGGTCGCTTTCCCCCAGTCTATTCCACTGATCTTCCTTTCTGTTTCTTAGCCAGTACCAAATTGTTTTGATGACTGCTGCTTTGTAATATAGTTTTAGGTCAGGGACTGCAAGGCCCCCATCGTATGTGTTTTTTTTTTATTATTTCCCTAGATATCCTTGATCTTTTGTTCTTCCAAATGAACTTTGTTATGGTTTTTTCTAAATCAGTGAAGAAGTATTTTGGTAGTTCAATGGGTATGGCACTAAATAGATAAATAAGTTTGGGTAGGATGGTAATTTTTATTATATTGGCTCGTCCTATCCATGAGCAGTTAATGTTTTTCCATTTGTTCAGGTCTAGTTTTAGTTGTGTGGCGAGTGTTTTGTAGTTGTGTTCCTGTGTTTGTCTTGGGAGATAGATTCCTAGGTATTTTATTTTGTCTAAGGTGATTTTGAATGGGATTTCTCTTTCTAGTTCTTGCTGCTGAGCTGTGTTGGAGATATATAGAAAAGCTGATGATTTATGTGGGTTTATTTTGTATCCTGCAACTTTGCTAAAGTTGTTGATTATTTCAATTAGCTTTTTGGTTGAATCTCTAGGATTCTTTAAGTAGACCATCATGTCATCTGCAAAGAGTGATAACTTGGTCTCCTCCTTGCCTATTTTGATGCCTTCAATTCCTTTATCTTCTCTAATTGCTACTGCTAGTGTTTCTAGTACAATGTCAAATAGTAGAGGTGATAATGGGCATCCTTGTTTCACTCCTGATCTTATTGGGAATGCATCTAGTTTATCCCCATTGCAGATGATATTAGCTGTTGGTTTTAGATATATACTGTTTATTATTTTTAGGAATGACCCTTATATTCCTATGCTTTCTAGTGTTTTTAATAGGAATGGGTGTTGTATTTTATCAAAGGCTTTTTCTGCATCTATTGAGATAATCATGTGGTTCTTGCTAGTTTGCTTGTTGATGTGGTCAATTATGTGGATGGTTTTCCTAATGTTGAACCAGCCCTGCATCCCTGGTATGAATCCTACTTGATCATGGTGAATGATCCTTCTGATCACTTGCTGGAGTCTTTTTGCTAGTATCCTATTTAAGATTTTTGCATCTATATTCATTAGGGAGATTGGCCTATAGTTTTCTTTCTCTGTTTTTGACCTGCCTGGTTTTGGAATCAGTACCATGTTTGTGTCGTAAAAGGAGTTTGGTAGAACTCCCTCTTTGCTTATTATGTCAAATAGTTTGTATAGTATTGGGATTCACTGTTCTCTGAATGTTTGATAGAATTCACAGGTGAATCCATCAGGCCCTGGGGATTTTTTCTTAGGAAGTTCTTTGATGGCTTGATGGATTTCAATTTCTGATATGGGATTATTTAAGAATTCTATTTCCTCTTCTGTTAGTCTAGGCAGTTTGTATTTTTGTATATATTCATCCATTTCTCCTAAATTGGTGTATTTATTGCCATATAATTGGGCAAAGTAATTTCTAATGATTGCCTTAATTTCCTCCTCATTGGAGGTGCTGTCCCCCTTTTCATCTTTAATGCTGTGAATTTGCTTTTCTTCCTTCCTTTTTTTAATTAGATTGACCAGTACTTTGTCTATTTTGTTTGTTTTTTCAAAGTACCAGCTTCTTGTCTTATTTATTAAATCAATAGTTCTATCACTTTCGATTTTATTAATTTCTCCCTTAATTTTTAGGATTTCTAATTTGGTTTTCTGCTGGGGGTTTTTAATTTGATCGCTTTCGAGTTTTTTCAATTGCATTTCCAATTGATTGATCTCTGCTCTCCCTTGTTTGTTAATATAAACTTTCAGGGATATGAATTTGCCTCTGATTACCGCTTTGGCTGCATCCCAAAAGGTTTGAAAGGTGTTTCGCCATTGTCATTTTCCTTGATGAAATTATTAATTGTTTCTATGATTTCTTCTTTAACTAAACGGTTTTGGAGTATCATATTGTTTAATTTCCAATTGGTTTTAGATTTGGTTTTCCATGTACCATTACTAATCATTATTTTTATTGCCTTGTGATCTGAGAAGGCTGCATTCATTATTTCTGCTTTTTTGCATTTGTGTGCTATGTTTCTGTGACCTAATGTATGGTCAATTTTTGTGAATGTGCCATGTGGTGCTGAGAAGAAGGTGTATTCCTTTTTATCCCTATTTATTTTTCTCCATATGTCTATTAATTCTAATTTTTCTAAGATTTCATTCACTTCTTTTACCTCTTTCTTATTTATTTTTTTATTTGATTTATCTAAATTTGATAATGGTTGGTTTAAGTCTCCCACTAGTATGGTTTTATTGTCTATTTCTTCCTTCAATTCGCCAAGTTTCTCCATTAGAAATTTGGGTGCTATATTATTTGGTGCATACATGTTGATTAATGATATTTCCTCGTTGTCTAGAGTCCCTTTTAACAAAATATAATTACCTTCCCTATCCCTTTTGATCAGGTCTACTTTTGCATTGCCTTTATCAGATATCATGATTACCATTCCTGCCTTCTTTCTATCAGTTGAGGCCCAGAAGGTCTTACTCCATCCTTTAATTCTGACCTTGTGGGTGTCAACCCGCCTCATGTGTGTTTCTTGAAGACAACATATGGTAGGGTTTTGGATTCTAATCCATTCTGCTATTCGTCTACGTTTTATGGGTGAGTTCATCCCATTCACGTTCAAAGTTATGATTGTCATTTGTGGACTCCCTGGCATTTTGATTGCCTTCCCTAATTCTAACCTTTTCTTCTTTGGCTCTACCTTTTAGTCCAGTGATTTACTTGAATCAGTGCCCCTTGTCCCCTCCCTTGATGTTTCCCTTTTTAGTCCCTCCCTTTTTCTTCCCTCCCCCTCCCCCCTCTCTTTCCCTCCCTTTTTGTTCTCCCTCTCCCCCTCCCCCCCTTGGTTTTCCCTTCTCCTTACCCTTGTTGGGTAAGATAGAATTCAAGATCCCAATGGATCTGGATGTTTTTCCCTCTCAGAGTTGATTTCCCTGAGATTGAGGTTTAAGTAAACCCCCCCCCCCTCTTCCTCTCCTTCTTATAGGAGTTTTCTTCCCCTCCCCTTCCCATGTGAATCTTTGTGTGAGAACCATTATTCTATTTGGTCTTTCTTTACCCCCTATTTATACATTACATTTTCCCCACATGTTAGTATACATAGATTGATATAAATGTAGTCCTTATAGAAGAGAGTTTGAGTAAAAGAAGAAGATGACATTTTTCCCCTTTCCTTAATATTTACCTTTTCAGGTATTCCTTGCTCTTTGATTTTCGGTATCAAACTTTCCACAGAGCTCTGGTCTTTTCTTTGCAAAAAGTTGGAAGTCTTCTATTTTGTTGAATGCCCATACTTTCCCTTGGAAGTATATAGTCAGTTTTGCTGGGTAGCTGATTCTTGGTTGGAGACCCAACTCTCTTGCCTTTCTGAAGATCATGTTCCATGCCTTACGATCATTCAGAGTAGAACTTGCAAGGTCTTGTGTGACCCTGATTGGTATTCCTTTATATCTAAATTGTCTTTTTCTGGCTTCCTGTAGGATTTTTTCTTTTGTTTGATAGCTTTGGAATTTGGCAATTACATTCCTGGGAGTTGTCTTTTGGGGGTTTAGTGTAGAAGGTGTTCTGTGAGCTCTGTCAGTGGCTGTATTGCCCCCTTGTTCTAGAATCTCTGGGCAATTTTCTTTGATTATATCTTGTATCACCATGTCCAGTTTGGTGTTTATTTCTGGCTTTTCTGGGAGTCCAATTATTCTTAAATTTTCTCTTCTCCCTCTATTTTCCAGATCTATCACCTTGTCGTTCAGATATTTTATGTTCTCTTCTCATTTCTTGGTGTTTTGGCTTTGCTTTATTAGTTCTTGCTTTAAAGCCTGGTTTTCTTTTACAGTTTGGTCAAACTGGTTTTGTAGATGCATGAATTTCTTTTGCATTATTTCCCACTTTTCCTCCCAGAGGGCTTCCATCTTTTTGGTCATTTCTGATTCAAATTCTTCATGGGTTTGTGGAGAGTTTCTATTTCCTTTGGAAGATTTTGGAGCATTTTCTTGTATATCTTCTTCTATCTGCTCTGTATTTTGTATTTTGGCTCCATAGAATGTGTCCAAAGTCGCCCCTTTCTTCTTATTTTTCTTGGTATTTTGGGGCTTCTGTGCTTCTGTGGAGTTTGTCATCTCTGAATGTGGAGGATTAGCTTTTCTTATCTCTGTCTGGTGATCAGAGGCTTTAGTCCTGGGCAGATGTTGGTTCTATGAGCTTTCCCTGGGTTAAACTGAATATGCCTCACTGGAACTGGAATGGAAGGGTCGGACCACGAGGCCACACTCTCCCCCCAGCTCGCTTTCCGGAAGTTGCCTTCAGAATCGCTGGCCATGAGGCTGTTTCGTTGGCCTGTGGGGGGATGGGCTGCAGCTTCCCCAAGCTCCGAGGGCAAGGACTTTCACTGAGACTTGGATAGCAGGATCTAGCCCTTGAGGCTGTCTTGCCCGCCCTGAGGGTTGCTGTTGTTTAGACCAGCTCTCTGCAGCGGAAGCCCCAGGCAGTAACTTTCACCGGGACTCAGGTAGAAGGCCCTGAGGGTTGTTGTTCCGAGGACCCTGCTCTCTGAGCCCGGCCCGGCTGCGGCTTCCGGGAGCCTTGGACTCTGCGCTCCTACCCCCGAGGTCCGAGTGATCTCGGGTTCTGGCTTTTGAGGGGAGCTGTACCTTTTGAACCGGGTCCAGGTCCAGGAGGAGGGTTCCCAGGGTCTGTGCTGTTGATCGTTTTGAATTTCGGCGCCTTAGGAGCTTATAGTTTGAGATTGGTCGGGAAGGGTTTTCCGGAGATCTGAACTTTAGCTTTCTCTAAGCCGCCATCTTAACCGGAAGTCCCCTTTGAGGTCATTTCTTGAAGGATCATCTTTCTGCTTCT
Organism: Monodelphis domestica; assembly: GCF_027887165.1. Taxonomy (NCBI): domain Eukaryota; kingdom Metazoa; phylum Chordata; class Mammalia; order Didelphimorphia; family Didelphidae; genus Monodelphis; species Monodelphis domestica. The sequence goes on from NC_077227.1 coordinate 496,589,164, forward strand.
GTTTGTATTCCCAGTACTTAGCACAGTGCCTTGTACATAGTAAGCACTTAAATGCCTTTTCATTGACTGTCTGACTGGATAAACATTTTACAGCTTCTAACTCACGGTATCCTCAAAACAACTTTATAAAGTAGGTGCTGATATTATCCCCATTTTACTGCACAGGAAACTAAGGCACAGAGAGGGGAAGACACTTACCTAGTGTTGTACAACTAGAAATGTCTAAGGTAGGATTTGAACTCAGGTCTCTCTGATAACTAAATCCCATCTTCTGTCCATTGTGCCACTTAGTTGCTTCTCTAATTAGACCGAAAATTCCTCTATAACATCACAAATAGTCATTGTAACTAAGAGCAGTGGTGAGTGAAGGAATGATTATTCAATTGATTTGAATATATAGACATATTTGGACATTCTACTAATTCTACTAATGTACATACATCAAGAAAAATAGGTGGGGATGGCTGGGTGGAATGAAGTGTTGAGGTCTGAGGAAGGGTTTTGATTTTAGTTCAGGGATAGTAACAAGAAAAATAAAGTGGTCTATTTCCAGATATCTTGCATTAGAGAAAAACAGCCAGAAACATGGTAAAATAAATGAATGATTGAATGGTTGGAGGATTGGATGGATGTATGGGTGAACTAATGTTGGAGGAGACATTTGTTAAGCACTTACTGTGTGCCAGACACTGTTCCTGATACTGTGGGTTATACTGAAGACACAAATGCAAAAGCAAGATAGTTACTTCCCTCAAGTTTACATTCTGATACAGAATGGGAGCTAGAAAACTTGGATTTTAATCCTGACTGCTACATATTACTTTGTGTTCCTTTGACCAAGTAACTTCACTCTCAAGACCTCAGCTTCCTCTTTTATTAAGGTGCTGGCAGAGTCCTCAAGGAGCTTTTTGAACAGTTAGAGAGGCAAGAACTGAATGCATGAATCATTTAGAGAAAGAGTAGAATTCACAGTGTAAACACGGGTTTTTTTACAAAAGAAGTCCAAGGCCCCTTCCAACTTTAAATGCCCTGATTGTTTCTGAGAATAGGAATTTTACACTAGATTTCCTCATTTTACCAATACATTGGGGCTGGATATCTTGTCTGCAGTGGATCTGCATTGCTCTCATTGGTTTCAGCAAAGGCTAAGAAGGCAGTTGTGCATTGACTGAGGTGGGAGGAAGGGAAGTGGAAAATCTATTGTGTCTTGAATTCCATTAGTTAGTTCCTCAGGACTAACTTGGAAGAGGGGGGAAAGAAATGTTGTCAGAGGTCCTAGGGAATACTGAAGGGGGTGAATGGGGTATCATCTTTTGGCTGCTCCTGAACTGACTGTATGGAGAGTAAAGACCAAGTAAAGTGAGAGACAGAGTTTCCCAAGAGTCCTGAAGCAAGGGGTTTTAAATCAAGAAGCCAGATGGCCTGTCTCATGAAAGGGAGATACTCAAAGACAATCTCGCTCCCCCCCTTCCCTCCCCCCTGCCCCTTTTCACTAATCCCCTCTGAAAAAGGTGAAATTTTGGCTTGGAGTCTTTCTCTCCAGCTTCCTGGACCAAATAAGAGTTTCATCCTAGGTTAATACATTTTCACAAAAATAAATTTTCTGTGAGACAGAGTGCTGAGTTACAAGGGAACTGAAGCGGATATCCAAATCCAGCCTGTTCCTTTTATTTCTGACTGTTGATTTGTAAATGAACATTAGGAGTGAAGGAAGTTTGTTCTCTTATCTAGAAATGGATTCAAGAGCTTGGTGTAAACAACCAAACTTTGGCCCATTGGTCATTGGTCAACCTAGTCATTATTCTTCATCAACCTTACTTTCTTTGGGACATTTCTCTACCTCCTCACTACCATTTCCTTTCTGAAGGGCAGGCAGTGAGGTGGTAATAGTGCAAAGTAGAGTGCTGGATATGGAGGAAGGAAGACTTGAGTGTTGATTTCACCTCAGATACTTGTTAGATGTTAGACTGTGGGAAAATCACTTTGTCTTCCTGTTTTTGTTTTTTTTTTAATCTATAAAATAGAGATACCTATCACCTTAGGTAGTTTTGAGGATAAAATGATTTAACATATATAAAGCATTTTGAAAACTTAAGATCATTATATAAATGCTCTCATCATCATCATTATTCTGAGAACCTATAAATGCTTCTTTCAACAACCCTAACAAGAATCCTATTCTTCTTCTCTAATTTCCTACCAATTCAAGAAAGTGTGCTGTAATGGGGGTTGGGCAAACCCCATGTGGAAGAGGATAGGGAGCCTATTTCCAGAAAAAAAAAGATGACATTCAGGGAAAACTCAGTTTTCTGATTTGAAACATGTATGAATATTAAGTAATTGGTTCTAGCTGGCTAATGATGTGATAAAGAGATGGACTGCTAATTTACTCTGTCCTTAAAACTGGAGGGCATTCAAAAATCTCTAGCCAGTCAAAATGAGTCTTATCTCCTTTCCTGTCTTTGTTTTGTTCAGTCAAGGAGACGGGGACTAAGTCCTCTGTGTGGAGAGAGGTTCCAATTAGGCCATACACAACCATACCTCATGGACCTGCTATTGTTTCTTCTGTGTTACTTCTACTCTTTTCTGCTTTTTGGTGAAAGGGGATAGCTATAGCCTTGTGAACATCAAATGGTCAGGATAGCGAGTTACCAGAAGTATGCAAGATGTAATTCATATGGGGTTTTGTGGTCAGAAGGTCAAGGAATACTCAGTCCAGCTATAGCTAAGATAAGGACTCATGTTGCATTTGGAAGTGAACTTGGTAGGACAGATACTGTATAGAAATTTTTATTAAAGTGAGCCTTCTATCCTCAGGGATTGAGGAAGGGAAGATAAGGAAAGGGAACAAATGTCTACTACATGTCAGCTTACTAACCTTAGTGCTTTACAAATATCTAATTTGATCCTTTCAACAACCTTATAAGGTAGATGCTTTTAGTATCCCAGAAGCAGAGAAAGGATTAGTGACTTATCCAAGGTAATAAAGCTAGTGTTTTCCTGACTCCAAATGCAGCTCTCTATTCACTGAACTACCCAGCTTGCTTCTAAGTAATAAGGAGAAATATTTTAAAGTTGTCTTATTGTTATATGCCTTTGGAAAAACTAATTGATGTTAACAGATTAAATAAAACTAGACTGTTAATCTTATGGTTTACAATAGGGTGCACATTGGAATGGAAAGCTTATATTGACAGCTCCTAACTATTTAATCAAGGTACCCCAGAACCCTGGGAGAGTAAGTTCAGAATAGCTCAGGTTACTCATGTGGAAATCAGGGGTGTGACCTCTAATAGCCTTTCCAGTTCTATTATTTTATGACTTTAATTCAGTGTCTTTACCTGTTCAATTCCCTGTTGAGAATCATTTTGTATAGAGCCTAAATTTATAGATTCTTCTTTACCTCTTAAAGGGCTGGGATCTTACTCTTGAGTTTCCTTGCCTGATAATGTATCACACTTCATCATTTGTCAAAGAGACAAGGGCAGAAGGCTAAAGACCTGCAATGTTTATGAGTAGGACGTTTTAAAACTTTTGAGTAATGCCTTTGTAGTATTAAGAGAAAATACAGTAAATTGTATATCAATATAAAAGGTAAATATAATAAAAGCAATAATACTTACATTGACTGCCTTGAAAGGCTATTTTTAGGAAAGAACTTTGTAAACTACAAAAACCTATATGAAATAGGGCTTGGAATTGTTGTAATTATGAATAAATACTTCAAGGATATATGATTTCACTGGTATAGGTATTTCTTACACTCTGCAGGTTATTACCTCTCTGCATCATATAATTTCATGAGTTACCGTGGCCAGAAATTTCATCATTTGATAAAAATAGAAACACCTTACATATCTATGGGGAGTGAAGATTTGTGAGATGTTTTGCATACCTTATATCAACTGGCCCTCACCACTCTGGAAGGCATATACTATTATGATCCCCTTTTAAGAGGTGAGAGAACAGAGGCTTAGTCAAGTTTAGTGCCTTGCCCAAAGTGACAGCAAATATGTATTTGTGGTGGGATTGGAAATGAGTTCTTCCATATTCCCAAGTCCAGGGTTCTACTCTACGATAAATGAATGAATGAATGAATTAAAAAAAAAGCATTTAAGTGGATATCATATACACAGCCCAGAGGATACAAAGAGCAAAAACAAAGCAGTCCCTGCTCTAGGAGAAAATGCTCTAATGAAGGAAACAATACAGATGGAAGGTTGAGCTGCTAGGCTCATTGTAAGTTCCCATGGTCCTTAGGGTACAGCAGCAGAGCAGATAATAGTGCTTTTTCTTTAATATAATTTCCACTGATAAATTCTTATCAGTTTCTGATGTTTGACCATTTGATAATGCCATGGCCTTTGATTCTTTTCTGGGTCTTCAGTAACAGTTGCCAGGTTGCACATACACCAGGGATGCTTCCCCACATCACATCTGAAGGTACCCAGCAAGAAGAAATGCCATTCCCAGGGCTTTGGGGTTCAAGGTTCTGGTCTATCTTCAGTAAGATCTAAGGGGAGATGATAGTCAAGGGGGTGGGATGGTTTGACTTGCTCGGCATATGCTAACTGCTGTTGCATTATCAGAGAGCCTTGCTGCTTCAGCTAGACTGGCTTTTCTGCCCTTGACAATAGGTGAGAATATCTGGCCTCTTCTTCACATCAGTTATTTCCCTGGATGATAACTGTGAGAGCAGGGCAAGAGGCAGGTTGGCGGAAGAGAAGAGCTGCTTTTGCTTTTCACAGGGCTCCTGGCACTGTCTTCATTGCCTCTGACCTGATGGTTATTTCAATCATTCATATTTACATCTATTCATTCATTCATTTATTTGTTTATTGTCATTAATTATTTTAAAAATAAAATATCAACATATTTATTAATTACCATCCTCAAGACCCTGTGCTAGGCATTGGGGACAGGAAGACAGAAATGAAAGATCTCCTGGCCTCAGTATGCTTTCATTCTCCTGAAAGGGAAGATTCTGAACTTGGCTGATCTGGTCCTTAGATGACAGACCCACAGTAGGTTTCCAGGGCCATTTCTGCAGACTTTCTGGATTTGTAAAGACCAGCCAGATCTTGTGTTCCTTTGCCATTGCCTTCAAGAATGAAGGGTGAACTCCATCCTTTGCTGAAGTAGGCTTTAGGAGGAGAGAATTATGATGAACATTATTATTATTATCATCATCACCATATCTAAAATGTATCTCTTTTACGATGTTCCAAGAACTGTGCTAAGAACTTTACAATTATTATCTCAATAACAATCCTGGAAGGTAAGTGCTATTATTGTTATTCTCATTTTATGTATGAGGAAAATGAGGCAAACAGAGGCCAAGTGACATGCTCAGGGTCACACTAGTAAGTGACTGAGGCCAGAATTGAATTCAGATTTTCCTAACTACAGGTCCAGAACTGTATCCACTGAGCTGCCTAGCTGCCCACATGAATATAATAAAATTAATAATTATTAATAACCACAAGAAGAATGAAAAATCTCAGCCTTCTCTGGGACTCTCATTGCTCCTTATGGTCCCCTTATAGAACTATTTAGGGAATTTTAAGATTTGTCTTCCCCTATCCTGGTGATTCTCCTCTACCAGTGAACCCACACCCTGCTTCTTATCTTACCAGATCTTTAGGTGTCCCTGAGGTATTATTTAGGAACTTGACTTTGCATATGCAGAAGAGTCTGGAGCAGAACCAAGAGCCTTATCAGTTTTTTAAGAGTCCCAGACCATGCAATGAGACCATCTAGTCACTAACTCTCTAATAAACATTATGGGAATTTCCCCATTGTGGCCAACTTTCCTTTATTGGTTCCTTTTTCTGCCCAGACCAGCAAAAAACAACCCAACCTTGGTGCTCTGACTTTATGGGTGAGTGTTTGCAAGGCCTCTCATCATGACCTTGGAAGACAAATATGATTTTAACGCAGGACTCTTTGTGTCTTACCCAGTGGGGAAGGCTGGAGTGGGCAGAAGTCCAGCATATTTGCCAAGGAGCTTCGGAGTTTATTTTTGCCTTGATTCAAAATCCTGGCAAACTGTGTGCTGAAGCTTAAATCTTTATGCAAAATAATTGCTGAGTAAAAACTGTGTTTACATCAATCTTTCTCTAAATGTAAGCAAAATATGGTCTATAGAATTAGGCATGAAGAGTTGATTAAGAAGTGACAGCAGAGATTTGCGATAATGAAGGGATGAACGGCGGTTATTGGGACACCTGCCAGGTTCTCGCAATTAATTTTGCTAGGAAGTCAGCAGGATGGCCTGCTGTGGTGGCTTATAGACTGAGTGGGCATTTTGCTTCCCAGATTGGATGGAACCAGATATATATGAATCAATCTATCTATACACACACATATACATAAGCATATGTGTGTGTGTATGTTTAGGTAGGAATATATATATATATACATAAATATAATACAATATATATGTAACTTTTTTGAATCTTGAATGTTTCCTCCACCTTTTTGTTCAACACTCTGTTCCCTCTTGAAAATTGACAGTCTCCTTTGGCCTTTGTCCTGATTGGCTTGGATCCTTGTGGATGAGAAGGAAAAAGATATATTTAAAAAGCTACATTAAGGCTAGAAATGTCTATGGAAAAAATTTATAAATCATGCAGAGGCTTGAGGAGGGGGACATAATGGGGTGTAGCTTCACTGCCTCAACCTGATATTCAGTGCTCAATCCACCTTGCTGCCCACATAAATGTAAAAAAATTATCATTATTAATAACAGCAATAAGAATGAAAAATCTCAGCTGTTCTCAGCATTCTAGATGCCCCTTATAGGCCCCTTACACAACTAATTAGGGAATTTTAAGAATCACCTTCACTTATTTCTGTTATTCTGACCTAATTATTCTGATCAAGTTCAATCATTGAACATTTATTCTTATTGTTGTTCAGTTGTTTTTCAGTCATATCTGACCTTTTGTGACCCCATTTCAGGTTTTATTGTCAAATAGATAATAATGGTTTGCCATTTTCTTTTCCAGTTCATTTTACAAATGAAGAAACTGAGGCAAACCATTAAATGACTTTCCCAGGGTCACATGGCTATTAAATGGCTGATACCAAATTTGAATTCAGGAAGATGAGTCTTCCTGACTACAGACCTGGCACTCTATCCACTGTGCCAATTAGCTATCTCAACATTTATTATTCACCTACTATGTTCAAGATCCTATGCTAGGTAAGCAGTGGGGATATGAAAACAAAAATGAAAGGGCCCCTGGCCTCAATGAGCTTTCATTCTGCTGAGAATGAAGATTCTGAAATTAGCTACTTTGGTCATCAGATATAAGACACATAAGAGGTTTCCAGGCCAGTCCTTGTAGACTTTCTGGATTTATAGGACCTGCCAGATCTTGAGCTCTTTGGCATTGCTTTCAAGCACTAAGGGCCACCAAATCCCAAGTCATTGAAATTAAAAATGATTCTGGCCTTCTCTGATCCCCATTTTCTTCCCCTATTAAAAGAAAAGTTTGCACAAAATGATTCTGAGATCATTGCCAAGCTTGAATATTCCATGAGATTCAAGAGCCATTTCCAAATTCACAGTCAGTGGGAGAGGTAGGATGTGCAAAGAGGTTTCCCTGAAAATGTTGAATGTGTAAAGAGGGTTGAAAAGTTTCAGCAATTTGTTCATTGTTATAAATGTTATGAATAGATAAATGAAAAATCAATCAAAATAATAAAATAGAAGAAGGTTGGGGATGCTTTGGTGATACCCTTATCTTTTTTGAGGGGTGGTTGAAGATCACTCCATGCCACATTTGCTCCTTACCTCCAGCTGATTTAATACTTACTTAAAACTTAATGATGAGGGAATGTTGTTGAGGTGAAATGAAAAGGAATTTAAGACTGGTTATCTCTTTCTTCACAACACAGGGCTGCATACAACTCTTATCTCCTCTGTTTGATCAGGGATAGGTTAGAGATTTCATAGAAATTTGATCCCAAATGCAACAAAAGTTTGGTTTCATAGAGTTGACTTCATTTGGAGTTATTCATTCTGTCTCTTCTGAGCAAGCACTAGATGTTTTGAAACCAAACAACTGTTCTAGTCCCACTTCAAGGGCAATGATTAGCATATTTATTGGGTAATGATGAGCTACCAAATTATCAACCACTGGTGAGAAACTTATTCCTTGCTGGACTGTGAAGAAGAGCCTCCAGCCAAACAGATGGCTGTGGGCTCTACCATGCCAAAAGGCTTGTTGGCAACCTTCTCTCTTATCCCTCGACCTCAGAGCAGCTGGGAATGAGGCTTTAACGGGGAAAATAACTGGAAGAGGGAAAATCAATTTACAAGAACCAGATAGAGAGCCAGATTTCAGTTAAAAATAATACCATGCTCAGGATTCCGAGTTGTAAAACTCTCTGCTCCTGAAAAATGATTTTCATGGACCATAGAACTACTGGGCCCTCTGAGATGTCTTGGATGAGTTCAAAAGGCCTTTTGGTTAAATTCCAGAGTAACTAGGATTTTGACTATTTGTAGTCTCCAGTGGACCTCATTTTAATTGGTTTCACTATTTGTGGGTGAGAGGGGGAGAGGATGAACTTAAAAAAAAAAACTAGTTGAAGGATGGAAGTGTTTGAGGAAAACCATTGTAATCATGCATAGGCTAGAGGTATTCCTTCTAGCACTGTGTTCATCATTTTATCAGTCTACCCTCAAGGGGCACAAGTCAAGTTTTATAACAGAGGTCTCTCCTAAGATTTTTAATAGTGGCCACACTCAAGTGTAGGGGTGGTAATTAAAAAGACCATGTGCATTTGACAGAAGGTCTGGGGAAAAGGACCTTTGCTGTAGGGACAGTAATACAGAGCACAAGTCCCCAGATCCTTCATTCTTCTACAGTGATGCTGAATACCTCCTTGATGTTTAATCAATCTCTAAGATAATTTTGATGGTCCAGGATCTGTACAACAGAGAAGCAGAAAGTCATTCATTCATCCCAGTCCAACTTGAAGGGAGGAATAGCTAAAGGAGTAATTTTTTTTAGCGATAAAGTTAAAAGGAAAAAAAAAACCTAAGAAAAATCTAGAAGATTTTTTAAAAGTAGACTGTCTTTGGGCCTGAGTTACAAAAGACTGAAAATCTAGTGATCAGTTCTAAGAACATTGGTTGTGACAGCGTCAAAAGAAGGATTACATTTCCTTCAAAGAAGAAGAAGCTTTAGCAGATATGAGTTCTAGCAAACAGCTAGAGCAATTGGTCAGAGAAGGTAAAGTGCAAATAGTTTCAAAAGCAAAGAAGAATGGTGGAAGTAGAAAATATAGGGGATGAGGATTGGAAAGTTTCTGGGATATTGAACTGTAAGAAGTATCCAAGTATAACCCTAGGAGTATGAATTGCTGGAATAGCATTTATCTTTTACTACGTAAGAAAATTTACCATCTTTTAGATAGAAAGCAGAGAATGATAGGGCTACTTGATTTAAATCTATCTGTCTCTATCTATCTATTTATCTATGGATCTATAATTATATTTATTTAGATCTATTTCCTTTGTCATTCTTTTCTTTAAAAAACCTTATTTTTCACCTTAGAATCAACACTGTATGTTGGGTCCAAGGCAGAAGAGTGGTAAGGGCTAGGGAATGGAGTGACTCATCTAGGGCCACACAGTATATGATACCAGATATGAACCCTGGACCTCCTGATACTAGGCCTGACAATCAATCCACTAAGCCACATAGTTGCTCCCCTCCCCATTCTTTCCCAAGGAAATGTTTTGTTATTTATTGTTTCTCCTTTTAGCCCAGTTCCTGATTTCCTTTATGCTTTGAAACCATGCTATCTCTATAATGCTGGGATATTCTCTACTCTTAGAGCCTGAGTTATCTCACCCTGCAATAGACTACTACCCCCACCACCTACTCATCTTGGAATATCCCTCAGCAAAGCCCTCCATTCCTTTTCCTATTGCTGAGTTCCTCCCGGAACCTCCATTTTCTCGAAGGGTCCAAGTTTACTCTGTCCTTGTTCTTTTCTTCATAGTCTTGTACTGGTTTTTGAAATTATGCCCCTTTTTTGGATATTAGTTTTTTCCCCTTCCATCTCCTTCTTCCTCTCTCTCATCCTTTTCAGTTCCCTTTTAGAATGCAAACTTCAGTAAACACATTAGAGGCAAGGACTGTTATATTTTAACATTTTTGTATCTCTAGGACATAGCACAGTAGCTGGTACATAGTAAGTGCTTAATAAATTCTTATTTCCTTCCTTCTTTCATGGTTCCTACTATTAAAGCTTAAAACTTCACTCAAAATTTTGGGAAATTCTGTATTATTCATTTGTTGACTCTCTCCATCTAACCTCTATTATGACATAGATTGTAAGCTCCTTAAGGGCATAGATTATTTTTATTTTTTCTCCCTTTTTAGTATTTGTAACCCTAGCAGGTATTTTGCACAAAGTAAACTTATTGAATATTTGTTGAATTAAAGTTGCAATGTGAATAATTTATATAAATCTGTCTAGTTTTTTTCTTAGGCAATTTAAAGTAAAAAAATGCTATTGCTACAAATCTGATGGTTTGTGATCTAATTCTTACATGGTAAATGTAATTCAAGACAGTTTCAAAGACAAGATAAAGAGGATGGGGCCACAAACTATCAGAAATCTTTGCTGTACCACATATACCTTACTTGGGTCAGCATTTACAGAGATGAGGCAATAGAAAGATTCATTTTTAAGCTTATAGGAGGACCTAGTATTTTTGTGGGAAATCCAGTAGAAAGGTACCTACTATCATGGAAGAAAGGGAGGGAAGGGAAGACTATGATGTGTCAGGATGTTTACTGGAAAGTATTTGAAATTAAAAGAAAAACGTAAAGGGGAGAAGCTAGGTGGCTCAGTAGCTTGAGTCAGGCCTAGAGAGGGATGTCCTGGATTCAAATGAAAACTGCAGAAACTTTCTGTGTGACCCTGGGCAAGTTACTTTACTCCCACTCCTAGCCCTTACCACTCTTCTACCTTAGTACCAATACATAGTATTGGTGCTGAGACAGAAAGCAAGTGTTAAAAAACAAACAAAAACTGAAGGTCTTAAGACAGACTTCTTGCTCTGACCTTTAGCAGAAATGACATTGTTATTCAATCATCTCATATTTTGTATTGTTATCTAATATTGAGTGCAAACACCTTGTGATCAGATACCATCTTTGGACTTTCTCTTGACTGTCTCACCTAATTTAGCTGAACTCTGAAGAAAATACTTGCTCAATTAATGACTGTTGTTTTGAATCAAATTTGCCCTTTAACCAGAACAGAAGGTGGCTTGCTATTTCCCAGAACTGATTTCTTCTCTCCTTTCCAACTTTCTCTCAAAAGAGCTAGAGATAATATCAATTCAAAATTGATTTATCATATGCTCACTATGTATAGATGCACTATATGCTGTTTTCTAGGGGAGCTATCATGTATACATTATATTCTAGTAGCTTCACTCAGCTGTCCAGATTTTTCTTCCTCTTCCTTAACAAAATCCTTTTTCACTCCTATGAAAAGACCTCTCTAAAATCCCATCCTCTTGATAAGTGATTATCTGCATGCCAACAGGAGGATTGCCCCAGGTATGTTTTACCCCATTCACTGGTGAGTTCTCTGGACTCCTCTTCTATATGTTCTGTCTTCCCTTCTTCCTACTCAACCTTGTTTTCCAACTCCCTCTCAAATATTGTCTTCTTCCATTAAAATGTACATTTCTTGAAGTTAGGGACTGGCTTGTAAACTTGTATGTGTATCTCCAGTGCTTAGAACAATGGAACAATGCCTGGTACTTAATACATGCTCTGTCTATCTATCTATCTATCTATCTATCTATCTATCTATCTATCTATCTATCTATCTATCTATCTATCTATCATTTATCAACTATCCCTGTGATCCCTTTAAGAAGATATTCCAAGATGGTTGCCTGACTGATCTGGAGACTGGGGAGCTCTGAGTTTTTTCCCTTTTTCTCAAAGTATACTTCCAGTGAAGAAGATTTTTATCAGAATGTTGAGCCTCATGGCAGAGCATTATTTCTTCATCAGCTTTAGCTGCACTCCAGATGAGTGAAGACAAGAAAAAAATTGGCTGGGATTATTCAGATTGTTTATCTCTGGAGCCCAAATTTGCTTTATTCTTGCTCAAACTCCACTTTGTTTAGCTTCCATAGACACCACTTATGCTTCTCTTGCAGCAACAACAAAATTTTGTTGTCGAAACTTTAGAAATTGCTTGGCTGTATTTCAAGTTACTGGCTAACATTTGGATCAGCTATTTCAATAGAAATATGCTCAGTTTTCCTAATAATACAGGCTACATGCTACAAATAAAAGCTCTATCGTTTTGTCATAGTGCCTAGGAAGTTTATAGCATAAACAATTCCAAGGTAATTTTTTAGTTACTGAGAAGTACAGATCGTTAACTTCCAGTGCTCAGCAAGAACAACCTTTAAATACGTGTCAAAAGGAATGAAGCAACTGAAAATGTATTTTCTGTGTGCCAAAGAGACTTATACAAGATCAGGTAACCACCTTTAAATGAACTGATTTTTGAAGATGTGATTTTATTAAGTACCTCAATACCACTGACCTAGAAGCCAAAATATGCAATGAAGATAACTTGATAATAGAATAATATTAAATTAATGCATTATATACCCCCACTATAGATGTATTCCATAATACCATGAAGGGCAATCACATGAATATCTGCAGAATGGATCAATGAATAAAAAGAATCACCTTTTAAATGAATGAGATTATCTATTTAACAAGTTTCAGCTATGCCTCTCACATAATGGTGGCTTATTTTTAGTTTTGGGTTGTCTTTGTGGAAACTTTTGCTTACTCATAAAATGCTGCTTCTGCAAAGACTCTTAAAGATTATTTAGTCCAGCTAATTCATTTTATAAATGCGAAAATTGAGACTCAGAAAAGTTAAGCAAATTGCCCAAAGTAACATAGTAGATAGCAGAGGAAATATTTATACCTTTACTTCCTGCCTCCAGATAAGGTATTCCCTGTTACTAGGAACTGAGAAGAAAATCATATTTAGGATGAAAAAACCAGGATGGAAATCCTGGTCTTACCCATTGCTAACCATATAACTTTGAGTAAGTTGCCTAAACATAAAAATAACTCACATTTCTGTAACATTTTAAAGTTTTTGAAACACTTTACCCATGATGTATTATTCCAAATATGGATAGAGGTTGTGGGGAGACATATTTCATGTAAATATAGGGATGGGGGAAACTTCCTAAAAATTAGGACTATTAATAGGCATGGTGGCATATGCTTGTATACCTTGCTATTGGGGAGACTGAGGCTGGTGGATTTGGAGTTCTGAGCTACTGTAGGGTTAAAGTATATCAGTGTTCTTGCTAAGCCTGTTACTAACACGGTGATCTCTGGGAGCAAGTTGGTATCAGTATGTCTAAGGAGAAACAAAATAGTCCAGGCTGAAAAATGGAGTGGGTTTAAGTATCTGTGCTTATCCATATTTGCATCAGACCTGTAAGTGACCACTGTCCTTCCAGCTTAGGAAAGATGGGAAAACCTAGTCTTAAAAAATAGAAAAAAGAAAGGAAAAATGAAAAAGATAACACTGTCCCCATTGGGGTCATTTGCAGTTGCCTGTCACTAGTATACTTCACATAAAAAAGGATGCTTAATTATTGGGATTGAGGGGAACAAGATTCTTGCTTTCAGTACTGGCTGCCCTCTGAGGTTCTTTCGAACTCTTCTGATTTTTTGATCCTAAGTGGGTTTGAGAATCTTTTCTTTTTGTTTCACAGATGAGGAAACTGACTGTGAGAAAGGTTAAATGACTTACCAACAGCTACTCAATTATAGAATGTCAGAATGAGGATTCAAACCCCAGTCTCTAGATTCTAGGACCAATTGTCTTCCCATCATTTTTCCTTTTAAAGCTGAACCTCAGCCAACTCATCTGTAAAATGGTAATAATACTTTTATCATCTATCTTGTTGGGGAAATTAAATGAGCTAACACATCATAAGAAGGGCTTTGTCAACTGCAGAGCAACATATAAAGCTGATGAATGAATATAATTCTCTCCTGCTTTCTAGCTTCCTTAACAAGAATGTGATAATGGCCCCACTGCTTATAATCTTCAAAATGAGAAACAGGTCACTATGTAAGTTGGAAGGAAATCAACAAAAAAAATTAATAAAAGTGTTCTGTACATGCAATTGTTCATTTGCTAAAGAGAGTGAATGTTTGCTGAAGTGGCACCTGATGTCTAAGCTCTGACTGCCAGGGCAGCTCAAGAACTGCAGTCTAAGGAATAAGAGGGAAAGGCAGAGGGGGAGGAGGGGCTGACATCTCACCACCTTGTTCACCTTTCAGTTAAGAAAGCCATAACTGAATAGGTAAAATGAACAAATTTAATTTAGTGAATGGGGGAAGGAGTTCTAAAATATCTTTTTTAGTTCTTGACATTTTCTAAAATGCCAAGATTATGGATATTTAGAATAAGTTCGGTTTTTAAAAAATCTTTACATTTCATTGATCAGAGGCACACAGGTACTGGAAAATTGACCGATTCTACTTTCAGATCAATAAGATTTTTCAATGTAAAAAATGGAAAGTGCCAAAAGATTATTTTTCTTTTAAAATAAATTATTTAAAGTGTACTATTTCTCTTTTAAAATATATTACATTATATCATCTCTTTCAGAGAGGCATAATTTAGCAAAGAGTGAAACACAAAACCAAAAACCAGTTAAGTGAAACAAAGCAATTTTTGAAAAAGCCTGGCATTATATGCATTGTTTCACACCTAAGGTCTCCTAAGTCTACAAAGTATTAAGAAGGGATGATATTTCATATCTTGTCTTTTTAGCCAAATATTGTCATAATTTCATAGCATTTAGTTTCAAATGTATAATTGCTGTTTTTCATTTCTGTTGTCATTTTATATATATGGTTTTTATGGTTCTGCATATCTCACTGCAACAGTTATATGTTCCCAGGCTTTTCTGTTTTCATCATAGTCCCTGTTTCTTTTAGCACAGAAAGACATATTTATATTCATTTGCTACAGTATGTTTAATCATCCCTCAATCAGTGTGCATCCACTTTTTTTTTGAGGTCAGCATGTTATTTTCTTTATTGAAAAACCCAACCCAACCACTTACTTTCCATCTTAGAATCAATAAGTATCAATTCTAAGGCAAAAGAATGGTAAGGGGTAGGCAACTGGGGTTAAGTGTCTTGTCCAGGGTCACATAACTAAGAAGTGTTTGGGGTCAGACTTGAACCCATGTCCTCATGACTCAACCTCTGGGACTCTCTCCATAGCATTAATTCGTTTTTTCACATATTTTTTGTGTTGTGTTCTTTCATTGATATATGCATTTTTTCATTTACTTATAAACAAGCATTTATTAAGACTCTCCTGTGTACTAGTTATGTTGCTAAGCAACCAAGATGAGAAGGCCAAAATAAAATAATACTTTCCTTCAGAGATTTTAGGTAGGATTTGAACACACATCTTTCTGATTCCAAGGTCAACTGCCTATTGTGATAAACAAATAGAAGATAATTAAAGGAAGGAGAAACTTAGCTACAGAGGGACCCATTGAAGTCTTCCTAGAAGAAATAACAACTAAACTAAGACTTGAAGGAAGAAAGAGAGTATGAGAAGCAGAATTTCAGTGATAAATCAATTCAAGTATGGGAGATAGCTTATGCATTGGAGATAGATCAGGTTGATTTGGGGAAATTACCAGTAGGCTAGCTTTGGTGGAATACAGAATGTAAGAAGGAATATGATATAGAACTACAAACGTAGGTTGATTACAGAGCACCTTTCAGTCTGCTAAGGGTCTGTATTTTATCCTAGAAACAATTGGGAAGCATTTAATTTTTGAACAGGTGAATGACTTTTTAAGACCTATGTTTGGAAGATTATTATAATGGCAATAATAGAAAGAGGATACTTATTGATATAATATTTATGATTATCTGGAAACAATGATCATTAAAATCATATGTTTTGCTTCTACATAATAAAAACATCTTGATAAGTTCTGCTATAAATATTAATAATATTTATATTATTATATATATAATAAAAATAAATCTAAATAAAAAAGTTAGTTTACCAATTATTGATAGAAAGGAGGAATGTATCATTTAATTTGGAAAGTATGGTACTAACATTATGTGTCATATTTGAGCATGTTTGTTGTCTCTTCCTGTTGACTTTAAGCAAATATACTTGTGATATGTATTGTATTTGTGGCTGTTTCTTTACTCTACATCACTTCATGCACCTATTCCTATACTTCTGTGAACTCTTGATACTTGACTTTTCTTACAATGCACTAAAATTCCAATGATTATATATGATCATTTATTTTCCCAGTCCTTAATAATCGACACACATCATTCCTCACTTTTGTTATTATAAGTAATGCTTCTATGATTTTTTATTTTTGTAAATTGGGGTCTTTATAGTTCCAGTAATGGAACATCAGACAAATGTCTAAAGATACCAAAGGAGCCCAAGAATACTATCAAATGGTTCAACGTCAGAAATGAATGTGATTTATCCATGGAAATTACATGAAAGAAAATGTATTATCATCTAATTTGCTATTGCACCTAATGACCACTGGGTCTTGCTTGCCCTCTTGCTTGTAATTAAAACTTTTACATATCATTTCCACCTGTTAGGAAATGAACTCCTTCAAAACAGACTGCCTGCCTTTTCTATTTGTATCCACAACACTTAGCCCACTGTTTTGCTTATAATAAATGTTTAATAAATATTTTTCATTCACTCAATTATTGCATTTCCCCCTCATTTTTAATGTGGAATAGAGTATAAATTAATAACCTAAAATTATTTTGTCTTCTTTTTTTTCTTGACATTTTTTTGTTGAAAAAGCATTCTTTACCATAAGAATGTATATTCTTTGGTTTTCTAGATGTTAAACATCATTGTGAGTTTTGTTTGTCTTTGATGGTTTTTTCTTAGATCTTGTTTATCAGTATGTTCTATTTATCAGCTTTTTCCAATTCCTATAAAGTTTCTAATAATATTGACAGAATAATAGATCCAGTAGCTCCATAGTCACTCCTTTATGATATATTTTTAATAATTACATATTCAAAATTCATTTTTAAGGCATTGCTTCCCATTTATCTCTTGGCTTTAAACATCAGAAAAAATTGCTAATATTTCAAGGTCTAATGTTGACTTTCAAATTGTGTTTGCAATAAAGAGCTTTTTTTTTTGCTTTCAGAACCCTGCTTTATCTATGTAATACATGAAAGATGGTAATTAAAGGTATTGGGACAATACCAAGGTTGATTTTATACATAGTTTGAAGGAGTATAATTAAATGGAAAGGTCCCTAGCCTCAAAGTAAGAAAAGCTGAGTTCATCTTAGTTCTATCAATTATTTATAAATTGGGTAATAATTTGAACTTGAATTATTATTGTCTTTTCCTATTCTGTCCTTTCCCAATTCTACAATTATATATTTCTGATTCTAAATCAGATTCCGATTTGGAATGAAATAAAATTAGATTCTGATCTAACTCAAATTCTGATTTAGAATCAGAAATAAGTAATCATGAAAATGCAGTTTATCCTCATTCTAAGAGATCTCTTGTTTCTAAAAAAAAGTAACAACACAGTGACTTCATTTGAAAGTACATGCATCATTCCACATTTGTAACATTCTTCTTTAATTTTTTTTTTAATGAACAAAAATCATTAGCCCTTTCAATATCCCTGGAAGGATACCAGCTATATTGCAGATTCTGGTTGACCAATTGGCATTTGATGATCCAAAATCATTATGAACTTTGATTGGAAATGCACAAAAGCATTTCATTACAGATATTCATCATAAACAATGAATGGACAAGCACAGAACTTGTCAGGTTGTAGATACATTTTTTCCTGTTTTTTAATTTAAAAAATTATATTTCCTTCCTCCCAATATATACACATATATATACATGTATATATTATGGATACATGTGTATAGATGTCTAATATATATGCACATATATCTATATATCTATATACATCTATATATATATGTATATATATATTCTTTCCTTCCCCCTATTACCCACCTGAGAAAAGGAGAAAAGCAAAATAAATTCCTTTTAACAAATATGCTTGATCAAGCAAAAGAAATTTTCTTATTGGTTATATATATATATATATACATATATATATCAGTTTGCATGCTAAATCTTAATGTAAATCTAAATTTAATTTCTATATTAATAGATGGATAATAGTTTCATCATCAATCCTTCATCGATAGTAATTAGAATCTCAATGTTGTTTGTTTTAACAGTATTGTAATTATATACATTTTCTCCTCTTTCTGTTCATTTCATTCTTTATCAGTTCATAAAATTCCTTAGAATTGTTCATTTTTATAATATTGATGTTAGGATATAAATTGTTCTTCTGAATTGTTTTTCTCACTTTGGTCTGTTTCAGTTCAAGTATTTCCATGTTTTTTTGAAATCTATTTTCTCATTTCTTATAATAGTAGCCAATCACATTTATATATCATAATTTATTCAATTATTCCAAAATAAACAATATTCCTGTAATTTTCAGCTTTTTTTGCCAACATAAAAAGCTTCTATGGATACTCTTGTATAAATGTAGGAACTTTTCCTATTTCCTTGATCTTTTGGGAACATAGGCCACTTAACAGTGGTACTGATGGGTCAAAGGACTATTAATGATACAAAGGGTTACCACCATTATTAACTCATGTTTTGAGTTGAGGGACACAGAAAGACTCACTCATCCTTAGATGTCTGATTCATTGACCTTCCAAAGACTATTAAAAATTAGGCTTTAGGTTTAGTGTGCATTTATTACCTAACTCTCATCTGCTATTCTAAGGAGCTATAGCATGGAGAACCATCACACTTCAACATAAGGGCCAAACCAGGTTAAAGATAGCCAATGGATCTAACACATCAGTAAATTAGGGGAATGTCTATCCAAGCATTCTCCTGGCAAAATATGTGGAGAAGAATAATTTAAGAGAGTCTTGTTGCAATGGTCATGAAGAAAGCTGAAGTAGGCTCTAAGGAGTGCTCAGAGCTTAGCTAGACATTGAAGATGCCAATTCATCTGCTGCATGCTGGACCATCACAGTCATCTTGACTTGTCTTGCCACTGGATACCAAGGACTATGGAAGACAGAAAGAGGCTAATGATTCTGTACAACTTTGCCTCACTTAAATTAAATTCAAGTGTCTGTCAAGGCATCACCACATAGGATGTCACTCATGTTCCTCTGAAAATAAAAGGCAAACAACAATTATTTCCAGAGAGGTGCTTTAAAAATGGAAAGTGTGACCATGACCTAAATGTACACAAAAAAGGATTTTATACCAAACATCTACTTTACTTACATAATACCACTTAGAGTTTCCAAGTTCAACACATCATAAACAAGATTTCTATTAATCAATATGATGAATGTTGATAAAATGACCATAAAATCCAGGCTATTTAGGGAAAGATATACCGCCAGCAGAATGAGATTTGAAAAGCATTAAAAACTGGATCATTTTCTTTACAGAAACATTCGGCCTCAATCTCTGTCTCCTTGGAACATTAAACACAAATGACTCTAGCAAAATATTAAGACTTTGGGTGATTTATGGTTAATAGTAAATTCAGAGAAAAACACACCAATTTGAAGCATTATTGTTATTAAGGGATTGGCAGAGCTTTTATCTTCAGCAATCAGCCTGTTAACTCAGATACTCTCTTTTGCATATTCATAGTCATGGTCATTTTAGGAGGCAATATACATAACTGGATTTTTTTATTTCTTCACCATGTCTTCTTCTTGCTGGAAGGATTCCATAATTTCTTATTTTCCCCAGCAGATTAGTTTTTCAATTTTAAAAAAAAACTTTCAGAGAAAAGATGTCAAATTATGTGCATGCAGATGAGCAACAAGTCCAACTCTCCTATCTTTCGCTGATCAGGGCTCCAGTGGGGATGTTCATTTGTGACTATTTTTTTCTTTGCCACTGAACATGAACATCTGTATGCTGTAGTGATTTTCTCCTGGGTTCCTTCCTCTGTCACTTGCTCTGTAGATTGGAAATGGTTTCTTATCTCCCCTCACTTTTCTTCCCACTGCTGAAGCAGGAATGCATTCTGTGTAGAGAGTCAACAGAGCCTTATTTATAAACTATGATAGGGCCAAGAACTTAAAGCACTGAAAACTGGTAGTTGCATTTTTTGACAAATTGAACCATTTGAACATGACTATAAGGATATGTTTGCTGCTGTGGACATGTCTCAGATCAGCCAATAGTTTATTTGACCCTTTCTCTTGTGCTTTTGTAAATGATTAAGAACTGGGCAAATGTAGGTTTCTTCCAAACAGCCAATGCAAAGTATAAAGGCAGAAAGTTGACTCTCTGTTCTCTACTGTCATGGTCTATAAAAGATCAGTGTGATAGAGAGGAAGGGACAATGGACTGATAGGCAGAGGGCAGGCTGCCATTTTCTGTATCACCTCCCAATAGTGCAGAGGATGTAGTGGACAATAGAGAGGAGAAGGGAACAAGCATTTATTAAGTGTCTGTTAGGTGCCAGTTATTGTACTAAGTACTTTACAAATATATCTCATGCCACAGAGGATCAGTGATTATTTTTTATTTGTTTGATGGATTAACTAATAGAGGTTTTTCAGAGACCAGACTTTTAAGAGTAAACCTGCAATGACAGACCCAGATTGTGTATTTCCAGTGGGGTATTCTTGACTTCTCAGCCACACTATTCAAGTGGCTGAAAGGCAAGGCGCAAAGATTTAAGAACACCGAATTTGACATCATAGGACTTGGATTCGCCTCCTATCTGATCATTGACTAGCTGAGTGGTTATGGACAAGTCACTTAACCCCACTGACTCTTGGTTTCTTCATCCAAATGGGGTTGGAAAGGCTTTCTCTAACCTACTTCACAAAGCTTCTGTGAGGGAAATGTTTTGCAACTGTTTTTAGCATTATAAAATCATAATCTATTTGCTTCAACCCAATATGAAATGGATGGGTCAAAGTATGTGGTGTGATGATCTCTTTGTCTATCTCCCATGACACGGCAAAGGTCCAGTTCCACCCTTGGGATCTGACACTTTTGAGTACTGCTTCCTGAACTCTGAACAAAGAAATAAGAGAACTGTGCTAGCCTTTAAATAGGACTGATGGGTATCTTCAAGGGTTAGTGAGGATGTCAAAAAGTCATTTTTATTGTAAATAGAAAAAAAAGAGAAAGCAGATTCTGAGGGAATTAGTGAAAGTTCTTTCTTTGAGATATTTCTGGATATCTATTTCTGGGGATTCCCAAATCTAAAGTAGGGAGTTACTTAAATCTACATTAAATCTACATTTTACAGACAAAAAAATTTAGGCCCAGGGATCATGTGACTTGCCCAAGTAGGTAAACATAGTGTCAGGTAAGATTCCCACTATCCTATAGTTATCTTCTATTCTGGGAAAGAAATACTCTTAAAAACTGCATTCTTTGGGGCAACTGGGTGGCTCAATGGACTGAGAGCCAGGCTCAGAGACAGGAAGTTCAAATCTGGTCTCAGATACTTCCTAGCTGTGTGACCCTGGGCAAGTCACTTGACCCTCATTGCCTAGCCCTTACCACTTTAATACACAGTATTGGTTTCAAGAGAGAAGGTAAGAATTTAAGAAAAAACCACTGCATTCTTATTTAGAATGGCCTTGTTTTCTTTTATTGATATAGTTATACAAGCTCTTTTATGGGTATGAAATTACTACTCTCCCCTAATCTACTACACTATCTTTCCTTTCTTTTAAAGTATACTGCAAGGCTCACTAAGAAGCTTTCTCTGATTTAATCTAATCAATTAATTAATTCTTTAAACCACCAGAACAGTTCTCTGTACTATTCACATCAAAATTATTTAAACATAGATTGGTATTACATTAAGTGCATAGTACATGCATTTAAGCATGAGGACAACTTCAGTACATGAGTAGAAGGCAGTTTATCATCTCTCAGCTTAAATCAAGCCTCTACAAACTTAACTTCATGCATTAAAGCCCTATATCCTATAGTTTTATACCCTAATAGTGATTGTGAAAAGGTCACACTGTGTTGCCTTTACATATTTCTGTCAACAACATGCTCATATGTCTTGTTTCCCCCATTACACTGCCATTTTTCCATGGATCAAGACTGTATCTTTTCTTATCTTCATACCCTAAGTAGCACCCCAT
Organism: Monodelphis domestica; assembly: GCF_027887165.1. Lineage (NCBI taxonomy): Eukaryota > Metazoa > Chordata > Mammalia > Didelphimorphia > Didelphidae > Monodelphis > Monodelphis domestica. The sequence goes on from NC_077227.1 coordinate 496,611,473, forward strand.
AACATTATTATCTCTCGGAACACTCAGAAATTTAAAAACAAAGTCAATGAATTTCATTCATTCAAGGCCCTTATTTAATTTTCTAAGTTGGAGAGTGACAGTAAATTACCTTTTCTTTTTTGCAGAGCCAGGACTAGCAACTTTTGCACCTGGGTCAAGTGGCAAAGTCTGAGGGATTATGGGAGGGGGATTAGACTTCCTGTGAAGGAAGCACACCCTGGGGCATAAGGATATTTTTAAACTGCAGAAGGAATAAAAAGCCCAGTGCTACAGGGATAGAATTGTTTATCCTAAGATGGAGTTGTTGACACATTCTCAATTGTCCTACTCTGGGACAAAGCCCCTGTTGTTCTACCCTAGTTATAGTACCATTTTTATGATTATTTCTTTGTGTCCAAGGAGCCTATGGTACTAGGATCACTCTCCCCCCCTGCTTGTTCTGTTTACTGCTGTAATGTTAAGCTGTTTTTTATTACAGAATTGGTGCTAAAATAAAGTGTGTAGTGTGAGACGCACTAGCGTTGGAGTGTGACTCTTGCCTCATAGCCCAGAGAAGTTATGAGATACTAGGTAATAGAAAAACACATTTTCATAGCCATAAGCCTATTTTTTAAAAAAGGAACTTTTTTGTTTTTTACATAAATCACCCCCTGTAAAATATCATAAGAACCTATGCTGAGAGTATTCTTATAATTCCCTAGTGATTTCTAAGTATTTGCATAACAAAGTGCTGTTGAAATGCTCTCCTGATTTTCATCTGTAAAGCAATAAGACTAGCATCCAAAACTAGTCTCTCTGTTTTATTTAGAAAAAAATATTAATCCAGAAAATCTTCAAATATACCAAAAACAACAGGGATGGGTGAAAGAAAAATGGAAAATGTACCATAATGAGCTTCAAGAAAATATTTTTGTAAACACCTGTCTCCTTAATAATGGATCATTTCCAATAAGTAAGGCCATTTTTTCCTACTCAAACTATAGAGATATATAATGATATTTGTTTTTCTACCTTTAACTCAAGAAAAAGTTTAATTATTTAAAAGACTTTTTCTGGACTTTTGCCCTCCTAAAAACCAAAATAGGGCAACAGAGAATGTACTTGGAGTCAAAGACTTGGGTTAAAGTTCCAGCTCAGTCATTTATAAATCGTATGACCTTGAGCAAATTACTTAGTCTCAGTTTCTCAATATATATACAATGATAATATTGAACTAGATAATATTTAAAGCCTCAACTCTATCCTCAGATATTTAGTAGCTTTGTGATCCTGGGCAAGTCACTTAACCCTGTTTGTCTCAGTATCTTTACTGTAAAAGGAGCTAGAGAGGGCAATGGCAAAATACTCCACTGTCTTTGCAAGAATACCCCATATGGGGTCATAAAGAGTCAAACATGATGGAACAGCTGTAATAACAACAAGGAACACTTTAATATTCCATGTTCCTAGGACTAGGGTATGATTCCATCTTTGGAACAAAATAGACGCAATTGAGTCCCTTTCATGGGTGGCACTGGGTCCCGAGTCAGGAAGACATATTCCTGAGTTCAAATTTGGCCTGAGACACTAGGTGTGTGTTCTTAAGCAAGTCATTTTTTTTTTACTTTAGAGACTTTTTATTTTGGACTTTATCTGTCACACACTTTATTTTAAAATAAAATAATTTCTCCTCAAAATCAATTAATTAATCATTAAAAATTATTTTTCCATGTTTACATGATTTGTTTTCTTTCCCTCTCCTCTTCCCCCCCCTTCCCAGAGTGGATAAGCAATTTCAATGGATTATAAAAATGTTATTACTTGATACCAATTTCCACATTATTCGTTTTTACCATAAAATCAAAACCCCAAATCATTTATCAATATAAACAAGTGATAAGTGATATATCACAAGTTTTTCTTTTGTGTTTTTACTCCCATAGTTCTTTCTTTCAATTTGAAGAGCATTCTTTCTCGTAAGTCTTTCAGGAATGTCCTGGAGTATTGTATTGCTAGCAATTGTATTGTGGCAAAGTCCATTACATTGGATAGTTCTACAATGTTTCACTTTCAGTATACAATGTTCTCTTGGTTCTGCTCATTTCACTCTCCATCAGTTCTTGGAGGTCTTTCCAGTTCATATCGAAATCTTCCAGTTCATCATTCCTTATAGCACAATATTATTCCATCATCATCAGATACCACAATTTGTTCAGCCATTATCCATTCAAGGGACATACTTTTATTTTCCAAAATTTTGCCACCACAAAGAGAGCAGCTATGAATATTTTTGTACAAACATTTTTTCATTATTTTCCTTTTGGAGTATAAACCCATTAGTGGTATTGGTGGATGAAAGGGTATGCATTCTTTCCCTTTGCTCATAATTCCAAATTGCCTTCCACAATGGTTGGATCAATTCACAACTCCACCAGCAATGCATTAGTCTCCAAATTTTGCCACATCCCCTCCAACATTTATTATTTTCCTTTACTGTCATATTGGCCAATTTGTTAGGTGTGAGATGGTACCTGAGTGTTGTTTTGATTTGTATTTCTCTAATTATGAGAGATTTAGAACATTTTTTCATGTGCTTATTGATTGTTTTGATTTCTTTATGTAAAAATTGCCCATTCATGTCTTTTGGTCATTTGGCAATTGGAGAATGGGTTGATTTTTTGCACAATTGACTTAATTCCTTATAAATTTTCCCCCAACTTGTTGCTCCTCTTCTAATTCTGGTTACATTGGTTTTGTTTGTACAGAAACTTTTAAATTTAATATTATCAAAATTATTCATTGTACATTTTGTAATGTTCTCTATCTCTTGCTTGGTCTTAAATTCCTTTCTTTCCCATAGATCTGATAGGTATACTATTCTATGTTCATCTAATTTATCTATATTTTCCCTCTTTATATTTAAGTCATTAGGCAAGTCACTTAACTTTACCTAAGATTCCTCATCTATACATTGAGCTGAAGAAATCAATGGCAACCTCCACCTTCCCACTCTGTTTGCTAAGAAAACCTCAAATGGGGGCATAAAGACATGACTGAACAACAGCAACATGTAGCATTTTAAGGCTTACAAAAGTACTTTATAAACATTATTTCATTTGAGTCTCACAACCACCATATGAAGTTGTCACTTTTATTATTATTTTACAAAAAAGGAGAGTGAAATTCATGAGACTTATTCATGGTCATATAGCTAATGTGTCAGAGGCTGAATTCTAATCTGTCTCCCTAACTCAAGTTCTAGGATTCTACCCATTATGCCATTTTGCCTCTCAAAAGAGAAACTTTGCAAACCATTTCTTAAAAAGGTCTTAATTGGATCTTCACAAGAAACCTGTGAATAGGTACTACAAGAGCTCCCAACCCCAAATGCATTAGCAGACAAATCCTAGTGAGCTGCCTGGGGCATAAAGACTTTGAATCATTTGCCCAAGTTCACATAATTAACACATGCAAAAGCAGGACTTGAACCACAGTTTCTTTGACTCCACACTTAGCATTCTATTAAAAAAATGCTATCCCACATGGCTTCTATATTGCTGCAAATTCTCTAGGAAAAGCAGTTTGCAAAGATGTATGATCATTTCAACTTCTTTTTCCCAGGTCTTCATTCTTTGCTGAGTAAAGTCACAAGAGCAAAAAATGTACTGCCCAATTTAATTTTCTGCTTCCTTTGCCGGTACTCAATGGACCTGATGTTCTTTGATCGTCCATCAATGGGAATTGTATCTGCACACCAACAGTGAAACACAGGCATTTTTGAATCCCCATCCAACTGATTCCATCTACCCAGCAAAGAGTGGGAATCTGATCAATATTGATAAAGGCTGGACTGAAGGAGATACATAATACTTTGCTTTTGTTGCTGGAGGTTTTATCATATCATCTGAATAACTGAAATATGGTCATTATAAAATGACCTGGAAAGAATCTCTAATACAATAATTTTCCTCAGGGCAAAGCCACATATTAGAGTAGTATAGAGACAACCAAAAATATCTTTATACTATAAAAGAAAAACATGAACTTCTAATCTCTTCCTTTCCCAAGATAACTAGAACATAAGATCACAGTTCTAGAGCTAAAAGGGTCTTTAGAGAACTTTTAATCAAAACTCTTTATTTTATAGGTTATGAAACTGACAATTAAATGGCATCTCATTTGAAAAAAACTAAGGCTTGAAATAATTATCTTATTATACAACAAGATTTATTAAACTTTAAAGGAAACTTTTTGAAGAATAGAAAATTAGTTCATTATCTTTAAGAAAGTCATGTTTTACAGAGTTTATTGTTAAGATGCTCATTGAATCGTCTATGAGGGGAAATATGATATAGTGGTTATGGTGTAGACTTTGGAGTTAGAAAGCCCCAGATATGAATGCTACCTCAGGCCATTACTAGCTGTGTGACTCTTGATTAACCAGTCAATCTCTTCATGCCTTAATTTCCTCATCTGCAAAACAGAGGTTACAATGTAGTATAGCTTAGTGGATAAGAGGTATGAGCTCTAAAACAGGAAAGAAAGCCTTTGGAGGGGGAAGAAACTTGTGTTCATACCCAAGGGGCAATCATTGCTCTCAAGGGTTTGGTGGCCAGCTAGTAAGAAGGGGGAGGGAAGACTGGTTACATACCACATTTACTATGAAAGCCTTGAGACATGTCTTTAATACAATCATATCTATGCTTCTTTCCCAAGATTCCTTCATTCCCTTAGTTCCAGCCCTCTGCTGGGCAGACATTAAATCTCTCCACTTCCAAACCAGTGACTGTCACTTCATTGCTGCCTACATGAAGGTGTTATGGAAAAATATTCCATTCATAAATAATGTCTCCTAGATCACTTCAGGACTTCAGCAAGTATCCCTGGGCAGACTACATGATGGGAGACAGCAACCTCGACTATTTCAATAGAATCTTAATTTTTCTCTTCATCTCAAGTCTCTCCCCTCTCCCATCCATCTTCCAAATGGCCATCCAAGTGATTTTTCTAAAGCCTGGATCCAGCCATGTCACTGCACTACTATATAAACTCAAGTGGTTCCTTACTAACTCAAGGATCAAATGTTATTTAATTCTTATCTTATCTATTTTCATTTCTCTTTTATGTAAGTTTTAGAATATATAAGTACATAATAGAATAGTAGATTGCATAATTTATAAATAAATAAGCACCTTATGATTGCAGGTGTGCTTAGTCTTTTTTTTTTAACTGAAAGGAATTCATGATTAAAAATGCCTCAGTGACCCACCAGATAAGAGAGTTTCTCTTTGAGTCAAAAAATGTTGGTTGAAATTATACCCTTGACCTTTATTGGCTATGACATCATGGACAGGAGCCCTACACAGATCTCATTGACTATGCTTTGTATACAATGGCTGCTCTGCATTGTGGGGAGGAAATTTCCACACTGGAAATTCCCTAGTTCAATAACATTATTAAATCACCAAGTTAGGACCAAAATACTTGAAGCATCTACTTTACAGTGTTGTTGCAAGTCAAACATGGAAGAAAGTCTATATTTCACTTGGGTGATGCCAAAGAGTCCTATATACAACAGACATAGGTATTCTCACTAACTCCTTTTCTAGAAGCCTCCTTGCATACCAATCTCTTGTTTTTTGAACACACTTTGGGGACATTGCTTTTTAAATGAGGTCCAGGTTATGAAACCATCTATAGCAAAGATGGAACTCTTGGATCCAAACCTGATGAATCCAAAAAAAATTTTGCCCACTGATTGACCCAGTTTCTTGAACTAAGCTCAGCTTGAGTTGACCTTTCTAACTCCAGATTCACCAAATTAGATGTCTTGCTCAGTTACAATAAGTACTTATCTTTTTATTGGCACTATTAATCTTTTTCTCTTCTTGCTCATTGGAGAACCTCCACAGTTGTTAATGAGAGCCCCTGAAGGGGTAAGAAATTATTGATGCTGATTTCCCCCACGTTTCCTATAATTTCACTAGGTGGTATTTACATAATATACAAACCACCAGTGGTTGTAGTCAATACATTCTAAAAAAAATAAAAAATAACAAATAAACAAAAATCTACTTGTTCAGATGATTAGATTGACCAAGCAGCTAGGTGTTGTAGAGCATTGGCCCTGGAGTCAGGACGGCCTCTGTTCAAACTCAGCCTCATACATTTACTTGTTGAATGACCTTGAGTAAGTCACTTATAATCTCTGTCCCAATTTCCTTGACTAGAAAATGGGAATAATAGTATCACCTACTAGTTTGACCTGGGCAAGTCAATCAAACCCTATTATTTCAAATTCTTCAAATATAAAATGAAGATGATAATAGTACCTACCCCATGGGGTTGTTATGAGGATCAAATGAGGTAACATTTGTAAAGTACTTAATGTAGGAACAGTTTTGATTGCTCTTCTTTGCGCCCATATTATATAGTACAGTCCCTGGTATATATTTCATTCATTCATTCATCTGAAAAACAACTTGACTGAAGAAGTTTTCAGTATGGCTTTGTCTTAGAGCTAAATAAAAATGCATTTTCCCTCACTTGTGTTCTGTACAGAGTGTTTCTCAAATTAAAAAAAATGAGGAAAAAGACTTGTACAAGAATATTCATAGCTGTGCTCTTTGTGGTGGCCAAAAATTGGAAAATGAGGGGATGCCCATCAATTGGGGAATGGCTGAACAAATTGTGGTATCTGTTGGTGATGGAATACTATTGTGCTAAAAGGAATAATAAAGTGGCAGAATTCCATGGAGACTGGAACAACCTCCAGGAAGTGATGCAGAGTGAAAGGAGCAGAACCAGGAAAACATTGTACACAGAGACTAATACACTGTGGTATAATCGAACGTATTGGACTTCTCCATTAGTGTCAATGCAATGTCCCTGAACAATCTGCAGGGATCTAGGAGAAAAAACACTATTCATAAGCAGAGGACAAACTGTGGGAGTAGAAACACTGAGGAAAAATAACTGCCCGACTACAGTGGTTGAGGGGCCGTGTCTGAGGAGAGACTCTAAATGAACACTCTAATGCAAATACCAACAACATGGAAATGGGTTTGAATCAAGAACACATGTGATACCCAGTGTAATGGGAGAGGTGGTGGGAGGGGGTGGGGGGAGGAAAAGAAAATGATCTTTGTCTCCAATGAATAATGTTTGGAAATGACCAAATAAAATAATGTTTAAAAAAATGAAACATAGAGTTTCTGAACTAGCTTCTAGAACAATTAATATATAAATGACAAGACTAAGAAGCAATATAGCATAGTAGTCAGCACTTGACCTAGGATTCTTTCTTTGAATCTTACTTTAGACCCTTATTTGCTATCTTCCATAAGCAAGTCATTCAACTTCATTGGTCTTGAGTTGCTTCATCTGCAAATGAGAGGATTATACTAAAAATATCTCTAAAGTCCCTTCTAGCTCTCTCTATATGATCTAACAAATAATAATTTTATGATATTATTAATTTATCTGTTTAACAAGTGCTTATTAAATGTCTTTTGGTGATAAAGCTTACTTCAAAGTATCAGGGTATAAATATATATTATATGGATTTTGTAGGAGGTTGAAGGGTTGAGTAGAATGAAGTGAGTCAGCCATGAATGCACATATATTACCCTGAGGTGATATATTTAAGTGGGAAAGAAGAATCACTCATATTTCTATAGCTCTTTGAGTTTTGATGAACTATATATCTATATAACATATTATTCTTATATATTATTTTTATATTATTCATTTTATGTATATATGTATACACATATATATATATACATATATATATATATATATATATATATATATATGAAATCTCCCTTTATCCTAACAATATTTCCCCTGTGTTAGATAGCATTATTATTATCCTTTTTTTTTTTTACAAATGAGGAAAACAAAGCTCAGAGATTAAGTGACTTCAACAAGGTAGGAAGTATATGAAGTGAGATTTGATGCCAGTTATTCTTCATTCGAGAAGCAACACATACATTATTCACTATGTCACAATACAACAATAGGTTTCTACATATTTTGGAGGACAACACAATCACAAGGTAGAAGTCAGAGAGAAATGCAGCATATGACTGGTAATAAGATTTGGGCAGAGGAGAAGGTAACAGTAAGATGGACAAAGTAATGAATTTCCAAAAGATTGTTTTCTAGTAGATTATAAGCTCCTTGCAGCCAGGGAATTTGTTTTTCTCTTGTTATCCCCACACTATGTATAGATTCTTTCTACATTAGTTGAATTTATTTTGATTTTATTTTTTAATTTTTCTGTGGTTACATAATTGTTATTATCTCCCTCCTCTCTTCCCTCCCCTCTCCTAGAATTGATAAGCAATTTTGTTGGGTTTTATATATCAATATATACAGATATATACATATAAAAATTTCACTCAAAACCTACTTCCATTTTATTCATTTTTGCAATAATATTTTAAAACCAAAACTCCAAATCATATCCCCAATATTAAAAAGTGATAAATCATACATTTTCTTTTGAATTTCTGCTCCCACAGTTCTTTCTCTTGATGTGGATAGCATTCATTCTCATAAATCCTTCAGAATTGTCCCAGATCATTGCATTGCTTTCAGTAGCAAAGTCAATTACATTTGTTCATCTCACAATGTTTCAGTGACTGTGTATAGTATTCTCCTGGTTCTGATTATTTCACTCCACATTGGTTCATGTAGGTCATTCTAGTTCCTATAGAAGTCCATTGAGTCATCATTCCTCATCACTCAAGAGTATTCCATCACTGCTGTATATCTGTTGAATTTAAATAAAGTCCTATAAGGTGGTTATTTCTCTTGAATTGCTTAGATCTTCATTGTCTTCTTCAGCCTTGACTATCCTTGCCTTTTTGCTAAATCAAGTGGCAAATAAACCTGTTTGACACTGAAATAGTCAACTTCCTTCCTAACTAAGCTATTCAGTGATTTCTAGGCCACAATGAGAAGGACCTGAGGTTTAATAACTTTGTTCTAAATATATTTATAGTTTTATGATAAGGAAAGAAATATGATACAAAGGAAAATTCTGTCTTAGGCAGAAGAGTGGTGAGAAGTGGGTAAATGAGGATAAGTGACTTGCCCAAGGTCACATATCTAGGAAGTGTCTGAGGCCAGATCTGAATAGTGGATGTCTTATCTCAATCCACTATGCCACCTAAGGGCCCCTGAGATAACTCTTAAAGAAAAGTCTGTAGAAATTCTATAAGAATTTTGAGGATAGAGAGTTTATTTTTATCTTGAGAGTCAGGAAAGGTTTCATGAATGTGGTATCATCTGAGCTGGCCCTCAAAGAAACCATCAACAAGAATTTATTAAGCATATGCTACAAGCATTGGCATTTTAGAGACTGAGTGCCCAAACTGCACCTTCAAGCCCCTTGTGAGCCCCCTGCATTACCCCTAGAAAGCAGAGGGAGGAAGTGCTCACATTGAGTGGCCAGGCAGTGGGGTGGGGCATATAAAAATTGTCCTCAGGTCCTGAGGAGAGGGAGAACAAAGCAGTTCTCTCCAGCATGCAGGGGCTTGTGTGCCATGCCTTTACCAACATGGAGTTAGGCACTATGGTAGGCCCTGGCAAAAATGGCAAGAATGAATCTTCCCTGCCCTCCCAGAGCTTACATTGAATCAGGGGAAATATCATATATACATATTAATTATATTCAAACTACATAAAAATAAATTCAAAATAATATTTCTGGGTGGAGGGAAGAAGTACTAACATTTGGAGAATCAGAAAGGTACTTGTAAAGAAGATGATACTGAATTCTAAGAGGAGGGGGTAAGCATAGACTATTTCAGGCATGGGGGAGAGTTTGCTCACAAGATTGGAGGGAGGGAGTTGAATGCTATGTGTGAATAATAATAAGATAGTCAATCCAGTTGGACTACAGATTATGACTATGATTATAGTCAAAGGAGAATGAAGATATAATAAACGGAAAAAAAAAGATTGAAGTCATATGGTCAACTATTGGAGATAGGGAGTCAGCAGTGTCCATTCCAGGGACATGGATTTGAATGAGCAAAGACACAGATAAGAGAGCAGGATGTGAACATAATATTGGAAGGGAACCTTCTGCTAGAGGCCAAGTCAACAACTGTGTGTTTTATAAGCCAGGAAGTCTAGCAAGACAGTGACCCAGTAATATTTTTGTCAGGAGTTTATTAAAGAATCGATATAAAATCCTTGTAAGAAAAGAGAAGGAAAAGGTAAGGTTATCTGTGAATCAAGGTAGAAATTGTGGGACTATATGAAAGGTGAGTAAAGTCTGAAAAACATAGCCAAGTGCCAAAGAGGGTAAGGGAGAATATTAGGACCTACTTAAAAAATATTGGCTAGAATTCTTTTTTTGGGGTGGGTGTGGTGGGGGAGATATTTGTTTGTTTGCTAACTTGTTTACTTAATGTTTGTTTTGTTTTTGACTTGGATATTAAAGTTTGGAGACAAAGAAGATTAGATTATAGTTAGAAGTATCATGCTCTTCTATTTACTATCTGTCAGGAAGCTAAGTGACTCAGTAGATAACAGTGTTGTGTCCTGGAGTTAGAAAAACCTGAAATCAAATCTCTACTGAAGACATCTGTATGACCCTGGGCAAGTCACTTTACTTATTTTCCTCCATTTTCCTTATCTATAAATTGAGAGATGATAATAGCATCTACCTTGCAGGGTTGTTTAGAACAATGCTTAGCATAAAGTAATCATTGTATAAAGGCTTATTTCTTCTATTTCTTCCCTCCTACATGTTCTTGGTCAAGCTGTTTGCCTCCTTTAGAACTCAATTTCTATTCTTGAAAAAATAGAAGATTAAACAAAATAATTAAAAGAATCATAAAAAACTGACAATAGATGTCCTTCCCAATTCTCTTTCAGCTCTAAATGCATGTTAGATAGTTCCTCCTTTTCTCCAATAGTTTGTTATTGGAAACCTTCCTTTCTTTCTTTCCTTTCCTTTCCTTTCCTTTCCTTTCCTTTTCCTTTCCCTTTCCTTTCCTTTCCTTTCCTTTCCTTTCCTTTCCTTTCCTTTCCTTTCCTTTCCTTTCCTTTCCTTTCCTTTCCTTTTCCTTTCCTTTCCTTTCCTTTCCTTTCCTTTCCTTTCCTTTCCTTTCCTTTTCTTCTTTCCTTTCCTTTCCTTCTTTCCTTTTCCTTTCCTTTCCTTTCCTTTCCTTTCCTTTCCTTTCCTTTCCTTTCCTTTCCTTTCCTTTCCTTTCCTTTCCTTTCCTTTCCTTTCCTTTCCTTTCCTTTCCTTTCCTTTCCTTTCCTTTCCTTTCCTTTCCTTTCCCTTTCCTTTCCTTTCCTTTCCTTTCCTTTCTTTCCTTTCCTTTCCTTTCCTTTTTCCTTTCCTTTCCTTTCCTTTCCTTCCTTTCCTTTCCTTTCCTTTCCTTTTCCTTTCCTTTCTTTCCTTTCCTTTCCTTTCCTTTCCTTTCCCTTTCCTTTCCTTTCCTTTCCTTTCCTTTCCTTTCCTTTCCTTTCCTTTCCTTTCCTTTCCTTTCCTTTCCTTCCTTTCCTTTCCTTTCCTTTCCTTTCCTTTCCTTTCCTTTTCCTTTCCTTCCTTTCCTTTCCTTTCCTTTCCTTTCCTTTTCCTTTCCTTTCCTTTCCTTTCCTTTCCTTCCTTTCCTTCTTATATATTTGAGAAATGAGTTTATTTCAGAGAAATTTATTGTAAAATCCTTTTAATATTACTTCATTGTCTATAGTATCTTTCAGCAAAACATTTCCCCTGATAATCTTTTTTTAAATCTATTTTTGCTTTTATTTTGACTGAGATCATGATTGCTACCCATGTCTTTGTTCCTTCAGCTGAAGCATAAAAGGCTCTGCTCAGCCCTTTATTTTAACTCTATGTGTATCTTTCTGTTTCAAGTGTGTTGCTAGTAAACAACATATTGTAGAATTCTAGTTTCTGATCCATTCTGATATCTGCTTCTAGTTTATTAGTGATCCCATCTTATTCACAATTACAATTATGATTACTGTATATTTCTCTCTGTCTTCTTTTCTTTCTTTTCTTTTTTTCTCTCTCTTTTTAACATGTCCCTCCTTAAACCCATTTTATTTCTGACCTATCCCCCTTAATCTGTCCTTGATTTTATGATCTTCTTCCCCATTCTATATTTCTTATTCCCTTTCCCTCCTATTTCCCTATTGCATATGGTAAATTTCTATACTCAATTGAGTGTGAACATTTATTCTTCCATATTCTAATTAATTCTAATGGGAATAAGGTTCAATAATAACCCAACCCCACTCTTTTCCCTTCCAGTATACAATCTCTTCTTTGCAAGCCTCTACTATTTGAGGAAAATCTTACCATTGTAATAATTAAAATAGTGGAAGACATAAACTGTAGCAGATAAAAGAGTTGGAGCCTTAAATTGTGACCACAGAAAATATGGTTTCAAGACAGTGCCTTGTTTTTAAATCAAGTATAAGGTGGTCGCCAGGGAAAAATTCCCAATTATTAAAATATACCCAAGTCAACTGGGTTTTAATTCATACAAATGAGGAATTAATGAAAGTGAGAGAAAATAAGAGAGGAATAAGCATGAAGAGCCTTAGCCAACATGGCCTAGACCTGAGTCTTAAGAGAGAGATCAGTCAGTCTTTAATCACTCACCACAAGATCTGTCCCAAGCAAGAATATAGACAGACACCAGTTCAGCCAGCCATCCTTCTCCAGAGAGAGATTCTTCTGACTGTCCTGAGACTCAGCTTTTCCTTTCCTTATAAAGGGAATTTTCTCCTATGTCTCCTCCCCTAAGTTCTCCCATCTACCAATTACAGTAGACGTTTTCCAAAGGACAGACCATTCTTAGTTCACACCTAAGAAGGCTTAAATTTTTGATTAAGTTCACACCAGAAAACCTCTGAGTAAGTTTCTTACCTCTTTGCTCCTTGTAAATTCACAAGTTGCCTGACCTTTATAGGTACTTAGCACCCTTTTGTTTTATATCTAAAAATAGGCACAGCTTAAGAACTTTTGTCTTACTATAAGTATGGGTTTAAGTATCTTTCATTGTTCAGCAAGGAGTTTCTTCCCCTAAAGCAGGCTTAAGTAGGGGTGGAGTAGAGGTCTTCACATTCCTGATATAAGTAGAGGTCTCACATTCCTGATCTAAGTTCCTTCATTGTTTAAAATGGGGAATGGTCTTAACCAAACCTTATGAAGTAGGGTCTGAGAAATTTTAAGGTTCACAATCCAACCTTATGAAGTAGGGTCTGAGAATTTTTAAGGTTCACACCATTCTACCCCCCGCCCCCTTCTCCTAGGAAAACCCTTATTCTCATTCCTTCATTTTTTTTACATCATCCTAACACTCATAACATCCATCTATGTAGATTGCTTATAACCACCCTAATAATGAAAATATTCTTCGAAGTTATGAGCATCAATCTTCTGATGTAGGAATATAGTTTATTGAATTTCTTATGATTACTCTTTCATGTTTACTTTTTCTGTTTTTCTTAAGACATGTTTAAATATCAAAATTTCAATTTAGCTCTGTTTTTTTTTTCGTTAGGAATATTGTGAAAACTTCTATTATATTTAATATATATTTTCCTCAAAAGATTTTACTGCTTTGTTGGATAGGTACTCTTGGCTGTGATGCTAGCTCTTTTTGAAATATATTCCAAGCCCTCCATTCCTTTGATGTATAAGCTTCTAAATCTTGTGTGATCCTTACTAGGCCTTATAATATTTGAATTGTTTCTTTCTGAATTCTTTTTTTTTTAAAATATATTTTATTTGATCATTTCCAAGCATTATTCGTTAAAGACATAGATCATTTTCTTTTCCTCCCCCCCACCCCCCATAGCCGACGCGTAAGTCCACTGGGCATTAGATGTTTTCTTGATTTGAACCCATTGCTTTGTTGATAGTATTTGCATTAGAGTGTTCATTTAGAGTCTATCCTCTGTCATGTCCCCTCAACCTCTGTATTCAGGCAGTTGCTTTTTCTCGGTGTTTCCACTCCCATAGTTTATCCTTTGCTTATGAATGGTGTTTTTTTCTCCTGGATCCCTGCAAGTTGTTCAGGGACATTACACCGCCACTAATGGAGAAGTCCATTACGTTCGATTATACCACAGTGTATTAGTCTCTGTGTACAATGTTCTCCTGGTTCTGCTCCTCTCGCTCTGCATCACTTCCTGGAGGTTGTTCCAGTCTCCATGGAACTTCTCCACTTTATTATTCCTTTTAGCACAATAGTATTCCATCACCAACATATACCACAGTTTGTTCAGCCATTCCCCAATTGATGGGCATCCCCTCGTTTTCCAGTTTTGGGCCACCACAAAGAGCACAGCTATGAATATTTTTGTACAAGTCTTTGTGTCCATTATCTCTTTGGGGTACAGACCCAGCAGTGCTGTGGCTGGGTCAAAGGGTAGATATTCTTTTGTCGCCCTTTGGGCATAGTTCCAAATTGCCCTCCAGAATGGTTGGATCAGTTCACAACTCCACCAGCAATGAATTAATGTCCCTACATTGCCACATCCCCTCCAGCATTCATTACTTTCCTTTGCTGTTATGTTAGCCAATCTGCTAGGTGTGAGGTGATACCTCAGAGTTGTTTTGATTTGCATCTCTCTGATTATAAGAGATGTAGAACACTTCTTCATGTGCTTGTTGATAGTTTTGATTTCTTTATCTGAGAACTGCCTATCCATTTCCCTTGCCCATTTATCAATTGGAGAATGGCTTGATTTTTTGTACAATTGATTTAGCTCATTATAAATATGAGTAATTAAACCTTTGTCAGAGGTTTCTATGAAGATTTTTTCCCAATTTGTTGTTTCCCTTCTGATTTTAGTTATATTGGTTTTGTTTGTACAAAAGCTTTTTAGTTTGATGTAGTCAAAATTATTTATTTTACATTTTGTGATTCTTTCTATATCTTGCTTGGTTTTAAAGCCTTTCCCCTCCCAAAGGTCTGACATGTATACTATTCTGTGTTTACCCAATTTACTTATGGTTTCCTTCTTTATGTTTAAGTCACTCACCCATTTTGAATTTATCTTGGTGTAGGGTGTGAGGTGTTGATCTATTCCTAGTCTCTCCCACACTGTCTTCCAATTTTCCCAGCAGTTTTTATCGAATAGTGGATTTTTGTCCCAAAAGCTAGGATCTTTGGGTTTATCGTATACTGTCTTGCTGAGGTCGCTTTCCCCCAGTCTATTCCACTGATCTTCCTTTCTGTTTCTTAGCCAGTACCAAATTGTTTTGATGACTGCTGCTTTGTAATATAGTTTTAGGTCAGTGACTGCAAGGCCCCCATCATATGTGTTTTTTTTTTCATTATTTCCCTGGATATCCTTGATCTTTTGTTCTTCCAAATGAACTTTGTTATAGTTTTTTCTAAATCAGTGAAGAAGTATTTTTGTAGTTCAATGGGTATGGCACTAAATAGATAAATAAGTTTGGGTAGGATGGTCATTTTTATTATATTGGCTCGTTCTATCCATGAGCAGTTAATGTTTTTCCAATTGTTCAAGTCTAGTTTTAGTTGTGTGGCGAGTGTTTTGTAGTTGTGTTCATATAGTTCCTGTGTTTGTCTTGGGAGATAGATTCCTAGGTATTTTATTTTGTCTAAGGTGATTTTGAATGGGATTTCTCTTTCTAGTTCTTGCTGCTGAGCTGTGTTGGAGATATATAGAAAAGCTGATGATTTATGTGGGTTTATTTTGTATCCTGCAACTTTGCTAAAGTTGTTGATTATTTCAATTAGCTTTTTGGTTGAATCTCTAGGATTCTTTAAGTAGACCATCATGTCATCCACAAAGAGTGATAACTTAGTCTCCTCCTTGCCTATTTTGATGCCTTCAATTCCTTTATCTTCTCTAATTGCTACTGCTAGTGTTTCTAGTACAATGTCAAATAGTAGAGGTGATAATGGGCATCCTTGTTTCACTCCTGATCTTATTGGGAATGCATCTAGTTTATCCCCATTGCAGATGATATTAGCTGTTGGTTTTAGATATATACTGTTTATTATTTTTAGGAATGACCCTTCTATTCCTATGCTTTCTAGTGTTTTTAATAGGAATGGGTGTTGTATTTTATCAAAGGCTTTTTCTGCATCTATTGAGATAATCATGTGGTTCTTGCTTCTTTCTGAATTCTTGCAATATTTTGTCTTTGACCTGGAAGCTCTGGAATTTGATTTTAATATTTCCTGAGAGTTTTAATTTCAGGATTTCTTTCAGAAGGTGATAATTAGATTCTTTCAATTTTAATTTTACTCTTAGTTTTAAGATATCAGGAGAGTTTTCCTATATTATTTTTTGAAATATGATACATTGGCTCTTTATTTTATTGATCATGGCTTTCAGGTAGTCCAATAATTTTTAAAAGATTTCTCCTGAATCTATTTTCCAGGTCAATTGCTTTTCCAATGAGATATTTGACATTTTCTGTTGATTGACACTATCCCACTCTTCAGGAATTTTTGTGTTGATGTTTTCAAAAATAGTTCCAAGAGCATGCAAAGTTTCCTACTTTCAAGGAAATGTTATCCTGGGAGAGGTATAATAAGTGCTCTTCTATTCTGTGCAACAGTTTTTACCCAAGAAGGCTCTCTTCTTCTCCATAGCCAATCAACACCAGCTAAATCTAATACTAGGAGAATCCTCTGTAATCTTTTTCTTACAAGTTAATCAACATCTTTACCATAACTGAGTTGAGAGCTCCTGAACCTACTGTAGCTTCTTCTGCTACTGTTTTAGCCACCTTGAAGGTCCATTGCTGTTCTTCCTGTTGTGTTCTTGGACAGTTCCCACCCTGGACCCTCTAGGATATATTAGGCTGGAAAAAATATCTCACTATGATATTTTGTTGTCTCTGCTGCTCCAAAATTTAGTTTGAAGAGTTATTCTTAAGTTGTCTGGAGGGAAACTTTGGGAAAGGTTACCTGGATTATTATTTGTATTCCACCATCTTGGCTCTTCAACCTTTCTAGTGGAAATTTTAATGATAATGGTGATAATGGACATCCCGAATTCACTCTTGATTTTGTTGAGAAGACTTTTTAGATGATATCCATTATCAATAATGCTTGTCTTGGTTTTAGATATTAAGAAAAGACCCATTCATTCCTTGTTTGCTATTGTTTTTAATAGGATAGGGCATTAAATTTTCTCAAAACCTTTTTCTGCATCTGTAGATAGAATCATATGATTTTTGACAAAAAAATATTAAAAGAAGTCAAAGACTTAAAATATAGAGTAAAATGTTGTTAACAATTGCAAGAAAAACAATTGACCTGAAAAACAAATTGTGGAGAGACAAAAATAAATTTTTAGTCTAACAGAAATGTATGGCCAAAAAAGAACACAGATGTCATATTTTAAGAAATTATAAAAGAAAAACAACCCATCTCTCTTAGAAAAAGGGGACAAAGTAGAAACTGAAATCATTCAGGTCACCTCCTATAGAAAAATCCAAAATGATACTCACCCCAGAACATTATAGGCACAATCCATATCTTCTAGATCAAAGGAAAATTATTGCAGGTAGGCAAAAAGTAATAATTCAAGCATCAATGAAACAATCATAATTAAAAAAAAGATTTATTTTCCATCCTTATGAATATGTAGAGAACTTAGAAAACAATATTATAGGAGGTAAAATAATAAACAAACCCAATCATAATTCATCCATAAAACTGAATATAAACTTTAATGAAATAGAGGTCTACCAAGCATTCCTTATGAAAAAGACCAGAGCTGAATAAAATTTTATTTTATAAAAATTTGTTTCATAAAAATAAAAAGTCTTTTATAAGAGTGAATTTGGGCCACTCTTATTTCAGGATTTAAATGTTTGACAGTAAGTAGCATTTTTAACTAGAATACAAAACTGATGGATTTTCACAAAGTTTAGAGATCCTATCTTCCTCAGAATAGATTTTTTGAGTCTAATCTATTTCCTAGAAGATTAGATTTCATCATCATCATCATCATCATCTTCATCATAAACTTCTTATCCTTATTCTCCTCCTCATTCTCCTTCTTATTCTTTTTCTTCTTGTTCTTATCCTTGTTCTTTTTTTTCTCTCTTTGACTATCTCTATGGTCGAATGAGTGCCACTACAATCTGCTGATTTAGTCATCCTCTACTTTGGGGCAGATTCTTTCTCTGACCCTTTTACATAACTTGGACATTGATTTAAAAATATTCTTATTTTATTTTTTGTTTTTTTGTTCCTTTATATGTGATAGACATCCTCTGGGCTGGGCAGACACTGATTTTTCCATTCAAGTGACTGAATAACCTATCCCCAAGTCCAAAATTTTATTTTTCAGGTATATACATTTAATTTGCCTCTCAGCTTTCTTTTCTTTTCTTTTCTTTTCTTTTCTTTTCTTTTCTTTTCTTTTCTTTTCTTTTCTTTTCTTTTCTTTTCTTTTCTTTTCTTTTCTTTTCTTTTCTTTTCTTTTCTTTTCTTTTCTTTTCCTTTTTTTCTTTTCTTTTCTTTTCTTTTCTTTTCTTTTCTTTTCCTTTCTTTCCTTTCCTTTTTCTTTTTCTTTTTCTTGTTCCACAAAAAGCAAATTGAATTTGGGTTAAGGATTTTCTCCTCTAAGTTATAGGTGACATGTTCTCTTTCCTTTACCTGGGTCTCTTTCCCTTCCATCATTATCAAAGTCCCTGTTCTTTTATCTGGTGAACTAATGTTCATTGATACCTTCTTTAAATCTCCAGGTGAGCATATCCTGCTGGGGCACCTTCAGTCTAGAATATTCATGTTATGCCTACAAAAATAGAACACTGATGAAACCTTTAGTTATTTGTTGTCAAGCCATGTTTTGTGAGATTTGCTGGGAACTTTAGAGATCAAGTAGTCTAGTTTGCGTCCTTGTTACTGGAATTCTAAATAAATATGTCATAAATTAAAGATTTTTTTTCACTTACAGCCTAGGCCTCTACAAACTCCCAGCATACTCATGTGGATTTAAACAAAACCACATTGCCTCTAGTAAAAATGTAATCTCCTTTTTTTCAGGATCATTTGTACCCTAATCATCCAAAGATTAGGCTCTTGATTCCCAAGAATCATTTTAATCCTTTTGACAAATGGATTCTGCTACTTAAGATACTCTAAAGAGGCAATATTCTCTCAGGCTAGATGGCTTTATACCTTAGAGGGCTATATTCACATGAAAATTCCAAGTCCTAGAACTTAGGGGATGTGTTAAATTTGGCAAATGGAGACAAGAAGGGAGAAAGGATATGAAAGGATATGAAAGGAGAAAGGATAAGGAGCCAATCTTAACATTCTACTTAAAGCAAATTCTTTTCAACAAGGGATTTTTTTTTTTGCCTTGCTCCTTAGTTTCCTTATAGACACTTACACACATGTGAAACAACACCAAAACAAACCACAAAATCCAAATCTCAAATGATAGATATATAAATATTGGCAGCTTTCAGGCCGGCTTTCCATTATGAGCCAAGTGGGGATATCTCTCACAGTCTGTTCATGAGCTTTCTCTGAGCTCAGAGAGTATTGTTGGCTGGAAACAATCTCCCATGAACAGCTTGCCTCGGCACAAGTCTTTTCATTTTATTTCTTTCACTTCCTGGAAGTTTTGAGAACAGTCTGGTTGGTAAGATGGGCTCCACTGGGGTGATTCTCAGTGTTTTCCAGTCCATGTGTATTCTCTACCAGCTCTAGTGGTGATTGTTTAAAAGAATGTGAGAACCCCCCTCCCCAACCCTAAGGTTATAGGGGGCCAACCTCAGTTTCCACATAGTTCTAGAGCAGATTTTGTATGTCAGTGAGCCAGCCTGCATATTATAAACCAACAGCTTGGGAAAGAAAAGGGATACTGAATTCACAACTGCATTTTCCTCGCTGATAATCTTTGACTTAAGTTCATAGAGGAATAAGTTCAATTTAATCTACTACTGATCTCAGATATTATCAGTCATCTCACATGGACTTTTTATATATGAGACTAGCTGTGATTTTCCTGCTAAAATAAAAATGGCTTCTAGGTCTCCCTCTTTCATTTGCTTTGAGTAGAAGATGGAAAACAGGTAGTGGGACAAAAAGAACTATAAGGCAATTTAAGGATTATCTATTTTACCTCTTTCACTTTACAGATGGGGAAAAAAAAAGTTTTTTTCCCATTATCTCTCCAAACCTTTGATTTAGTAAAAAAAAATTAAAAGGAAAATGCATTCTCAGCTTTACACAATTAATAAGAGAAAGAGTTGGAACTTGAATTCAGAATTTGGACTGAGTCAATCTCCATGCTCTTTACTGTTTGGGATTTTAGTTCTGGAACTATCTGTCAGAATGGTGATCATTAATATATATTTATAAGAACAAATGTTAATAGAAAGTAAGAAAGAGATTTTAATTAGGATGATGCTGATTCCTTAACTGGAAGAATTATATCCTCAAGTCCATCCTTCCTCAGTGTCAAGCATTTCAATGTTTTTCATATTCATACTTTAGATTTGTAATTTTTCATTTTGATGTGATCTATCAGAATCTATAGTTTTATACTTGGCATTTTTTAACATAATGTAATAAAAGTTAGTATTTATAGAGCACCTAAAATTTAGGAAAATACTTTACAAATATGATCTCTTTTTATCATGACAACAGTTCTGGGAAGAAGATTCTATTATAATCCCTATTTTATAAATGAGGAAACAGGTAGACAGGGCTTAAGTGATTTGCCCATGATCACACAACCACTATGGATCTAATTATGAACTAATATCTTCCATGAGTTAGTCCAATACTCTAATCACTGTGTCATCTAATTTCCCACTAATAATATTAAAAATACTATACACTTACATAGAACTTAAAAAAAATTGCCACCTATTGTATTATTTCACTTATTCTTCATAGCAACTGTTTGAAGTTGATCATTATTATCCCAGTTTCAGAGGTTAGGAGATTGAGAATCAGATTAAGTTAAATGACTTTTTCCTTCTCGGTAATGTATCAACTTATATAAATTCCTGTATGTGTATATAGTTTTAAAAAACGGTGACATGATTGCATAGTGTTAAAATATTGCTTGTTATGGTTGTAATAAAAAGCCATGATCATTTTTTTAAAAAAAAAGACCCCCAGCTAATAAGTGTCACAGATGGAATATGGATCCAAATTTTCAATATTTTCCCCTTCCCAGGGTTTCAGTGTTGTTGCAATATGATATGTCAATGACTGCCAGTGACACTGTTCAATGAAAGATTCAGAACTTCATAGACATCTCATCCATGAACCCAGAGTATAAGTCTATTTATTTCAATTACCTAGTGTTACCACAATTCTCTTTTGACAGCTTCTGATTTAGAGTCAAGAGGATACTGTATGAGCTATAGGTAAACTGTGAAGTATTGCCACATGCCTTGAGAAAGATAATATGTAGTTTATTTTTCTTCTCAAATTGACTTATTATAATAACCAAAGAATTGCCTGTTTAAAAAAATATTATTTAACATAGAAATGTGATATCAATTAACATATCAACATATGTGAAATCATGCACAATATTTCCATATTAGCCATGGTGGAACCCCCCCCCCCAAAAAAAATATAACAACAAACAAACAGTTAAGTGGTACAGTAGATAGAGTTCTGTGCCTGAAGTCAAGAAGACTCATCTTCCTAAGTTCAAACCTGGCCTCAGATACTTACTGTCAACTTGGGCAAGTCACTTAAACTTCTTTGCCTCAGTTCCTCATCTATAAAATGAACTGGAAAAGGAAATGATTAACTACTTTAGTATCTTTCCCAAGAAGACCCCAAGAAAACCTCATGAGGTCATGAGGATTTGGGCATGACTAAAATGATTGTACAAAAATAATAAAAATAAGAAAAATAAAGAGAAAAAAGATTATTTCTCAATCTGCCTTCAGATATTTTTCATCGTAAGTCTTTAGGAATAATTTAAATTATTGCTGAGAATCACTGTCATTCATGGTTGATCATCATATACTATTGCTGTTATTGTGTGCAATGTTCTCTGGTTCTGCTCACTTCGCTTTGCCTTAGTTTAAAGAAGTTTTCCCAAGTTTTTCTGAAATTATTTTGTTTCTCATTTCCTAGAGCATAATAGTATTTCTTCACAATTGTATATCACAACTTCTTTAGCTATTCTCTAATTCATATCCAATTCTTTGCCACCAGAAAAATAAGTTTTATATATATATATATACACACATATATATATATACACACACACACATATATATATGTGTGTATATATATATATATAAAACTTATTTTTCTGGTGGTGCGTGTGTTTACCTTTTCATTGATCTCTTTGGGATATAGACCTAATAGTGGAGGGTATCCCTATTTTTATAGTTCTTTGGGCATAGTTCCAAATTGTCCTTTACAAGGATTGAATCAGTTCACAACTCTACCAACACTGTCCTAATTCTTCCACATAATTTCCAATATTTGTTATTTTCTTTTTCTGTCATATTATTCAATATGCTAGGGTTGAGGTAATACTATAGGGTTGTCTTTATTTGTATTTCTCTCATCAATAATGTTTTAGAGAATTTCTATATGACTATAGATAGCTTTGATTTCTTCTGAAAACTACCTGTTATGTCTTTTGCCCATTAATCTATTGGAGAATGACTTGTATTCTTAAAAATTTGACCCAGTTTTTATATATTTGATAAATGAGGCCTTAATTAGAGAAAATTGCTGTAATTTTTTCCTCTAGTTTCCTTCTAATCATGGCTGCATTGGTTTTCTTTGTGCAAAAATATTTTTTTAATTTAATGTATTCAAAATGATACATTTTCCTTACCATGAACTTCTCTATCTCTTGCTTGGTCATAAGTTCTTCCCTTATCCATACATATGATAGGTAATTTGCTTTATGTCTAAATCTTGTACCCAATTTGGTCTTATCTCGAAATGTAGATAAGATGTTTATCTATAACTAGTTTCTGCCAACTATTCTCCAATTTTCTAGGAATTTTTATCAAATATTGAGTCCTCACTCCAAAGATTTAGGCGTTTGGGATTATCAAACACCAAAAACAATGGTCATTTATTATTATGTACTGTGTACTTAATCTATTCTACTGATCCACCATTCTATTTCTTAGCTAGTATCAGATTGTTTCAATGTTTACCAATTTGTGATATAGGTTAAATTCTAGTACTACTAGACCTTCTTCCTTCACATTTTTTCACTGAGTCTCTTGATATTCTTGACCTTTTGCTTTTCTAGGTGAATTTTTAAATTATTTTTTCTAGTTCTATAAAATAACTTTTTGGTAGTTTGATTGATATGGTAGATTGATTGATATGTTTCCCTGTTAATGATTATGTCTATATATATATATATATATATATATATATATAAACATATATATATATATGTTTCACTTTAAACAAAGGTGCTTCATGAAAGAATATATTGAGAGGTAAACTTATCATATCCTAAAAAGGTCAGTAAGTTGTCTTATCTTAAGCATATGATTCAGTCAAGTGTCCGAATACAGATTTCACATTAGGATACTAAGAAAAAACAATGTCCTTATTCTATGGACACTTATTTTCAATTTCCCCTGCATTTTCTTATTTTGTTTGTTTAATGACATCACCTCTGCTCCAGGACATTCCAAAAAGCCATGTCTTAGTGGTCAATTTGGTCTAGCCTTGACACTTCAGTTCAAAAGGAAGGAAAACACAGATACACAGAGCAACCGAACATCAAAATCCTCATTTCTTGAGTTACTGTAAAGGAAGAGGTTTGTAAATATTTAAATGAATCATAACTGGCTTGATCGGTGGTATTTACACACCTCATAAGTCAGTCATTGAGTGTAAAAGGCAGGCTGTAGTTAGAGGCAGATTTACAGGACTCATAAATGCTCTATTCCAAGCTCTTAAGTAGGTTGGAATCTCAACATTTTTCTGATAGCATATACTGTTCTTTCTAAAAATAAGAACATGTAAACCAACCTTCCCATTGTTTTACAAGAATTTGGAACAGATGTTACAGTGAGTAATTTTTAATAAGAGCTACAGCATAATTAGTAGGAACCCCAGTTGATGAAATATCTGTTTAATTTAACCAATTGGTATTCTGTTTTCAAATAATCAGATTAAAGTTAAATACAGTACTTGATGTTATTTTGGTGGGTAATTTAGAACCCTATTAAGACTAAAAATACAATATTTAAATATTAGCTATAGACCCCTGGCGAGATTATTTGAGTCTGGTTGCCCCAGAAAGATGATGCCTATGAGTCAGACTCTAGAATTCAGTAATTTTCCCCCTGCTGGCTTTTGGCAGTCTTAAACAAAGTCTATGGCAGCTAGTCATGCATGACACAGAATTCATGTTAGTATATCTCTAAACTGGAATTCTGGAGGTAGAATCCATTCTCTAGGGAGGAGAAGGAGTGGGATAGGCAAAGACCCTAAAACCAAGTTACTCTCCAAAAAAAGAAATGCTTTAGAATTACCAGAAATCAAATGAATTGACTCCCTAGAATGGATGGGCAGTGACATTGATCTAGCCTGAAGGTTCTTGATATTTTTATGTGTATTTAATATATAAAAACATATATATATATAATATACATATATAAACAAATAAAAATGTTTATGTATGTATACTAATACATGGGTATATGTATTATATAAAATAATAATGAAAAGAAATGCTAAATTTCAGTTCAAGTTTAGCAAAAATAAAGATGTGATATTTTTTCACCTACCAAAGTTCATGAATCTTTGGTCAGTATGTGGATTCTAGGCTAAAAGTCCTTTGTCTGTGTCATCTAGGATAAAATTAGATTATATTTTTATATAATTATATATCGCTTTCTGTAGGATTCCAAATAGAATCCTAGTTCACATATTTTACAGATGTTAAATAAAGATTAAATGACTTGCCTGTGGTCATACAGTCTTCAAGTGGCAGAACTGCAACTGAGGTCTCTTAGCTTAAAGTGCACTTATTTTTCCATTACACTTTCCTGCCTTTCCATTATATATGCTCTGCTCCTGTCATATGTCTTATCTAACTATTCCAGCTCATGTGGGTCTTTTGTTTCTTAGAACACCAGGAAGCACTTCATAGCCCTCTAAAAATTTCCCATTGGCTTTCTCTGACAAATGATAAGAATCTCCTTGAAAGCAGGAGCACCTTCTTGTACTTTTTACTCCCACCATGGGAGTAAGGGTGGTGTTAGACATATAAAAAATAAATAAGCCAACAAAGCAAAAACAAAAATCCTTGTTGCTTGATCAATTGATTACTTAAGCTGAAAGGACAAAAGAGATGCCTCTCAAAGAGATGCTAAAGATATTGGAGACATCATAGTTGGACCAAGAGGGAGGGATATATACAGAAATCAGGTGCTGGCTGGGTTTATAGTCAAATCAATAATTATGCTTTAAAGGAAAGTGGCCAACCACATTACTCATAGACCCAAGGCTGATGAAACAGATGGCTCTGGACTGAAAGCAGCCAGGAAACACAAACATTCATTTCATGTGCTTTGAGAGGGGACAAATATCAGCTGGGGACCCTTAGAAGGCTGTCTATACTGAGCTTGAGTGTTACTAATTAAGGTGTCCATGTTACCATTAATCCAGCCCTAAATCAGATTATCTTTCAAAAATCAAATGGATAATTTGTGTCTCAATCAAGTCCTTTTTGGGTTGCTCCTAACCAAGTGCTTAGGATTTCTGATTGGAAAGTAGTGTGGAGTAGTGGAAACATTTGCATCCCAGTCTAGCTATGGCCTTGGACATATCACCTCACTTTTCTGAGCCTTACTTCCTCCCTTTAATAAAACAGAACTAATATTGTTAGTATTGACAACCTCACAAGACAGATGGGAGGGAAGTGCTTTATAAATCTTAAAATTCTAGATAAATACATACTATTATTAAAAGATCCATGTTTCCCCTTTGCTTCCAAGGGAATCACAGAAATGAACCTAATTCCCAGCCTTTTAAGTCTTCCATATTTTATTTATGGATGTTCATTGTTTTGTTTGTTCATTGACACCATGTAGAACTCCATTATAGGAGAACCTTGGAGTCTGAAAGCCATTTTTCTCTGTGGTTGAATTAGATAACAAGCACAGGCTAATCTGTCTGTCCAGAGAGAGCACTGAGGTTGGTGTGAGGAGACCTGCCATTATGAGAAGGGTGAGAGGCTATATTCTGTAGGGGAAAGAACATTGGATGTGAATTTGGAGGAGTTCAATGAATACAATCAGTGCTATTTACCACCTGTGTGACCTTGGGCAAGTCATTTATCCTTTTTGGTTGTCAGTATCCTGAACTTTAAAGTGAGGAGGTCAAACTCTATGATCCCTGCACTTCCTTCCGACTCTAATTACTGTGCATTAGCTAAGTTGCTTGCTGGTTGTGTAAGCCGGTACAAGACATTCTATCTTTCTCTGACTTAGTCTTATCTTTCATGTTATTATAAAGAAAAATGCTTTGAAAAATGTAAAGTATTATAGAAATATGAACTACGGTATTACCATGATAGAGAGATAGCATAGCATAATGAATAGAAAGCTAGCTTTAGAGCCAGGCAATTTGTATTCAATATCTGCTGGTAACACATTCAGTCTGTATGACCCTGGGCATGTCATATAATTGCTTAATGCTTAAGCAGTTAAGATTTTAAGTTGCAGAGAAGGATTGACCTGCATTAGTAGAGGGAACTGTTTCACTTAGAAGTTTTTATGTCAGTGAAATCACCAGGTCTTTCTATAATTTTATTAAGGAACTGGGGGAAGACTTGACATTTCTGTGACAATGAGTATGGATGCTATTTATAATAGTGATGTTTGTATAGTGTCTTAAGGTTTTCAAAAAACTTTCTGAAAAACAAAAATGTAAGGCAGTGTATTATCTCCCCATTTTAAGATGAAGAAACCGAGGCTTGGAGAAACAGAATGATGTTGTCATGGTTATGTGATAAGGAAAATGTTGGGGGAATGGTAGTTGAAGCCACGTCTCCTACATCTTGATCCATTATACCTCTGCCTCTACTGACCTTTGGTGACCTATGACAAGAGCATCAACCAGGACAGATAAAGTGGAGTTTTGTTAGAGTCACGGCACAATTTAGAGATACCAGATTGACTCTAGAAGCATAGATGTATATGTGATTATGGAGACCAGGCCATCAAAAGGTATGGGAGGGGATTACCTAACCTTCAAGCTAAGCTTTTTTCCCACAGAAAGTCTGAGCTGGGCATTTCCTTTTGTCTTAAGCTGTGTTCACCCCAAACATTGGACAACACCTACCCAAGACTAGGTAGCAGGAACAAGCTGAGCACCCAGTCAGGAAAGAGATTGTGATAAGAGGACAATTTTCTGACATTCATCATTCCAAGTTCTCTTCTAGCTATAAGCCTGCATTAGAAAGCTCATATATTAATCTTTTTTTCTGGGTCTGGGTCTGTGCTAAGTCCCAAGTATATAAGTAAAGAAAAAGAGTCCTTGTTCTCAAGGATTTTGCCTTCCAACTGAGGAAGACTCCATTTTATATTTGTAGTCAGCAGAGCTGGCATATACTTCCTCAAATCAAGGTTCTGAGGACAAATTCGCTAATAGGAAGAGAAGACCATAGAGGTGGAGACACTTTGCCAGACTGAGAGAACCACAGAAGTGGAGATAGAAGTAGTCTGTGGCATCATCCTTCTGGGTTTTCTTTATGGGAAATTCAGATCAAAGAACTGAAGAGGGTTCTATAGCTCCTTATCACAGTAGGAGGGAGAAGTGTCATCCTATAAATATTGGAGTAATGCCATAATAAACTCCTTTCCTTTGGAGAATATGGAGCTTTCACTGATGTAGCTAGACTTCCCTAAGTTTGGGAGGAGAGAAGTATGTCTGATTTTGTACTGAAATTATCATAGAGCCTTCAAGAAAATACTCCTTTCTGTTTCCCTTTTTGCTTAGCGAAAGTAAGACCACTTGGGTCTACATCTGCTCTATTTGAATTGGGTTCTTGGGTAAGCCTCATTCCAATGTCTTTCTTTATATAGGCGAGAGTCTAGCACTTTTTTATCCCCTCCTTGGACTGGACATCAGCATCAACAAGAAGACAGAAAGATGCTCTAGATGTGATCAATGATAATAGTAGTAAAGGGAGCAGGGGAAATCTAGTCTCTATCTCTCCCCCAGTTAAGGGTGATTTTCCTCTCTCTTGCCTCAGTGGTAGAAATTCCTAATTATGATTCTGAACATGACTACAGTCATGTATCCTAGTCAAATTTAAATCTGTAAAAGACCATAAAAATCACCCATTCTACTTCCTGATTTTATAGATGAGGATACAGGCTCAGTGATTTACTCAAGGTCATTCAGGTAGCAAGAAGTCAAAATATTTATTTGAGTCAGGTCCTCAGAGTCCAAATTCAGTGTTCTATTGTTAACTATTTACTTTCCTCTCTAAGCCATCCCTAGCAAATATTTGTCATGGGAAGGCAATTCAAAAGTCATTCTTTAAATAAACCAGGGGTATGCTGGGGTCAACTCATAGGACTTGTGATGAAAGCCAATTGTTAAATTTTTGGTGTGAACATTTACAACTTGACATGATCAAACACTACAAATGAGAAGTTTATTCATCATTTTCTTGATTTTCTAGATTTAAGAGAGACGGGTAATGCTAAAAATGCTAATTAAACATAAAAGTTTGTTGTAGTTATATGCATTTGTGGCTACATACATATACATGTACATATGTATACTTATGTGTGCATGTGTGTATGTGAGGAAAGCTGGTTGTTAAACATTTACCAGCATACCACATGAAACTGTTCCACTTTTATTACCCACTAATTGTTCTATCATTAACTCCTCATTGGAGGAAAAGAAGAATAAATTACATGTATTAACTGTGCTAAGTCAACAGGTTTGGTCAAGTACTCTTTTCTTTGTGGCTGATTAAGGCCAAGGAATACAGGAGAATCAGGAGTCTCAGATATTATGCTAAGAAGATGGGACATTGCAGTGGAAATACCAGAGGACTTGAGTGAGCTTTGAATTGAAACTATTAAGTGCTACCCAATGGATAAATACAACACTTCTTTTCCTGGGACTCAGTTTCCTCTTCCATATTACCAAGATATATAACTGTCTTTTTGAAGTCACTTTATAGTTTACAAAGCATATCCCTTATTATCTCGATTGATCTTGTCAAAAAATCCTGGAAGATGAGAGCTATTATGATTATTCCTATTTTAAAGATGAGGAAACTGAGGCTGATATAGATTAATTTGTTTACAAACAGATAATAAATATCTAAGAGAAGATTAGATCTCATGGGATCCAGTGCTTTATCTACTTAGCCACCTAGCTGTCCCTTATAAAATGAGAGAGGTTTACTCAATGACTAGTTCTTAATCTTTTTTTTCTGCCTTGATCCTCTTTGGCAGTCTAGTGAAACCTATGAAATTCCTCTTAGAATATCATATCATTTTTTGGGGGCAGCTGGGTAGCTCAGTGGATTGAGAGCCAGGTCCTAGGTTAAAATCTGACCTCAGCCACTTCCCAGCTGTGTGACCCGGGGCAAGTCACTTAACCCCCATTGCCTAGCCCTTACCACTCTTCTGCCTTGGAACCAATACATAGTATTGATTCTAAGACAGAAGGTAAGGGTTTTAAAAAAAAGAACATTTTTTTAAATGCATAAGACAAAATAATAAGATAGAATAGGAAAGGAATCCAATCATACTGAAATACAATAATCAAGATACTAAAATACTAAAGCATAACACAAAAATTAAAAAAATTACCTTACTAAGTTCAAAGATCCCAGATTAAAAATTACTTTCAGCTCTGATATCCTGTGATCTGAGTCAGACCTTGAGGAGCCCAAGTTGTAAAAGGAAGTATTTTTACCTCTCAGCAGCCCTGGCCTATTACCTTTGCCTCCTGGAAAAATGTGATCAATTTGAATATGCCATTGAGAGAACCATATGATGGAATCTAAAACTGTGTGCTTTGCAGGACTAAAGCGTAATTAGACAAAGCATGTTCCAGACCTTTAAGTTTATTATTGTCTAGACCTTAAGCCAAGTCATGAGTAAACCTAATTAGGAAAGTAATAGTTTTTATTAAATCACATTAAATATTAAAAGGACATAATTTATACATAGTCAGCATTTGCAATTCTCCTTCGAGAGAAAACCCTGAAACCCTAACTTGATATTAAAACCTGAGAGAAAATAAATCTGCATAATGTAATCAAATCCCTTTCACTTTGAGATTGCAGCCGATTTTCAGGTACTGGAGTCATTTATTATGGGAGCAAGCCATGCCAGCGTCATTTTCCACAGCTGATTCAAATCATGAAGAAGAAAAAATAGTCCCCCAAACCAGTGCTTGGATTCCAGCCTGTTGGTGTGCTCAATAATCAACTGTTATTTAAATAAGGAGACAATAAGTCTAAATATTTTTTCCTCTCATCCTTGCAAGTAATGGGTGGGGCAGAACAACATTATGGCTATTGTATTGTAGGGTCATTGTCTACACAGATAATCAGCAAGACTGAATATATTGGATATAGTCAGAAAACCTGGGTTGGATTTTTGGCTCTCATATTTGTTTACTAGGTAGGTGGTTGGGGGCAATATGAAACTTAAGGGAACCTCATTTTAAAAATACTTTTTAAAGTCCTCTCCAGATAATTATGTTTGTTTTAAGAAAAGTGTTTTATGAATTGGAAAACCCTTTATAAGCTATAAACACTAATATAAACACTAATTAAAATATATTTACCTTTATTCTTATCTATTTTTTATTTTATGAGATTTATATATTTATATATATATTTCACATATTTATCTGTGTTTGTAAAAACAATGTGGTAAAGTGGATAGAAGGCCATACAGAGAGAATATTGGGTTCAAATCCTATCTCAGAGATTTAGGATTCAAGATTTGGAACCGGCCCTAACCTTAGAGCTCTTTCATTTTGCAAATGAAGAAATTGAAGACTAGCAAAATTAAGTGACTTGCTGAGAATCACAAAGTTAGTAACTGGTTGATGGAGAATTTAAACCTAGGTCTTCCTGACTCCAAGTCTAACATTCTGTCTACTATCCTATAGTGCTTCTTACTAGCTGATTGACCCTGGCCAAGTCCTTTAACTTACCAGTGCCCTTATGTAACTTTCTAACACATTAAATTATAGAGTCCTTGCTAGTTTGCACCACTGGAAGGAAATTCTGAGTAAGGTCAGTAAGTATCTACATGCCTATGTGATAGTCACAATGCTAGCTGCTGGGAAATAGAGTGAAAGTCAAAAAATTTGGAGCTCAAAATCTAATATTTTCACATTAAGGACTCCCTACACTGATGAGACTTTCAGGTCTAGAATTTTCCATCCCAGAAAAAAAAATCACAAAATTAATCTCTTTGTGACTCAGTTTCCTCAATCTTTCAAATGAGGGCTTTGGACTCTATTACCTCTAAGGCTGCTCTGAATCTATGAGTTATGATTCTGTGTTCCCTTCATTTAAGAAGGAACCTCAAAGGAAACTGAGGTCAGACTAAGGACAAGATTGAGAACATCAGCAGCTACCATGAGAGGAATTAGGCTGTCAAGGAAGATAGGCTAAGTTAGACAGAATGGCCAATTCCCTGCATTTTGGCTTCTAGTATGTACTTTGTAGTCTGAAACTCTGCTGGAGCAACCTATTTTCCTGATCTTCATGGTCCCTTGGTTCTCAGTGTTTGATCAACCCAGCCAGGCTTTATAGTTTATTCATTTTCTTCCCAAATCTACTGTCTCGTATGCTCCATATAGTAGTCCTTTACTCAAATCAAGAATCTGCCTAATCACCCACTTGTCAGCCCTGCTTTGGATGGGAGAGGACAATTCCACAAGCTTTCTGCAGTGCAAATGATGATGATGTCATGTCTCCTGCAAAGATAATGCCTGTATGCAGCAAATCTTCCTTCCAACCTGCTGATCTCATTGCCTATCATCAGGTAATGATCCTAAAGGCAATGGTATACTGCTGATTCTAAAAACTCAGTGTGTGCATTTTGTAATCTAAAAATTCAAAAACTTTATTGACTTAATATTCTTGATACACTATTTTTGGGAGGAGGAGAATGGTGGGAGGAGTTAAGGAACTGCTTGTCATATTTGTAAATGGAAATACATTTAAAATATATTTATTTATTTGGTTAAATATTTCCTAATTACATGTAAAAACTTTTTATCATTCATTTTACAAAAAATTTAGAGTTCCAAGTCTTTGCCTTCCCTCCTGCCCCTTTCCTTCCCCTTAGAAGTCAAACAATATGATAATTGACTATATATGTGGAATCATGTAAAACATTTCCATCTCAACTCTGTTGTAAAAGAAAGTATATATGGTATCATGAAAAATAAAAAAGTAATTTTTTAAAAAGTATGTTTCAGTCTGCACCCAGACTTCATGAGTTCTCTCTTTGAAGGTAGGTTGCATTTTTAATTATAGGATCTTTGGCATTATCTTGGATCATGTCGTGATGAGATTAGCTAAGTCTTTCACAGTTGTTTATTATTATAATATATTACTGTACTATGCATAATGTTGTCCTGGTTCTTCACACTTTATTTTGTATCCATTCATGTAAATCTTCCAGGGTTTTTCTGGAACCATTCTGCTCATCATTTCTTATTGCACAATTTTAAAGGAATATATTTTCCAAAGAGATATTGAATAAATGCTTTATGGTACTTCATCTCATTTCACGAATGTAATAATCTGCCATCAATATCTTCAGGGTACAGAGTGGAAAAGTTGTGTGGGCTTTTCTTGTCAGGAAGACCTGTGCCTGCTTCTTCATCCTTTGCTGGCTTCTGGATCTACAGAACACAAAGAAGAAAAGGCAACTGCGTAGCCCTTGGTATGTCTGTTAGTGGAGACCACAAACAATCCCTCTCAGGGGGCCACAGCTATATAAAAGATACTCCTAAATTGTCTACAGTTTCTGCATGCTGATACTTCAATCACAATCTGCTCTGTGAAGTGAGGAATCAAACATTACATCAAATAACAAATCTCACAGGCTGTGTGGATGAAATTGCCTGGGGCTCTTTTTACTAGTACTCCTATAGTGCTTTTGGGTTTGCAAAGCACTCTACATATATTTGGTCCTCAATATTACCTTGGAAGGTAGGTGCTATTAATTATCCCTATTTTGCAAATGAGGAATTTGAGGATGTTTTATTTTTTATTTATTTTTTAAACCTTTACTTTCCATCTTAGAATTAATACTGTGTATTGGTTCCAAGGCATAAAAAAGGCAAGGACTTGGCAATGGAGATTAAGTGACTAGGTTAAATTTGAACCTAGGACATCACTGGCTCTTAAACCACTGAGTCACCTAGCTGTCCCCAGAGAGAATTTTAGGTGACTTGTACAGCTACACAGCCAGTAAGTGTGTGAGATGGAATTTTATCTCAATTCTTTCTGACTACAAATCTATCATTGTATTTACTGCCACCTAGGTGGTGATTTAGAAAGGTGTCCAAACTGTGGTGAGGAATTATTATCTGTAATTTATAGTGATTTTTATTAAAATGGGCAAGTGGAAAGGGAGTTCTTGGAATAAAGAAAGTGAAAAAACCAGAGTGCAGGTAATGAGCAGTGAATTCATAACTCATTGTCACATACCACCATTGTTATGGCAGAAGGGGAGAAAAAAGTCTCTGAGTTCAAAAGCAATATAGCCTTTCAGTATGGAAAGGGCACTAATCTTAGAATAAGAAGTACTGACCTGAGTTTGAGTTCTGACTGTAAAATTTATCAGCTTTGTGAGTCTGGTCTTGAAGTCAGGAAGAGGTGAGCTCAAATCCAGCCTCAGAAACTTGTTAGCTATGTTACCCTGGGCAGGTCATTTCACTTATGGTTGCTTTAGTTTACTCATTGGTAAAATGGAGATAACAGCCCTTACTTCCCAGAGTGGTGGTGAGGATCAAATGAGATAATATTTGTAATATGACTATGTGCTTGGCACATAGAAAGAATGATATAAATGTTGTTGTTCTTTTTCTCTCCTTTTTTTCTTAATGAACTCCAGTTACCTCATTTATAAAATGGTGATAATATATTGCATTATATAACACACCAGGCTACATTAAGGAAAGGGTGGCATAAAAATTCATAAATAAACCTTCAGGCCCTCTATATAAATGCGGGGGTGGTGGCTGCTACTGCTGCTGCTTCTGACTCCTCTTTTTAGCACTGTGCTGAATGAACTTCTTAGCTGTCTGAGCTCCCATAATGCAAAGCAACTACTGCAAGCTCTATTAGGTGGTATGTTATTGATGGGGAATTGCCTTTGGAATTAGGAAGATGTGAGTATGAATACTACCTCAGATGCCTATTAGTTTTATGTTCCTGAGCAAATAACTTAACCTCTCCCAGATTCCCCCTCATTCCTCATCTATAAAATGGGGATAATAATAGTACCTACTTCCTAGGGTTGTTATAAGGAACAAATAAAGAGAAAGTGCTTTGTAAAACATTAAAATATGGTATAAAAATATGAACTATGGTGTA
This sequence comes from Monodelphis domestica, assembly GCF_027887165.1. Taxonomy (NCBI): domain Eukaryota; kingdom Metazoa; phylum Chordata; class Mammalia; order Didelphimorphia; family Didelphidae; genus Monodelphis; species Monodelphis domestica. Next base: position 496,646,021 of record NC_077227.1, read on the forward strand.
CTGCGAGGGCTCAGAGTTTTTTAAATAAAAGTTGATGAGTATGATGGATTTCTTTATGAGTGACATTAATCACTCCATAGTTTAGATATATTAATTCATAAGACCTTACCATAAATTTTGAAGTCTTGTCTTGTCAATTTAGAAAGGAACAGATGATACTTTACAGTTTATCTTGTATTCCATGCATTATATCCAGAGTAGAACCTGCCTAGGATGCTGCCTAGGATATTTGCCTACTAGGATTGGGTATTAGATTTTTCAAATTTTATCAACCAGATAAAAATAATAACTCTCATGCCCATTATAATACTTTGGACCATTTTTAATAAGCTTTGACCTATGGATCATCTGGTTGTCCATCAGGCATCTCCTCTGTTGGTGTCCTACTCTATGTGCCCTATGCTATATGTTATATAGAAGACCTGAGTTCTAATCCTAACTGATCCCCAGTAATGAAGTCATGGCTAATTTACTCCATTCTTTTGCTCCTCAGTCTCATCTATAAAATCATCAACATTTTCACTAACATTTAGAGTACACTTTAATTTTTGCAAAATGCTTTATATATAATACTTCATTTTACTCTCACAACAATCCTGTGATGTAGGTGCTATTCTCATAATACCCTTTTTTCAGATGAAGAAACTGGGTCTCTAGGAGCTTGTGAGTTACCCAGGGGCACACAGCTAATGAGTGTCTGAGGCAGAATTTGAAATTAGGTCCTTCTAATTCTGGGGTGAGTGCTCTATCTATTGTACCATAGAGTTATCACAAAGGGGAATACTAATTAAACTGCTAGAACTGGTGTAAGGAAATTGAATTGTAACCATTAAAGTTATCATTGCAGTAATAGTTGTAAGTATTTCCAATTTCTCTCACATACTTCAACATGTTTTGTGGAAAATGAGCAAATGGTGATATTGAATGAATGAGTAAAAATTAACAAGGGATGGGGATTAGACATGTATTTTAATTAATATAGGAAGCTTTTGAGGAAGCAAATCCTTTTTCCAATACAAGTATCTCTAACATTGTCTTAGGGAGCTGCCTGGATGCTTGAGAGGTTAAGTGACTTGCCCTGCAAACGTGAGTCAGAGAGGGGTCTTGAATTTAAGTCTTCCTTGTTTGAAGCTCATTACACTTTTCACTATGCCATATAGCAGATATATAAATAATTCTACCACAAAAATCCATGTGTGTGAGATTTTATAACCCTGGTAAATGGCGCCTTTATTTATTTTTATTTCAAGCAACCATCTTCATAAAATTCCATCATGATAACAGACTTTGGACATCCACCTGGAGTTGATTGATTACAGTTGACCCTGTAACATTTTATGCTGATCAAAACCTATATATGTATATGCAAATTCAATGCAGATAAACAGATTTTATGCAAAGGTTCCCCACACATGACCTTCTCAACCAATCCCGTAGGAAAACTTTAGTGTAGACTCTCAAGGAAGAGCTGAAATAATGGATTTGCAGTATTTAAGAAAAAATATTTCAACTTTTTTTTTCTCAAGGAGATAACATTCAAAGAAAATAGTTACTGCCAGTCTTAGCCTTGTTATACAGAGTTCATTGACACATCTGACTTGCCTAGGAAAGGGTGGACAATAGAGTGGCATCATGGAAAGGACATGATATTGAGAAAGAAAAGACTTAAATTTCAATCATAACTCCAACCTTGAACACTTCCCTTGTTTGATCATGAGTTGTTTCATCTATAAAATCAGGTAGAATGAATTAAATGATTTATTTCTGAAGCTCTTTTCCGTTCTGTAGCCATTTTCCTGCACTGACTAACATATGTCCATTTTTCGTGAGGGATTTATAGAATCTTAGGGTGGGAGTACACTTTAGGGATCATTTAATCCTAATTCTTCCTTTTTTATGAAAAGAAAACTGAGGCTCCTCCAGGGGAATTGATTTGACCTTCATCACAGAGTCATTTGTATAAGAGCAAACCTTTGAATCCAGGATAATCTGAGACCAAGGCCCATAGCTTCCTGCCTCTTCTTGTTTCGGATGTGTATTGTGTGACCAATTTCCCAAATTCCAGGTCTGAGAGTTTGATATCAGAATCTCACCTCATATTAGCTTGTGAGTAAACTGTAGTGAATTGTGTTTATTCTTGGCAACAGTGACCTCTCCCCGAGAGTGTCATCTCTCTCACCCCCAGCACTCAACCCCTCCTGAGACTTCAGAACCTTTCTTCCCTTTATTCTCCAGGTCCCAATCCTCAGAACATGTAATTTTAACGTGCCTGCTGATATTGAACTGTTTCCATTTCATCTCTAAACCAGTTTAGTGACTGAGATGCTCTGAAGTATTGATATTCAATACTTGTAGCATAGAGGCAGTAAAGGCTTACAATATGGTTACTGCCAAGAGTTCCCTGAAACAAAGAACACAAATAAGTTAGAGCAAAGCATTTGGGAAGAAATTATTTTTCTGAACCATGTGACCTGATTTGGATTTAAAATGGGGCAGGTGTTTCTTAGTGCAAGGAGGGGCATTCAGGCATATAAAGAAAATGAAACAAAACCGCAAAATATAGTGACTCAGATGCCTCACTTGTCTCTCAAAACCTAGTTTGGAAATCATGAGAGTTCCAAGTTCTTGTTTATTTTCCCTGGGAATAGAAAAGCCTGTTCTATGCCTACCCATCTGTATTCATTAGCTGTCTCTGATTCCCTACTCCACTACTAAATGTTTAGTTTTATTTTGATACAGTCCCAGGAATCTCTCTTCCCTTTAAGGACTTTGGAATCACACAGATTGAATATAATCAAGAGTGTTCTAGAAGCAGCTCAGAAAAGCTGATTGTTAAATTTTTAATATAAATATTTACATTTGTTGGTTTCCACAGTGTAAATATTGATACCACAGAAACCAGCAAATGGTACAAATTGGGGCTTGATTTATTGTTTTGTTGCTTATCTAGACTTTTAAAAACCAATGGAGTCAGTAATACAAATTAAACTTAAAAGCATGCAATATATATATATTTCCTCCCGCCCCATCATTTGTTAAACACTTACCGCATATCCCTGAACAATCCAGGGACTTGACTAAAAGAGTCATTATTTCTATTTGGCTATTTGGCCCCACCTAGAATACTGCAGGAAAAAAAATCTCTAAATATTTTCATATAATAGCTTATTTTAGGCTAATTCGGTTCCTAATTACCACACAGATACTTATGTTCTTTTTGGTTTTGAGACAGTTTCTAGCACATAGTAAATGTTTAATAAAAAATCCTACTTTATTGACTGATAGTCAATAGTGTATAAGATACAAAGGTTATATAAGAGTCCATAAATAAAGAAATGCATAAAACACTCAAATAGACTATTATACTTCCCATGTAAAGGAAACACCCCTTGTGGGCTGCTGAACTTTCTTTGGATACCCTGATGTCCAGTACTAGATGAAATCCATCAGGTAGACTTAGCATCTTCTGATAAATATTGTAATAAGTAGGTTTGGAGTACTGCTGAATATTTTTTTTTTTGAATTCCAAATGTGTTTTGGAGCCCTTAAAGTGCCTTGAGGAATTTTTTTGTTTAAATAAGAGATGTATTGCTTCTGTTTGAGTGGGGGGAAATCTATTAGTGGAAGTGAAGATAAGCATTCAATAAGGCAAAATGCCTTGATGCAAAGAATAAATACATGTCAATAGCAAAAAACAAAACAAAAAACAACCAAAAAAAAAGCTGCTCTTTCATTTCTGACCTCGATTACCCAAGTGACTCATGCCATATTGAGGACAGTTGGCAGAGTCTATGTGTACTGTCAATACCTCTCTCTAGAATCTGTCCATGTCTTTCACAATGCAATAGCCATAATGGTGATTCTCAAGGGAAAATGGTGCAAGAGAAATCTTACTCTAAAAGTCCAATCATTGAACTTTTGGATTTGGGAACTCTCAAACTTAATGAAGGAAATGAGAAAGGGGGAAAACAAGCATTTATTAGGTACTTACTATATTCCAGGTACTATGGAAAAAAATAAAAGCAAAAAAATGCAGTTTCTACCCTCAAGGAACTTACATTCTAATGGGGGAAAGGCAACACACACACATACACACACACATATGCCTGTGGGAGCTGAAAATCAGGAGGGTGAGAGAAAATGGGAATATGGTTCTTAAGACTTCCAAGTTGGGAATAGAATCAGAAAGAGAGAGGTCTGATGTGCCTGAACCTCTCCTAAAAGAAAAAAAAATAGATGCTGCAGGAAGAAGTCACTAATAGGAGATGGAGGTCAGTTTGACAAGTGGGATATTCCAAAGTAAAAAGTCTATGAGTATGGTTGGATATTCTTCTGTGAAAAAGTGTCAAGCCCTAAGGGAAGTTCTAGAATGAAATAGTAATTGAGAAATGATTTTAAGGTCTGAAATTACTCCTGAGATTACCTCTAAGGCAGGAAAATTTGAACCTCTTATGTTCTTAGTGCAGGCTTTATATAAGCATATATATCTTATATATATATATATATATATATATATATATATATATATATATATATACATCCTCTTGTTTTATGCTTATGTAGGGATTCTAGAAATTCCTCAGCTGTTGAAACAGTAAAATAATTTTTCAGGATATCTAGTTTCTGAGCTATGTTCAAAAAGGAAAGCAGAGAAGTAGAAGGCAGTCAGAAACCTTAAGCCCAGGAACTTCCCCATCAGGTCACCTGATGGAATGGAGTTCATTATGTGTGTATCTATGAATCATTCTCTTACCATTGTCTCGTTAAATAACTTACCTTAAAAAATTATGACTCAGAGAACTTGTGTTTCACCTCTTGAAAGTCCTGCCTGAGGATTTCCTCCTTATATCTAAGCCTGGTTCTAGCCATCCTTCATTTTATTCTCTGGGTAATTTTGGTTTTTTCTCTCCAGTCATCTTGTCACCTGCATCAGAATCAATCTCCTGTACAATTTAACCCTTTCATACATGGAAATTCCTTCCTTGACATCTTGGTTGTACTGAATGAACTAGCATGCCCACTACAGATGGAACAGATAGGATCCATCTAACCTTCACTCCATAGACATCCTCATGCCAGTTGCTTTACTTCCTAGAGCTCACGACTTCCTTCCTTGGACCCCTAAATCTTGAATAAATAAGCAAAAAAATTCATTATTGATCTTAGAAAGAGTAAGCTACAGGTATGATCAAAAGAATTACTGCATTGTATGAAATTGTTTATAAAATTGCTAAATGTTAAATAACTCCACTTAATTACAGAAATGTGTGGTTTTCCTGACATTCTAAGAATGAAGCAAAAGAGTTAAAAGTACTTATTCAATTAGATATCTACAGTGTATTCTTGAAATTGGTGTTATGAAAGATTTTTTTTTGGATGGATTATAGAAAATTCCATATCCAGATGAAATTTTGTTACGTTTGAAGATGTTTTTATGGAAATTATGTAATGTAGGAATATTGCTTTAGATTTCACCCTGATGGAGATGAGTTGATACTGCAACAAAACACAGGTATATGAGCACTAGTTAAAAATGTGGCTTGTGTATTTTGGACACATTGTATGCTGCACAGATGGATTTAGCTAGAGAAATATGAGTAAGGAGCTATAGATAATCCTTCAAGTTGTTACAAGAAGAATCAGTGGTATAAAAACAATTCATTTAAAAGACAGGCTTGTACAAAATTAGGTGAGAAATATGGGGGCAGAATATGACACTCCTGTATTATTGTGAAACATAATTACTTTCTTATGCCCAAGTACCTTGAAGGATATTTGAGCTAAGAGAAGCAATTACATTTGTCTTAGTAATAATAATAAAGATGAAGCAAATCTATTTTTATAACAAAAATGTCCTTCTGGAACTTGTGCATTTGGTGAATATTTTTGAAAAACTAATTAGATAAATCAAAGCATGGTCCTCAGATTCTTATTCTGATACAGAAATATAAAATAACTTCATTCATGAAAAAATAATAGTTATGAATAATAAAGTTATAATATTTATGCTATTTCCTGAATCAAGATATTCCAACCCAGAAAATGAAAAACTGAAAGATCAGTGCATTTAGCACTTGATCAACATATAGAAATAATTTTAATATTATTTCAAAGACTTAAATATTTCTAAATGTTAATGGACTAAAAAATATTCCATTGGTCTTGGCCAATAAGATACAATAAAGGCTAACATTTATATAGTGCTTTAAGGTTCATGAAGTAGTTTACAAATTTTATTTTATTCAAATTTCACAAAAGCCCTGTGATTCCTTAAGGTAGACTTGTATTTCTCAAAGAAATTTTGGATGCTGACTATAAGCAATCATGGGATGTTGATATATAGATGCTTTCTATGAATTTGTATATCTGACTGCCCTGAAACAGATTGAGTTTATTTTTAGTATTCTGCATCCTTTCCTTTCAATGATTTTCTTTGTGAGATTCACTTACCCATCTTAGGAATCATATTTTTCCCTCTTCTACCTTACTACATCTTCACAGGCATGTGTTTTATGTTAATTTGAGGTTATATGTGGCATTGTAGAGAAGACGTTTAAATATTCTGTTAAAATAATTAATGCTGATATAAATAACTGACCATTTGATACATTACACAGCTCTGGGGTATTTGTATTTTAATAGTTAACAACCCTATAACCTAAATAAATGAAACTATGTAAGCAGGATTTTAGATAATAATGACATGGGTCTCGAAAATATTAAGGGATTGGGGACACAGAAAGGAAGACACTTCCAGGTATCTTACAGTTCACTCTATCTACTGGACATTAATGTGTGTATAGAAGGGGGTCCTGCTTATATGAGGGCCCTTTAAAGTAAATTGACTTTAGTGATTATCAACATTTTATAACAAATAGTGAAAAAAAGTTTGATTGGGAATTCATCTAGAAAAATGAAAATTGTAGAATGTCACTTGAAAACATCACTACATGGTTCTGATTAAAAAATACTCATTAAATAAAGAAAGCATTGCAGCAATAGTTGGAGGTATATTAAGGGCTTATTATTTGGTTGTGCTAATATAATAAAAAAAATACTACTTAAATGGGGCAGTATCCTGTTTTGTAGCATGCATTCTTCAGGATGGTATTTTTAAAAGAATAAAATGAAATCCATAATGTTACAAAAGAATTTAATTATATTGAAATGTATTTGTTAAAGGCAGTTCTCAGATGAAGAAATTAAAACTCTGTTTAGTCATAGAAAAAAGTGCTCCAAATCAGTATTAGAGAAATGCAAAGTAAAACAACTCTGAGGTACCACCTCAAGCCTATCAGACTGATTATTATGGCCAAAAAAAAAAAGGAAAGTTATAAATGGTGGAGGGGATGTAGGAAAACTGGGACATTCATATATTGTTGGTGGATCTGAGGACTGATTCCATCATACTGGAGAGCAATTTGGAATCATGCCCAAACAGCCTTAAAACTGTGTAAATCCTTTGATCCTGCAATATGACTATTGGGTTTATATCCTAAAGAGATCATAGATAAGGGAAAAGGACCTGCTTGTGTGATAAGCTATTGGAAAGTAAAGGAATGTCCATCAACTGAGCAATGGATGAACATGTTGTGGTATATGATTGTAAAGGAATGCTGTCATGCCATAAGAAATGAAAAACAGGAAAATCCTGCATAAAATTTGGAAAGGTTCATATAAAATAATGCCAAGTGAGGTGAGCAGAACCAAGAGAATGTAGTATAGTATAGTATATACTATATATACTGTATATATAGTATAGTAACAGCAATAATATATGGTGATTAGCTGTGAACTACTTAGCTATTATGAGCAATGCAAGACAACCTCAAGGGATTCATGATGAAAAAGATTATTCACCACCATAGAAGGAAGTGATAAAGTCTGGATGGAAATTGAAGCAAGCCATTTTTCAATTTATTTCCTTCATGAGTTTTTTCCTACTCTGTGGCCATCTTAACTCCTGGGAGTTCATCTTTTAATTGTACCTTTCTCATAATAATTCTGGATGACTATGTTGAGCACCTCATGTGACTATACAAATTCTTGTTTGATGCCCTGCTCAAATCAAGAATTTCTCCTGCATATATTAAAATGTTTCAGGATTTTAAAACATATGCAACCACTACATTTTAATAAATGCAGGAGAGATTCTTGATTTGAGCAGGGCCTTAAGAGCTCATTTTATTCTAATAGTAATCACTTATTTATATAGGATTTTAAAGTTATAAAGAACTTTAACCAATACTTTTTAAATCACAATTTTATGTTATAGGAAGCAGAGATAATAATTTTCCCATTTTACAGATGATGAAGTCAAAGTTTTAGGAAGGTAAAGCAACATGTACACAGTATACACTAGTAAGCTTTAAAGGTAGATAATGTGAAATTAAGTAAACCTCTCTTATATAATGCTACTTCTATAGAGTAAAATGCATATGTATATATATTTTTTATCATATGTGTATCCTTATTATGATCAGAGCAGTGATTCAACTTATTTCAACCTAAGACTGATGAAGAAAAAGACATTCTTCCAACAAAATTCTTAGTGTGTATTGGCTTTGCTTTCTGCTGAAACGTTCCTCTGTTTCTCTGCCTCTGTCTCCCTGAATTTGTTTCTCTGTCTCTGACTAAGTCTTGGTGTCTCTCTCTGTAATATGTGTGTGCCACCCCCACACCATTTTAGCAACTTGCTATTGTAATTGTCAAGAACATTGCAATTCTGTTCTCATAATGTAGTTAGATCTGATTGTGCATAATCACTCTTCTCTACAGGGAAATTGGCCAAAAAGGGGAAGAATTCTGAACCACTCACTAGAGATTTCAGTGGTACAGGTAGAGCATATATAAAGGGAGCAGTTCTTGGAACCATATTTGTGAAGTGCTTTATATTCCAAGAAAACTGTTTCTGAACTTATCCTGGTGAATGCCCAAGAGTTAAAACTACTATATGCTCAATGAATTAAGACCACAAAGGGCAAACTTTGTTATTCCATAAGAAAATCTTGATTTCTTTCTCGGGTTTTAAACTTGATATTCTTTTCATAGAATTCATTATTATGAGTAAAAACAGAAGAAAATGACTGATTAAGATAAATGGGAAACTTTGAAAACAATTTTATTTTGGCAATAAGGAAGAGAAAAGTTTTTAAAAAGGGGAAAGAAAACATTCTGAAAATCTGGAAGATCTGTTCCTAACACCATCCCATCTCATTCCTAAAATCATCTGTTCACTCATAATTTCCTTTATGTCTTTCTGTCACCAAAGGAGATAAAACTTTAAGTAGTAAGAATCTCAATTGTAGTGAAGAGGCTTTGTTAAGTTTGGATGGCCTTTTCAAGAAATGAAATCATTTTACAAAGAGATCTCTGAACAGCCTTTTGCAATTTCTACCTTGTTAAGTATAAGCAATATCTATTTTACAGAGAAAGAAACTGAGGTATAGGCAATTGAAATGATTGGGTGAAGGGTATGTAATATGATTAGATCAGAGCAAAGGGGGTTGAGTGTCTGTTTGGGTCTTTTGACTCCTAAATCAGTGAAATTTTCTTCTGATTTCCAAGAGAAGCAAGCCAAATGTTCTTACCCTCCTCCATTTAAATATTCAGCTTCTTCCACAAGTTTAATAATACTGTTCATGCTTGGAGAGAAATTCTGAATCTGAGATCTATGGTCTTGTTTTGTTTTTCTTTTCTTTTTTTTAAACAGTGGGATAAATATAGTTAATTATAATTGATTTTCCTTAAGAGCCTATGTATTTATTTTTTGCACTTAAAAACATGCTTAAAGAGGTCCATAGGTTTTATCTCATTGGCAAAGGGGTTTGTGACACAAACAAAATTTAAGAACTCCTGTACTAGTGTCATCATACTTGGAAGGAAATGAAAACTATATGGGATGGACAGATGCTTCTCTAGGTCAGAAAAATTAGCTTCTTTGATTTTGTTCAGCAATTCTTATTTCAACAAAAATGGGGAAAAAATTCCCTATAATATGGTCCCCAAATCCCAAAGTTCCTTTCATCACACCAGCATCAAGCAGAGCTTTGGGTAATGGAATTATGTTTGCCATATTATATATTAAAAGGACAATTATCGATTTAACTGCCCATTACTATTAGATAACTCTCATTAAAGCATCTTCATTCTTCCACTCTCATTTTAGTATTTGGTTGCTAATGCTAGAATACATTTGCTAATATCTTTCTTAAAATGTGATATATCACAATACTGTAGACTTTAGTCTGACTAGACCAGAAGATAGCATGACAATCACCAGCTTCTTTCTGGAAACTAGACTTTTATTATTGCAGCCACGTATATTTCTACTGCACTAAAAATGCCTATTAAATTTGGGCAAGCAATGGGAATCCCCAGTACTTTTTCTTATGATTTAGCCTGGTCACATTCTCCCAATCTCCTTTCCTTCCTTCCTTCCTTCCTTCCTTCCTTCCTTCCTTCCTTCCTTCCTTCCTTCCTTCCTTCCTTCCTTCCTTCCTTCCTTCCTTCCTTCCTTCCTTCCTTCCTTCCTTCCTTCCTTCCTTCCTTCCTTCCTTCCTTCCTTCCTTCCTTCCTTCCTTCCTTCCTTCCTTCCTTCCTTCCTTCCTTCTTTCCTTCCTTCCTTCCTTCCTTCCTTCCTTCCTTCCTTCCTTCCTTCCTTCCTTCCTTCCTTCCTTCCTTCCTTCCTTCCTTCCTTCCTTCCTTCCTTCCTTCCTTCCTTCCTTTCTTCCTTCCTTTCTTCCTTCCTTTCTTCCTTCCTTCCTTCTTTCCTCCCTTCCTTCCTTCCTCCCTTCCTCCCTCCCTCCCTCCCTCCCTCCCTCCCTCCCTTCCTCCCTTCCTTCCTTTCCTCCTCCTCCTCCTCCTCCTCCTCCTCCTCCTCCTCCTCCTCCTCCTCCTCCTCCTCCTTCTCTCCATACCTCACATTGCCAAAGTAGCCAAAGCCTATGATGCCAGGAAACACATGGTAGTGGAAGGTGTGTCAGATTTGGAATTGGAGTTCAGGTCTGCCGCTTACTACCTGTGTGACCTTGGAAAGTCACAATCCCCTCCTTGTGTCTCCTTCCCCACCAAGGCTTCAGTTTCCACATATGTACAAGAAAGGTTGTTGGAGAAGGTGTTGTTGAGGTTTCTTTCAACTCTAAATCTTTACTCCCATGATCCTATGACTTCTCTGAGCCTCTGTTTCCAAGATGGTCAACAGCCACTTTTTGAGTGTTTACTAAGTAGCAAGCTCTTGGTATACAAAGAGAAGTAAAGAACAGTCTTTGCTCTGAGGCAGTTCACAGTCTGATGTGGGACATAATATACAAATAATTGCCTCCACACTCAGTGTGTACAGGGGCAATAGAAGGTAGTCTCAGAAGGAAGGCAGGAGTTTGGGCTAGATGCCTTCTAAGTTTCCTTCTCACTCTAGATCTATGGTCTTTTCTTTTCTTTTTTAAATTTTTATTTAATTGATTAATTTAGAGTATTTTTCCAGGATTACAAAAATTATGTACTATATTGCTACATTTATTTTCTGTGTTCTAGGTATCAAAATTTACATTGACCTTTCTGTAAGATAGAGCACTAGATATAAGGCTATTCCTTTGGATTTCAGTTTAGTATAAGGGGCCATGCTCTCCAAGTCTTGAGGTAATAAGACTGACTTGGCTAAAGTAATACTTGTTGAGATTTGGCTACTTAACTTTGATCCTTCCTTCTGGGATCTCATTCTCACAAGGCATGAGTGCTCAGAGCTTTTTTGAGCTCTGGGATGCCTATAGCTTCTGAATCTTATTATAATAAAGTCAACTTCAAGAGGTTTATTTTTGATATAGCTCTGGCCCTCTTTTAGACATGAAGTAGTTAATGCAGGTTAAGGTTAATTTGAATTTGCTGAGAAGAATAGAGTAAGGCTATTCAGTGTATCAACTGTACTTCATTGGTATCCATCTAGTTGTTTTTCCCATGAAGTTTATTGGGAGAAAAATTAAAAACAGAGAAAAAAAAGCAGGTGCTACCATCTGTTATTGTCCCAAATATCTTAGACTCATTATTTTAAATGTGTCGGAGGATGAAGTAGGAAAGAATTGTCTGAGAAAAAGAAAACAGGGTGAAGAAATTTAATTGTAACTCTCAAGGTATAATCTGACTAAAAACAACCTTAAAACAGATATTCTGCTGCATTTTTTCTATTACTTTGCTGTCATGGCAAATTGGAGAAATATTTGAGGCTAAATGTTAACCTAATATACACACACAGCTGCATGCAAATATCTAGGGCACAATTTTGTACTGGTTAAGTAGAAGACTTTCATCATTCTTATAAAGTTTTAGCTTCTGGTAATAAACAAGTTTTTCTTTTTTTTCCCATTTTTATTTTCCCCTCCTAATGATCAGATTCTCTTAGTCCAATCATCTGATGTTTTTCATAACTTTGACAGCTGAATCCCTTGCTTTCAGATCTCTGAGATATAGTTTGATCTCATGGAAAATAGCACCAGATTTAGATGTAGAGAATGGGTTTGAGTCAACTCTGTGTGACTATGAACTTAGACTTGTGAGGCCATGAACTTAAAATATCATTGTTGAGTAGTATTGATGATCTCTATGGTCTTTTCATTTTCTAAATTTGTTTGAATTTCTGATTTGAGTTTCACTGTCAATGCTATCGTTTACTCAGTATGTGAACTAGTACAATTATTTTCACTGCTTTGACACTCGGTTTGCCCCTCTGTTAAATGAGCACAATTCCCCATTTTTATAACTCCAACATGAGAGATGAACATTGGTTATTGATGATTCCATATTTTCTGCGATCCTTGCCTGATCAATAAGTGAAGAGATTATCTAGAAAATATCCAAAAAAGAAATCACAAGAGCCTAAGATTTAAAATTGTTTGATAGAGACATCTGCAACCAGTTGATTTGTGACTGGTAACTTTCTCCAACTTTTCCTCTGCCCATTACCAGGGACTGATGGGATATATATTGCATTTAGTTTTTAATAAATTTGAATCAACAAAGCACTCCAGAAACTTCCAAGAATCTGGAAGTGCCTTCTCTTGGCTAGCCACAATAGGAATTATAGAAACCTAGGATACAAGAATAGAAAGGGAATTTAGAGCCTAAACTGTCACAGCTGAAAGAAAGTCATAAGATAGAACACAAAATGGAAACAATGGAAAGGAGGACAGACTACAGAATGTCAGAGCTGGAAAAGATTTTTGTTGTTTAGTTCAACTCTTTATTACTCCATTTGGAATTGTGAAATTGTGAAATAACTGGAGTGGTTTGTCATTTATTTCTCTGGCTCATTTTACAGATGAGGAAATTGAAGCAAACAGGTTTAATTGACTTGTTCAGAGTCCCACATCTGGTAAGAGTGGGAGGCCAGATTTGAACTCAGGAAGACTCATATTTTTGATTCCAAATGACATCAGAATTAGAAGGAACATTAATAATCATCTCATCATAGAACCCTAGAACAACATGATCATAGATCTAGAGCTTGAAACAATTTTAGGGGTCAAGTAGTCCAACCCCTTCATTTGGCAGATGAAGAAAATGGAGCCCAGAGAGAGGAAATGCTTTTCCCAAGGACACACAAATAGAAAGTGTAAGAACCAGGACTAGAAGCCTAGTCTCTTCCTTCCCATTGCACTGGCTCTATGGAAGTATTTTACTGGGCTGGCCAGAAGGCAGTCATCTGTGTTTTAGCATCAGCTTCTCTGAAACATTTCAGGAAGGGAAGGTACACCCTTCTGACAGGTTTATGGTGCAGTAATTTTACTTTGTCCATAACCTTGAAGGAGGTACACTCGAGGTTACTATTACAATATACCATTTGGATGCATGGTACTTCTTGCTCTCATTGAATATATGGATTTTTCCGCCCTGAGAGAATTTTGCTTTTTCATGACAAAACACTCAGTATAATGGGATTTACTTCTCTTAAGTTAATTTATATATTTTATGCTATTTCTTTAAAGCTGTCTTTTTTCCCTTTTCTATCATCTTTCCTTAGTTTTCCTAGGCAAGAAAGAAATGAGTGTAGTGAGAGTAAAAAGCTCTAGATTCTGTTATGATATTTGGTTTAGGTCCTAACTGTTAATGGTTTTCTAGATGATCTTGGACAAGTCACTTTCCCTCTTAAAGCCTCAATTTACCCCTCAGGAAAAAAGGGAATTGGATTGTATAAATTTTAATGTCATTTCTGACTAATGGCCAATGACTCAGATAAGAGTTGGATTATAATGATATTACTAATCATCATCATCCTAATTGATTATAGTGCTTTAAAATTTGCAAAATACTTTACAAATACCATTTCATTTTGTCCTTACAACAACCATGGAGGGAGATAGCTGCTATTATTATTCTCATTTACTGAAGAAGAAATCAAGGCAGACAGAAGGTAAATGAATTGCCCAAGAGCACAGAGCTAATAAATGTCTGAGATTGTCTTTAAACTCAAGTCTTTCTGACTCCAGGCTTAGCACTGTATCTAGTCTTCTTAGCACGTGTTATTTTTAAAATCTCTGAAACTTGTTCAGGGAGTAAAGGCTGACTAAGGGTTGCTGGGTTGAGATTATGAGCTGCTCTGAGTTAGAGCCAGGGAATTTGGGTGACTTGACTTTGTGACTGATTGATCCCGGGGCCCCAGAGAAGCCATGTAACCTTTCCCTGCCTCTGGATCTCTTTCTGGGAACTGAGGAGGGGAGAGCAGAGCAGACACAGAATAATCTCTTTCAGGGGAGCCTTAAAGAAAATGCTGTATAAGTGGAGACATATTATGAGTGAGTATAACTGCCTGTGGATGCTTGGTAGGGTGTCTAAATAAGAGTGCTTAACACAGGAAAGTGGGGCTTTTTGCTTTCTACCCAAGTCCACCATCTTTACCACAACAACAGGGCATTTAATTTTTTTAACCTCAGTTTTCCTGTCTCTAACATGAGGTTAATAGTAGTAGCTATTTTCCTGACCTTTTAGGTTTACTGTGAGGGTTGATTTAGCGGGAGCTTAATTAGGTTCATTTTGTATTCCAGGATCAGATGAAATAAGATATGTTCTACAGGAAGTATGGTGAAGTAGAAAACTCCCAAACTAGAATCAGGATCCCTGAGTTTAAAGCTCCTGCCTGATATTTGCTACCTATGTGACCTTGGCCAAATAAATTTCCTCCTTAATTAAATTAGGGGTTGGATTAAATAGCCTTCGATGTAACTTTCAGATCAAAATCTATGATCCTTTGTAAAGAACCTTGTAAACACTATAAACGTATACAAATATGAGTTGTCATTGAACTGCAGTGAGACAGACTGAAGAGAGCTAAACCTAGAGTCAGGAAGGTCCTAATTTAAACTCTATCTCAGATAATTCCTGGTGTGCTCCAGCCGTGCTATCTTTGCTCTCTACCTTTTTACTTCAGTAACTCAGACTCATCCCTTTGGTTCTTCTGCCCAGATACATTAGCTTTGCTTTATTTATCTGCCAGAATGCATCTCCATATCATATGCCATCCCATATCATGCCATATATACAACACATTTATACTTGTATGGGTAATCTTTCCACATTGGAATGTAGGCTCCTTTTAGATGCTGAGGTCCTGAGATTAGATGAAGGGCATCAAGTCCTCTTTCCCTAATACAAATAGACAAAAGGTGACCCTGGGTTTCTTATCTCTCTAGTGGGAATACCCTTTTTCTTCTAGATGAATGTAATAGGAAATGTCTTTAAACCTGGGAATTTTGTAAGGTCAGGAGAGTGAACTACTGAGAAGTATGGGAGAAGGGTCCATGTTTGGTTTAGCAGTTAGCCCATTGGGCATCAAGGTCCAAAAGCAACCCCTAGTAACAGGTAGGGGCTCACCTAGCAGACATTTCACTTTTGGAAATTAACTTACTAGGGGTAAATTCTATGCAGAAACTGAGTTGTCAGGGCTCATTTTACCCAGATATCCCCCATAATAGTGGAGAGAAATATTTATACTTCTTTTCTTGCTATAATTTTGAAGTAAATATCTTATTTTTAAAGTTATAAAAATATAAATTCCCTTGGGGGCATGAACTGCCTTGCATCCTTTTTATTTGCCTTTAGGACCCCTCTGTCCATGGGAGATATGTTCTAAGACTTACTGTGAATTTCTGAAACTGGATATAAACGAACATTTCCTGTTCCCACATATATGTGTACTTTCTCCTCATAGCCTTCCCTTATCACCAAAAAGAAAAAAAAACAAAACAAAACAAGAAGACACCTTTAAAAGTGAAAAGGAAAATAGAAGAATAGATCCAAGGAGAGATCTCAGCCCTAGGCTGACCTCCTGCTTCCAGCTGACCCCAGGTGACTGAAACCTTGGAAAGTGAAACTGTGGATATGGGACTCTACTGTAGCCTTATTACTTGTCTCAGTTCCTGGCATGTAGAAATAAAGGAAGAAAAAAAGGATTTACTAACCATGTTCAGTGTGCCAGACACTGCTAAATGCTATACAAATATCATTGCATTTGATCCTCACAACGACTCTCATAGATAACTGCTATTATTATAATACCCACTTTAGATCACTTTAGAACAGTACCAAGCCATAGTAAGTACATAATAAATTTTTGTTGACTTGAGTTGTTCCTAGATTATAAAATTATAGATTTAGAGTTGGGAAAAAAAGAAAAAAAATGAGGGAATGAAGACAAAGAGAGACTAAGTGATTTTCCCAAATTCACACAGTTAGTAAGTCTCTGAGACTGAATTTAAACTCGGGACTTCCTGATTCCAAATCCCTCATTCTATACACTGTGCCATTTTGCTGTCTCAATAAATAAGTGATTAATTATCTTCTTCCTTCCTTCCTTCCTCCCTCCCTTCCTTCCTTCCTTCCTTCGTTTGTTCGTTCGTTTGTTCGTTCGTTAGTTCCTTTCTTCCTTCTTCAAACTATACCTGTATTAAGCTACTTTCATTGAAATAAAAATCCTCTGAATCTATGGTTTAGTAGGATGTAAAAGCCCCCAAAGTGGCTAAGGCTCAGGAAAGCGCAGTTGCCTCAAAAAAGGAGAGTTTCACTTATTTTTACTCCCAGACATCATTGTATTTTCAGAAAATTAGATGAGTTAAAAAAACATGTAATTGAAGTAGACTATTTGCCATATTATTTGATGTAGACACAAGGTCATGGTCTAATCTTTTACTGTTTAAATAAATCTCTTCAAAATAAGGCAAAACAAAACCATCTCTGTGTATCATATCAATCACATTAGATTTACACATTCTCATGTAATTTTTCACAACTTTAGGTATAACTTGCCCATTATTAATGGAAGTTTTACTTAATTCTTCAGAGAAAAGGTGTGCTAGACAACCTGCATATGCATAATAAATAACTAGAAGTTTACCTTGCTAGCTATTTAATAAATTAAATACTTACTAGTTCTGTATCTAATAAGTACCTATCCCAAATACATCTCCCATGCTATGAATTCAAGGCTTTTTGGAGGGAGTTTATCAGGACTTCATTTCCCATAACACCAAGTGGCATCAATACAGGAACAGGAGGTCTGAACTCTAATTTGTGAATGGATGGGTTAAATACTACATGGAGTAACGGTATAATAATGTTGTTCTTAAACTGAGCAATTTCGTTGGACACCTAATACTTATAGAGCAATGGGAGAAGATATTTGACAAATGACAAGGTGATATGTCAATAACAAGGTGATGCTCTAGAAGAAGATCCAGACACTCACTAGGTGAAGCTAGCCAACCTCAGACAGATACTCCAGAGATTTTGCCTAATCTTTCCTCATGTTGAAGTGTGTGTTTTCATGGGATCATATTGAGTTAAGGAGGTAAATTGAGAGAAACTTAATTTCAAGACTACATTAAGGAGCAAGGGATACTAATTTAAGGGGAAAATGCTGAGTGTTCCTAATGTCTTACGTTTTATTTTCTATTCCCATTAAAAGCTTTTACTCATTTGTGCTGTTTTTCCTGTAGGTTTCTGCAGAGTCCTGGGGGGCATTGGGCATGAAAGCCCCTGATCTTCTTATGCTGTTCCTACAGGTTTCTGCTAGCACATTGATATTAAATATTGAAACCCAAGTTGAAATTTGAAGTTTTTAATGAGAATGGGTGCTTGAACCATGAAACATACATCGCAGGAAGATACTGTCTACAGATATATACTTAAGTTAATGAGGTATTAGTAGTGCATTCAGGTGAAATGAAATAAGAAAAACACATTGTTAAACATTATTAACATATAACTCTCTCTGTGTGACAATAAAAAAATTCTTTATTTAATGCAGTGGAAATAGGGTGGAGAGTTGATCCCAGTTGATGAAATCCCAGAAAAGGATGCAAACAGAGAGGTCAAGAACTAAAAAGAAGTGCAAATACCTATATTAATACTGTTACTGTCTTATGAGTTGTGAAGAATTACTATCAAAATTGATAAAAATTTGAGAGAATTTATCCACTGGTGAGTCAAGGATCAGCCATGCCCTTGGTGGCATTTAAACAAATAATAAGAAAGTAATTGTTGCAGCAGACAGCTCTGAGGTGTGTGACATTTGGAAACAGAGAAGAAAATAGACTAAATAGAAAGAATCTATTCCTTAAGAGGAACTTATTTTTTGGCTCTTAGGGTAGAGATTAATCTCTAACCTCTCCTCACATTGGTCATTGGTGTCCTACAACAGACCTATTAACTCAATAAGAAGCATCAGACCTATCATGGAGCAGACCTGAAATTGTCACAGGAAAAAAATCCTAGGACTATGACTTCTTTGAATTGTAAAGTGTCAGACGTCACTGGCTATTGGGATTTAAGCTGAGGAGAGGAACTAAGATGAGAAAGCCTAGCTGAGCTAGCTTTCCAGCAGAGATGCTAAGTTCCAGGGGAGCATCATGAGGACACTGGTAAAAAGGGCAATATGTTTGGCTTTTGTAATGGTGGAAAGGACAAGCTATCTTGGCCATATTTGGTCCATTCGTGCATCCCTCTCTACTAGGGTGCTCTTTGTGTGTGTGCCTACAATTTTATTGATGCCTAAAACATCTTGATTTTTTATAGAATAATGTTTTCTAACTGTTATTAATGTAATACCACTTCAATAAATGTATTTGCTTTCAGCTAGGGCTTGATGGAAGCTCATGAGTTTGAATTTTAGTAGTATATATCCACAGGGTTCTTTGAATCTGAATTAGTTAACCCTTTGGAGGCTCAGCCAGCAAGTTTTGAGTATGACTGCTAAGTTAGCTCAATAGAAAATGATAACTTAATAAAAATGAAAAAAATTCCAAAGGAATCATATCTGTCCAGAAGTCCGGTTTCAGTTTCAGATAAAATTCAGTGACATCTTTGTAAAATGCATATAATATATCCTATGTGCTAAAATTTAATAAAATTAACATTTTTGAATGATGCTCATAATAAATACAGCTGGTACATAATGAGGCATTTATTAAGCATTTATTGAGCAGGCCGGCACAGGCCAAGGATTGGAGATACAAAGACAGAAACTGTTCTTACCCTCAAAAAGCTCACAGGTTAATAGGAGAGATTAGAATTATAAATACACAAGATGAATATAGGATAAATTGGAAGCAATCTCACAGAGAAAGAAAACCTGTTTTTAACCTTTGCTTTCTGAATTAAATTTTATGCCAAATATCAGTTCCAGGGCAGTACAATAAGGGCTAGGCTAGTGATCAGATGAAACTTTTAGTGGGGTGGATGATGTGAGGAATGTCTCCTCAGGTACACGTAGAGAAGGGGAGGGAGCACCCTGGTCCCATGTGTCTCTAACTTTCTAGTAATGAACTCTGGCAATCTCTGTTCTGGAGTGATGGTGCATGTACCCACAGAGAGGGTTTTTATTGCCCCCTTTGGCATGCATGCCATAAATTCACCACCATGGAGCTAGTTAATGGGGGATAAGAGATTTGCCTCAAGTCACACAGCTAGGAAGTATATGAGGTAAAATTTGAACCCAGATCCTCCCATCTCTAAACTTGACTCTCTATCCACTGGGCCACCTACATGCCTCTGGAGAGGCACTTTCAATAGGTTTTGGGGAACAAGAGGTAAGGAGAAGAACAAAAAAGAACTATGGCAGAAAGTGGGACTTCATCTAAGTCTTGAAGGAAGTAAAAGAAGGTAGACATTTTATATGAGAAGTGAAAATATTCCAGGCATGGGGGAAATAGCCAATCAAAAGACAAAATGTTGGCTCACAGTAATATTGAATTACCTTCATAGATCATAATTTGCTTAGCCTTTCTTCTATTATTAGGCACATGCTTTATTTCTAGCTTTTTTTTAAACTTCAAATAATATTTCTTAGACTATTTTTATACATATAAGTCTTTGGAGTAAAGTCTGAGTTGATCATTTCATTGATTGTTGCAGGTAACACACAGACCTACCAATACTTAGTATTGTTGTTGTTGTTGTTGTTTTTCAGTTCTGCAAAAAGCTTTATCATATATAAAATATATGGAATTTCTGTGTATAAGAATTTAGTCAGTAGCTCTGAATATAAGGTGCTGTGATACATCATGTTGATGAAAAGACATACTCTGGTCCTGATTTGGAAACATAAATCCTAAGTTTGAATCATGGCAATGTTACCTATGTGGCCAATGGAAAATCAATTCATGTCTCTGGTCTTCAGCTTTCCCTTCTATAAACAGAGGGCTTGAATTAGGGAATTATCAAGGTCACTTCCATACCTGTATCCCACAATGCTTAAGGACATTTGGTAACTGATTCAAAGAGAGCAAAGGGGACAGTTTTCAGTAGGGTATGGAATGGTTGGCCCCACTGGGTCTGCTCCTTACTGCTTCTTGCAGTTACTGATGGGATCATCAAATTACATTCCACTAATATCTCGCTACTTCAGAAAGTGCTTAAGTCTTAGATTAAGGCATAGGCCTTAGTGGTGAAGTTATGCTGTTGCTATGCCACTTAACCTGGGAGAAGACAGGCGTCTCTCCATATCCCTACCTACCCTTCTCAAGGGCTTCTGTTTCACAAGCCCTTTCCCTTCACTGAGACTTTACAAATGAAAGTGGCTAGCATGCTTTGTCACCCTTAGATGAAAGATACTATTGAAAACCAAAGAGCTATAATTGCAAATGTGCATATTAAAAAGGAGGTCTTTTTAGAAACCATTAGGGAGCAGTCAAGTAATATTGGCCTCATTTTCTAAGCCATAAACCCAGACATATTAACTCTAGTCTCTATTTCACTGACAATGTCTCAAGAGACATGGTAGGTAGCAATGTGTGGGAGGGGGTGAATGCATCAATAGGCTCTTCAAACAAAAAATACTGAGAAAGCTTTATAATTCTCTGGGGTTTCTATTTCTCTGGGTGGGCACACATAATTCTCATTATGAGGATTCATAGGCGTCCCATATGTCCATCAGGTAGAGAAAGAATTCTACTTAGAATGACACTGGGAGTAGACAAGGCAGTCATGACCTGTTCATCTGCCATAAATATTCCCAATGCCACATTTTTAGGATAACCTCCTGCTTTATTATAGTTGCATCCTTAACAATCCTTAGGGAATTGCTCCACAATAGCACCTTTGTCTTAGAGCCTTTTCAGTAAGGGAATGAGGATGGCAATGGAACTTAGAGTCTGAGATGAAGCTTCTCCAATTCTCGTGCCACAGGTCTTCACATCCCCGCTTTCTTTTCAATGTCTTATACTTTTTATTGGTGATGAGATAAAATTTCCCTTTATGGATATTAACATTTTTCAAGAATATATTCTGATATGCTGTGGGCAAATCCCCAAGGAGATCTTGTTTACATGATGAAATATGCTCTTTTATTTGCCTGCTCTAAATTAGAGTAGTTTTGATAATAAAGTGTTAATGTTTATTTTTATAATACATAATAATAATTTCTAATAACACTAATGCATTTTAGAAATGTTTATCCATCCATCCAACACTCATTTATTAAAGGCCAAATACATGAAAAGCTCTTATATAGCCACTGAGGGAAATAGAAAAAAATATATTTTATAACTACAAAGAAGTTACAGTGAAGGAGGTGGTGTCTGGAAACTTTACTCTCTAAGAGAAATATTATAAGGGAGATAGTTTTAATCAAGCAATAAGCATTTATTCACCTCTTATTCTGTGCCAGTAACTGTGCTAATGACTGGATATACAAAGACAATAATGAAAAGTCCATGACCCAAAGGACTTTACATTCTGACAAGGGAAATAGTGAATACATGCATAAAAATATTCAAGAGATATAAAAAATTGAAGGGGAAGCTATTAAATTCTGGGGATAACTTGGGGAAGGGACAATATAGCTCTTGCTGGCCAGCTTTCAAGAATTAATCATCATGATTCAGGTCTTTGGAAGTACTGTATATGTTCAAACTTTATAGCAGCTTCAATAACATGGCAATTGTACAATACAATATACATCTGTTCTTTTTTCTGGAGAGGATAAAGCCCCAAAGGGTAGAATAACCCATGCATAGATCCACTGAACATTTTACTTCATACTTGAATTATGATGGTAGTACTTCTTCTCTCCTCATGATTTTATTCATTCTTTCCTACATTTTCTTTCTTTTTGCTATTTTGATTTCAGTAGTTGAAAGGGAGAGTTTCATGTGCAATACAGAGAATGCCTTGGTTCTACCATTTAAATACATTGACTACATAGAGCTT
This sequence comes from Monodelphis domestica, assembly GCF_027887165.1. Classification (NCBI taxonomy): domain Eukaryota; kingdom Metazoa; phylum Chordata; class Mammalia; order Didelphimorphia; family Didelphidae; genus Monodelphis; species Monodelphis domestica. The sequence continues at coordinate 496,668,710 of NC_077227.1, forward strand.
CCAAAGTGTCAGGCACCTAGTTATTTATATATACTTCCAAATATTGCTGTCATATATCTCCATTGTTATTTGTGCTTCTCTTCTCTCTTGATTCTTTCTTCCCACAATTGGCTTTCTTTTTTTTTTTTAATTTTAATATTATTTTATTTGGTCGTTTTCATACATTATTCACTGGAAACAAAGATCGTTTTCTTTTCCTCCCCCCCCCCCCACGCCTTTCCCTCTCCCATAGCCGACGCATGATTCCACTGGTTATCACATGTGTTCTTGACTCGAACCCATTTCCCTGTTGTTGGAGTTTGCATTATAGTGTTCATTTAGAGTCTCTCCTCAGTCTTATCTCCTCCAACCCTGTAGCCAAGCAGTTGCTTTTCAGCGATGTTTTTATTCCCACAGTTTATCCTCTGCTTGTGGGTAGTATTTTTTTTTTAGATCCCTGCAGATTGTTCAGGGATTGCATTGATACTAATGGAGAAGTCCATCACCTTCGATTGTACCACAATGTATCAGTCTCTGTGTACAATGTTTTCCAGGTTCTGCTCCTCTCGCTCTGCATTACTTCCTGGAGGTTATTCCAGTCTCCATGGAACTTCTCCACTTTATTATTCCTTTTAGCACAATAGTATTCCATCACCAACATATACCACAATTTGTTCAGCCATTCCCCAATTGAGGGGCATCCCCTCATTTTCCAATTTTTGGCCACCACAAAGAGCGCAGCTATGAATATTTTTGTACAAGTCTTTTTGTCCATTATCTCTTTGGGGTACAAGCCCAGCAGTGCTATGGCTGGATCAAAGGGCAGACAGTCTTTTATCGCCCTTTGGACATAGTTCCAAATTGCCCTCCAGAATGGTTGGATCAATTCACAACTCCACCAGCAATGAATTAATGTCCCCACTTTGCCACATCCCCTCCAGCATTCATTACTTTGCATAGCTGTCATGTTAGCCAATCTGCTAGGTGTGAGATGATACCTCAGAGTTGTTTTGATTTGCATCTCTCTGATTATAAGAGATGTAGAGCACTTTTTCATGTGCTTATTAATAGTTTTGATTTCTTTGGCTGAGAATTGCCTGTTCATGTCCCTTGCCCATTTGTCAATTGGAGAATGGCTTGATTTTTTGTACAATTGATTTAGTTCTTTATAAATTTTAGTAATTAAACCCTTGTCAGAGGTTTTTATGAAGATTGTTTCCCAATTTGTTGCTACCCTTCTGATTTTGGTTACATTGGTTTTGTTTGTACAAAAACTTTTTAATTTGATGTAATCCAGATTATTTATTTTGCATTTTGTAATTCTTTCTAATTCTTGCTTGGTTTTGAAGTATTTCCCTTCCCAAAGGTCTGACATGTATACTATTCTGTGTTCGCCTAATTTTCTTATAGTTTCCTTCTTTATGTTCAAGTCATTCATCCATTTTGAATTTATCTTGGTGTAGGGTGTGAGGTGTTGATCTAAGCCTAATCTTTCCCACACTGTCCTCCAATTTTCCCAACAGTTTTTATGAAATAGTGGATTTTTGTCCCAAAAGCTGGGATCTTTGGGTTTGTCATATACTGTCTTGCTGAGGTTGCTTGCCCCCAGTCTATTCCACTGATCCTCCTTTCTGTCTCTTAGCCAGTACCAAATTGTTTTGATGACCGCTGCTTTATAATATAGTCTGAGATCTGGGACTGCAAGACCCCCTTCCTTTGTATTTTTTTTCATTAATTCCCTGGGTATCCTTGATCTTTTGTTCTTCCAAATGAACTTTGTTATGGTTTTTTCTAAATCAGTAAAAAAAATTTTTGGAAGTTCCATGGGTATGGCACTAAATAGATAGATGAGTTTGGGTAGGATGGTCATTTTTATTATATTGGCTCGTCCTACCCATGAGCAGTTAATGTTCTTCCAATTGTTCAAGTCTAGTTTTAGTTGTGTGGAAAGTGTTTTGTAGTTGTGTTCATATAGATCCTGTGTTTGTCTCGGGAGATAGATTCCTAAGTATTTTATTTTGTCTTGGGTAATTTTGAATGGGATTTCTCTTTCTAGTTCTTGCTGCTGAGCTGTGTTGGAATTATATAGAAATGCTGATGACTTATGTGGGTTTATTTTGTATCCTGCAACTTTGCTAAAGTTGTTGATTATTTCAATTAGCTTTTTGGTTGAGTCTCTAGGATTCTTTAAATAGACCATCATGTCATCTGCAAAGAGTGATAATTTGGTCTCCTCCTTGCCTATTTTGATGCCTTCAATTTCTTTTTCTTCTCTAATTGCTACTGCTAGTGTTTCTAATACAATGTCAAATAATAGAGGTGATAATGGGCATCCTTGTTTCACTCCTGATCTTAATGGGAATGGATTTAGTTTATCCCCATTGCAGATGATATTAGCTGATGGTTTTAGATATATACTGTTTATTATTTTTAGGAATGACCCTTCTATTCCTATGCTTTCTAGTGTTTTTAGTAGGAATGGGTGTTGTATTTTATCAAAGGCTTTTTCTGCATCTATTGAGATAATCATGTGATTCTTGTTGGTTTGCTTGTTGATGTGGTCAATTATGTGGATAGTTTTCCTAATGTTGAACCAGCCCTGCATCCCTGGTATGAATCCTACTTGATCATGGTGGATGACCCTTCTAATCACTTGCTGGAGTCTTTTTGCTAGTATCCTATTTAAGATTTTTGCATCTATATTCATTAGGGAGATTGGCCTATAGTTTTCTTTCTCTGTTTTTGGCCTGCCTGGCTTTGGAATTAGTACCATGCTTGTGTCATAAAAGGAGTTTGGTAGGACTCCCTCTTTGCTTATTATGTCGAATAGTTTGTATAATATTGGGGTTAACTGTTCTCTGAATGTTTGATAGAATTCACTGGTGAATCCATCAGGCCCTGGGGATTTTTTCTTAGGCAGTTCTTTGATGGCTTGATGGATTTCAATTTCTGATATGGGATTATTTAAGAATTCTATTTCCTCTTCTGTTAGTCTAGGCAGTTTGTATTTTTGTATATATTCATCCATATCACCTAGATTGGTATATTTATTGCCATATAGTTGGGCAAAGTAGTTTTTAATGATTGCCTTAATTTCCTCTTCATTTGAGGTGAGATCCCCCTTTTCATCCTTGATGCTATTAATTTGCCTTTCTTCTTTCCTTTTTTTTTAATTAAATTAACCAGTACTTTGTCTATTTTGTCTGTTTTTTCAAAGTACCAGCTTCTAGTCTTGTTTATTAGCTCAATAGTTCTGTCACTTTCTATTTTATTAATTTCTCCCTTAATTTTTAGGATCTCTAGTATGGTTTTCTTCTGGGGGTTTTTAATTTGTTCATTCTCAAGTTTTTTGATTTGCATTTCCAATTGATTGATCTCTGTCCTCCCTAATTTGTTAATATATGCACTCAGGGATATGAATTTTCCTCTAAGTACTGCCTTGGCTGCATCCCATAAGGTTTGAAAGGATGTTTCGCCGTTGTCATTTTCTTCAACGAAATTGTTAATTGTTTCTATGATTTCTTCTCTAACTATCCGATTTTGGAGTATCATGTTATTTAATTTCCAATTAATTTTTGATTTGGGTCTCCATGTACCCTTGCCAATCAATATTTTAATTGCCTTGTGATCTGAAAAGGCTGCAGTTAATATTTCTGCTTTTCTGCATTTAAGTGCCATGTTTCTATGACCTAGTGTATGATCTATTTTTGTGAATGTGCCATGTGGTGCTGAAAAGAAGGTGTATTCTTTTTTGTCCCTATTTATTTTTCTCCATATGTCTATTAATTCTAATTTTTCTAAGATTTCATTCACCTCTTTTACCTCTTTCTTATTTATTTTTTGATTTGATTTATCTAAATTTGATAGTGGTTGGTTCAAGTCTCCCACTAATATGGTTTTACTGTCTAATTCCTCCTTCAATTCTCCTAGTTTCTCTATTAAAAATTTGGATGCTATACCATTTGGTGCATACATGTTGATTAGTGATATTTCCTCATTGTCTATACTTCCTTTTAGCAGAATATATTTACCTTCCCTGTCCCTTTTGATCAGGTCTATTTGTACTTTGGCTTTGTCAGATATCATGATTGCAACTCCTGCCTTCTTTCTATCGGTTGAGGCCCAAAAGGTCTTACTCCAACCTTTAATTCTAACCTTGTGAGTGTCAACCCGTCTCATATGTGTTTCTTGAAGACAACATATGGTAGGGTTTTGTGTTCTAATCCAATCTGCTATTTGTCTGCGTTTTATGGGTGAGTTCATCCCATTCACGTTCAAAGTTATGATTGTTATTTGTGGATTCGCTGGCATTTTGATGTCTTCCCCTAGTTCTGACCTTTCTTCTTTAGCTTTCTCCTTTTGAACCAGTGATTTACTTTAGGTCAGTCCCCCTAGTCCCCTCCCTTGAGATGCTTCCCTTTCTAGCCCCTCCCTTTTTATGCTCCCTTCCCCTTCCCCCTCTCCTTCCCTCCCTTTTTGTACTCCCTCCCTCCTCCCCCTCCTTAATTTTCCTTTCTTTCTTGCCCTAATGGATAAGATAGAATTCAGGATCCCACTGGATCTAGATGTTCTTCCCTCTCAGATTTGATTTCACTGAGAGTAAGGTTTAAGTACTTCCACTTCACGCTCTCTTCCTCTCCTTCTCATATGAGAGTTCTTCCCCTCCCCTTCCCATGTGTATCTTTATATGGGAAAGTTTATTCTATTGATTCCCCCCCTATTTCTTGAAGTTAATCTTAGTATTATCACGGTTCCCCCCTTCCTTTTCCTTTTTTTGCCCCAACTTTCCCCAAATCTTCTTGATTCCCCAATCTTTCCCTATGCATGTTTCTTCTAACTACTCTTATGATGATACAATTTATGAGAGTTACACAAAACATTTTCCCCACATATTAATATATATAATTAGATGTAAATGTAGTCCTTATAGAAGAGAGTTTGACTTAAAGAGAAAGATAAGATTTATCTCCTTTTCCCTTTCTTTCATATTTACCTTTTCATGTTTCTCTTGCTTTCTGTGCTTGGATATCGAACTTTCCACAGAGCTCTGGTCTTTTCTTAGCAAATGCTTGGAAATCTTCTATTTTGTTGAATGCCCATACTTTCCCCTGGAAGTATATAGTCAGTTTTGCTGGGTAGTTGATTCTTGGTTGGAGACCCAGCTCTCTTGCCTTTCTAAATATCGTGTTCCATGCTTTGCGGTCTCTTAGTGTGTTAGCCGCTAAGTCATGTGTGATCCTTATTGGAGCCCCCTTATATCTGAAGCTCTTCTTCTTGGCTTCTTGTAGGATTTTCTCCTTTACTTGGAAGCTCTTGAATTTGGCAATTACATTCCTAGGCGTTGTCTTTTGGGGATTTAGTATAGAAGGTGTTCTATGAATCCTTTCTATTTCTATTTTGCCCCCTTGCTCCAGAACATGGGGGCAATTTTCTTTTATAATCTCCTCTAGAATAAAATCCAATTTGTTGTTTACCTCTGGTTTTTCTGGGAGACCGATGATACGGAGATTTTCTCGTCTTCCTCTGTTCTCCAGGTCCGTGACCTTCTCAGTGAGATATTTTATGTTTTCTTCCAATTCATTAATTGTTTGGGTTTGCTTTATTGATTCTTGCTGTTTTATCATCTCACTTTCTTCGAGGTGCTTGATTCTGGTCATTAGGGACTGGATTTGCTTTTCAGCCTTGTCTGCCCTTCTATTGGATGCTTCGAGTTCTTTTTCCAATTGAGCAGTCTTATCTGTCAGACAGCTGATCTCTTTCTCCCATTTTTCTTTCCAGAAGGTTTCCATCTTTTGGATAAGTTCCAGTTTGAGATCTTCCAGAGCTTGTTGATAGTTTCCATTTTGGGAGGCGTGTTCTGAATTTTTTTGGATTTCCTCCTCATTCTCCTCTTTTCCTTGGGTACTTCCACCATAAAAGTTTTCAATAGTCACTTTTTTCCCTTTCTTCCTGGAGGCTTGATTTTGGGCCATGTGAGCCATCCCTTTGGTGGTTTTATTTCCCTTTCCTTTTTGGTCTGGGGTCTGGGTTATAAGAGGGGTTTTTCTGTGAATTTAGGTTGCTTCAGACTAGTTCTTCCCAGCCTCCGAGCCCAGGTATTCAGCTCCGCCCAGATAATCAGCGCGCGTTGTTCAGCGCAGCCCGCCCCAAGTCCGCTGGCTTCTCCAGTGAAAGCGCCCTGAGACGTTTTTTCCTGGCAGTCCCCAGATCCCAAGGACCCTGGAGTGCCCCCCCAGACAGAGACGCTCCCCACTCCCTCGCTGTCCCGGTGAGCACTCAGGTAGCTCACTCTGGTTTAGTGGGGGAGGTCGGGTGGGGGAAGGGCGGCTCAGTTCACTTTTCTGTGCAAGCTTTTCCTTCTTATTTTAGTGTGGAAATGTTCAAGCCCCACGTACCTTTGCCTCTGTGGGGTACTGGGGAGTCCTTCTGTTCCTCCAAAGGTGATTTTATGCTCCTTTGATGTAGTCTATTTCGTTCGGTGCTGGGGAGAGAAAGCGTGCAGCGTCTAGATTGCAGCCGTGATTACCCGGAAGTCTTCTTCCTGCTTCTTAAATAAGCTTTAGTTCTTTGTGCCAATAAAAATAATCAAAGAAAAATACTTTTCTTCCTCTATCCACTGCACAACCTAGCTGCCTCAATATTATTGAATGATATTCAATTCGACATCAATTCATGTAATCTTTGAGAATGCTTTGTTAGTTACTAGATATAAGATAAAAAAAACCACAATTGGCTTTCTTAAGGTATGTGCCTAGCAGAAGAATCTCTGGCTCAAATGATGTGACTACTTTAGTCACTTTCTTTTGCATAAGTCCAAACTGCTTTTTATAATGATTGGATCAATTCACAATGAGGAGACATTTGTCCCATTGCTCACAGGGGACTTCCTTGACTAAATACCTACTTCTCTCTTAAAAAAAAAAAAGAATTGTAGCACTCTTCATCTCCCAACAAATGACCATACGATATTACATAGATCTTTGACTTCTCTTTTTTAATTTAAAAATATTTTTTCTTTCTCCTATTTTCTTCTCCAGATCAGAACAAAACAAAAGCCTTGTAACTAACATGCATAGTCAAGCAAAACAAATTCCCATGAAGTCTCTGTACAAAAATATAATTTATCCTTAATATTTAGATTTTTGGCTTTCCAAACTGAAAAGTTGAGTGATACTTTGCTTTTATTCCTTAGAGTTGAGGAACTGATTATATGAATGCTAGCAATAAAATAGGCAATAATATAACATAACAAGATGAGAAAATGTGTGAAGGACCTAAGAAAAACACAAGAGAATGAACTTTTGTGCTCTCTTTTGGCTTAAAAATATTCTATTTGCAATCTATCACTAGACTACTTCTATGTCAGCCAGTGACCTACTTCTTATATTCCATAAGTGGCATTCCATCTTCTACCTCTTTGCCCTTGTACAGTCTTCTCCCATGCCTAGAATGTTCTCCATCCTCATCTTCATCCCTTGGAATCTTTACTTACATTAAAATTTCAACTCAAATCCCAACTCCTCTAAAACTCACTTCCTGATTCCTCCTTGTGTTAGTGCTCCCCAATTTTTTTTCAAAATATTTTATGGATTTATTTTGTTTCTATGCTACTTTTATTTCCAATTATAACTTTCTATTAAAACAAACAAAATCCCAAAATGTGAGAAGAAAAACCAAACCAAACCAAACCTGTTCAGAAAAACTCCAATAAATTAGTTGACTCTTAGAGTATATACTATATTTCATACCCATAATTGTCCACCTCTTACAAAAAAGGAACAAAGGTACATTTTCCATCTCTTTTTCAAGGCCATACTTGATGATAGAAATTATATAATAGTTTATTTTATTGTTTTTTGTTTAAATTTTCAGTGGTGGTTCATTATGTATGACTTTGCATAATTTATTTTGTATCAATTCAGGTATATTTTCATATGCATCACATGCTTTTTTCATATTATTTGGTTCTTTTGGAGAAATAATATCCCATCCCATTCATAAATCAGAATGTGTTTAACCAATAACCCAGTTCATGAGTACCCCAAATCATTCTTCATCTATATTGTGTATCTTCCCTTCACTCTTATGGAAGGATATAAACTCTTTAAGGTCAAGGACATTCCCCTTTTGTGTTTGTATAACAAGCATCTAGCACAACGCCTGGAACAGTGTGTATTTGATAAATGCATGTTAATTTTTTAAAATTGATAATTGATGTGCTCTTTTATTTGGAAGGCAGAGGAATAGCCGGATATAGTTCTTTCTCTTCTTTCTCTGGTTCCATGCCAAGTATTGGAGCTCTCTCAGAATTCTGGTTTTCTTTTCTGGAAGATGAAGAAACAGCTGGCACCAGGAAAAGTAATTCTATTCCATTTGCAGGAATGTTCTAATGATAATGTCTCTAGAATTATTGTTAAATATCATGTCCTTAATTTGTAGAAATCATTTTGACTCAATTTATATATTTGTTTTGAACTAGAATTTCCCCCTATAGTCCATTTTTTCTAGTCCTTATTAAATATCTCTTTTTCTAAGAAAATTCTCTCCATTTTTAGAGATTCATTTGCCCTTAGTATTCTCTCAAACACTTGGTGAAAATTATTTAGGGTTGCTGGTTTTAAAGGGGAGTTGACTGCATCCCAAAATCAGTGACTGTAGCTTTGTTGGAAATAGCTGGAGCTTAAATACCTGGATCCTTACCTAGAAAAATCCTCTAAGTTTCATTGTAGTATTTGAAAGTGGTTATAACATAAGGAATACACTACCTGACAGGAGTTTATCATATCCACTGGCCTCCAGATTCCCTTGAGGTTAATGAAGGTAATGGGGGACAAAAAGGAGTCTCCAAATGAGAGAAGTTTCAATGAATGAGGACAGAAATAACTAGTTTTAGGCTTTATAATTTTAAGGTCTTTGAGAACAAAAAGCAGAAGCAATGTTTTCTTTCTAGCTTATTTTTCCTCCTAATTTTGAACTCTTAGATTTAAATATATAGATGTAAACAGCTCTATTTATTATAATGTGTACCCAAAGAATTTTATTCCCTTTTATAAAAAATGTGAACCTGTATTGAATTTTAATTTATAAAATATTATTTTATTTTTTAAATTCAAGAAACTAGAATTTAACTAAACTTATTTTAAAAAATAGTGGCAAAACTAAATATAAAAAAAAAACATTTTATAATGGCTTGAGTCACACAAATTCCCTGATATATTGGAATCAATTCTTATGGGTCTGAGAGAATTTATCATTAAATTTTCAAAGTGAGGATTTAAACTTCAGAAATGAGCAAATATTATGAATCAGATATTGGTTTATCATTTAGTTGATTGTATAGATCAAAGTGATAGAGAAAATGCTAATAATGTAGATTTAGTTTAAAAGTGTGTTGTAATATATTTTGCCCCCACAGAACTGGTTGTTGAGTATATATTGGTATACCAGCTGTCCTAAAATACAAAATACCATTGATTGTGAAAATTCTGTTATATTGTTAACATAAACCTTTCCTTCTTAACAAAAAATACAAGTTTCTTGTTAGCCCTGGTTCTTCGAGCACTATAGTTTGTATAGTAGAATATAAAGACTTATAGACAGAGCTTGTGCCTTTTTTGGATTTGAAAAAATATAGAAACTTTTACCTCTATTATGTGTAAAAATAATTTTTAACTTTGATTTTTTTAAAATTTTGAGTCAAAATTTCTCCCTCCCTCCTTTCCTTTCTCTGTGAGCTGACAAGCAATCTGATATAGATTTTATATATACAATAATATAAAACATTTTCCCATATTAGTCATTTTGTGGAAAATAATTCAAACAAAATAAAATGAAGAAATAGAGTGAAATATAATGTTTTGATCTGTATTCAGACTCTATCAGTTCTTTCTCTGGAGGCAGATGGCATTTTTCATCCCGAGTCCTTGGGGATTGTCTTGGATCATTGTATAGCTAAGAATAGCTAAGTCATTCATAATTGTGTCTTTTAAATTTTAGAATTTAAATTTTTTGCCTTCCTTTGTCATATCAACCAGATACATGGTCCACATATTGTGTATTGTTGAGTTGTAGAAAACAAAGTAGCTAGAGGAGACAAAGGTAAGGGATATATAAAAGGTTTTTCCCTTACCCAGTTATAGCCAAATGAACTAGAGGACTTCTGGGGGTAAAAAGAAGAGGATAGTAAGCCTTCTTGACATTAATAGGCACTGAACTCCACCAAGCAGAAGTGTTACCTAAGTCCAAGCCTGGCTACAGAATGATGAAAATTTTGGTCATATAAACTTTTGAGGCCAGTCTACTGAGAAGCAGAGGGGTTGTAATGAAAGAGGAAGTGCTCAAATCACTGAAATTAAGGGTCCTTGAAAGGTAGAAGAATTGGTACTTCATAAGTCAAGCATCCAGAAAAAAGGGGACCAAAATGAGAAAGTATGCCTGATATGAGAGCAATACATTGGTAACAGGTTCCTAAGAACTATATAAATACCAATCATTATTATTACTATTATTTTTTTAAATTTATCTATTTAGAATATTTTTCCATGGTTATAAGATTCCTGATTTTTCCCTCTCCTCTTCCCTCTCCCCTCCCAAAGCTGACAAGCAATTCCACTGGGTTTTACATGTATCATTGTTCAAAACCTATTTCCATGTTATTCATATTTGCAATAGAGTGATCTTTTCACATCAAAACCCTAATCATATCCCCATCAAATCATGTGATTGATCCTGTGTTTTTCTTCTGTGTGGCTTCTCCCACAGTTCTTCCTCTGGATGTGAATAGTGTTCTTTCTCATGAGTTCCTCTGGATTGTCTTGGGCCATTGCATTGCTGCTAGTAGAAAAGTCACTTACAATCAGTTGTGCCAGAGTGTATCAGTTTCTGTGTACAATTATTACTATTATTGTTATTCTTAATCATTACTAATATCATTATCCTATACTCTCCATCTCCATTCTGGTTAGGTTTCATTTCCTAAACCTTCTACTATACTCCTATGGAGCACAAGCATTGCCTACAGAACAAAATGGGAGACTTCTGGTAAATGTTTAACAATCATGCTTTGCAGAAGAAAAATCATGTGTACTTTTAAGAGGGGGATAATTAGCCATTTCTTATGTCAAGATAATGAACAAAATGGTAAACCAAGCCCCATGATCTGTAGTGTTTGCTGATTTCTGAAGTATGAAAGCTTAGGCTGAAAATTTAATTATTGGCCTTAATGAATTAGAGTTGGCACCAGCAAATCCTTGATCCTAGGGATCATCAAGATTCATCATCCAGGAACAAGTAAGTGATTTTTTTTTTTACTGGAAACATTTTATTGAAGGTGGAGCAGGATATCTGGACAGTTTAGATGATTCCAATTTTGTTGGCAACTTCCAATGCGTCATAGTCAGGAGCAAGTCGGACATAGGCCTTCTTCTCTCTGTCAGGCCGGATCAGTGTGTTGACCTTGGCCACATCAATGTCATAGAGCTTCTTTACTGCCTGCTTGATCTGATGCTTATTGGCCTTGACATCCACAATGAAGACAAGAGTGTTGTTGTCCTCAATCTTCTTCATAGCAGACTCAGTGGTCAAGGGAAACTTAATGATGGCATAGTGATCAAGCTAGTTTCTCCAAAGAGCACTTTTCTGAGGGTATTTGGGCTGCCTTCGAAGTCTCAGCATCTTGGGTCGCCGGAAGTTAGGAGACATTCGGATCTTCTTCTTTTTGTGGCTATGGACACCCTTCAACACTGCCTTCTTGGCTTTCAAGGCCTTGGACTTGGCCTCGGTCTTGGGGGGGACAACCGCTTCCTTCTTGGGCTTCGGCACCATCTTAGAGGAAAAACCAAGTAAGTGATTTTAAGACAAGGTGTCCAAAAACAAATAGAGCTTGGGCAGTGAGGTTAATACAATTTGATTCAGCCTCACAGAGAGGGCACTGTTCTTTTTATTTTCAGTTCCTATTGCTACTTTTGCAATCTTTATTGCTCTGAATAAATTTAATCTAAGAACAACTATTGTCTGCCGCAAAGGTTTCCCATATGTTAAATAGTGACAACTTCAAGGCCAAGTTATAAAACAAGCCCAGGGGCTAATTAATTCATTTAACACACACTTATGAAATATCTACTGCATGAAATGCAGAATGGTTTTGAGAAAATTCTTCCTTAATAAAGAACATAAAAATAAATGGAAATTGTATACTATTAGATGGAATTGTTAGTAACTTAGCTAAGTTCTATTAATTTTTGAGTAACTTCAGAACATTTTTACTACTTGCTTGCAATAGGTACTTAGGTAGCACAGTAAATAATGTTCTGGGTTTGGAGTCAGGAAGACCTGAGTTCAAATCTGATCAGAGAAATTTCATATTTGTGGTATCCTAGGCAAATTGCTTCACCTGTGTTACTTCAGATATAGATTGTTCTGAGATCAAATGAAATATTTGTACTTAACACAGTGTTTGGCACATAGTATTTCAATAAATGTTCATTCCCTCACCCCATCATCTCATTCAAATTCCTAGTGTAAGATTCATGATTTTACACGCTGGATTCACATGGTCAATTTCATAGAACAAATTGCTATCAGAAATCAATATATTATTTTCAAGAGCAGATCAAGGGAGAACATCTTTATCTTCACAGATGCACACTGTTTACCAGACATATAAAGAATCAATTTTCTGGGATAACCCTTGAAAATGTAAAATAATCTTGATTCTCTAGCCTCTACTGATTTTTTGGGCATAACTTTTGTAAAACACTTAGAAGAGATGTATTTACTTGGCTGCAAAAGGACCAAGAATATTAAATGACTTACACCCCTAATGTATCACAGGACCAAGGTAAAGAATTTATCATTGAATTTATCTTCTACTTACCAGGACAATCTACTTAACAGCTCATTTCTGACTAGTAAATGAGTTACTAAGCATTTATTAACTATTCTTTGGCACTGTAAATAGGATGTCAAATGAGGTATATCATTTACTTTGATGGAGATATTCTTGACAAATCAGACAGCCCTTATATCTTAGAACCTATTTTTTTGTCCTTTAAGAAAAATCTTAAATGAACTGGGAAATGATGTAGAAAGCTGTCAGCATTGGTAATGTAATGAGTTAGATAAAATATTATAAATATAAAGTCTGTTTCAATGAAAAGTTTGAGATGTATGAAGATTTTGGGGAAGGAAATCAAGTTGAAGAGGTAGGTTGCTCATAAACTCAATTTTGGAACATATTATCTTAAAAATATACCTTCAATTAAATTAATTTCTTTATACTCTACTAATTCAGAGTTTGTTATCATTTGACCTAGGCCAGCCTGGAATTTTATTTAGCAAACTTTTTCTCTTAAGAACACAGAAAGTTAATTAATAGAACTAATGATATTACAAGAGATATGTTTAATTTATCCCTACAGTCATTTTTAAAATTTTAGCAAAAAAGCATCAATATGTAAATGGATACTGAGAAATATGAATGATTTATCTTTTCTGAAAGCAGATTCAACAATCATTCAATCTTAGGTATTTATAAAAAACAAATGTGTCATGAACTGTGCTACACATACAAAGAATGAAACAATTCCTACTGAAATTAAATTGCAATTTGGGGGAAAGACTACATTCACTTATGTAAATATATATACACACCATAAATATAAAGCAAATAAACATAGATCTACACAAAGAAATTAAATACTAGGTAATTTAGAAAGGGCCACAATAGTATTTGGGATGATCTGGAAATATATCATGTAGAAGATCAGGTTTGAGCAATATATTTAAGGTTTGTGGAGGAAATGAAGAATGAGGACATTTCAGGGATATGGGGTAAGCTAGTGTAAAGTAGGAAATCGAGTATCAGGTGTGGAACAGAAAGCTCAAGTTGCCTGATCACAGAGTGTGGGAGCAGGAACAAAGGGAGACTGGAGAAATGTAATTTGGGGTCAAGCAGCTGAAGATTTTAAAGGAACAGTGAAGACTACTGGGAGTGCAGCCAAGATAGTATAATAAGGAAAGGACTCAACTGAACTCTCAACACGGCCCTCTAGACAGTATTATAATTATAACTTGAATTGAATTCTAGAGTGGCAGTGATAACAAAAATTAAGGATGAGTCATTCTTCCAGCTCAAGACAATTTAGGAGATCAGAAAGAGAAATCTATGACCCAAACATGGCAGTTGGCCTAGAACCAATGTGGATGAAATACTAGTAGAGGGGATAGGAAAAGTAGCAGCAACTTTATTTAAGAACTGTCAGGTCAGAGAGGGAAAAGGGACATGGCAATTCATCAGAAACAGAATAAAGGGTAACCTTGTGCTAGCACTGGATGTAGGACAATATTTTGTTTGGCAACCCCATTGCCTACACCCAATACTGAATCATAGTTCAAGGGAGGTATATAAATGGAGATTTTTGAGCCTTTGGACTTCATCCCCTGGAAGTCCCTTAGTATTTCCCAAAATTCCCTTTTCTTGCATCCCTGCATTTTGTATCATTGTATTTAAGTGACTGTAACTCCTCCCTCTTCCTCTCTTGGACCTGTGACTAGGCTGAAGTCAGGCAGTTCTTTTGTTTTAGTTATTGTTAATAAAACATTATAGAATATAACATTTAGTTATTATTAATATTAAAACCCATATGTTGGTGACCAGAAGGGATGAGAAAAAAACTCTTAATATTTTAAAAGATATGCTAGATAATTTTTTTTAAGCCACGAAGGCTTTTTGCCCACCCCATCCACTCACCCTCACAAACTGTGAGAGGACCTAAACTCTCTTTGGAACTGCCGCCTTTTTTCTTTTCCTACTTTTTGCCTGGATGCTTGCCCTCCCTACAGGCCTGGCTGTTTTCAGTTTGAGGACTCTTGGCAAAGAAGAGATAAACTGCTTCTCTTGCCCATCTGCCTGAGTCCATGTTTCTCAGTTCCTCCCTGCTGATGCTGGTGTGGCTGACACTGCTTCCTCCAGAACCTGAGCCCAATCACTCATCTGGCTCCCAGCTCCAGCCCCATACTCCAGAAATCCTCTCCCTAATCTCTGCCTCTGCTCCTAAAATCGGCCTCTGACTGGACCCAGACCCCTACCTCTATTGATGATTGCTGCCACCAAGAAGCTAGGAGTCAGGGCAGATGGTAAATAACTGGGTTGTTCTTTCCTTAGACAACAGTTAGCCTCCATGTGGCAGGGTACCTGGGGGGGGGCGTATTGGGAGAAGGAAATTACTCTTCCAAACAGAAAGTTGATTACAAGCATGGTGTGTTCTATGAAAGATCAGTGCATTACCTATTTCAAACAGCTTCCAGTTTTAGGATATTTTCTCATGAGTGCATTGATCATTTCACTTATCTTGCTTGAGATTCAGGGGAGAAATTCATCTCCCTGTAACTCTTTGCCATTCTGGCCTGCCCATTCCCTAAGATTCATCAAATTTGAGATTCCTCAAACCTATGCTCTCCCTTGCTATGAGAAATCCCACAGTTCTGCCAAAAGGAATGTGAATGGATAGAGAAAGGAACTTTAAAGAGATTGGAGGTGAAAATTTTAAGCCTCTTCAGACTCCATTGTTTTACGAAAGTGTATTTTATTGTATTTTGCTGATTGTCTGCTTTAAGATTTAATTTTGTTGTTGTAGGCTCATATATTAATGTATTCAATACTACTCTGTTACACTGAATCAGTTTAATCTACTGTGTTTTAACTATTAGATATATTCTGTTACCTTTTCCCTATAACTATTCCCTATAACAAAATATTGTAAAGACCATAACCAGCTTTTTCTTCCATTTTGCATTTGTTAAATGTCACATAGATGATAAATAAACTCAACCTGGCTAACAACCTTTGGAGAATTTAATGAGCTAAGAATTTAAATGGTAATTCTAAGGGGTCTTCAGAAATAATTTTAATTAACTAAGAATGTCTACATGGATGATTTTTTATATTTATATTATAAAGAACGTTGTATTAAAGGCAGCAAAACAAAGAAATGTTCCTATCAAGGTGTCTCTATGAAGCAGGAAACCAAACAGAGCTCCTGCAAAATTCTTTAGTTTAATTGACTTCCACCAGAACAATCTAGATTTCTTGGTGATGTTCTAGACCCAAATAAGTTTTACTTTGTTTAAAAATATATTTGCCAAGGTTGAAATATTTGTTACATCTGTAAAATTGTGACAGATATCCATCAGGCCATAGGGTTTTTTTTTGTCATATAGCAACTCATATGAAATATGATAGTGGGTTTGTTTGCTATTGAAATTAATTGGGCTATTGTGAATTTTGAGGACTTTGGTACTCCTTTAAGTGTGCATTATCTACTACATTACTGTTTTATTCTCAGAATCATTTGTACTCACACAGTGGTTAAGTTAAAAATGAATCTCATTTTTTTATGAGAATATTGTTCTTTAACTTCTTTTGATTTTGCAGTAATATAAGTTTAAAATGCATTTGCTATATTGTCAACACATACCCAAAAAGCTTTAGACTATAAAAATGATGCCATTAATTGTTTAAAAAATATGGAACTTTGCTTAATGATTCTGTTTGATTCCAGGAGAAGAGAATACAAAAAAGAGTCATTACACAGTGCCAAAGAAGCACAAAGCTAAACTGCATAGTGCCAATCGAGTACAAGGTCAAAGAGACCAACCAATCCTAATGGTATTGATGAAATTTTGAACCAAGACAAGAGAACTTGAACTTGTTTGGGGTTTGAGGTTGTGGCTATTTTGCCATATGTCAACGGCAGGTCTTCCTTGTTCCACATTCTACCAAGTATCTCAAATTTTGCTCCTACCTGGATTCTATAATTTAGTCCCTATTCTGTCTTTCATAGTGTGGAAAATTGTTGTAGTCTTGGCTGCAAATAGGTAAGAGAAATATTACTGCATTTTGTCCTACAGACTTGTGGGAATTTTTTTAATTGGACCCTAATGCAAGGGCCTGTTAGAAATTTAAATTGGGTCCTGATTCAAGGACCTGTTATAGGTTTATTTTCCTTTACTTAAATTTTTTACACATAAGACTTTGATAGTCTATATTTCATCCAGAAATTATTTTTTCTCTTTTATTTGGCTTTATTTTTGATGTTTTACATTTCTCTTGCCAATTGATTTATATACTTCATAACTCAGCCATGCATCCCTAAGTGATGCCTGTGTTTTTCAACCACCTTCTTCAGAGGTGATTATAAATTATTATTATTTTAAATTGCAAAGTTTAAATTGTTTTTGAGAGTAATTATAGGTTAAGAACCATGATATCTCTCCAAATCCTGAAAGTGAACTCTTTGGAGAAGGCACCATGAAGATGCCTCCACAGACCACACACTCTACCAGAAGATCCAGAGTGAACTTTGAGATGTGGTGATTTGAACTGTGTGGGGTTGAATGCATTTGTTTTGTATGTATACACTTATGCCAAAGTGAACTGCCCCGTAACTGGCTTTTGTCAATGCACCTAGAAATTATTGGTTTTGTTCTCTTTTCCTCTTCTCAAACTATTGTAAGAGCCACTCAAGAGACTAGTCTTCTTTGGCTCTGAGGGTGAATGTATAACTGAAAATTTGTTACCCTAAAAAAAAAAAAAGAACTACATATTCCAAGAGCCCACTGACTTCCTGTCATTACGTACTTCCTGTAGACCGAGAATAAAGGGAGTGGGCATTGAGGCTCACTCCTCACTTTCTCTTTGGGCATGATATAGGATCAGTAGCAATGGTGGTGAGTGAAGATTTTGAAAATGGCTAAACAACCATGGGCATGTGGTTTTTATTTTGTATCCTCTTTATTCCTTGATTTCTATTGAACATTTATTAAATCCCTTAAAATATATATTTTTTACTATTAAGATATAATTTTAAAATTTACAGAGATAGAATCACTTTCAGTATAGAGGTAGTGGGAACACTGGGGAAAGTATTGCTATTTGGCTTTAGAGAGCAGAATCCTTCAGAAATTTTCTCAATTACAACCATTCCCAAGGTATTAGGGATCCTTCCAGGATAAAAACCAGAGTGAAGAATAGGAAAAAAAATGACCCAGATTATATTACCTTGGAAGCACTGAAAACTTCCAACAGCAAGAACAAGTTCTGAAAACAGCAATGTGAAAAAGCCTGAAGCTGGAGACAATTCTTCCCCCTGCCCTGCCCCCATAACCCCTACAACCTATGAAGTTGAAACAGAGCCCAACTTTAGCAGGGAACTCAAAATCAAGAAATATAGTAGAAATATACACAAACACCAAAACAACAATGGCAAAAAAGATTATAACCATACAAATCTACTATGGTGACAAGGACAATCAAGATAAAAGCAGAACAAGACAATGAAGTCAAAGTAGTTACATGCAAAGTTTCAAAGGAAAATTGGAATTAGAATAAGTCTTACAAATCTCTGGAACATGTTAAAAATGTTTTTCAAAGTCAGAATGGTAGAGAAAAATTTAGGTAAAGAAATGAGAGTGAAGGAGAAAACGTAAAAGAAAATAATTGATAGCTTGGTAAAAAGAGGCACAAAAATTTTTGAAGAAAATAACATCTCAAAGAGCAGAATTGGCCAAATGAATAAAAGATATATAAAAGTTCTGAATAAAATATTTGTTTAAAAGTTAGAGTTGGGCAAATAGAAACTAATGACCACATGATACATCAAGAAAAAATAAAGTGAAGTCAAATACATTTTTTAAAAAAGAGGAAAATGGGAAATATCTAATTGGAAAAGCCAATGGTTTGGAAATCTGTTGAGGAGAGATAATTTTAAAATTATTAGATTACCTAAGAACCATGATTTAAAAATATGCTAGATATTATATTTCAATAAACCATAAAGTAAAATTGTGCTAATATTCTGGAAGTGAGGTTAAAATTGAAATTGAAAGGATCTTAACCAATCATCAGTTGAAACAGACAACCAAAAGGAAAACTATCTGGAAAATAATAGCCATATTCCAGAGATACCAGGTAAAAGAGAAAACACTTCAATCAGTCAGAAATAAACTATATAAATATTATGGTACTACCTTCTGGATCATACAGGATTCATCAGGTACCATGATAAAGGAGTAGAGGATTTGGAATGTGACATTCCAGAATTAAAAAAAGCTGGGATTACAACCAAAAGTAACCTACATAGAAAAGCTGAGTATAATCCTTAAGGAGAAAAAAAAAAGATGTTTAATGAAATGGACGTTCAAGCATTTCTGATGAAAAGACCAGAACTGAATAGAAAGTTTGAGTTCCAAATTCAAATAAAAGACTCAGAGGAAGGATAAAAAGGTATATATGAAAACAATATCATAAGGTATTCAATAAGATTAAATTGTTTACCTTTGTATATTTTAAGATGATACCTATAATTTTTAAAAAATGTTATCATTATTAGTTCAATTAGAATGTATAAGGAACAGAAAATAAGGGGTTAAAATTAAAAAGTTGGACTAAATCACTTAAGAGTGTAGTTGCCAGGAATTTACTAAATTCCAAATTATTTTTAGCAATTTATTTATAAAATATAGAAAGAGTGAAAGTTAGAAAATCAGAGAGAGGATAGGATAAGATATCTTGCCTAACTCAATAATTATTTTGCTCTGGCCCCTGGCTCAAACAGGCAGAGCTAATTAGTCCTCATCCAGAGGGATTTAAGCCTTGAGCTGAGGGCTAGGGGATGAATAAAGCAAGACCTTTAGTCATGAAATCTCTCTCAAGAGGGTAGGCCTCTCCTGAGGCTAGTCCCTTCAGAAAACCCAGGAAAGGAGTTAGCCTTTTTCACCCATGTGGTAGTTCAAAGGGAGAGATTTAAGAACAGTCTTTCCAACTCCAAGGTCTTAGGTCCAGTAAGCAGATTCTTCACCAGCCTTCAACTCAAACTCAGAGCTCCAAAGAATGAAGAAATCTGAACTGCCTCACAGGAAATTGTAACTCCTTTTAAAGATGCTTCTTTGCATCACTTCCTGTGCCTTCCTCTACTGTAATGTGGACAAATTATATCCATCGTTTTGCTTAGGACTGCCTGGGGGCAGTCAGTGGTTTCTGATTTTGTCATCCACTTTCTCACATATGAGCCACAGATCTGCCCCACTTACATGTAAGTGGGGTGTCTATATTTCTGGTGATTAAATCTAAAAATGGACAAGGAAGAGTTAATCCCATCTTCACAAAGGACTATATCAAAAGAATGAATATAAGTGAGATGATTATGTTGTGATATTGTAAAAATCTAATTAAAAATTCCCCAGTCACATCAGACTGGAAATTATAAAAATTAAAGGAGAGATTAATGAAAGTTACAGTAAAAACTTGAATTTATAAATAAAATCAGAACCTAGTTTTATGAAAAACAAAATATATAAATCATTAGTTAATTTGATTAAAGGGAGACGAAAATTAATTTTCCCTAATAAAAATATAAATGGTAACTCCATCACCAGTCAAAAGGAGAAGAAAAATAGAAAAAAGAAAATAAGAGTATACACATTTCCTTAATATTGATGCCATGATTTTAGATAAAATGGAAGTTGCAGCACTATATCACAAAAGTCACACATTGTGCATGAGTACTAGTACTATTAGTTACTACTATTATTACTAGTACTAGTAATAGAGGACTGGTTTAGTATTAGGAAAATCAAGAGCATAATACACCATATCAATAACAATAAAAGCTAAAATCACACAATTACATCATTAGATGTTGAAATAGCTTTCAATGAAACAAGACACCCATTCCATTAAAAATACCAAGAAAAGGGGGCAACTGGGTGGCTCAGTGGACTGAGAGTCAGGCCCAGAGATGGGAGGTCCTGGGTTCAAATTTGGCTTCAGACACTTCCTAGCTGTGTGACCCTGGGCAAGTCACTTAACCCCCATTGCCTAACCCTTACCACTCTTCTGCCTTAGAACCAATACCTCGTATGGATTCTAAGATGGAAGGTAAGGTTGTTTTTTTTTTTTTTTAATACCAAGAATGAATAAAGCCTTTCTTAAAATGATTAGCATCTTTCTAAAACTGAGACCAAACATTATCTTTATTATGAGTGAAACTAAAAGGTAAACTGATATAGACTTATCTGAGTAAGATATTATTTTATTTACAGGGACATGTTGTCTGCCAATAAAAGGTTAATGGCAGCCTTATTGTTCAACCAAAGACCTGAACAAAAGGATGTCTTATTTTTTATAAATTTTGGGGAAGCACAAAATAAAGAACAGAATGGAATAGGTGACTTCATGGATTTGAATATGATTGGTTACACAGCTGAGGTGTGGGGAATAATATGATTGGTTAGAAGCTGGGAATTGGGGATAGCAAAAATCCTTTCCTTTTGTAATGCACCAAATTTGTCCAATCTGTGCCAAAACAACTGAGGCAGTATTCTGATCTAGTAGCTATTTATTAAAGGGACCATGCATCCTTCAACAAATGGGATCCCAGAGTTTCCTCAAGATCTGAGACTCTTCCATATTCCAGAGTACAAGTGTTATAATTCTCAAGTCAAAGGCAGTTAAGATGGTGCATCACAAAAACAAAAAATAGAAACTTCAAAGCTGATTCCTGATTGGATATGTGAGATAAGGAAGAATGAAGAGTCTATGATTCTATGGAAGTTGATTCCAGAGTACCTGGGTTACTACAGAAGGTAAATGTACTAAAAAGTGAATATTGTCTAACGGTAGTCAGTTTCATTATTTTGTCGTATATAAATGAAAAATATACTAAAATATAGACTGCCTTTTCTCTCCTCCCTCTCTCATGACATTACATGCCACATTTTTGTTCCATGGCAACTTCCACTGACATCCTTGTGATATACCGTCATAATATTGGCATTACTCTAGATTCTTGAAGGGTATGAGTGTGGAAGTCAACCTGGCAGATTTCACTAAACTCGGAGAGACTTGACCAGTGACTCAATGATGAACTGTGTCTATCATCCAAGATTTAGCTTCTTTCCCTGTGAAAAGTCTCATCTTGGTTATGGCTGTGAGATAATGACTTGTTTTTAGCAATAGAAACTCATTAATGTGTGATGTAGAGGGATTAAGGACGTGGTCAGTGGAGAAGCTACCACAACATCAATGAAATCACAGCTCTTTTGAAATTACCTGAAAGTCTCAAAGTTAGATGTCCCAATTGAATTTACAATGTGAGTGCTAAAGCAGTATGGGTTTTAGAAAAAGAAATGGCTTTACAGTCAGAAGTTCTGGGGTGAATTTAGGTTCTCATAATTATTCAGGGCAAGTTGTTCCCTTAGAGTCCCATTTTTCTATTTGTAAAATAATACATGCCCTACTGCCTCACAGAATCGTTATGAGGAAAGCTCTTTGTAAACCTCAATGTGCTAGAGAAATGAGTGGTATTATTAGGATTGTATGTTGGTATTTTTACCTCCTGAAAGGAGTCTATAGTATGATATTTTTACTTATTATTTTGAATAATCATCATTTAAATGTGCAAGACTTTAGAGTTTACAAAGTACTTTCACAACCACTACCTCTGAACTTTTATAAGAGGCAACAAGGTAGTACAGTAGATAAAGTATTGGATCTTGCATCAGAAAGACATGCATTCACATCTGACTTCAGATACCAGCTATGTGACCTTAGGAAAGTCATTTAATCTCTGTCTGCCTCAGTTTCCTCAAGCATTAAATCTCAATTCTAATGATACCTATCTTCCAGTGTTCTGAGGATCAAGTGAGTTAATAATTGTAAAATGCTTAGCACAGTGCATGGCACATATTAAGTACTTAATAACCCCCTTTTTCTTTTTTTTATTTGAAAATATTGAGAAGCAATTAAGAAGGGGATCATAGATTTCCCATACAGAACTTAAAAGGACCTCAGAGATAATTTAATTCATATACCTCATTTTATGAAGGAGAAGCCTGAGTCCCAAGGAGTTATTTAAGTAACTTGTTCCAGTTCACAGTGATAGAAAGTGTCAGAAGCTGTTCTCTGACTCTATTGGTAGTATTGGTAATGTCAATTGGATTGTTATCCCTATTTCATAAAAGAGGAAAATAACACTTATTAGCAATGAGATGCCACCTAACTTTTCTGAGGATTAGAGCCAGGTATTCAATCCAGATCTTCTCCCAATATTCTTTTAATTATACCACATTGCTTAAGTAAAATATATTGGGAGATCTATCTATAGGACCTTGATCAAAATTAATTATGTTTTATTTTGTTATATTTCTCCTCCTTCAATAGTTTTTAAAATAATGCCCTGATTAAGAAAACTGGTGGTGCAGTAGATGGAACACCAGGCCTGAAGAAGAGAAGGCCTGAGTTCAAATACTATTTCAAAATAACTGTGTGATTCTGGGTATATCACTTAACTTCCATTTGCCCCAGTTTACTCATTTATAAAATAGAGATAATAATAGTACCTACTTCCCATGATTATTGTGAAGATCAAATGAGATATTTCTAAAGTTTTTAGTGTAGTGCTTGGCAAATAATAAGTGCTATGTAAATGTTAGCTAATATTATTACATGCATCTTTACTTTTAAGTTTGGGGCAAATATCCCTCATCTTTATGCCTTATTGGAGGCATGAAGTATCATTTTATTTTGTTTTCTTACTTTATCATGATTGCTATAATAGACCAAGTTCAATCCTTAAAAATTTCTTTTTTTTCCATATTTCTACAAAAATGTAAAGCCTACTTTCTTTACAGTAGTCCTGTGAAGTAGTTTGTGTTAAGAATTATTATTCAGGGTAGTTAAATGGCACAGTGGAGAGATAGCCAGGTCTGGAGTCAGGAAGAATTGGGTTCAAATCTAGCTTCAGTCACTTCCTATCTGTGTGACTCTGGGCAAGACAATTGACCTAGTTTGAAGGACTAGTCCATGTTTTGCTTTCTTAGAGTTGTTACTAAGACATGAAGTAAAGGGTTAAAAAGTTTGTCGTTCATATTTTATATGTGAGAAAACTATAGTTCAATAAGGTTCAAGGATTTCTCCATGTTCATAGGATTAGAGAATCAGAGATTTAGAGCCAGGATGCTTAAAACCATCTAGTCCAATTGTCTCATTTGAGAGATGAAGAATTGAGGCCCAAAGGATTTAAATGATTTGTCCAAGGATACACAGATAGAGTTGTAAGTGTCAGAATCAAGACATGAACCCAGGTCCTCTGTCTTTAATATGAGGATGTTATATACCATATCCACCTGTCATGCCAGAGGTAGGTTTCAAACACAATTCTTATGACAAATACAGTGGTCTTTCTACTATGCCATCTGTTTTGTGCTAATGGGGGACTTTGGTTTTACTTCGTTGAACTTTATAAAAAGTGTGCTTTAAAGACAACTTACTACTAATTTCCCTTGGAGGATGTTAGATAGTAAAGTAGAACATCACAGCATCTGATAATAAAATTCTTTAGTTTTCTAGATGGTAACAATTAGCTATAAATGTTAGAAAGTCCCTAAAGTGTATATAGGAACTCCTGATAACTTGTATAAATGATATCCATAGACCTAGAACTGGTAGCTTCTTTATTTGGAAGAATAACCTTGCAATCCAGCAAAATTCTAGAATTGTGGTAGGAAGGCTTTCGTGTTTTCTATGACAACACAGTTCCATCCTCTCAATTTATTTGAGAAATGGTGATGAGCTAAAAATGAAGCCAATTTCATATAAACATTGATTTGTTATATCTATCCATCAGAAGGACTATGTTTAGTAGAACTGAACCATGGGAAGTGGAACAGTTGCTGCATATAGCATGAACTTCACACCTAGAATGGTAAGGCCTCCTACTGACTTCAAAGAGTTTCCCATGAAGATAAAACCATGTACCAACTGCTTGGTCAGGGACTTGGAGAATCTACATTAGCAGTTTTGCTCTTTAAATATGCACTTTTTCTCCCTTTGGCTAAGCTAGTAAGGTTTTCAAACAATATACTTTTTAATAATTTATTAAATAATCTCCAGTGTCTTAAAACTTTTATAGCACTTCAGGTTTGCAATCTGGTAACGTTTTACAACCCAGAGGCTGCCACAAATCAAAATATTTATTAGAGGGCCAAATGCTTGCTGAAATGCAGAGTATTCCTGAAAACAAATCTATTTGTGCATCAACATTTGTGAAATTAAAATCCATTTATTCCAAAAAGTGTCTCTTACCTAGGCATTAAGGATAGATTTTTTATATAAGGTGCCAGTCAGAGATGCAAATAAAGGATTGCTAACCTTCTTGAAAGTCTGATCTAGTCTGAGAAGCACTGTGGAATAATTTTTAAAACCTTCTAATTTGCCAAGATAAGCCCAGGAACTATATGAACACAATTACAAAATTTCTTTCAGGCAAATAAAATCAAATCTAACATTTGAAAAATCATTAATTGATACTTGGTAGGCCAAGCCAAAATATAAAAATGACAATTCTATCCAACCTAATTTACTTATTTATTGCCATACCAACCAAATTGCCAAAAATTTTAAAGATATAGAAAAAATAACAAATATATCTAAGGAACAAAAGGTCAAGAATATCAAGGGAATTAATATTAAAAAAGTGAAGTAAAGTGGCTTAGCAGTACCAGATCTCAAACTGTATTACAAGAAAATGATCCAAACAACTTGGCCTAAGAAATAGAGCAGTGGATCCGTGGAATAGATTAAGTACATAATATATAATATAATATATAGTAGCAAATAGTCATAGAAATCTAATATTTGATAAATCCAAACATCTGAACTTTTGGGACAAGAATTCATTCCTTGACAAAAATTACTGCTGGGAAAACTAGAAAGCATTTTGGCAGAAACTAAGTGTAGAGCACCATCTCACATTATACTGAGATAAGGTAAAAAATACATTATTTAGACATAAAGGGTGATATATAAGCAAATTGAGAGAGTATAAAGAATGTTTCCTATCAGGTCTATTAGAAAGAGAAGAATTTCTGACCCCATAAAATATAGAGAACATTACGGGATATAAAATATATACTTTTTATTATAAGAATCTTTAAAAAAAATGTTTTTGCACAAACAAATCCAATGCAGCCACAATTAGAAAGGAAGCAGGAAACTTGGAAAACATTTTACAGCAAATTTCTCTAATAAAGGCCTTATTTCTCAGAGTTATAAAGAACTAAGTTAAATATGTAAGAATACAAGTCATCTGTAATTGACAAATGGTCAAGAGATATGAACAGGCAGTTTTCAGAAGAAAAAAAATTAAAGCTATCTAGAGTCATATAAAAAATACTCCAAATTATTACTGATTAAAGGAAAGCAAATTACAACCACTTCATACCTATCAGATTGACTAACATGACAGAAAAGGAAAATTACAAATGCTGGAGGGAATCTGGAAAAAATTGGGTCACAGTTGTAAACTGATCCAATCATTTTGGAGAGTAATTTGAAACTATGCCCAAAGGTTATAAAACTCTAAATGCTCTTTGACCAAGCAATACCACCACTTAATATATATATTTCAAAGAACTTAAAGAAAAAGGAAGGGGACCTATATGTACAAAATATTTATAACATTTTTGTGGCGGTGGCAAAGGATTGACAGTTGAGGAAATGCCTATACATTGGTAAATGTCTGAGCAAGCTTTGGTTTATTATTGTGATGGAATACTATTGTGTTATAAGAAATGATGAGCAGAATGGCTTCAGAAAAACCTGTAAAGACTTATTATATAAACTCATGCAAAGTAAGTTCAGTAGAGCCAGAAGAATATTCTACATATCAGCAGGAACATTGTACAATGATCAAGTAAATGACTATTCTATTTTGAGCAATACACTGGTCCAAGCCAATTATGGAGGACTTATGATGAAAAATGCTATTTACCTATAGATAGTTAAATTGGTGTGTTTTTTTTTGGGGGGGACTATAAAGAGCTCATTCAGCTTTTGAATTTTTTGCCATTTAAATACTATTTAATGTTTTCCTTAATTTCATTTAAAAACATATTTCAATCTTTTTTTTTTAATTTAAGGAAAAATTTCTCCCTCTCACCTTCCTTGAAATGGCAAGCAATCTGATATAGATATTCCATGTGCAACAATGTAATGTTTCCATATTAATCATTTTGTGGAAGAGAACTTGAAAAAAAGGAAGAAAGTGAAATATAGCAGGTTTCAGTCTGTTTTCAAACTCCATTACTTCTTTCTTTGAAGATGTAAGGCATTTTTCATCAAGAGTCCTTGAGGATTGTCTTAGCTCATTGTATTGCCAAGAATAGCTAAGTCATTCACAATTGTTCATCTTATAATATTGCTGTTACTGTGAACAACTTTCTCTAGGTTCTGGTCACTTCACTCTGCCTCAGTTCATGCAGGCCTTTCTACCAATAATGGAGTTTGAATGAGGATGAAAATATAATCTTTTTTTAAAATTATATTTTTCTTATTTTTGTTTTCCTTTGCAACAAGGCTAACATAGAAATATGTTTTGCATGATTTCACATATATAATCTATATCAAATTGTTTACTTTTTCAAGGAATGGTTAGGGAAAGGAAGGAGAGAGAATTTGGAACTAAAATAAAAAAAATGTTACATTTATTATTAATTAATTAATTAATTAATTTTCTTTAATTTCTTTATTTCTTTTTATTTTTATTTAAAAATTAAAAAATAATTTTAATTAATTTCTTTTTCTTCTTATATTTTATTATTACTATATTATTTAATTAAGAAAAAATAAGAAAAATAAAATTAAAAAGTTAAGGTAAGTGAAATATTGGGGATGAAGGAGGATTAATCTATTAGAGGAGGCAGGATGGAATGGAATTGCTTGACCAAAAAGAGGAATTAGCCTTGCAAGGAGCAAGGCCCTTCATCATGTAGAAAAAAGCTGAAAGAGAAGAAAGTGGCAAAAGACATCTGACTAATAGAAGATAAGGTAGAGAAGAAAAGAGGGAGTTCATAGCAAGTTCTTCATTTTTTCTGTAAAATATGAGACATTCTTCTATGCCTTCTGTAAGAGACACTAGCTATATTCAAGCCATATGCACTTGAAAAGCAAATATTTCTTTGGTAGTACAATGGTTGAAGGCTATAGGGTCAGCTTTGATGGAAAAATTAGGATACACTAAGCCTATAGTTAGGAAAATCTTAGATCAAATCTGGCTTTAGATATTTATGTGTGACCCTGGACAAATCAATTAATTTTTGCCTACCTCAGTTTCCTGAAATATAAAATGGTGATTATAATAGCACTTACCTCAGTGGATTGTTGTGAGGCAAATGAAATATTTATCAATACTTAGCAAGGTGTCTGACACATAATAGCTGTTTACTAAATGCTTGTTCTCTCCCCATAGAAAGAGGCAGTCCCTGATCATGAATTTCATTGGAAATTAGTTCCTCCCCCTGCCCTCCATACACAGCCTAGATTTATAGGAACTCATCAAGAGTTGATGAGGAAGAACAATCATATAGAACATACTTAATTCTTAGATAGTGGAACAAAAGTAACCATAATTTTCAAATAATTTCATGAGAGACATTTGAGGAAAATAACTTTATAATCACTAGAAAGATTTTGCTTTGTAGGACTAAGGGACTAAAGGAAAAATCCATACTTAGGATACATTGAGATAACTAAAATTTCCCATGAATGTTGCTGCTGTCAAAAGAACAATAAATCAAATACTCTGGACTCATGTCTTCTAATATTAATAGGGTGTCACCACACATACACACACATCCTAGGAATTATAAAATCTAGATTCAAGTCTCAACTCTGTCACTAGATTTGTGACCGTGAACCCTCACAGTTTATTTCAATTTTTGCTAAAAAGTTGCTGAAAATATACTTTTCTTCATATGACTCTTTTTAATAAAAATTTCATTCAGATAACATAACATACAC
Source organism: Monodelphis domestica (assembly GCF_027887165.1). Classification (NCBI taxonomy): domain Eukaryota; kingdom Metazoa; phylum Chordata; class Mammalia; order Didelphimorphia; family Didelphidae; genus Monodelphis; species Monodelphis domestica. Next base: position 496,697,544 of record NC_077227.1, read on the forward strand.
TTTTCCTAACACAGTCATTGTGAAATAACCCTTAGGTACAGGGGAGATGTGAGGCAAAGAGGAGAGCAAGAGGGGCAAGGCCAACCCCTGGTAAGAACTCAAGGTTAAAGAAGGGGAAAGGGTCAATAACTACTCTCCCTAATCTCCCTTTTGGCTAAATTGAGTCAATCCTCATTGAAAAGCATGTTCTTCAGAGAGATTCCTTAGGTCTCAAGTTCATGCTCAGAATATTAACCACCAGCTGGCTTAGGCCTGCCCTAGCCTCCCCAACCCTTTTTTTTTTTTTTGCTTTTTCTCAATTGTGTATAACTAGGAAGGTACATGGTTGCCACCATGAAAGTGAAAATGAGGTTATTAATAAAATCACAAGAATGCTTGAATTCATAAAAGTTAAACACAAGAACGAGAATGGACTGTATGCAAATAATTAACAACTCCTCTGAGTCTCAATTTCATCTGCAAAATAGGTATAAACCTTTCAAGACATAATAGGGAGGCAATAAAAAAAATTAAAATTGTCCTTGCCCTTGGAATATTTTACTTTTTAGAGGTGGGGGAGAGGGAGGCAGCTGGGATTATATATATATATATATATATATATATATTTATATATATATATATATACACACATGTATGTATATATATGTATGTATATAATTAAATATATGTATAATATATAATAAAATTAAATATAACATGATATATATAGCATAAGGAAATAAATATAACATGTATATTATATATGTTTTATATACATATTATAAATCATGTCTTATATACATATATTCACATGTATAATATCATTTGGGGCAGGTAGGGAACCAAGAAAAACTTCTTGAAAGAGACAAAAAGTCGTGAGACAAAGGATGTGATGTAGGGCATTTCAGGAATGTGGACAGTATAAGATGGGAAACAAAGCATAAAGTCCAGGCCAAGGCCACTGAATAAAATATATCAGGAATATTGATGATGAGCTTTACTATTTTTTTTTGTTTATTTCTATCATTAAAGTTTTAACTTTAATGCCTCATAGTATGGAGATGACTTAAAACTCTCAAAGGCTATGCCACTGGAGTCCTAGTTTTTGTGGACCTTAACTAGTGAAAAGATTTTAAGTCCAAACAGTGAATGATCTATTTCTTGTACAAGGGAAGCAATAATTAAATGCAGAAAATTAATCATCAAAGTATAGTATAGCAACTGAGATGCTATACTTGGAATCATAAAGATCTGGGTTTGAAAGTAGCTTTGTGACTGTGAGAAATTCACTTAGCCACACGACTTTTGTATGTTCAAATTCAAAATGAGGAGGTTGAACTCAAAGATCTCTGAGGTTCTTTCCTGATCTAAATCTATAAGTCTGTGAGTTATAATCTATAAGTTTTTGGTAAGAGCAATTTATAAAGAAAGGAAGTTCTAGAAGTTTGCATCACTAGACAGAATACTCAAGTGGATGAAATCACAGAACCTTGAAGTTTTGAATTGGAATAAGTGGAGCACATTGGCCTTCAAAGTCCCATTTGAAGCAATAATTAAGAGAGATCTGAAGGCGGGGTAAAGTGGCCTTGTATGTACTGTCTTGATGACTCAGAGAATTGCTTCTGGCAAGCCCTGAGAGAATGTCTCAAATATTCAGTCATTTTTCTGTTGAATAGACTTTCTCTGGAGAAAGTGCATTCAAGTCTTCAGGTTAGCACAAATGCCCCCACTCCATCCTCTCCGCGTCTCAGATATTTAAGGAAATATCACAGAAAGAAACAAAAATGTAAAGCAACACTTGAAGCTGTTCAAACTCTTCAAACTGTGAGTGTAAATTGTCTCCTCTGACTTCACTTCCATTATTGGCTCACCATCATTTTCTGAGAAGGTGGATTAAGCTCTGGGAACCTCTGAGGATGATGCAGGCTGACATGGCAATCTCTCACCGCCACATTGTAAAAGTTGGTAGGATAATATGTTTTTCTTCTTACTTTGGTCTTTTAAAATGGAAACAAATGGGAAGAAAACAAACCCTGAATGTCTGGATGTATTTTTGTCTCATAGAACTACAGAATCAAAGGGTAACATATTGCAGAACAGAGTGAATGATCCATCCATCACATGGGAAAAAGTGAGCCAGGGATCAGGCTTTCTTCACATAGATACAAAGAAGAAAGTGTATCATCAGTAATGGAGATATATTGGCAAGAACCTCAAGATTCAGAGGTTCCATTAGTTTTAATGTCATCAAATAATGATAAATAGATTCAAGAAAGCAACTCTCTGACAATTTTAATACTTCTTGACTTGGGCAGAACCCTAAGTCTTTATAATTAGGTTTACTTACCTCTAACCCAATATACCTTTCATTGTTAAGATTTAGGATAATCTCTTTCCTAGACTAACCTATATACTTTGATTGGCTCATGTGCCAAGGACAACTTGGCAAAAGTAAAAACTGAAGTATAAGGGTAACCTCTTGACTTATAAATGAAGGTATTTTTAATATCTTAGAGTAGGAAGAGATCTTAGAAGTCACCTAATTTTATTCATGCTTTCATAGACATGGCAATTCAGACCTAGGTTATATAATGGGCAAAGATGAACTTACTCCAGTGCACTGTGTTAACTGAGCAGCATCTTTTCCCACTCACCTTTAGTTCTGTGTAGTTACCACTTAATATTATACAGAGCTTTACATCTTCACAGTTTATAATCCTTGTTATCCCACTGGATCATTTTAACAACTTAATGAATTAGGTGGCACAGATACTTTTATTTAGAAAGTTACTGTAAGCACATTTCTAGGATTAAGCAGTAAATTGCAGAATTGGAGGATTGAAACCTGTGATCACAGATTCAAGGAAGAAAGAGGCAAGAGTTAGAGGAACCTCAGTCATGCCACTTATTAGCTGCATGATGTTGGATAAGTTACTGTATCTGTCTAGGCCATGGTTTCAATATCTGTTTAGAATGGATAACATCTGAAGTGCCTTCCAGCTCTAAATCTAGATAAAATGGAATATTATAGATAATAGAGTTGGTGGGGAAATGATCTAGCATAAACTCTATAGTTTACAGAGGAGGAAATTGATGTCCAGAAAGAAAGAAAAACTAACCCAAAGATACCAATAATAGATAGCAAAATTAGGATTTGAATAAAGGTCCTATAATTACAAGTCAATTTCCACCAGACTAGTATGCCTGTGCCATGAATTGAAATCTAGGGCTTCTTCAAACTCATTATATTGCTTCCAATATTTTATACACTGATTATTTAATGGCCCTTTATGTTACATCTCTTTTAGAACAATGAAGAGTCCTCTCTTAACTTTCTAAAACTTTTCTTAGTTTCCTCTTAACATTTCCTAATTATCCTTTATATAGTTTGCTTTATATACATTTGTTTGCATGTTATCACTATTTAACTTGTAATCTCTTCAAAGGCAGGGACTGACTGTCTTTCACCTTTTTTTTTTGTATTCTCAGTGCTTTCTTTGCAGTAAGTGCTTGCTATATGTTTACTGATTGATCTATTTAAATAATAAAGAATTTTCTAAGCATTTTTAAATGTATGCGTTCCCCCTTCATAATCTGAGCTAGCCATGGCCAAATTTAGAAGTGAGATAGAAGTAATATTTTGTTTTGGCTCAAGAACTGTTTTCCTCAAGTCTTCAGAGAGCCAGCATGCCACTGTGTTAATTATACTGCAAAGGAGTTTAATAATTTGAATGCAATGTATGAATTGTTCACCAAGTGGCATCCCAGTCTAGCTACCAGTCCAGCATTTCAGTTATTTCATATTGAAAACATGAGAAACACTTTTATAAAAGCCTTCTGTACCTCTACATTCTACTAGAGGATAGTTGGCCTGAAAATGCCTAAGTCACTCTCCACAATAAGGTGAATACTGTTCTGTGCTTGGGCAGTGAGCAGCGTTTATTAATAAACCCTTCACTGACTTAGTTCCAAGGGGGTAAAATGAAAAATTGCTCAAAATAGTACAATGTGAAATACAGTGTCCACATCTGACTGATATCAAGCTGCTCTGACTTTGTAATATATTTGTTTCTTGAATTACTTCCAATTACCCTCCTAGATTTGAATATCTATTAATAATTGAAATACTATAAAATTAAATGAAAAGGAATTTAGAATCATCATACCTGTTCCTTCCCATGATCTGTGCAGGTAAGTATGATTCCAGATATTGAACCCCTTAGCTCAAAAGACGGGTAAGAAAAAGGGAAAATATTTCATTTTTTTTGTGTCACATTAAAGGAAAGTAAGAAAGAGGAAATCTATTACTCAGTGACCATTAGCCTTCTAGTAGCCATAGTCCTTACTGATTCTTAATGATGATAGTGTAAGGGTTAAAATAGGGATTTTAACAAAATAAGAGAGCAGCTTTTAATAACTTAAGTTTTAATGAGAATATAGTAGAGTTGTAAATTACTATTATCCCTTTAAACCAGAGAAAAATTCTAGCAGTTTTTAATAATTAACAACTTAGTTTAATTAAAATAGAACTAGTAAAAGAATGTAAAAAATATAGTAAAGGAGAGAAATATAGGACAAAGGTAGAAAAAGAAATTTTCCTAATGTCTATACTAGTTATTTTATAACTGCCTATATTTATTATATAAAACTGTCTATATCTGCCTATAAATGCCTATAACTACCACTATTAACAACCACCCCACAAAATTCCAACCCAATCAAAACCAACACAATCAGTATTTAATCCAGCCCCAATTAAGTTGGTCAATGAAGACTAGTCACTTTTCAAAAAGTTCAAGGAAGTGGAAAAATCTAACAGACCAAACAAAAAGTAGAAAATCCAAAAGGCAAAAAGCTCTCTAAAAGCTAAAGTCAAAAGCCCTCTCAGTAAGCTCAGCCCAGCCTTTTTCCAGCAACTAAATACCAACCACCAACTAATCACCAATCCATACCACCAGCAACCAGCCCCCAAAGACCCACTCATGCCCATAAGCCAACTTCCCCACAACTGACAGACCTGTCAGCAACCAGCCACCCACAACAGCCAGCCCGAACTAAGCAACTGACAGCCCACAACTGCTAGCCCTGTCAGCAACTGACAGTCTGACCAACTCACGCTGGCCTCTTTTATATTTTTTTCCTACCTCACTTCCTGTCTTTATGGTCCCCCCTTCCTGTCTCTATAAGATGGTTAAATCCTACACATCTCTATGGTAAGAGAACATCCATGTCTTCCATTAAATTCAAAAAGGAATAAAAAATTCTTTTTTACAATCCCCACTGTGATCCTTTGGGAGGCTAATCTCCCCAATGGATCAGTTAAACATATCTAACTTATACTTCTAAGAATCTTCTAGTTAAAGGTGCCTATAATATTATAATGGCCTATGTCATGGTGTCTGCCTTTCACTTGAAAACATATTTGGTTGGTACTCATTTTCCTCTATCAATTTAGAGGAGGATCTCATACAAAGTCAAAAGAATAAAAAAAAATAGGTTGGTGAAAAGATAGTACAAGTATAAAACAGATGCTATCCCTTTATTCATTTTATGATTTTTCCTTCTGTAATGCATGCACACACATGAAAACTTATATACACAAAATAAGCAAACAAAAAGGAAGAGTTCATCACAGCTTCAGAAGATGACTTCTTCTTTTTAAAGAATCATCAGAAATTGCTCTGTCAGTCTTTTTCCCTCTTCATGAATCATCCCCATGGGCCCAGAGTAAGAAAATTCAAAGAGACAGATAAATGGATGAATAGAGGATCTGGGGTACAAATAACCTTTTCTTTCTCCTTAAAACAAAGCAATAATTCATCTCTAGAAGTCATTCATATACAAGATATTGACAAATGTTCAAATAACTGATTAAGTTGGTTCAATATAATTTCTTAATATATTCAGTTGCCTAAAGTTCTTCCAGAGGTGCTTTAAAAATCAGATTGATCTAAAATTAGCTTCATAGGTACATCCCCTAGCTCCAGTCTTGACAATCTGTTGCTTTGTTGTATGGTGATTAGGAAATTAATTTTCCTTCCCCCATATCCCATCCCTCAGTTAATATTCTTTTTGTGGCAGCTGTTCTGTAGGAATTATATTTGCCTGTGTATTTATTTTGATGATGTTCTAAAGAGAATACAACTTTTTGAGGGAAGATGGTCTTTTTCTATTCTACTAGCATTTTATTTTCATTTGTTTTACTATTTTATGAGTCACAGGAATTTGCCAATGTTCATTTGTCCATGTTTCTGGATCGCTTCAATTCAAAAAACCTATTTTGACTTTCAGGTTCTCTTTTAATCCTTTAAATAACATATTTCAATAATTGATCAATGTGTTTTCTTCAACCCAAAATATTTACCTGGATATCTTTGAAAATTAGTATGTTTAACTTTAAATAACTTTTCATGTTTTAATAGCTTGTCATCCAGATCTCACTTCTATTCTAAAGTACATAATAACCAGTTAATTTAATAAAATAGGGACAATAGCCCATTTTGGTTAAAATTTTGTCCAAATGATTATTTGGACATTTTCTGTGAATCAAACCAATGCTTGCCTGTATACTTCAAATTTTAACTAATTCACTGCTAAATGTTCATGAAAATCTAAGATGTGCCAAGTGCTAAGAAACTATAGAAATCCTATAATCCAAACATCATAATTTCATAGAAATGGAAATAGAGACCCATTGAGAGAAAGAAACTTAATATTAGAGAATAATAGATACAGGATTTGAATTCAGACCTCTGACATTAAAATCTGGTGCTCTTTGCATAACGGGCTGACAATACAGTGCTCATATGAAACAGCAAACTGCCCAAACTTCAAGTTAGGTAGACAACTTTTGAACAGAATGGTATTAAGGGTAAATAAAAATGAAGCATCAACAATTAGATCTACTCTGGCAGTTTTTAAGTGTTTTTCAAGTTCATTATTATTGACAAAGATTAGGAGTCAAGACTATAATCAACCCTATAGGGAGTTTAAAAGCATAGTGGGAGGAGCAGTTAGGAGGCTCAGTGGATAGAGAGTCAAGACGTCCTGGGTTCAAATTTAACTTCTGATACTTCCCAGGTATATGACCCTGGGTAAGTCACTTAAAGCAAGTTGCCCAGTTCTTACCATTCTTTCTGCTTTAGAACAGATATTTAGTATGAATTCTAGGAACATAAAGGTTTTAAAAAAATGGGGGAATCCTGTCAGAAGAGGATATAATAGTGGGGAAAATATGCTGCATTTAAATACAGAAACCAAACATAAAAACATCTTCAATGCATGGTATAGAAACTTAGGCACATGAGGTGAGATGTAGAATTGGAGTCAATGTTTATATAGTTGAGGTAGAAAAGTGCTTTGAGTAGAATTATGAAGATTATTGCCACAATTTTCCACTTTGTGGGCTCAGCCTGGGTATAACCTTCTGTGTCTTTCCCCACAATCAGTTTAACATGATGGCTCAGGTTTTTCTTTGAATTTATCCTTCAGACTTTCGACTGGGATGGATGGTCCAAGGGGTTAAAAGTCCTCATGGCAGCTAATTGTATGAAGTGAAAGCAAGTAAAGAATTCTTTTTAGAACACATTGAAAAGATCTGCAGAAAACATCTGAAGTGTTGAAATAATTGTTCAATTGTGATGTTAATAGCTTAGGATAAGGCTTGGGTGAGTTTTGCCATATCAGGGCTTTCGGAAAGTGTTTCCAGTGTCTCACCTTCTTTTACTTTGCTGGTATTCAGAGAGGAGAGTGGATAGGGAGGGTAGTCATGTATGCTCCCAGAAAAGATCCAAGAAAAGCATGAATTCCTATTTTAGGAGATGATTTCAATTGCATTTGGGGTCTGATAAAAGTCTACAATATCCTTCTATTACTTAATCACAAATACAATGTAAAGAGAACAACATCTTTTGAAAATTATTTCATTTCATCACAAGTATGGTTTTAAGTGAAGCAGAACTTAAAAATGTGTTCACTCAGGCAAATTAAACTCTTTTAACTTACAAACTCTAATAAAATCTTTGAAGCAAAATACTTTATTGAGCTATCTTCCAGGCAGACTGCCTCCCCATCCTCCACAGATCAGTTTATGGTTTATGCAGATTTCAGGCATATTTCCTCCATAGAATTGGGCTTCTTTAGGTTAGAGGATTCCTTTTAAACTAAAACCAATAAAATAAACAATTGTTAGTCTGCTAAATGAAACTGATTAAATGGCGAACACCTCTTGAAAAGTCAGACTGGTCATGTTTGGGCAACAGTGCAAATTGTAGTATTGTTGGCTTTCTGGTCATTATTTGTAAACACTTTAACTGCAAGAGAGATACCTGTTAATTGAAGGGGCAGGATATGGACCACAAATTGGTTCTACAAGATCCCTTTGACATCTGAAATGGAGGTAATAGAAATGAAACAATTTTGGGAAATTATAAGCATTGTGTACAGCTAGGTTTGTATAATAATATTAAAAATAGTTACCATATTACAGAATTATTTTAGATGATTAAGTCAATTGTTCAAATCTGTGGCCTTCTTACCTCTGATAATTTCTACCACATCCTTTGTTCCTTAGCTTTATGTCAAAATAAAGAGGAATTTTGTAAATCCTCTAGAATTAACTGTTCTAAATTTTATATTTATTGTACTTTGTGAATCTTTTATTTTGATGATAAGTCAACACAAAGTATATTCACACACACAATCATTCACATATACATATCTCTGGGCCAATTGTTTTTGTTCTCATGAACCTTCCATATTGGCATTCAAAATGTAATAGTTATCTCTCCTGTGGTTGGTAAGCCAAGAGCCTTATCTATTTACTGATGGAAGAAAGTAAGATGTCTAGGTTGGCCTCATTTGCCAATTTCATGAGACGAAGAGCAAGAAGTATGGGCAGGAAGCCAGGAATGAGTTATAGATTTTTGTATCTGTATACTACACAGAATTTGAATTTCAGTCATTTCTTTTGTTGCTCTTCAAATAATGATTTGTAGTTACAGGAGGAGTCTAAAAAAGATTTGCACAAGGGCACAGGGAAAATTAGCAGTTAAACTAGAGATAAGGGTCAGTGTAGAGGTATTGGGACATTTAACATCAATGTTTCTTAATCTTTTATATTAGTTCTGGACCATTCTTTGTTTAGGAGGAGAAGTTAAAATTAGCTTTAGTCTCTTTTGTTTTGCCTGAAGATCATTATGTTTGGAGAGTGGTATAAATACCTTTTTATGTGGAATCTGGGAATAAAGGCATATGGAATCAATTGTAAATTCCTAAGAGGGCAAGGATTGTCTCTTTTTAGGTCTCATAGTTGCAAAACTATGTGGAATGTGTCATACCTATTGGTATTAAATTATTATTTTTTAATTAGATTTGGCTTTAAGCAAGGAAGGAAATGCATTCACACAAACCTCTTTGGCTCTTTATTTAATGTACATCTTCCATTCTGTGAGCTCAACGTGATTCTTGGGTCTGTGTCTATTCTATCCTGGCATGGAGACTCAGAAAATTCAGTTCTAACCTTCTCTGAGCTCTCTTAATTCTAGTACCTTCCCTCTATTGATTATCTCCAATTTATCCAGTATATAGTGTTAAGGGTAAAATTTTGGATTGAGACTGAATATATTATTTAGTGGTCAATAGGGAGTTAAATTCTAAATCCCAATGAAATACTTAAGTCAGAATGGAATTTTATGGTGGTTTATTTACAATAGGAGGAAGAAATTAAGAAGAAGGAGAAAGAGGGAAAGGGGTAAAGATCTACTCCAGCCTGGCCTGAGCCAGGGGGAGTTCCAAGGCCTCTCAGCCAAGGGGCATTCCCTGAAGATTAAATCTAGCTCCACTTCCATGTAGGAGACCTCCTTCAAGATGAGGGGCCTCCTTGGAGGCTAGAACCTTTAGAAGGGTCAAGGGAAAAAGAAGTCAGCCTTAATACTCACCACGTGGTTGCCTAAGGTATGTAGTCTCAGGATCCATGCTTCAGAGCTCCTCCAAGTCAAGTTTTACCACCTTAGTCCACAAAAGCTGCAAAGCCTCTCTCACAGGAAGTGAAACAAAATATAAAGGCAGTTCTTTATATCACTTCCTGTATCTCACAGATACCAATGGTGGATTAAATTTGGCTTAGGACAGCCCAGAGGGTTAGTCAGTCATGTCTGGTTTGTCACTTGCTAGCACATGTCGGTCACAGACCATCCTCCCCTACACTTAATCCTTAAGTGGGGGTGTATACATTTTTGGTTGCTAAAATTCTAAAGACTAAGCAGGGTATAGTAAATCTAAAATTCACAATAGCTTGTTTGTACATAATTGTTTGCATGTTGCTTTTCCCATCTGACTATTGCCTCCTTGAAAGCAAGAAGTGCCTTTTACCTTTCTTTGTATCCTTGGTGACGAACAAAATCACTATAATCACCTCTTGAAAAGGTATGTTAATAGATAAATTTTGCTTTGCTCATTATCTTTCTGATATCTCAAACCATAACTCTCTTCTTGGGTTCCATTTCCATGAGCTGCTAAGGTGAATTCAGAGAGAATCATAACCACAAAGTTAGCCACAAGCTGATGATTTAAAAAAAAAATCATTAGAACTTATAAAGATAAAGGCACAGAGCAATTGTGATATGTATCTGTGGAGAGAATTCTTGAACTGATTACATAATAGCTCCTCTATTTGAAAAAACCTTATTTCTATCTATTTTCTTAAGGGCAAGGTTCTGCCTAAGGCCACACTCTTTAGTTTAGCCCATAACTTTGCCAATTAGATCAGAAACAATATCCTGGACATTAACTCTTTAATCTGTACTAAATAGTGCCTGCCTCACCTGGCTTACAATTTAGCCAAGTCCTAAACCATATTTTACTGAAGTGCTAAATAAACACTTTTTCCATTCATTCAATGTCCATTATATTTAAATTAAAAGTTATTGAAACCTGAGTAAATAGCAAATGATTCATTAATATAAAGTGAAAATGCAGTAGTGAAAATAGGAACACACATATACATAGACAAAGTTAAAAAAGAAGGAAAAATCAAAATGATGACCCTTCTTTTCATTGCTGTTTCATGTATATAAAATTCTGGAGATGCTCTTCTTCCAAAGGGGACTTATAATTTCGGCAAGGAAGCATAACATTGGCCTGTAAAGATAAGAGTAAAATGTTAAATAAATATTTGCACTTCTGCTACAAAGACAGATTAGTGAAGAGTTAAATAGAATACATATATTCATTCTGGCCATGACTGGATCCACTTATAGAATAGAAGGACCATTAAGACAAGCAGCTGAAGAAATATTTTTAGAGATAAGATAGTCCTGAAAATTTAAAGACTAGGAATCTGAGTTTTAACACCAATTATATTAACTAAGGTTTAACAATATTTAACATTCAAGAGAAATTCACTCCAGCAGATGTATGTTTGCATTATTTATTCAAATTCGTTCACTGTTTCTTCCTTTCCCCCACTTTCCATACATTCTGTCCCCAAATACTATTTTGTAATGTGTCAGGAAGACAGAAACAAGCCTTTTAAGTAAATTATAGTGTTAATCCTAGGGAATGAGCCAAAAAACAAGAAGCAGATTAACCCTGATGAGAACCTAATGAAGATGTCATTAGATTACATATACTGGGGGAAGTTTAACATTTACCTCAAGTTATTGTAGAAGAATATATGGGCTAAAGCATGGGAAATTTTAAATATTAATAAAAATAATCTTACCATTTTAATATAGGGGAGATAAGGCTGTATTTGAGAATGTTTTTTGAATTCCTGAACCAGAATTAGTGCTTCAAAAATCTTTTCAAAATAACTCTTTATATGTCAAGAGATGGAGATTTAAAATCTCCATGTTAGGTTCATGGTGGATTTAAGAAAGCAAAAGTTCTTCTGGAGGAGAGGTTAAGATAAGATTAGTTTAAAAAATCAAGCATAAGGTTTTAAAATACTACAATATCTGGATAATATATTCATTCTTATAAGGAGGATTAGGAGGTCTAAAGAAGTAAGCAGAGCTGCATATAAAGGGAAGTTTAAAGTAAGGAAAGGAACATTATAGACTCCAGTGATTAGAGAATACTATTCACATTTATAACAACAAGAAGAAAATTGTGTACACACAGCCCTAGAGCTGTTAGTCTAATTTATTAAATATTTCCATTTTCTTTAAAAGGATGTAGGAAATCTCTTCCTATTATTTTGGAACATTGTATCTCTGATTCTGAGGTTGTCATAAGATCTTTGTACTTATCATCCAGACTCTACATAGGCAGAGTTGAGCTAAGACAATACAGTATTTTATTGGTTTATTCTATCCTCTCATTGTAAAGATAGGGATCATAGCCCATACTAATTAATCAATAGTAGGTCCCATATCTCCACTCAATCAATCAATCAAGTGTAAACTATCTATAAATGAACCTTAAGTCAATTTGAAAGGAAGAGAAGATTTGGATTGTTGGATGAAAGCAGAAAGTATCACATATTAAATATATTGTAATTGGTTGGGAAGACAGTTAATACCTATGGCACTATGGAAAAGTGCAGGACATGTGACAGTACAGGAATGTGACCACTGAAGAGGCCAAAGAAGTAAAAGCAATAGTCCTATGGGAGCTCAGTCCACCAGTTTAAATAAGAATTGAGGAAATATTCCTGATGGTGTACTACACAGTCATATTCATACAATGAAATCATGTAGAATTCAGCTATACAGAATCTCAGAAACAGAAGACTTCATAGATTCTCTATTTCAACCTAAATTTGTACAAGAATCTTTTATGAAGTATTCTTCTGTGTTCAATCATCTTGAAGTTTATCATGAAGGGAGTCTCCCTACTTCCCAAGGGAGTCTATTCCATTTTGAGTAGGTTTCATTGCCAGAAGTGTTTCCCTATGGAGTCTAAATGTGCTTTTCTTCAAGTTTTATTAATTGCTTTTGTTTTGGTTGTCTGGGGTGTTTTAGAATAAATCTACTTCTTCCACATAACAAGCCTTCAAATGCTTAAAAAAATACAAAACTTAAAAATACTTTGTATTGCTCCACTGATTATAGCACAGTCATTTCTAAGAGAAAAATAACTTATCCCTTTTCCAATTTGAATTCTGCTTTGTAACAAAGAAAAACAAGTCAAAAATCCTGAAATAATGGATATACTTAACAGTATCTACAACAATCTTCCTTAGTAGTTCTTTGCTTCTATTCATTATTTGGTTAAGAATTTTCTCCTTATATAGCCAAGATGGTACAGTAGAGAAATCACTCACTATTCAGCTGACCTCTGCCAACATTCGCATCCAAAGAAATTGAAATAGCATCTCAAATAAAATTTTGGAGTGAAAGAACCAAGGTGAGACTTTCTTCCTACTGAATACAACTTGGGAATTTAGGAGAGATCTGTGTCATGTAGGTAGATGCTGGCCCAAAGATCATGTGACTATAACACTAGTGGTAGAACTAGGTAGTGGTAATGGAAGCAGTAGTAGCTTCAGGGACTATCAATTCAGAGTATAGGTAGACCTGATAAATGCTCAGGTAGAAATTATAGGGGGGATATGTGCTAGCACTAGGAAGGAACTACAAGTTATTTGGGAACCCCATTATTTGGACTCAATTCTGAGTTAAAGTTCAAGAATGGGACACTTTTATTCAAAAGAGAGCAAAGGTTCTGAGGAGCAGTTTCACTTTTGGTCTTAAGAGATCAGATATCCTGAGAAGTGATATTGCTTCCAGTCCCAAGGGAAATAGAGTCCTGAGGAACAGTATTGATAGCAATCCCAAGAGTTCAGGGGTTCATCTTGGGTAAGTAACAGAATGAACACCAGTAGAACAGTGACCACATTTCTCCCCAGATGACATTACTTTGGAAACACTAAAAATTTTCCAACTCCCAGAACTAGCTCTGCAAACAGCAGTGCTAAAAAACCTGAAACTTGGATAGAGTCTGTCTCCACTCCCCTCTACATGCTGGGAACAGAGTTCAACATTAACGTAAAATAAAAGTCAAAAAAATACACTGGAAAAAAAACCCAAACAAAAACAAAAAAAGAGCATAAATAGAAATCTGACTTCAAAATACAAGATCTGAGAGTAGCATTAAAAATGTAAAGGTGAAAGGTAAATTGAAAGGTCTCCAAAGGTCTTTATCATTATTAGGACAGTTAGAAGGATTCTAGATAGACAAGAGGCATGAGTTGATTATGTGGGGAGGATGTAAAAAAATGGGGGTGAGAGTAAAGGGAGATGAAGAATGGGTATAATTATCTCATATAACAGAGGCATATAAGGAAGATCTTTGGAAGTAGAGGAAAAAATGGTGTGGATGGGAAAGGTGGCAGGCAGGCAATGTTTGAATTTCACTATAATCTATATTTGTTCAAAGAGACAAATAGGTACACATTCAACTGGGGATAGAAATGTATCTTGCCCAACAGGGAAATAGTAGAGAAAAGAGCTAAGAGAATGGAGTAGCAAAAAAAGAAAAAATAAATAAATGAAAGGGAGGACAGATAAAGGAAGGGTCCTAGTCAGATACAAAACTGACTTTAAAGGAATAACACGATAAAAAGAGAGAAAGAATAAACAGTAGAAAATATGAAAAGAAGTACACAATTATTCATTATAACCATGATTGAGAATGAGATTATCTCACCCATATAACTGAAGCAGAAAGAATAATGGATTAAAATTGGCATCCAGTAATTACATCTTGATGAAAGGCAGGATAAGTAACAAAGAAATATCAGTACTCAACATATATGCACCAAATGGTACAGCAGTCAGATTTCTAAAGGAGAAATTAAAGGAGCTTAAGGAGGAAATGGTTAGTAAAACCATACTAGGGGGGAACCTTAACCTTCCACTATCAGAACTAGGTAAATCTAACCAAAAAATAAATAAGAAAGAAGGGAAGTGAATGAAATATTAGAAAAATTAGAGCTAATAGATATCTGGAGAAAACTGAACCAGTAGTACATGGTACATATACAAAGATTGACCATGTAATGGGGCATAGAAATATTATAAACAAATGCAAAAAAACAGAAATAACAAATGCCACTTTTCCAGATCATAATGCAGTAAAATTATATTTTAAAAGGGTCCATAGAAAGGAAAACGTAAAACTCATTGGAAACTAAAAAATCTAGTTCTTTAAAACTGGTGTGTCATAGAAAAAATCATAGAAGCAATTATAAACTTCATTAAAGAGAATGACAATGAGAAGACATTATATCAAAACCAATGGGATAGAGCTAAAGCAGTACTCAAAAGAAAGTTTCTATCTCTGAGTGCCTATGCCAATAAAATAGAGAGGGAGGAGATCAATGAATTGGGCTTGCAACTTAAAAAATTAGTAAAAGAACAAATTAAAAATCCCCATATAAAAACTGAATTGGAAATCATAAAGATTAAAGGAGAAATTAATAAAATTGAAAGCAAAAGAACCATTGAACTAATAAATAAGACTAGGAGTTGGTACTTTGGAAACAAATAAAATAGATGAAGTACTAGTTATTCTAGTAAAAAATAAAGCAGAAAAACAAATTAACAGTATCAAAGATGAAAAGGGTGACATCACCTCTAATGAAGAGCAAATTTAAGGTAATTATTAAGAACTATTTTGCCCAATAATGTGGCAATAAATATGGAAATTATGTAAAATGAATGAATATTTATAAAAATATAAATTGCCTATATTAATAGAAGTGGAAATAGAATACTTAAACAATTCCATTTCAGAAAAAGAAATTGAACAAGCTATCAGGGAACTCCCTAAGAAAAAAATCCCCACAAGTGAATTCTATCAAACATTTAAATAACAACTAATACCAATATTATACAAACTATTTGACAAAATTA
Organism: Monodelphis domestica; assembly: GCF_027887165.1. Lineage (NCBI taxonomy): Eukaryota > Metazoa > Chordata > Mammalia > Didelphimorphia > Didelphidae > Monodelphis > Monodelphis domestica. The sequence goes on from NC_077227.1 coordinate 496,713,383, forward strand.
GCAAAGAAGGAGTTTTACCAAGTTCCTTTTATGTCACAAATATGGTACTGATTCCAAAGTCAGGCAGACTAAAAACAGAAAAAAGAAAACTACAGACCAATCTCCTTAATGAACATAGATGCAAAAACCTTGGAAATAGAATACTAGCAAAAAGACTCCAGCCAGTTATCACGAGTTATTCACTATGATCAGGTGAGATTTATACAAGGAATGCAGGAAAACTATACACATAATTAACTATATCAAAAACCAAGCCAACAGAAATCATTATTATCTCAATAGATTCAGAAAAAAAAAACATGACAAAATACAACACTCATTCCTAATGAAAACTCTAGAAACTATAGGAATAGATGGAACTTTCCTAGAAATCATAAGCAATGTACATTTTAACCCATCGGCAAACATAATCTGCAATGGAGATAAATTATAAGCCTTCCAAATAAGATCAGGAGTGAAGGAAGGATGTCTATTATCACCTCTATTATTTAACATTGTACAAGAAACATTAACAGTAGCAATTAGAGAAGAAGTAGGAATTGAAGGGATTAAAGTAGGAAATGAGGAGATTAAATTCTCACTCTTTGCAGATGATATAATGATCCACTTAAGAATCCTAGAGAATCAACTAAAAAGCTATTGGAAATAATCAACAACTTTAGCATAGTTGCAGGATAGAAAGTAAACCCACATAAATGATGAGTATTTCTACATATTTCCAACACATCTCAGCAGCAAGAGGTAGAAAGAAATTCCATTTAAAATCACCCTAGACAATATAAAATATTTAGGAATCTATTTGCCAATATCAACACAGGAACTATGTGAATACAACTACAAAACACTTTCCAGACAATTAAAACCAGATCTAAATAACTGGAAAAACACTAATTACTCATAGGTAGGATGAACTAATAAAATAAAAATGACAATCCTTCCCAAATTAATTTACTTATTTAGTGCCATACCTATCAAACTACCAAATTTTTTACACTGAATTAGAAAAAAATCATAATGAAGTTCATTTAGAAGAACAAAAGATCAATATATGAAGGGAAATCATGAAATTAAAAGTTAAGAATGGGGGCCTAGCAGTACCAGATCTTAAACTGTGCTATAAAATAGTGGTCATCAATATGGTACTTGCTAAGAGACAGGAAGGAAGATCAATGGAATAGACTTGGGATAAATGTCCTTAGCAAGATAGTATATAATAAGCTCAAGAATCCCAGCTTTTGGAACAAGAATCCACTGTTTGACAATAACTGCTGGGAAAATTGGAAAATAGTATGGAAGAGATTAGGTTTAGATCAACATCTTACACCTTACACCAAAATTAATTCAGAATGGGTGAAGACAAATATAAAGAAGGAAAGTATAAGTAAATTAGGTGAACATAAGGAAGGATTTTAAGACCAAACAAGAGATAGAGAAAATAACAAAATGTAAAATGAATAATTTTGATTACATTAAATTAAGAAGTTTTTTTTTACAAACAAAATCAATGCAACAAAATTAGAAGGGAAGCAACAAATTGGGGAAAATTTTGTAAAAAAATCTCAGAGATAGGTCTAATTACTCAAATTTACAAGGAGCTAAATCAATTGTATAAAAAAAATTAAGCCATTCCTCAATTAAAAATGGTCAAGGGACATGAATAGGCAATTTTCAGATAAAGAAAACAAAATTATCAATAAGCACAATAAAAATGTTCTAAATCTCTTATAATTAGAGAAATCAAAATCAAAACAATGCTGAGGTATCACCTCACACCTAGAAGATAATGAAGTTCATTTAGAAGAACAAAAGATCAATATATGAAGGGAGGGAAATCATGAAATTAAAAGTTAAGAATGGAGGCCTAGCAGTACCAGATCTTAAACTGTGCTATAAAATAGTGGTCATCAATATGGTACTTGCTAAGAGACATGACATGACAGCAAAGGAAAGTAATAAATATTGGAGGGGACAGGGCAAATTTGTGATGCTGATGCATTGTTGGTGAAATTGTGAATTGATCCAACAATTCTGGATGGCAATTTGGAACTATGCCAAAAGGTCTTTAAAAGACTGCCTGCCCTTTGAACCAACCATACCATTGCTGGATTTGTACCCCAAAGAAATAATAGAGGAAAATATGTGTACAAAAATATTTATAGCCACGCTCTTTATGGGAGCAGAAATTGGAAAATGATGGGATGTCTTTTGAGTGGAATGGCTGATCAAATTGTGATATCTGATGGTGATGGAATACTATTGTGCTAAAAGGAATACTGAACTGCAGGAATTTTATGTGAACTGGAATGACCTCCACGAACTGATACAGAGTGAAAGGAGCAGAACCAGGAGAATGACTGCTGTTGATTGAATATAATGAACTTCTCTACTAGGAACAATGCAATGATCCAGGCCAATTCTGAGGGACTTATGAGAAAGAATGCTATCCACATCCAGAGAAAGAACTGTGAGAGTAGAAACACAGAAGAAAAACAACTGCTTGATCACAGCTTGATGGGGATATGATTGGGATGTAGACTCTAAATGATAATTCGATTGCAAAAATTAATAATATGGAAATAGGTCTTGATCAATGATACATGTAAAATCCAGTGTAATTGCTCATTGGATTAGGGAAGTTGCTGGTAAGAGGGGAGGAAAAGAACATAAATCATATAACCATGGAAAAATATTCTAAATTAATTAATTAAATAAAACAAAAAACCTGGAATCCAACAATATATTTTTTACAAGACTGATAGACAGACACATTGTTAAAATAAAGGGGCTGGAGAACAATCTGTTATGTTTCAGTTTAATGAAAAAAAGGAAGGAGTAGCAATCATATTCTCAGATAAAGCAAAAAGCACAAATAGACCTAATTAAAAGAGATAAGCAAGGGAATTATATTTGGCTTAAAATGCACCATAGCTAGAATCAAACCACATTCAACTCAGGAAAAAAGAGTCTTTCTTACTCATTGAGCCACCTATATACCAACCAAATATTTATTTTAATATGTTTATTATGTATGTAAATTATATATTAAATCTTAGATAATATATTAGGACTTACTTATATTAACTATATTAACTAGAGGTTACCTATACAAACATCACAACATATATGATTACTCTACTTAAATGAGAACTTAATTCATCTGCTTTCACTACTCTGACTCATCTGCTTCATGAAAATCTTCCTTCATTTCATTATCTTTAATTGCTTGAGCTTAATTGATTATTTTCCCCTGACTTTTTTTTGTCCATTTTTCTCTGTGTTTTTAACCTTTTCCTTTCCTGGTTTGGACAAGAGTGTAGTATCTCTTCCTATTTATGACAACTCCTTGACCATTAACCATTCTCTTAATTTCAAAACACTAATTTATAACACCTAGTCCTAAGACATGTTCTTTTCATTTCATACCTCACTATCCATTACTAGTTTCTCCTTCTGGAATATGTTTGACTCTCTTTCTAGGGATGTTAATTCTTAATGAAAACATTGGGACACAGTTAAATTAGACAGTGAGCCAGAGGGTCTCAATCTCATTCTTTGTTTTTTCCACTCATTATTTGTCACCTAATATGTGAAGCTTTCCCCTCACTGAACTTCTGACTCTCATTTATGCATTTTAAACTCTTTTTTACCCACCTACATAGGTAGTTAACCTATTCAGTCTCTTTTCTAATTTCATTCTTGCATCACATCTTCTCTGTGACTGATTCTCTCTCAGATTTTACAAGGTTGGTTTTAAGTTGTTAAGGAGTAGGTCCCCAGATGTTACTGAGGAGAAACACTGTGAAGGCTTTGTAACTGGATTTCTTTTCCACCTTTTCTCTTACTACTTTTGCTGGCTGCTTCTTACCTATTATACAATAAATAGTCCTAACAAGCCTTGCACTTCTGGGAGGCTATCTCCTTCACAATCTCCCTCAGGCTCTGTACTCTTTTGCAATTGCTCACACTTCTTTTAAATTTAAAATTTCCTTCTTTATTTTGAACTTAAATCATCAACAAACATGAAGATTTCAGGGTACAGAGAACAAAATAAAATGATTGTTTCTGAATCCATGAATTTCCACTATATATGGATTTTTTCTTTTAAAGTTTATATTAATTTTAACAGCCCAGTGAAAAAATTAGGTTTCTTGATCCTGTTTTCTCAATTTTTTCCTCCTGTATCCCTTTTGATATTCTCTTTTCTCTTTGTTTTATTTTGATCCTGAACTTAACAAACACCAAAAACATGAACATTTTTATGTATATCGTAGAACAGGAGAAGATCAAACATGAAACTACATCTTCATTATATAGAGTTTCCTTTATTTTTTAAGTGCTTAATAAATTCATCATATGCTTTTCAAAGTTGTTCTGCTTGTCATGGATTCCTTCTGGCTTTTCTTCTTTTACCTTCTCACTTTTTTTTTTGAGGAAGGGATTAGGAAACTATCCTTATTTCTCTTCTCCCAGAAGAAAACCCTTTATTATAAATATGCAAGATTAAGCAAAACAAATCCCAACATTGGCCATATCCATGAAATGGGTGTCTAATTTTGTTTCTTGTGTTTATCATTCTTCTATTAGGAGATGGGTAGTGCTCTTCTACATTGATCCTCTGGAGTTGGTCATTAAGTTGATAGAAGAATTCTGCTCTGTCAACATTGTTTTTCTTTACATTGTTAATGTATACATTGCTTTGGTTCTACTCAGTTCATACTCATCTGTTCATGTAGTTCTCCCTGCCTCAGAAACTTTCCCTTTCATTATTTTTATGTGAAAATATTCTATTACATTCATGCAATTTTTTTACTTTAATTTGTTGAGGAGTACTCCTTTAATTTCCAGGGGGAGCTATTTTGCTTGTTTTGCAACATAAAAATTGACCATAACTATTTGTGTACAGTTTTTAGGCCCCTTTCTCTTGATCTTATTAGGGTACAGACTCACTAGTTCTATTGCTAACACCATTTAGTGACTGAAGGCATAATTACACTCTGCTTTACAGAACAGCTGGACCAATTTACAGCTCCACCAACAGTGCATTAATGTTCTTATTTTCTTGAAGGCTACCTAACAATTGTCATTTCCCCTTTTTTTTGTCATCTCTATTAACTTTATGGACTCTTTTTTTCATTATGCCTAGGTATAGGTCTGTCTTTTGGCCTGCCCTAAGAGCAAGCCCTCCAGGATATTGCAAAGAATTTCTTAAAATACTGATGAATAAAGTAATAGGCTGATGGATAAGGGTAGGGTGCAAAGAGAAGGAGTTCTAAGAGTGACAGATTGTTGAACTAGTCTTAAGTTACTTTTTATGTACAGATTTTCATGTGGCAAGTTCTTTCAACTCTCCTTTTTTGTTGTTTCATCAGGGGATATTTTTCTTCTTGAGATTTATGAGGGAAGCAGGAGAACTGAACTCAAGATTATCTTTTACTCAGCCATCTTCACAGCTATCCTTCCTTTAAATACTTGAAGTTGGCTTTTATGTCTTCTACCTTGGCTTCTTTACTTTAAACATTCTCAGGCCCTGATGTAATACATTAACTCCAAGCCCTACTCTACCTCTATGAGGTGTCTGAAGAGAAGTGAAGGGAACAGCAAAATTGGAAAGGTCAAAGTGGATGTGATATACCTCTTGACCACTAGAAACCTGAATTCAAGAGCTTAAGGCCAGAGACAGAGTGTACACAATGAAATGAAATGAAAACAAGCTAGAATTTGGACAGAAAAGGTCTTTTACCATTTCTGGTCTGTTTTGCTTTATAATTGATGAATTAGCTCTAGCAAGAAACAATTAGAGGTACATGCTAGTGACATAATATCAAATGAAAAGTCATAAACAATGAGGAATTTGAGGTTGTATCAGATCCTGAGTCCTTATACTTAACCATTAACAAGAGTCAATTCCTAGGTACAAAATTCTTTGGTCTTTACCTGGACTCCAATAACTCTGTTAGAGGTTCAAACAAAATAGAGAAACTTAACCTGGAGTACATGAAATTAATATCAATAGAGATATATAAATAACTGAATTATAATATCATTTCCCTTTTTCCTTTTATGTATTTAATTTTTTCATATGAACATTATTCTTTCCAAAAACATGACACATAAGACTAACCATATTATTATAAATATAGACAGCCCTGGAAGAGTTCAGCAAGTATTGCAGGATTATGTTTTCTTGTTCTATACACTATGACTTCCTTAATAAAGCTCAGATAATATTAACTATTGTACAAGTCTGTCTCCATTCCTGGAATGCCTTTTCTCTTTCTGCCTCTTAGAATCATTTTCTTTCTTCAAGTCTTTAGTCCCATCTCCTCCATGAATCTTCCCTAATACCCCCTACATCTTGTCCATTTGCTAATGATTTTTGCCACATCCCTCTCTATGTAGATTGAACATCCTTAAAGCAAGAATTATTTAATTTCACCAAAACTACTCTCTCTAAAGTTAATAATATCCTCTTAGTTGTCAAAACCAATGGTCTTGATCAGTCTTCATTCTTGACCTCTCTGAAATATCACTGACACAGTTGATTATCCTTTCTTCTTTGATACTCTCTTCTCTCTGGGTTTTCAGAATACCACTTTCTCCAGGATCAACTCCCACTTAATCTGACCACTTCTCAGTCTCTTTTGTTGGATTGTCATCCAGATTATTCTCTAAGCCCTGGTGTATAATAGGGTTCTGTTCTGGACCTGCTTCTCTTCTCCCTATATATATTACTTCACTTGGGAATCTCATTAGCTCTGAAGGATTTAATTACCATTTCTATCCTTATAATTCTCATCCTGTCCCAATCTCTCTGTGGACATCTAATCTTACATTTCTAAATGTCTTTCAGATGTATCAAATTGAATGTCCAAAAAACATCTTACACTTAATCTGTCCAAAAATGAACTCTATCCTTTACCCCAAGACCTCCCTCCCACACCTTCCCTGTTACTAAGCAAAATTGGAAAGGTCAAAGTGGATGTGACCACTAAAAAGGCAATATTATCCTTAGTTCCTCAGGTTTGTGAAAGCCTATCAGTTTCACATGTTTAATATTTCTCAAATAAACAATCTGTTTTCCTCCAACATTGCCACCACTCTAGAACAGGCCTTCATCACCTCTTACATGGCTTATTGCAATAGCCTGCTGATGAATTTGTCTTAAATATCTCTCCTTTCCAATCCATTCTTTATTTAGCCACTAAAATAATTTTCCTAAAACAGGTCTCTTCAATAAATTCTAGTGATTTCCTGTCACCTCCAGAAATCTAATAGAAAAGCCTTATTTGATATTCAGAGTCCTTCATAATCTAACCCCTCCTTTTTCACTGTTTTTACATATTCTCCCCAATAAGCATTTTTCAATCCAGTGACTCTGGAGTTCTTGTTTTCCATGATTAAGACACTCCATTTTTAAGTTCCAGACATCTTCTCTGGCTGTACCCAAAGCCTAGGATTCTCCTCCTCCTCATATCTGACATACTTTAAATGCCAACTAAAAATCCCATTTTCTACCAGAAGCCTTTCTTATTCTAGCAACTATTCTCTTAATTACTTCTTATTTATTCTACATGAAGCTTAATTTTACATATTTATTTGCTTATTATCACTACTTTTGGTAAGGTTCTTGAGGGCAGGGAATCTATTTTGCTCTGTTTGTATCTCCAGACCTTAGAACAAAATCTGGTACATAATACGCACTTAATAAATGTTTATTGATAGATTAATTAATTGATCCTCATCATTGAATCTTGAGTACTTAGGACTTTGTAGAGACAGCTGGTCACATAGTGGATAGAATGCTTAGCCTAGAGATAGGAAGATCTGAATTTAAATCCAGTTTCAAACACTTACTAATTCTCTGACCTGGGTAAGTCACTTAACCCCTGTTTTCCTCAGTTTCCTCAACTATAAAGTAGGAATAATAATATCTCCCTCCCAGAGGTTTTTGTGGGGATAAAATCTTATACATACATACATATGTTATATACATATATTTAAAAGAACTTAATACAATGACTGGCACACAGTAGGAAATATATAAATCTTTATTCCCTTCTCCACTCCATCCCGCATGCTTAATGTGTTTGATGTCTCAAAATAAATTGTCTGATATTACACCATTAATTCACTATTGATAGTCTATGAAGAAAGCCTCATATTTTTCACAAGATCTGTTATATAACTATCTCTTTCTCATCTTGTATCTGTGAAAGTTGATTTTTAGGATGCTAAATGTAGGACTTGACATTTTTATCTTTTAAAATTCATTGAATTTGGCCCCTTATTCAAGTCTTTTGATTTTTAAAAAAAATTCTGATTCTTCCATCTAGCTTATTATCTGTCTCTTCCAGTTTCACTCTGTCTTCCAGAAGTACTAGATGCCAGAAGATACAAATAGGAATATGAAGAGAATGGGCTTGATGAGGGCTTTTGAAGGAAAGTGCTTGAGGCTCAAAATTAAACTTGATATCTGACTTCAATTTTTCTTCTCTTTAGAGCAGCCAGTCAATAAGTATTTATTTAGCTAGGTCCTGTACTAGATGCTTTGGAGAACATACAAAATAAAAAAATAACCCATACTTACATCCTAACAAAGCTTACTAAGTACTTTTCTCCTATGTCTATAAGGTCACAGTGTTAGTATCATTATAAACATGATTTGGGGACATCTTAGTGACCAAATGGATAGAACATGGGCCCTGGAGTCATTCTGAGTTAAAATCTGACCTCAGACACTTAGGAGCTGTTACCCTGGACAAGTCACTTAACTCTGTCTGATTCAGTATGCTCAGCTGTAAAATGATCTGGAGAAGGACATGGCAAACCACTCCAGAATTTTTGCTCAGAAAATCCCAAATGGGGTCATAAAGAATAAGACATAACTGAAATGATTGAACAACAATATTGCTGAGGAACAACGCCATTGAGGAAGCTGAATTATCAATCTAGACCCTCAAGCTTACTGATAAGAAAGCTGAAGCAAAGAGAGGTCATATGAACTTCCTACAGCCACACAGGAAATAAGAAGCAGAACTGCTATACAATCCCAGGTCTTTTCATCCCATAGCCAGCGAGTCTTCCACTAGTTGCTTCTTCTCTTTTTGAAATCTAATTAACTATTTGCTATCAGACAATATTTGCTATAACGGACAGATCCAATGGGGACATTTAAGTGATAAACATTTGCTAAAGAATTAGCATAAGGAGGATTCTTGTCCTCTGATGAACAATTAGGGTTTCATGAATAGAAAATGGTCTTTATGAGATAATAATGACCTTTATGAGGGAATGCTCAGGAAGAGGCAAGCAAGGTCTTAAAGAACAAGACCTTGGTTGATTCAGTTGAACCAACACTAAGTTTTCTCTCACTCACAAATCCTTTCTGCTCATCTGGATATTTCAGGGGTTATTTTTCAGTCACAAGTTTGGCTAAGTGAACCATTAAAAAGAAAAACAAACTTATTGAATGACAAATTAAAACTCGCCTCAGGCAACCAACACATTTCTTTTTTTACTCCCATCTGTCGAGTGTAAGTTTCTGAGGTATAATGTGACAAAAGAATATGTGTGTACTGAGGGCTCTGTCTCCCTGAAGATCCATGTCCTTCCTAATGAAGGCATGGCATAAGGTGAGGGACTGTCACCCAAATCTAAACTAAGCACATACTTAATTCCAGTAGGCATGTCCCTGATGCCCAGACCTAATTTGTGGAGGGTGGCCTCTTGAGGATTTTTTCTTTTACTTTTCCTACACCTGTCCTCAAGTGTTTTTCTACATAGAACCTAAAAATGCAGAGTTCTTTTTGGGAGTGAATATTGGCAGCTGGCCTGGATGAATATTGGCAGAGGGGAAAAAAAAACCCAAACTATTCGTTTCTGTCTAGGTAATGTATAGCCTAACAAGCTCCCTCATTTCTGGAGCACAGGTGCAGCTCCTGCATCCAAACCCAATCTTGGATTTATTCAGAGTGATTCACACCTGTACTTTCAAAAGCATAGAATGTTTCTTCTCAAATGTGAGTTTGTGGCAACCTAGAAATAGACTTTTCCCTCGCATGTAAAAAAGGAGGGAGTTGGAACATAGAATGCTGTCACTTAGAAGAGGTCTTAGACTACAAAACATAGGATGTGACAGGTGGAAGTCACCTTAGACCATAATATGTAAGAAGTTAATTCTAGCAAATGAATTTAGACAATAGAATATGCAGTATTAGAGATGGAAAAGTCTTTAGAACACTGAACACCGAAATGTAGATGGGATGACCCCTGTGATACTACAGACTACATGGATTCAGTGGTGTGCTGGAAATTATCAACAGAGGTTTGTGCATGAAGGGATGATGTTTGGGTTATATCAATTTATGGAGACGGTAATCTAAGGTATAGAGCTTTTGACAGACTGAAGTAAGGAGCAAGTTTAAGTTGAAATATTTTAACTCACTGCTGCTGAGAATCAGTAGAGTGAAAACAGTAAGAATTTCATTCTTTTACTCTCTGCATTTAGGAAACTTCCTAAGCATGCTTTTCTTGCCCCCTATGGATGATACCATTAGCAATAATGGGATCTAAGGGGAGGCTGTTTTTTTAATTAATCTTATAGCCTGGCCCTAGGCTGGTCATCTGGCTATTCGCCAAAATAGATACAGTCCATTTATTGACTTCTTTAGCTAGGAAACTGGATGAGGAATAGAAGTTGTAAATGTCCACAATATTTTTGCATTATTTAACATTCAGCACAAAAATCTAAAGAAAATCTTTTTTTTTTCACCCTGTAGGTAGAGGTTTGAGGTTTGAAAGTACTATGAAATATTAAGAGCATTTTATAAGGACTCCTCATAGAATACTTAAGACTCCAAATCTTTATTAATTATAGTCAATACATTCTTAAATCTGAGCCAATGAGATCCCTTCATAGGGGTATGTGTCAATCATGCCAAGATCATGGGTTCCAGTTAACTTCACTCTATGGTATGACCTCCTAATGAATTTGTTGACTAAAAATGAGGCTGTGAAAAAATGTATCTGCTGAGAGAATGTAGATCCTTCTTCTCTACTAGAAAAGCAACAGAAAACAAACATCCCATGTGGCAATTTAGACAATGACCTCCATCAGTATGAAATATGAAACACACGTCGATGGTGCCTGAGATACAGAGGAGCTGGTAGACATTCTGATCCACCATATTTAGCCAAACTTCCTCAGGCTTGTATAATGCAGTTTTTAAAGATAGTGGCTGATGTTTTATTTTTCTTCTCCTAGATAATTTTTCATCTTTTTTAAGACACAGCTTTCTCTTGGTTTTCTTCCAATCTGACTGCCAATGTGCTTCTCCCCCCCACCCTTTCCTGGACTGTCATCCATATTCTTCCTCTCACAACTCTTCTCCCAGCTATGGGTATGTCTCAAGTTTCTGCCCTGAGTCCTCTTCTTATCCTATATCAGTAGTTGTTAAGATTTGACATTTATGTAATGGATTCCTCTGTCAGTCTGATGAAGCTCATGAATTCCTCAGAATAATATTTTTAAAGGCATAAACTAAAGTGGAGAGAACTTCAGGGGAAACCAAAAATATTTAAATTCAGTTATCAAAATATTAAAAACAAAAACAAATTAACTGACCCTAGATGATTAAGAATACCTCTCCTATTTTCTGTCTCTCTATCTTTCTTTCTCATGGGCACTTCAAATCTGATCGATCTAAAGCAGAACTGATTATCTTTTCCCCTGTCCCCTTCCTTTCCCTAACTTTCTTATCCTTGTTGAGGATATTTTTTCACCATATTTTTTTTAGTGAATTGGGTTCACCATCTGGGTGATAAGGAAGCCAAGTTAGACTCTTCTCTTTCTTTCATTCCTTCTCCCTGCAGTATCCAATCACTTGCCAAGTCTTTTTAATTCTAACTCCACAGTCCTTCAGATGCAACTCTTCTATATACATACCACCAGAGTTCAGATTCTTATCACCTCTCACCTTGATTATTGCAAGAACTTCCTAATTAGTCTTCTTGCCTCAAGTTTATTCACTCTGCAATTCATCTTTCACAAACTCTGACCATATCACTGCTTTGCAAAAACAACAACAATAATAACAAATAAAAACTAGAATAATTGCTTTTAAAGACCTTTGTAGTCTGAATTTAGCATTCCTTTTCAGGCTTATTACATATTAATTCCTTTCACGCACTCTTCATCATTGAATTACCTTGTGTTTATTTAGTGTATATCATGTATTATTCACTTATATGCTTCAGTGCTATTTTCCCCCATAGAATTTAGGCTACCTAAAGAAGACATTGTTTCATTCTTGTCTTTGAATCCCTGGGGCCTTTTACAGTGTCTGGAACTTAGAAAGTGATTGATAAATGTTTGCCAATTGATTCCATTCTAAAGAACTGAACCAACTCTATTATTCTATAATGCTACTGAGAGTGTATAAGGTTCTCAGATGCATATAGTTTTTCTGTAGTATCTCCAGTGTTTTAAAGAGTGACTGTATACAGCAGTGCACAGGCTAATTAAATGATCTTTTATGATTGAATGGAACCTACAAAAGCATCTGGGAGGAATGGGCATATGCATAGTAGATACATAACAAAGTCTTGTGGAATTAAACCTCATGTCTTTGAGTCACGTGACCTGTTTTTCCTTAAATCTCTTCCCAAGTTAGTCATTATTTTTGCTTTCTTCAGGAAGTTCTGAATTAGTATTTATTAATTAATTAATAAAATATCATAGGAAAGACTCCCTCAGTCTTCATTTCTTTAACACTTAAATTATATAAGAGAAAAGTTTAATAGGCAAAGCCAATGTGTTTGTTGGCAATCATCTATTAGTGACTGAAAGAATATTTATTTCCTGAATTGTAATATAAAACTCTCTACAATTAAGAAAATTCTCTCTACATGTTAAGATTAATAGAGTAAATATTTTACAGGCTGAGTTACTTTCCTGGGTATTAGAAAGAGAAATGCAGAGCAACACGAACCCTACTGGCTTTATTGAAATATTAAAGCATATAAATTATTTATATGGAGATGGAGACATAAGAGATATGAAATCTTCAGAACATTACATATATAAATTATATACACTATTTGATTCAAGAAATTTAATGTGTTAGAAAATATCCATCTGCGGTTTCTTCTTTCGGCACTACTTAATTGCACTTTTTTTTTTTTAAACAAACAGGAATGTTGTGCAGGGAAAGACAGTTTTAGAATTCTAGTCCAATAGCTTCAGTGAGGAGCAAAAATACACTTCATCCCAAAATCAATTAGATATAAGTTCCACTTTAAGGAAAACAAAGACATTTGTATGAGAGGGCTTAGCAGGAAATTTTATTGTGGTAATAAAGAACATCATCAAATAATTTCCTCAGATATTGCCTCAATATTTGGATTTTGAACATACTCTGCAGGACAGCAGTAAAGTGCAGACATACACAAATCCCATTTTCTAGACTTATAACTCAGCCTTTTTATTAATTAAGTAGGCCGAGTATTATTTCTAACATAGCTGAGGGGCATAAGACATCTGAGAACCTCCTGGTCTGAAGGGTGAAGATAGCTTCCCCATTGATTCTCAGTTATTTGACAATAGTTTAAAGGCTACTTCCTGGAGATCTTAGTCAAACCTGTAGATTGACTTCCTGTGGCAATGTATAGTGGAGTTTCCTATAACTTGAGTCTTAGTTAGGAAGAAGTGATATTCCCTCACCTCAAATGCCCATTTAATGTTCCCACTCTATCACACTTGATTAAAATAAAGAGTTTTCCTCCTGGGCTGAAATTAGCTTTTCAGTTTGAGTGACTAACATCCAAGTCTAAAAAATAGCAGCTCATTTGTTTCCATATTTACTATGTCAATCCAAAAGAGGTTTACATTATTGCCAATTAGAATTTAATTGTTATCCATAACTCAAACATGTGTTATCTCTTTGGAAGGGTAGACATCATTTTACTTCTACTATCTTGCCTTCTATTGCCCCTTCTATCTTAGCACGATTCAGTGGGGAGTTGCCCATCTGAGGATCAAAATGTAAAATGAGCCTGGCACACAGTGGGCACTTAATAAATGTTTCTTTCCAGATTAATTGGTTGGATAAGTCTTTGTGGAGAAGATTGTATTTGACCCTGAAGGATTTGTGTATATAGATAAAAGATCATGAGGAAGATGCTAGAAGCTGGGAACAGAGTAAATGAACAAAGGTCTAGTAAACCTTATTAACTTAGTTGTGCAGAACATGTAAATGTACACTGGGAGTCCCTCTCTGGTGATTTCCGTAATTACTAGAATTAAGGAAACATCTGAGACAGAATCAGAATCAGGATTTGAAATAATACAAAACTGAAGCCAGACTGGGTAAGAGCCACTATTTCTTGAAATGATAACAAGCCAAGGAGCTGAATCAAGAAGCAGGAAGAGCTAGGGAATGATTTTGTGTGTATGTGGGGGGTGGTACCAGGATTGTCAGAAAAATGACACTTTAAACTTTGATTTTCAGATTGGTTGTAGTATATATTTCCTACCATCTCCTTGCTTTTATTTGTCAAAATTGTCTAGGCTAGAATCATTATACCTCTTACTGTCTTAGCTATACTAGTGAAGCTATGGGCTTGGAATGATGTGAAAATCACATACATTCTCAAACCTTGAATATCAATTAGTTTTTGGAGCCAAATGGCCTGGATTCAAATTGTTGTTCCTCTACTGAGCTGGGCAAATTGTTTAACCTCTCTGGGTTCAAATTATTTATCCATAAAATAATGAAAGAAATGTCTATGTTCCCTTGGAATTCTTATTGTATATCCAAAAATGTTATTATTATGGGAGCCACTAGAAAACATTACAATTGACTGTTTTTGGTTTTTCTTTTTTTAATCTCTGTTGGAAGATAATTGTAAACAGCAAAATTCACTCATTCTTTTGAGAAATATGCTTTTTAGTTGTAGATTTAAGGTGTGAAACATTGATTATACTATTAGATTCAGTGGATGCATTAGCTGCTTTTACTGAACTAATTCCCGTCATCCTTCTTTTTCACTTTTTGTTATATGTGATGGCACACTGAGTAAAGGAGGCAGAGGAAAATTGTTTTAAAAATGAAGGTGTTATGAAAGGAAAAGATAGTAATAAAATAGATTAAAAGAAAGTCAGTGTTTGGCACATAGGCAGTTAAAAGTACAAATTTACTTCTTACTGATTGAAAGATTGATTAGGGGAGAGACATCTGGGGGGAGGGGGTAGAGCCAAGAAGGCAGAGTAATCCAGAGTAGCTCTGTGTCACCATGAGAATCCTTTCTGACCAAGATTAAAATATCTTCACAAAATGAATATAGGAGTGAAAGAACCAACAAGGAGACAGAGTGAAACAACTTTCAAGAAAAGAAAACCCCCAAAGTTAGGGGACTAGGGTGACAGGACATAAGAGACAACAAGAGACTGTAACAAGTAGGGAAGAGTAAGCCAAGAGCAAGTAAATCCTCCACACCCCATATCTGCTTGCCCATGTTCTGAACCTAAGTCCAAGCCAACATCCAGACTCTGAAATCCTGCCTGGGCAATTAGTGGTACAAGCCTACACATAACCCTTGAAATTTCAAACCTGTGGAGAAGTCCAGAGTCCTCGCATAGAGCAGTCTGGGCTGAAGTGGGCTGATCCATGTGGGTCTAGAGCTAAGCCAGGAATCCTAGTCTGGACTTGGAATAAGGACATAGTACACAGTTTGGATTGGCTCATAGTACTAAGTATTGATGTTTTTGCCTAAAACTCAGGATGGAGCTACAAGACAAGGCAATCAATGGTGTACCTAATTGAATCAAGTACACAGTGAGACCAAAAACTTGAGCCTAAGCCTGGGGATAGAATTTGATTAGCTCCTGACCTTATCAAGTTCAGAGTAAGATCAATAGCTTATGCCCAAGCCCGAGACAAGTCCTTAAGCCATCAGTATCACAAGGGTCAATTGGATCAGCAGGAAGAAGAGGCTTTCAGAGCTTTCAGTTCTCAGACCATCACAACATTCCCCAAGCCTACCTATAATTAGATAGGAAAAATGAGGAAACAACAACAACAACAACAACAACAAACCACCTAACACTTTAAAATTTTTATGGAGACAAACAGCAATGTAGATACAGAAGGGTACAGTGAAAGCAAAGAAAACACACACAACATCCAAAAAAATATGGATCTGACACAGATTCTGTAAGAGAAAAAATAACTTTAAATACCAATTAAGAGAGGCAGAGGAAAAGTGGTAAAGAGAAATGAAAGTGATGCAAGAAGAAATGGGCCAATTGAAAAAGGAGAACGCAAAACTAACAGAGGAAAATCAGGCTTTAAAAATCAGAATTTATCATCTAGACACTAATGATTTAATGATAAACCAAGAAACAATAATGCAGAATCAAAGGAATGAAAAGAGAGGAAAACATGAAATATCTTATTGAAAAAACAACTGACCTAGAAAATAGATCTAGGAGAGACAATTTGAGAATTATTGGACTACTGCCATGATCAAGAAAAAAAAAACAAAAACCTTTGATATCATATTATAAGAAATTATCAAAGAAAACTGCCCAGATATCCTTGAAAAAGAAAATGAAATTGAAATTGAAAGAATTCACAGATCACCTCCAGAAATAAAACCTCAAATGACAACTTCCAGGAAAGTAATGACTAAATTCAAGAGCCACCAAGCAAAAGAGAAAATTCTTCAAATATCCATAAGGAAACTATTCAAATTACATGGATAGATTTATTAAGTGATTGTTCCATGTACAAGCTTTCACTGAATGAGAATACAAAAATAAATGAAATAGATTCTTTGATTTTAAAAACCTTACAATCTAGTAGGGGATATAATAGATGTACAGAAATCACTTCTATAAATTCAAAATAACCCTGACAAATATGGCTGGTCATTATAGTAAAAAAACAAAAAAGAAATTTGCCTTTGTTCTGACCTCAAAAAGAATCTCATTATAGTTTGCTAAAATGATCCTTGGCTAACAAAATAAAGAAGGTTGCTAGGACTATACTTGTAGCCTGTTTACATAGTAGGATCTGACACCACATTTCTAATCTGTATTGCTCAAGTTTTTTACAGAGGAGGAAGACATGGGTAAAAGGGCTTAATAGATGCTTTCACATTCATTCATAAAATTTCACAGGAAGAAAGTCTGCCAATGGAAATGTCTCCATTGATGAATCACAAATCATTTAATTTGATGATTAAATAGGATAAATGTGCAACACTGGCTATTCTGGGTCTCATTTTGGAAGGTTTAGTTGGCATGATTCTCCTCTCTTTAGGAGATATTGTCACTGAGGAATTGATTTACTCCTGTTGTAACAAACAGATCATTTTTTTTAAAGTCTAGGGTCAAGACAATGATCTTTCAGGTCCATATAGTCCCTTTCTCTGATGGAGTATGGAGTTAATACTAAACAAAAAGATATCAATATAATCACAATAGCTGAGTCACTGATGGGGGGGGGACTATGATTATTTTTAGGCCACTATTTTGCTTTGTGACCAATTTAAATTATTATTTATCTTTAGCAAGTTCCTAACATCTTTATATTTCCAACAAAAATTCAGATCACTAAGAAAAAGAAAGAAGTAGAGTATATGATATTGTCTAACAATGGACAGGCTCTGGAAAGAGAAATTGAAGAAAAGGCAAACCATTTATTAGAACTTTTCTGTAATTGAAGAGATGTATACTTTGGAAGATTCACTTTTGGATTAGATTCATCTCTTTACTTGTTCAGTATTACATTCGCTTTCTCTATTTGCTGATTGCCTCTGTATCACTAATTCTTTCCCATTTAGATTCCAAAGTCTATCTTCTTCCTTTTAGACTGTCTTGAAGATTATATGAGAATCTCCTTAAAAATTCCAAGGTATACTGTATAGCTGGAAGATTGAGCTAGTCCCAATCACTTCCTGGACTGAAAGAAAATGTTTATCCTTGGAAATTCTAGGATTCCAGTTTGTTCTCAAATCTCACAAGGGTATAAAAGAAGCACAAACTATGAACTAATTCTGATAAGAGAGAGATCAAAAAATGAGTGAAGATTGGAGAGGGAGATGTGAATTTCAATTATTCTACCCACCCCTCATGAATCTGTTTAATTTGTGGAGTCCAGGTTAATCTTGTGCATATATATGTCTATACATATATATGAATTTATGTATATATATGTGTGTGTGTGCATATTTATGTATATGTTTTATGTGTGATGAGAAGGAAAGGAAGGAAGGGAAAGAGGGAGAGAGAGAGAGAGAGAGAGAGAGAGAGAGAGAGATAGAAAGAGAGATACTAAGTTCATCTCTAAAACCCTAAACTGCTACACAATAGTGATACAGAACTTTCACTCCAGACTTCTTTCAGTAACCCTTGCTCTGATAAAATTTGGAGAAATGGTATATTATTCTTTTTCCCTAGAATAGCAACATCTGTACCCCTTTCCTTAAAATTGTTGTCTAGCATCAATTCATTCAAAACTTCCCTTCTTCCTTCATATTCACTATATATTTTTTAATTTACATTTTTGTGGATTGTAGTTATGGCTATGTCCTACTTCCTGCTACTCAACTCTTCTTAAAAATATCTTATTTAGTTAATTAATTTAGAGTATAGTTTTAAAGCTTTATTTAAAAAATTGGAATCTTTCTTCAGAGGTCAGGCAAAAGGATAGTTAGCTCCTTTATTTCTTACTAATCTGGACTGAAGAGAATAGTTTGCTGCTGCTAGATGGGAGAACATGATTTCTCTATTTTTTGCCACTGTGAGGAGCTCATATTTGATCAAGGGCTGTGAGGAAGAAAACTTGTATAACCTCATATTAAAAGTAGACTGAATTTACTAGAAAATCCTGCAGGATTAAAGAGGAGGCAATTTCCTTCTATTAAACTCTAGAGTTGTGGACACCACTCTACACCTTTTAAAAATCGAATTCAAATCTAGTGTTCTTTTCATGCAGTGCCAAAACATGACTAATCAAATGGCAAGTGTCCACTCTAACACATTATAGATAGACATGGGGCAGCATTAATCCATTCAGGTTGTGGAGCAGAAAAAGTGCCTGTTTTGAGTCTAAATGTTGCTTTTCTACTTAGTGTCCAGGTTACCTTCAACTAATCACTGATCCTCTTTCTTTTAGCTCTAATTTCTTATCTGTAAGATGGGGACAAAAGCACTTACATAGAGGTGTTTTTAGGGTTCAGTTAAATGTCATAAAATATTTTAAAGTATAATATGGTGTGGGAGTAGGAATTGCTACTACTGTTATTAGATTTCCTTCAAAATCTGGTTATTATCACTTCCCAGAAATGTTATTTAAGGAAAGGGCAAATACTATATTCTGTCACTTAGTCAAGAAACCATTTGGAAGCAAAGTACTTTTATTTCCCCTTGTTCCTAAAGAGCATAATCAGATTTTAACTAGCATTCCAAATCCCTAACCTAAGGGGTAGAAACTTTAGACTTCAGAGAGCTATGCATCAGCCATCTCATTGCTCTAAGTTTGGGCAGGAGCAAAATTAAAAATGGAGTTATTTATCAAAAATTGCTACTTATGTTCATTAGGGTCTATAGCACTGCACTTGTTAACACAAAATACAGATCACAGATCACAGAGTACATTGAATGTTTATTGGATTTGGCTAGAGGGTTAAACTTAATGATTTAGGCAATAGATGAGATTTATGCTTCTCTGCTACTTTTTTCCTGACCACCCTGCCTTCACTTGCCTTGTGATTTTTTTTTCCTCTGAGGCACTGAGAATCTAATGTACTTTATAGGGAAGGCCTTATATAAAGAGGGAATCATGGTTGGTTCTTTAAATTCTTTATCAAAGAACTCATCAAACATTTTTGAGACAGTATGAGGTTGGCTCGATTGCCACTGGGAAATTTCCTCAATTCTAATTCTTTTCTCCTACTTATAGAACCATATAACCTCAGAACTGGAAGAGGCCTTGCAGAACATCTAGTCCAATCTTTTCCTAATGAAGAATCTTCTCTATAACATACTTTACAAGTGGTCATCCTATTTTAGCTAATAGACCTCCAGGAGTGAATATTCATCATCCTTCAAAGGTGCCTCTTCCACTTTTGAAAAGTTAAAAAATTTAGAATGTTTTTTTTTTCCTTTAGAGGAAACCTAAATCTGTCTGTCTGTTTAAGGGAAATAATTCACTTTTCTTTTGTATTTTCTATGCTACCTAGTAGAGTGTCTCATAAAGATTTGCTGTATGAAAGTTCCAGTTAATGATGCTAACTTCTGCTTTTTTTCCTGTGGGAGAACTGGAGGGAAGGACACCCATAGAGTAGATATATATAATAAGTTAAGGTCAGAACTGAGCAGCAGAAGGCAGTCAGGTTGGATTGTATTTTGGAAATACTGCCTTGCTTTTAGTGACCCTAAGCTTCTAAATATCCATAAGTTCTAAGTTCCAAACTCCAACATTTTCACCATTGCTGCTATGTCTGCTTCTTATGAAAGCCCACAATTTTGGAAAAATAAAAATGATAAATAACAAAAAGCAATGGAAGGATGCATGGTGGTATAAGTAGGTTGTTCCTGGTTATCAACAACTTGCTAGCCAAAATGGCAAGAACATATATGACCAGTTCAGCCTTTTTAAGCATTCATATTCCCTTTCATGGGTCTGATTCCCTAAAGCAAGGTTACATTTTTCCTTCAGTGCACCAGGGTTACATACCCCTGAGGGGATGGAGCTGTCTTTCTTTTAATGCTATTAGCTCAGATTCTTATTCTGGTGTATCCTCCCCAAGCTAATTATTCAGTGAATAGCTCTCAAGTTTCAGTTGACTAATTGAAATCTGTGCATTTTTACTAAGGAGTATTTATTAAAGCAGTTAGAACAAGTACATAGAAAGAACCATTTTTTAACTTCTATCTCCCAGACTTCTTCAGTTTCTGAGAAAAGTTGACTCATTTAAAGCAGCTTCTACAAAGCACTGGTTCCACCTAGTTCAATTTTAATGTTGGTATAACCACTAGATAAGATGATGTATAAGTTACCCCTAGGTTTGGCTCTCACTCTTTTGGATTGCCCTGGCACCTTGGCTGATAGGAAATTGGCCTGGGTTCTTGTTTTTGTACTTGTGGAGGCTTACTCTTCTGACCTTTTGAAGCTCAGAAGCTCTTAGACATCTAAAATATTCTATTGGAAAGAAAGAATGATCAAATACAAAGAAGTAAAGATCAGAGGCTATATTTATGGCTACTTGTGGACCTGAATAAGGATATTAAGGAACAAAGTCTCTCTCTACTATCAGAGGCTTATGGAAGCACTTCTTCTCTTAATCAGAGCCAAAAAGGAAAGAAGATATGTCTTGGCTAGAGTGTTTCTTTTGAATGCATTTCTCAGTTGACTTGGCAGGCCAATCAAAGATTTCTCTTCTTCACATGAAAGGGAGTCTAAGAATAATAACTGTGCATGCTCAGAATCCGGAAAGAAGGTTCTACTATTATATTTCATGATGTATTTTTGAAAGCAGTCTTTCTGAGACTCTCCAATGTAGAGACTGCATCAACCAACAGAACTGCATATGCTCATAAGCCCTTGTCTTGGCCAGTTTGTCCCTTCACCCACAATTATATTAGAAAAGAAGATGAACAAATCATGAGGTGAAAATTAAATATGACAGATGGATAACCTTAATACTGATACAGATACAATCCAGATACAAATAAAAGCACACAGAAAATTTATTGAAAAAATCCATAGAATTATAGAATCTAAATCTCAGTTTAGATTTTTCAGAATTTGAAAATAACTTAGAAGACTTCTAGTCCTATTCCTTCATTGTACACAAGAAACTCTGCCTCAGACAAGAGGAATGATTTATTCAAGGATAGTTGGTCAGTTGTTTGTTTTCCTTTGCAACTGAAGAGGACCAAAATTACATCACTATATTGGGGTCAATGTACAGTGTGTCCAACTTTGATTGATCAGACTCTACCACAGAGCAGGCAGAAATAGCTGCTATGAATATTTGAGATGGAAGTATCTCTGAATTTGTGGATCTCATGTTTCTTTTGAGCTATTATAATTTTGCTTGCTTATAGAGCACAGCACTTTCTTTGTTAAGAGTGTTAAGGTATACCATGCTAGATGATTCTGTGCCAATGTCTCCAATGCCTTACAATATATACTAAAGTTCTTCAGAGAGTCCTTCAGAATTTCTTTTGACATCCATATAAGTGCTTATCTTGAGAAATTTCTCCATTAAATTGTCTTGTAGGCAAATATATGTTTGGTATTTGAGCAATGTGGTTAGCCCACAGCACTTTAACTCTGTGTAGTAGAGTTTTAATGCTTGACTGTTCTGCTCAAGAAAGACCTAAGTACCTGATACCTTATCTTGCCAAGAGATCTCCAAAATATTCCCCAGACAATTCAAAGGAAAATGATTCAATTTTTTGGCATGACAGTGGTATATTGTCCAGGTTTCACAGGTATACAACAATGAGTTTAGTAAATGACTCACTAGACCTTTCATTTTTGTAGGCATTTTAATATCTCTTCTTTCCCATCCTTTATTTCAAAGACTTCTAAACACTGAATGAGCTCTGGGAATATGTGGGTCAACCTCTTCATCTATGTGTATATCCCTGAAAAATATATTGCTAAGGTACGTGAACTTTGCCATACCATTCAGAATTTCTCCATTTGCTGTAACCAATGGTTCCACATATTGTAGAAAGGAAAACTGAAGCAAGTTTTGGACTTTCTGCCACTCAGGTGGAAGAAATAGCAGTTGGAAGGTTAGAGAGAAGATATTGACAAGAATGGCAGTTAATGAGGGGAAAGGCTTCTGGGAGTGACAGTTGTGCTTGTGGCTCTCTCTCCTGGCCCACGGACTGGAAGGAGCCTCTCTCCCAGTCTCAGGATAGAAGTGCTTCTTTTCCTGGATTGTTCCAAACTGTGTGTTTATCTGGATTCCTGTGATCGTGTCATTGAACAAAAGAATTGATGGAGAGTGATTTGAACTGTAAGGCTGGACTTTAGGGGTGTCAGCCCGAAGAGACGAGCCCAACCAGCTCTGAAAGTCAGAACCTTTTCTTCCTCTTGCTGTCTACTGCTAAAGACTTTGAACTTAAGAAAACTAGCACAGATTAGCATAGACAGGAATAAAAGAAACCCTCCACCAGCCTGCAAGGCCTGACCTCAGCTCAAAGGCTGAGAGACTCAAACTCCATCTGGGGAAAAGTATAGGGAAATCCTGATTCCCTCTTCCCTGCTACCTTCCAATTCAAACTTTTTATTAAAATTCATCTTTATTTAAATAACCACAGTCAGATAAGAGGAGAACAATCATTTCAGGGGGACATAGAGGGAGCTGAACCTCAGGACAGCAATTTAACCATAATTAATGGACTCCTGCTAGGCAACTTTGGTTGGTGGGGGGGAGGCTTTTCCCTCAGGAGGGCCCCTGCTTACCTGCTCTGGGGTATCTTCAACATCCATCAATAGAGAAGACATTCCCTCAGGCTATCATAGGTGGCCCATTTCTCAGGAACCCCAATTTTCAAAGATAGCCTCTCAGCAGGGGTATCTTACTCCTTTTACCTCTCAGGCAGCTTATTTCCTCTCTCCCTGCAACCCCTCCATTCCCTGTTACAAAACCTTCCTTATCCCCTGTATATCTTTGATATCCCTACAAATCCCTTTAAATATTACAGTTTGGATGGTATGGTACTAGCTGGTAGAAAAACTATATTTTTTCTTGGTGTTAATTATCAGCCTAAAATTACTAATGTCAGATAATTGTTTCATCTCAGTCTCAAAGCCTGCATTGAGTGCAAAATCATATGTAAACAAAAAGTCATGCACCAACTTTTCTTTCAACTTAGTCTTGTACTGTAGCTTTTTCAAGTTAAATAATTTACTGTCAATACAAGAGCTTACCTTAATGCTATTTTTGTCCTCGTTGAACTTGTGTCAGACAACATCACTAAAAACATTATGCTAAAAAGCATGAGAGCAAGCACACACTCCTACTTCACTCCTTTGGTGACTGGGAAGGTGCAAGAGCATCTATCATTCATTATCTAGAATCTGCACATGCATATTTTCACAGATCTGGAGTATAATACTAATAAATTTCTCTGGGCAAACAAATTTTGCCATGATCTTCCATAAGCCATCCTGACTCATGGCATCAAAGGTCATAGTTGGATCTATAAATGTTGTGTACTTACCTCTGTTCTGCTCCTAGCATTTCTCCTGGGGTTGTCAGGCAGCAAACACTACATTGACATTCCTTACCCCCTTTTTAAGCTACAAGGCCTCTTGAGTAAATAACCATTTTTCAGGTGAAAGATCAGCATATTAAGGAGGACTCTGGCAAGAACTTTGAAAGCAATGACAAATATAGATATCCTTTTTTGATTGTTATAGGACAGCATATTTCTTTTTCCTTTATAGAGATGGACATTGGAGGCATCCTTGATCTTATGAAAGAGAATCTCTTAACATATAACCTGGTAGATTTTAGTGAACTTTTTTTTATGAGCAGTGGACTCCCTGTCTTGGAAAACTCTGTTGGAATAAGAACATCAGTAGAACTTTGCGACATAAAAGGAACCTAATGACATTCAAAAATCTCTTCTTTACTTGAAAGTTTAGCTAGAGAGGGATGGACTTCAAACTGAAGTATATAGTCAAAGATTTCAGCATTCATTGATGATGGTCTATTTAGAACATTATGGAAGTGGTCCACCCATCTCTCTAGAATCATGTCCTTATCACTGATTAGTATGGCTCTATCATTGCCCAGTAGTTGAAAGGCACCTACATCTTTGGCTCAAAAATAGGCTTCAGGGCATTAAAGAAGTGCTTTGGTGTATCATTATTAGCAATAAACTGAATTTCATCTGCCTCCTTATTGAGTGAAGACTAGGACATACCTCTAAACTTCATTTGCAATTTACTTTTGATGGAGTTAAATATTGCCTTCTTAGAGATGGACAAACTATCCTAGTAGTAAAATCTGTAAATGTCTCATTTTTCATTTTTTATCTTCTAAATTTTTCCCATCATTTTCACCAAACTAATCTTTTTTTTTGCAATATTCTTGTCCACAGGAGTAAATACAGTGTTATACAACAAATCTCTGAAAGCTGCCCACTCCTTTCCTGTTCCACTGTTGCCAGTCATGTGTTGGTTGGCTCATCCTCCCCTCCAAGTAAGCAACAAACTGTGTTTTCATGTGGAGAAACACACTACACTATTCAAATTAAATCTTCTGGTAGCCATCTTGCCCGGGCAGCTGCTCTTATTGAATGTTAATGTTTGGTTTAGAGAGGATAAGTCAATGATTGGCCCAGTGCTTCTTGCCACATATGACCTCCAGCACTTTCAGATTCTGTTTCTTCTCCTTACAATGGTATAGTCTATTAAATGCCAATGTCTGCTTCAAGTAGCCATGAAGTTTTTATTACATTTAAGTAAAAGGAAGGCAGTGTTAGTGATGAGAAAGACATAATACACAAGTCTTCAGTAGCAAGCACCCATTGTTATTGCTTTTTCCAGCTGTTCTTCCCAACGACTCCCTGTCATGTCTGATAGTCTATGCCTACTCTGGTATTAAAGTGTCCCAGAATTACAACTTTGTGCTTTTTTGGCATACTGTTAATGAGGGTCTCCAAGTCTTCATAAACTTTTTTTACCTTATCATGGTTTGTCATGGCAGGAATTTACCTATTAATGATAATATGGTGCTTTCCTGTAAATGGAAATCACATTGTCATGAACCTGTTGTTCAGTCCTTTTGGGGAGGCATATTTGCTTATTGATTAGATAAGATTTTATTACTAAACCTATGACATCTTCACAGTGCACCCCATCACAATGACCATTCCAGAAAAACAAACAAACAAACATATATCCACCTCTGACTTCAGTAAGCTGGACTTCATTTTGTCAGTCTTGTTTCACTCAGGGCTGCTATTTGTATGCAATACCTACTGTGTTCTCTTAAAAGATTTGTTCATTTTTCAGATCGACTGGGTTTCATGTTGCATGTCCTCACATTCCTTGTACCAAGGGTGAGTAAAATCATCTTACCCCCAAATTTGTTTTTTACAGTTTTCTTTGTTTCAACCACAGGGTAGAACCTTCACTGCTGCAATAAGCAGGCTAGAATTAGATTTGGATGAAGCTGACAATTTTTATGGCATCTTTTCTATCCCTTTCTTCATAGCAAAAAGTGGGCAGTGTAGACACTAAAAATGGCTACTCAGACAACCAGAGGCAGCCACCATATACCACTGCTGCTTTGGTCCAGTGAGAAGATGATGTTATACCCTGGGTCATCTGCAAGCAGAGTTGTGACAACAGCTCCCAGTGTATCACCTGCTGCTTTGATACTTGTCCTTTACCACAGGACTTCAAGTTAGGAGTAAAATCATAGAATAATGAGATAGTAAAATAGTAAAACATAAAATGGTAAAATGATATTGGTTTTGACTCATGCATTAATTGAATATAAGTAATGCAGAATTGCATGAAGTCTCATTCTTTTCTTCCACAGTTAACTAACTCCTGTGGCAAGACAAAAGACAAAATCACTGGTGATGACTCTGGATCTGTAGTCCTTGCATTTTCAAGTAAACAAACTCTTAGCTCTCTTCAGTGAATGCTTCTGCAGCTTTAATGGCCCATAAAGATCGAGAAAATTTGAATTCAAGGCCGAGAAGCAAAGTTTATCACTTCAAGTTCAGGAGTCTTGTGAATGTGCCATGAAACAGAATGATAAGGGTTTGGAGTGGAATGAACATTTGTGAATCTCTGCACTACTTGTAAGGAGGAAATCATAGATCACTTAAAAATAATTCTTCTGTTCTATTAATATGACATGTCATACCAACACAAGAAGTCTTAGCTGATGAACAAAAATATGTCTAAAAGAGCATTTATAGATTCCCTCTGTAAAAACTTTATTGCACTTCAACTTTGTTGATTCACTATGCGTTCATAATCTGTGTCAGAAAAAATAAATGTGTTTTAACGACTTGGTGCTGATTTATTAAGACTATTATTTTCTTTGCATCTAGGAGAGTGCTTTATGTATACTGGGTGTTCAATACATATTTATTGAATAAAGAATAAATGACTATTTATAGAGGTGAATTCCCTAGTATATAAAGTTATTGTTTTTGTCCTTTGTTTTTGTAGAGGACCAATGATATCATGAGATGATGTCTAGACTTGTGTATGAATTAGATTTAAGTGAGGCAGAGTTCCATTAAGTTGCGAATTTTTCTTCTAGTATCATCAATGTTCCATGACAAGGCAAAAGTCATGATGACTAGTGATGGCCTAAGAAGCAGTGGATCACTTTGGTCTCATTAGTATATGACCTATCTCCAAGAACTCCATAGTACATGTCTCATTTGCCTTCATGGCCATTGGAACAAATTGTTCTCATTCACCTATTCTGCCTGAGTAAGTCTTCACATGCTTGGGGTAAATATCTCACCTATGGCTTTGTGGCTCAACAGTTACCCTATATCTTGTTTAAACTACTTGAAATGGTTTACTGGGGTGTGGCTGCTGAGCATGCTGCAGGTTCTTGGAGACATAGATGAGAGTTGAGTTCCAGTGGACATCAAACAGTTCTGAAAAGTGCTCAGCAAGCCCTCAGACCAAAGATGCTCATCCTCCTTAAATACCCAAGGATAGGGTGGGGAGTATGTGGGGGAAGATTTCTTTTTTGCCTTTTCAGAAAGGTTTAATATGGAGTTTCAGAAAGATCAGTGGTCTATGAGGCAAGGGACCTGGATCCTAATCCTAGCTCCATCACTAACTTTAGTTATGTGATCTTGACATTGAGTAGGCTTAGTTTATAACCTGGAAAAAATCAGGCATCTAATACTAAATAATTATCTATGGAACTTTCAAACTCTAATACTCTATGATATTTTATGACCTTGGTAAAATATCTTATTTAATATATTATAATAAAATGATTCTTTCTCTTCACTTAATATAGGTATTTAGAGGATTATATGTGTGTATCTAAATCTATATACATATGTTTGTTTCTATACAAATGCATACACCTAATTTAAAAAATGTAATTAACAGATAAAGCATCTAAGGACCCATAGTCTCATCTTTGCTAATAAATGTACCTCTGTGAACTTGGGCAACCAATTGTTAAATGTTTACTTATGTGCCAGTTTGTGCAGTCTGCTTGTTCTTGAGCAGTGATGGTAAACCTATGGCATGGGTGTCAAAGATGGTAAACAGAGCAGAGCACTCTCTGTGGGCACATGGCCACCTCCCACTTCCAGAACTCATTACTAGAAAGGCAGAGGTACTTGGGTGGAGCTGCTCCCCTGCCCCTCTCCATCATGCCTGATAACATTTTTTCACATTCTCCCAATCCTTTTCCCAGCAGCCCAATGGGAGCACACAGAAGGTAAAGTGGATGGCTCACAGACAGCACAGCTAGAGGGGAGCAGAGCACTTGTGCCACTCCCCTCTTCTCTCTCTATA
Source organism: Monodelphis domestica (assembly GCF_027887165.1). Classification (NCBI taxonomy): domain Eukaryota; kingdom Metazoa; phylum Chordata; class Mammalia; order Didelphimorphia; family Didelphidae; genus Monodelphis; species Monodelphis domestica. The sequence continues at coordinate 496,741,936 of NC_077227.1, forward strand.
CTCACTGAGGACATTCCTCACTTCATCGTGCTGCCCAGCAGCCCAACTGGAGTGCTTCCTCCTTCCTCTGTGTGACATCTGATTAGGGTGAGAATCACAGAATGCTATCTCTGGGAAGATCAGGCAAGGTACTTAGTCTCAGGGGTGGGATCGGGCAGGGCCCAGCACTCTGTCTCTAAAAGGTTTGCCATCACTGCTCTTGGGTATGTTTATATATATATATATATATATATATATATATATATATATATATATATATATATATATATATATATATAAACAAATCTCTACTTTTAAGGAGTTTAAATTCTGCCTGGGGTAACAGTATATTCATATATATGTGTTTATTAAAATTTCATATAAACAATATATTCTAAATAAGTATAAGTCATATAGATACAAGGTATTTAGGAAGGGACAGTGCTAACACTTGGGGAATCAGGCAGGGTTTCCTTCAGAAAATGATTACTTTTTCCTTTTAAATAGATCTTCCTTTGGAAAGAAAAGGGGGAAAGATTCAAAGGAAAATAAAAGTAAAAGTTAATAAAACACTTAAAAAAGAAAAATGGTTCTTGAGCTACATCAGGAAGGAAAAAAGGTGAGATGAAGGTAAGGAGGTAGAGTATTCTAGATAGGGGGACAGCCAGACCAGGGAGAGGAGAAAGTGTTTCATGTGTACAGAAAATAGAGAAGGCAAATTATGGTTGCAGTAAGGAAGAGGAGTAGTATATGATGAAGTTGAAATGATAGTTTGGGACCAATATGTGAATGACTTTAAAAACTTAAAAGTAAAATTTATAATTGATCTTAAAAGCAATAGAAATGTATTGGAATTTACTAAGTGAATACCAAGTTTATATCTCTGCTTAATTAAAACCTTGACAACTTTATAGAGGGAGGACAGATTGGGTAGGAGACCAATTTAGATGTTATTGTAATTATGTAGGGAAGAGGTGAAAAGATCCTGAACTAAGGAAGTCACTTTGTTTCTGAGGGTCTCAGTTTCTTCATCTGTGATATATAAAGGAAGATTAGATGATTTCCAAATATCTTAGTTTCCATTCCTATCTGTGTTCATGAGCTCTTATTTGATGTGTTTTCTCATTTGGGGTTCATCATTAGATCTATCTCTAAACAACATCTTTATGGTTGATATCTGCTTTAGTCCACTCACTGGGGACTTCAGCATATTATGCAGCTCAGTAGTAGTCTTTAGAAGGAAGGAGGGAGAGGATGGGAGATTGGGGATTTTTGGGTGGCACAGTGGATCAACAGAAGATTATTTTCCCTCACTTCAAATATGGCCTCAGACACTAGATTTGTGACCTGGAAAAGTCACTTAACTCAGTTTTCCTTATCTGCAAAATGAGCCGAAGAAGGAAATGGTGAAGTAATCCAATATCTTTGCCAAGAAAATCCTAAATGGTGTCATGTCTTAAAGAGTCGGACATGACTAAAACAACTGAAAAACATCAAATGGAGGAATGAGGACAATCTGCCTTATGAAGTTCTTCCAAACTCTTAGATTGAAGTTACAACAAATTGACTTAAGTCAAAAATGTAAAAAAAAAACCACAAAACCCAACAACAACAAAATAAAATGAAATAGCAAAGTTTCTATAAATTCAAGAGGCAACCTAGACAAGTAAATAGAGGGCTAGGCTCAGAGTCCAGACATCCAAGTTCTACCCCTTAAATATACTGGATTTGTGACACTTCCCAAATCACTCAACCTCTGAGTTAATACTCTGACAACCTCTAAAATGCTAAGTTGAACTCCATTGGTAGAAGTTGTTTCCTCTTTTAACAATTTACTGTGTCCATGAAATCACAGGTCCAGTCCATATCTTTGGATTCTACTGAATCAGAGCTCAGCAATTAGTAATATTCAGTGTAGTATTTACATTCACAATCTAAGTGGATAATTTAATTTTAATGTTCTTCTTTTGGCAGTGGACACTTCTCATCCTCACAATGGTGCTCTGCTTCAGACAGAATTGCTTTCATTACCTCGTCAGTCTCAGTTACACCATCTGGAAAATGGGAATAAGTAGCTGACCTGAGATTATACAGTTTGCAATTACGGAAGCCAGTATTTGACCAGAAGATCTTCTGATGTCAAGTTGAATGTTCTTTAGATTTTTATTCGCTTCTATCACTGAAATAAAAAAAAATTGAAGATTTTCATTATCACTCTCCATATTTAAGGAGTAAATTTACAAAACACCTAAATAAAAACTGAGCTAATTCTTTTTTCTTAATGGAAGCTACTCTACCCTCTTTGTCAGGGACCTTATTCAACTCTCTTTTTTTTTCATTCTTCCTAATTTGCATCAGATTAGATGGAAGGTAATGAGAGTATAGACATACATGACCAGGAGAAGTAATGGGTTTGACTTCTAATTTCTTTTTTTTTAATTGATTGAACTTTATAATGAATACAAAGAGAGGAGGAATTCAGCACTGGATTACCTTAGAGAAACTGATATTTTACAATTGATACAAGAGGATCATTCCAGCCATGAGGCTTTATTGCCTGGGAGGGGCTTCTGATACAATGGCAGAAACTTCTAAGACAAAAGATCACTTAAGATTCCATCACTAGGCACTTCAGGGTTTACTGTTCAGTCTACAACAAGGTCAGGTAAGGCAGGACAGGGTCAGATTTATTAATATTTTAAAGTACAAACTCAAAAGACCCAATTCCAAACACAGACTGTTAGAAGAAGCATGGGGTTAGGGCCCTTCAGGGAGAAGGATGCTGTGGAGGCACCAGATTTCTACTGGGCTCTTAGGGGTATTAATCCTGGAGTTACTCATTCTGACAATTACATATTCATTCTACCTCACACACTCCAAGAAATGAATCTAGTGGTATTTGTTTCTGTTCTGTACTGTTTGTTCTCAGAGTCAGGTACCTGAGGTCATCCTAATGGACAGGAAATTAAGTCCCTGACTCTCTGGTGCCAGGATTGCAGGGGGGAATAGTACAGTCACCTAGACCAGCACAGAAGCCAGGGTGCCTAGGACTTGAGTTCAAAGTGTCGTTTGGACTTAGAAGTGGGCTCTCTAGTGAGTAAGCTAAGCTATCAGTGAATCTAATTCCCTTCCCCTTCCCAGAGACTGAGATGATGTATGGAGAGTGAGAGGGTGGGAAAGGGAAGGACTTTACCTCCCAGATATTGGAATAACTATATACTAGGGATTATACCTTTTGAATTTTATATAAAAGTGCATCTAATTGTTAGTAGCCAAGGGAACAAAGAAGGCCACTTCTTCCCAAGTGGTAAAGTACTAGCAGAGATCTCCATGGTAGATACTCTAGGCTTGTTTCAAAGGCCCCTCAAGGGCATCTCTCTGCTACCCGAACTGGGCATGACCAGACTAGCCTGACCAGACCCAGGCAACATGTGCATTTAGTCATTTCCTTGAAGGTAAACTGGTGATCTCTTTTGGAAAGATTCTAAACATTTCTTTTTCATTTACATCTGGCTTTCTGTGACCCCATGGACCATAGCTCGCCAGATCTAGCCTCTACTTCTCCTGAAGTCTGTTCAAACTCATGTTCATTGCTTCCAAGACTGTAGGCAAATCCTCAGCTTTAAGAGTTCCTTTGAGGTATGGAGTTAATGAGTCAGAGAATTCCCCAAAAAACCTCACTCCACCTTTGGAGGTCAGGCTTCCCAGGAGAGAACCTATTCCCTGTAATTCCAGGGCCAGGGCCCCTCATCAGAGGACCTTTTCAGGTATTCTATGCTTTGTTTTTCAATATTGAACTTTCGACAGAGTTCTGGTCTTTTCTTTGCAAAAACTTGGAAATCTTCTATTTTGTTGAATGCCCATACTTTCCCTTGGAAGTATATAGTCAGTTTTGCTGGATAACTGATTCTTGGTTGAAGACCCAGCTCTCTTGCCTTTCTGAAAATCATGTTCCATGCCTTAGGATCATTCAGAGTGGAACTTGCAAGGTCTTGTGTGACCCTGATTGGCATCCCTTTATATCTAAATTGTCTTTCTCTGGCTTCTTGTAGGATTTTTTCTTTTGTTTGAAAGCTTTGGAATTTGGCAATTACATTCCTGGGAGTTGTCTTTTGGGGATTTAGTGTAGAGGGTGTTCTGTGAGCTCTGTCAGTGGCTGTATTTCCCCCTTGTGCTAGAATCTCTGGGCAATTTTCTTTGATTATATCTTGTATTACGATGTTGAGTTTGCTGTTTATTTCTGGCTTTTCTGGAAATCCAATTATTCTTAAATTATCTCTTCTTCCTCTATTTTCCAAGTCTGTCACCTTGTCATTGAGATATTTTATGTTCTCTTCTAATTTCTTGATCTTTTGGCTTTGTTTTATTGATTCTTGCTCTTTTACCTGCTTGTTGTCTCTGAGTTGCCTAATTCTGACCTTTAAAGCCTGGTTTTCTTTTACAGTTTGGTCAAACTGGTTTTGTAGATGTGTGAATTTCTTTTGCTTTATTTCCCACTTTTTCTCCCAGAAGGCTTTCATCTTTTTGATCATTTCAGATTCAAATTCTTCATTGGTTTGTGGAGAGTTTCCATTTCCTTTGGAAGGTTTTGGAGCATTTTCTTGTGTTTCCTCTTCTATCTCCTCTGTGTTTTGTATTTTTGCTCCATAAAATGTGTCCAAAATTGCCCCCTTCTTCTTCTTTTTCTTGGAATTTTGGGGCTTTGTGCTTCTGTGGAGTTTGCCATCTCTATCTGAGTGGGGAGGACTAGTTTTTCTTCTTGACTTCTAATTTCAAGGGGCTTATAGAACTGTTAAGTGGCAGGAGAATTTCATATACCTAGATGTTCCTGTGTTCTTGGAATTTTTAAAATCTTATTGGTTCAGTCATATGTAATTATGCTTCACTTGGGTTAATAAAACCACAGTCTCCTTCTAGTAGAGATTATAAGATCCTTGAGGATAAGTATTTTTTTCTGTAACCCTAGTACTTAGGATAGTATCTTACACAGAGCAGGCACATATAAATGATGGTTGACTATACTTGACTGTAAACTTTATGTAATATAAACACTCTTTGTATTCCCCTGAAACATGGAATTCAGTGGCACTATCCTTTGCCATATTATAGGAACTAAATAAACTTTGACTACTATTTGAAGAAAAAGAGATTATCCATATTCATTCTTCCAAAATTTCTTATTGTCAAAAAAGTTAATATTGTGTTGTGGCAATGATTTTGCTTCTTTTTGTATTTCCAGCACTTAGCATAGTGCCTAGTCAAAAATTTTATTACAACATTGTTTTCTGCAGACATAGATGAACTTACTTGAATTAATAGGGTTACAAGTACTTATGGATCACCTCCTTTATGGAGAATAATGTATCAGGTTTTTTTTTCCTTAGCCCTAACTTCATTTCCTACTTTAACAATTTATCTTTAAGATTTCAATACCTCTTCCAACTACAGTAGATAAAGGACTATTTTCTGTGAAAAAGTGGGATGTTGAATTAAGAATGACAATATGCACCTTATTGGGAGAGTTTGTCAGCTCTTAAGATCACAGGTCTCATAATTTAGGTTACTTAATTGTATGTTGCATTAAAATTCTAAACTCCTTCTCCCTTGTTACATACCCAAAATGTTAAACACAGTCTTCCAAAGAGAAAACTGTCACTCAGACATAATTAACTAGACTTTTACACAAATGAGAGGTTAGTAAAGCAAGTTAAACAACACCACAAAATCTACTTTGTGAATTCTGAACTCTAATAATTACATAATTAGAGCAGAAGATTCCTTGTCACAAGTGCATTTTCTTTTATTTTTGCTCCACACTTCAAACTTCCTTCCAAGGATTAATTTGAGAAAAAAGGACATTACAAGTGGTAAAAAGACAGAAACTGTGGTTAAATGGCTAGATATTTGATTTAATATCCCTTTCTTTGCTGAATTGAGGTAGTTTATTTTGCCCATGCATGGAAATCATTTAATTTAACAGCACAATAAACATTTAGGAAAGCATTAATATTTGATTACAAAGTTGTATTATTATTATAATGTAATTTCTTTTCAAAATTTATTGACTCTAACCACTAGTGGAATTAACATTTTCAGAACAAAAACAAGAGTAAATTCTATGCATATGTCCCTAATCTAGAAAGCAGATATCAGTTATCTTTAGAGTTTTTAAGGTGAAGTTTTTCTATTATTAAAAATTCTAGAGTAACGGAAGTCATTTAAACATGAGAAAAAATGAAAGTTTTCTTTTTTTCCTTTTATTTAGAGTCATATAACAGCATAATTTTTTTAGTGGGGATCAGCATGGCATTATAGACAGAGGGCTGTTCTTGAATCCAAGAAGAATTTGGTTCAAATTCTGCCTTCTATACAAACTGGCTGTGAGATTCTGGCAAATTATCTAGCCTTTTCTGTGCTCTATGCTACCCTTTAAGAATATAAGTTGCAGTAAAAGCGTTAACTTGTATTGGAAGAAGTTTTCTCATTTCGAATTTACTATACTGAGGAACTCATGGGTCCAGTTTTCTTCTTTATTGTAATTTTGGAGTAGGAAGAGTTTCAACTGGATTATATCTGAGAAAGAGCACAGCAATTTCAATGATCCCCCTTCCCACCTCCTTCAGGAATCCTTGCAGTGTGTAATAGGAAGAGGACTTTGCAAAAAGACTGTGTAATGCAAACTATCAGGTGATTGACAGGAGCATGTGACAGGGAGTCACATGGGAGCCTAAGGGTCAAGATCTGGGTAAAGATTCTAGTGTCCCAACAGACTACTCACTTCTCTCCTGAAGGATCTTGGATTGGAGGTTTTACATCAGGTTTCTGGCTTTTGGTGATACCAGCTGAAGAAAGAGGAATCCTACTTGGACTGGCTGCTGGCAGCTAGAACAGAGGTCTACAGACTCCCTTCTCCCCTGGACCTGTTTTGGACAATTTTCATCTGAAGATTCTGGCCCATTGATTGGACTCCATTTGTGAGATTTTGTGTCGGGGAAACTTAATGTTTTTAGCTTAGAAAGTTATGTTAAGATAGGTCTATAGAAATTAAGGTTTAAGATTAATTGTAATCATTTTCCTTACCCTTTTTCCTTTCCCTTTCCCAAAAATAAACCTGATTTTTATATGTTTCCTACTTGTTCTTTCCCCTAACAAAATCCTGATATTACAGATGCCCAATTTAAGAAACAAAAAACATACATTCTGGGGAAGCTAAATGTTTTAATGGATTGAGAGTCACACTTAGAGAGATAGGGAGATATTGATGTCAGATGCAACCTCTGACACTTCTTGGCAGTGTGTCCTTGGATAAGTCACTTGCTCTCAATTGCCTAACCGTTAGTATATATATATATATATATAATCCTGACAATAATTTTCTGTGATTCCTTATTCCACAATACTATCATTTTAGGAGATGGGGATTTTTAAAGGAAGTTCACTCCTCCACAGCTTCCCCCAAAATAGAAAACCTAATATTCAATCAATCAAAGTGTATGTAGAATAAATAGAGATTTCAGTTTTACATACACACATACACACACACACACATACACACGTATTACAAGGGATGGTTTCTCTGGAGGTGATAGTTTGGTGAGTAGTGATGAATATATAAAAAGAACAAAATATTTTTCAAATCATAGGGAAAAAAGCAAAAAAGAAAGATGCAGATAGACTAATATTTGTTTTGCTACTGTATTAAATTCATTCACTTTAAAAATATGTAAGCATAGTACCTTCTAAAACATCCTGTATTTTTCTACTTTACATATTAAAATATTTGTGTCTCTTGTTAGATGCTAAATTTATAACAACAAAAGCAGTGTTATTGGTAGATGTAAGCAAGCTGTACAAAATCGTTAATAATGGTTCATAATGAAATTATTCAAATAGTCAAGGCATCATTGAGGACATTCATAAACAAAAAAGATAATAAACTAGTCATCTGCTCAGAGTAAGGGATCTATTAATGTATACCCCAAGTATTTTTATAAAGAAGAAAGAAAGGAAGAAAGGAACAAAGAAGCAAACAAAGGAAAGAAAAATAAAGGAAAGCCTTAAAACATATTGGGTTGAAATTTTTTGGAGATTTATGAAAAACCTTAGATGAGAAGATACTATGTACCATGCTACTTTCCTATTGGATCATTGTCTTATCACAGCAAAGGGGCTTGCATAACATAGTGAAACTTTCTACTCTAATATCCTATTCTGATACCTCACTGTTACCTAAAGGGATTCTCTGTTAACAAATATGAAATAATTAGGTAGTGCAGTAGATAGAGCATTGGATCTGAAGTCAGGAAGATATGAATTCAAATTCAATTTTAGACACTTATTAGCTGTGTGAACATGGGCAATTTATTTAATCTCTTTCTTAGTTCCTTCCTTTGTAGAATAAGGATAATAATAGCCCTATCTCCCAGTATTGTTGTGAGGATAAAATGAGATCATATTTTTAAAATGTTTTACAAACCTTAAAGTACTTTATTTTATAATTACTATTTATTATTATGTAATCCAAGTTCTCTCAGGCCCTACGAAGTTGGAAAGTCTTAAAATCTAATGGTGATTAATGTTTATGTTACCTAATTACCACAGGATCATAGACTCAGCAAAAGGAAAACCTAGAGTTTACTAAACCATAGCTATTATTAGATTTCTCACCAAAAAGTTGGCCACTAAATAATGAAAGCTTTTCAGTCATAGCAACTCTCAAAGACCATTAAATGTTCTATAAGAGCAAAGAGATGTTGTGAATCAGTGTCAATGGAAAGAAATTAATAATGTTAGAAATCTACATTGCTAAAATCATGCAATTAACGTCTTGATATAAGTATCATATTAGACTAATTATAATGGCAATGTGAGATAGATTCTACTACAAATTCTATGACAATACATGTATTGTCCTTAATAGTATTAATATTCTTTTCCTTTAAAAGTCTATCCCCAAAAAACTTGTGTCATCCATTATAACAGTTTAAAAAGGGAGAAAAAATTAAGCCATTCACCAAAATTAGTCAATAAATCTGCCAAGTCAGACATTATTGGTGATCTCCTATATCTGCTAAAAAGGGAGTAAGGTAAATTTTCTCTTCTCTAGGGCCAGGATAGGCCCATGGAATTATAGTGTTCATCCTCAGTTTAAAAATTGTTTCTTTTTTTGTTTTGTTGTTGCTGTTTTATTCACATTATTGCACTCATTGTATATATTGGTTTCCTTATTTTACTTTTTTCTACTTGAATTATATATATAAATCTTCCCATGTTTCTCTGAATTCGTTATATTCATTGCTTCTTATAATGTAATGATATTATATTAATTCATGTGCAACAATTTAGTCATTCTTCAATTAAATGAGCATTGAACTTTGTTTCCTGTTTTAAAAAAATATCTCAGACTGTTAAGGATTTTTTTCTCTGTATAGAACCATTCTATTTATATTTCTTACCTGCTTAGGGCATATCCCTGTTAATAGAACAGTATAAAATATAAATATTTTAAAGATAATTTTTAAGTATCTCCCTTTCCCAATGTCTTTTCCATCTTATTTTCCATTTCTTTAACAAAGAATGTAAAAAATAGGAAAATATTTTCAGTAAAACTATTACATTGAAAAGCCTTAAATTATATTCAATGTTCCACAACAGACCTTATATTTGAAAAAGAAAGTAGGGATGGGCCTTCTGATATGTCTACTTTGAGACTACACGTGCTGTTTATAGTGCCTATGACATTATACTTGCTTAATTTCTCTTTCCCACTTTTCCTCTGCCTCTCTTAATTGATTTTTGAAATCCATTTTGAGCTCTTTCAGAATCTGAGTCCAATTAATATTTTTGGGGGCTTTATGTATGTTTACATTGCTTTGATTATCCTCTTCTCTGTCTGTGACGTGCTCTTTGTCACCACAAAAATTTTTCTGTATTTAGGGTGTTTTTTTTTTAATGTTTGCTTATTTTCCCAGCCTGTTTCTTGACTTTCACTTTTGACTCCAAATCTTTATATTATAATACCTTGGTATGTTTAATCTAAGTTTGACTAAAAATTTCAGTTTTATAAAGAGTACACAACAAAACCCCTTGTCACCTAAAGCCCTATTTGGAAATTTTTTTCAATCCCTATTGTTGAAAAACTTTGTAAAAGGGGTGAGATAGATAAATAAGCACCTGATAGTGTTTATGTAAGGATCAAATGAGTTAATGTCTGTGAAGTGCTTCTCACATCTTAATGTTCTGTGATGAATGTCATCCATTATTATTCATTCATCTTTCTTAATTTACTAAGTGTAATATAGGGTGTATGCTTTAATTTTTTTCTGTTGCTATTTTATACATATTCCTCTACTCTTACAAGGGAGATTTGGGAATAGAATTCATCTTTTTGTCATTTCACTTTTAGTCAATGTGTTTTTTTTTTTGCAAGGGGGACATGATGGAAGGTTCTAACAGCTCTCTAGAAATGATAAAAGCAAACAGATCATTTACACTAGGAATGCCAGCTGGAGAAAAGAGAACATACGCTTGCATTCAGGAAAAGTTTCACAGGATGTTAAAAGAAACCATCTGCTTTTTGTTTTTTGCTCTTGTTTAAGAACAGCTTGTGTTTGCAACTCACAATTTAAAACATGGTAATAACCTACAGGACTCTGTGAAGCATGAATCTTACTGGTCCCCCCTCCCCTTTCCGGCTTTTCTTTTTCCCCCTCTGTCTGCATAAAGCAGAATGTGCAGATATTTGCATGTTGCAACTTGGATAATAAAATTCTTCTGATCACGGTCTGTGTTGATGCTCGGTAATGTTTTCTGGGAGTTCTAGGAGACTACAGTGAAATTCAGCCAATAGAAATACAAATTTAACACAAGAGTTAGCTAAGAGAGACACCCCAGGCTAAGACTGTTGTTCAATGCATTTCGTACTCATTTTGTGTAGAGAAATGTTTTTCTTTTTTCTTTTTCTACTTTATTTGGCATTGCACCTGGAAAATAATTGAGAAGGTTTTTTTGGAGGGGGAAAAAAGCAATTTTATATGTTTACTCTTCTCATTTGCATAATAGGTGAAGGAAAGAAGGCTTGATACCTTGTAAGAAGCTGACTTAATGGGTCCGATTTAACCACCCCTCAAAGTATCAACTAGTGGCAAAACTCATATTAAAGACTAAGGCTCATAGATCATAAGCATTTAAATCTAGAAGGGGTCTTAAAATTATTCTTGGTTAGATATAATGTATAGCATAGTTTTCCTGGAGAAAGAATTTGGTCCTGAAGCTGGGATTCTCAACCTTTTTGCAATTACCTTATCATGTTGGCCCCTCATCTGAAAGAGACCATATGGCATACTCTTGTAAATTAAGAGAAATGAAAATGAATTTTGAATTGAGAACACCCTGCAAGATAATTGAAGCTACCCTAGGAAGCTGAGTTCTTCTGAGGGCAACGGGATTTCTCTCAATGATGTGTTAAATGTTCAAGAAAGCACCTTTTTTAATACTATGCCAGAATCCAGTTTCATTCTGATGGACTAGCTGAGATATAATCGGGATATACAAGGAATGGCATATTTTGGGAAAACTGGTAAAGGTAAGGACACAAACCTTAATTGTCAATGAAAGATGTTCATTTTGTTAATGCTTTAAGATTTACTGAGTGCTTTCCTCACAACAACTCTGTGAAGGAGGTAACATTCAACTTCATTTTATAAATGAGGAAAGGAGAGTTCAGTGAGCAGACTTCAGTCAAATAGTTGTTAAATGATGGATCCAAGATTTGAATTCAGACCTTTTTGATATCAAGCCCTAGGGTTTTTTTTTCTATTGTATTGGCCTAATGGTATCTGCTTTAGTCAGGTTATATTGGCTTGACTGTTAAAGTATACTCCCTTAGAAATCAGCAAATGCTTCATATCAGGAGTTGATTTATGTTTTATTGATTATTTGGATTTGGTTTATTTTTTATTTTGATTTCGTCATTTTTTAGTCTTAAGAAACAGATGGAGAACATGTTAATAATAAAAGTTAAACTTAAATATATCACAAGTACTTTTTTTTTTAAAAAAAGCTGATTGTTAAACATTATGTGCAAAACCATAGTATAGCTCTAAGGGACAATGACTAGACTAGTGCAACTGTGAATTAGAGGATATGAAAGGGGTAGAGTATAAGGCGACTAGGAAGGTAGGAAAGGGCAGGTTGTGAAGGTGATAAAAATGATAGATTAGACAAAGAAAGAGAGAGAGAGAAAAAGAGTAAGATGATATAGAGAGATAGAAGATAGAGATAGAAAGAGATAGGTAGGTAAATAGATAGACAGACAGCAGATAGATAGACAGAAAGACAGAGAGATAGAAGATAGAAAGCAATAGAAAGATAGAGAGGGAGTGAGATAGAAATAGAAAGGTAGAAACATAAAAGAGAAATAGTAGAGAGATAGATAGAAGATAGAAGATAGATGGTAGATAGATAGATATGTACATATGTTATTTACATATAATACATATTTATTATGTGCCAAGTGCTAAGTTAAGTAAGTTCTGGGGATATAAATACAAGAAAGCAAAAATATTAACAGTTTAAAATATCTTACATTCTAATAGAAAATTAAATATAAGAAGAGCTAGAAAATTGTGGGGTGAAGAGAGAAATAAATTCTTACCAATTAGTAGAGCAGACCATAGGGTAGAGTCATAGAGAAGTGGGCATTGCTACTGAGAAGGTTTGGGGGCAGTCTGAAAAGTGACAAAGGATTTTATATTTAATCCTTGAGGTACTAGGGAGCCAGCTGAGTTTAATGAATAGCAGGGTTACATGGTCAGACCTATCCTTTAAGAAAATTTTTCCAACATCAAAGTGAAGAATTAATTAGAATGGGGGAGATAAAAGAAACAGGAAAGACCAATTAAAAGTTTTTTACATGGGGATAGCTAGGTGGCTAAGTGGATAGAGAGCCAGGCCTAGAGACTAGAGGTCTTAGGTTCAAATTTGGCTTTACATACTCCTTAGCTGTGCAACCCTGGGCAAGTCATTTAGCTCCAATTGCCTAGCCCTTGCTGTCCTTCTGCCTTGGTATACACAGTATAGATGCTAAGACAGAAGATAAAGATTTATTTTTTTAAAAGGCTATTGTGGTAGTTCAGGATAATGAGGGACTGAACAAGGATGGTGACTTTGAGTGGAGATAAGATACATAAAATGGATATTTGGAAGGTATAAAAGATAAGATTTAATGACAAATTGGTTATTCAAGATAAGAGACTGTGAAAAGTTGAGGATGATATCAAGATGCCAAATTTGGATGATCTGTAGGATTGTGGTGTCCTTTGAATAATAAGAAAGTAGGAAAGAGGGGAGATTTTTGGGGAAAGAACACTGAGTCTTATTTTGTACTTGTTAATTTGAGCGTCCCACATTTTTTCATATTAATTTAAATAACCATTTATTAACTTCATGCTATATGATAGGCACTATATTTTTCATGTTCATCATTTCTTATGACATGATATTAGCCTATTAAAATTTATACAAGCCAATCTCTTATCACTGGATATATGCTGGTTTCAAAGCTTTTTACCTTTAAGAATAAAATGTGGTACTATTTCTTCTTTAAACTTTATTTAATTTTGAAATTAATTAATTAACTAATTAATAATATTTTTTCATGGTTACATGATGCATGTTCTTTCTCTCCCTTCCCTCCTCCCCTTCCTGTAGCCAAAGAGCAATTTCACTGGGTTTTAGATGTATCATTGACAAAGCCTATTTCCATATTATTAATATTGGCAATAGAATGATCATTTAGAATCGACATCCCCAATCATATTCCTATCTTACCATGTGATGAAGAAATGTTTTTCTTCTGTGTTTCTGTTTCCATGGTTCTTTGTCTGGTTGTTGATAAGCATTCTTTCTTATAAATTCTTCTGAATTGTCCTGGGGCATTGCATTGCTACAAGTAGAAAAGTCCATTACATTAGATTGTGCCACGGTGTGTCCATCTATGTGTACAATGTTTTCCTGGTTCTGCTCCTTTCGATCTGCATCAATTCTTGGAGGTCTTTCCAGTTCACATGAAATTCCTCAAGTTCATTATTCCTTTTAGTACAATAATATTTAATTATCATCAGATACCACAATTTATTCAGCTATTCCACAATGGAAGGGCATAACGTCATTTTCCAACTTTGCTGCCACAAAGAGCATGGCTACAAATATTTTTGTACAGGTATTTTTCCTTATTATCTCTTTGGGGTATAAAACCAGCAGTGGTATGGCTGAATCAAAGGGCAGGTAGTCTTTTAGAACCCTTTGGGCATAGTTCCAAATTGCCTTCCAGAATGGTTGAATCAATTCACAACTCCACCAGCAATGCATTAGTGTCCCAATTTTGCCACATCATCCCCAAAATGTATTACTTTCCTTTGCTGTCACATTAGCCAATCTGCTAGGTATGAGGTGGTAAGAGTTGTTTTGATTTTCATTTCTCTAATCAGGAGGGATTTAGAACACTTTTTCATGTGTTTATTGATAGCTTTGAATTATTTATCTGGAAATTGCCTATTCATGTCCCTTGCCCATTTTTCAATTGGAGAACAGCTTGATTTTTGGTGCAATTGACTTAGCTCCTTATAAATTTGAGAAATTATACCTTTGTCAGCGGTTTTTATTACAAAGATTTTTTCTCCAGTTTGTTGTTTCCCTTCTAATTTTGGTTGCATTGATTTTGTTTGTACAAAACCTTTTTAATTTAATGTAATCAAAAGTATTCATTTTACATTTTGTAATATTCTCTATCTCTTGCTTGGTCTTAAAACCTTTCCTTTCCCACAGATCTGACAGGTATACTATCCTATGTTCATCTCATTTACTTATAGTTTCCTTCTTTATGTTTAAGTCATTCACCCATTCTGAATTTATCTTGGTGTAGGGTGTGAAATGGTTTAAACCAAATCTCTCCCATAATGTTTTTCCATTTTCTCAGCAGTTTTTGTTAAACAGTGGGTTCTTGTCTCAAAAGCTGGGATCTTTGGGTTTATCATATAATATCTTGTGGAGGACATTCATCCCAAGACTATTCCATTGATCCTCCCTTCTATCTCTTAGCAAGTAACATATTGTTTTTTTTTTATTTTAATTTGGAAAATTGTATTTAATTAATTAATTTAGAATATTTTTCCAAGGTTACATGATTCACATTCTTTATTTCCCTTCCCCTGAAACTCTACCCTAGCTAATGTGCAATTCCATTGGGTTTTACATGTGTCATTGATCAAGACCTATTTCCATATTATTGATATTTACATTAGGGTGAATGTTTAGAGTCCCATATAATCCCCGATTATATGACCATCTACCCATATGATCAAGCAGTTTTTCTTCCTTGTTTCTACTCCCACAGCTCTTCTTCTGAAGGTGAGTAGTGTTCATTCTCATAAGTCCCTCAGAATTGGCCTGGATCATTGCATTGTTGCTAGTACAGAAGTTCATTACATTTGCTTATACCACAGTGTATCAGTCTTTGTATATAATGTTCTCCTGGTTCTGCTCCAATCATCCTGCATCACTTCCTGGACGTCATTATATTTCCCATGGAATTTCTCCAGTTCATTATCTTTTTGAGCACAAATAGCTTTCCATCACCAACAGATACCACAATTTGTTCAGCCATTCCCCAATTGAAGGGCATCCCCTCATTTTCCAATTTTTTTGCTGCCACAAAGACCATGGCTATACATATTTTTGTACAACTCTTTTTCCTTATGATGTCTTTGGGGTATAAACCTGGCAGTGCTATGGCTGGATCAAAGGGCAGTCAGTGTTTTAGTGCCCTTTGTGCATAGTTCCAAATTGCCATCAATAATGTTTGGATCAATTCACAACTCCACCAGCAATGCATTAGTGTCCCTATTTTACCACATCCTCTCCAACATTTATTACTTCCCTTTGCTATCATGTTAGCCAATCTGTTATGTGAGAGGTGGGTCCTCAGATTTGTTTTGATTTGCATCTCTCTAATTAGAAGAGATTTAGAACACTTTTTCATGTGTGTCATGATTTTTTTTATTTCTTTATATGAAAATTACCCATATATGTCCCTTGCCCATTTATCAGTTGGGGAATGGCTTGATTTTTTTGTACAATTGATTTAGCTCCTTATATATTTGAGTAATTAGACCTTTGTTAAAGGTTTTTGTTTTAAATATATTTTCCCAATTTGTTGAATCCCTTCAAATTTCAGTTGAATTGGTTTTGCTTGTATGAAAACTTTTTAATTTAATATAATCAAATTTATTCATTTTACATTTTATATTTTTTTCTAACTCTTTCTTGGTCTTAAAATCTTTCCCAAAGATCTGACAAGTATACTATTCTGTGTTTACCTAATTTGCTTATAGTTTCATTCTTTATATTCAAGTCATTCACCCATTCTGAGTTTATCATTGCCTATTTTAATGTCTTCAATTTCTTTTTCTTCTCTGATATATACTGCTAATGTTTCTAGTATAATATTAAATAATAGAGGTGATAATTGGCTTCCTTGTTTCACTCCTGATCTTATTGGGAATGCTTCTAGTTTATCCCATTTGCAGATGATGCTTGCTGATGGTTTTAAATATAAATTATTTATTATTTATAGGAAAGGTCCTTGTATGCCTGTACTTGATGATGTTTTCCATAGGAATGACTGTTGTATTTTGTCAAAGACTTTTCTGCATCTATTGAGATAATTATGTGATTTCTGTTGTTTTGGTTGTTCATATGGACAACTATGTGAATGGTTTTCCTGATATTAAACCATTCTTCAATTTCTCGTATAAATCCCACCTGATCATAATGAGTAAACCTAGTGATCACTTGCTGGAGTCTTTTTCTAGCATTTTATTTTAGATTTTTTGCTTCTTTGTTCATTAAGGATATTGTCCTATAGTCTTCTTTCTCTGTTTTTGGTTTGCCTGGCTTTGGAATCTACCACATTTGTGTCTTGAAAGCGATTTGATAGAACTCTGTCTTTGCTTATTTTGTCAAATAGTTTGTGTTGTATTGGGATTAGTTCTTTAAATATTTGATAGAATTCACTTGTGAATCCATCTGGCCATAGGGATTTTTTCTTAGTGAATTCGGTGATGGCTTGTTCACATATCAGATTATTTAGGCATTTTATTTCTTCTACTGTTATTCTAGGCAATTTATATTTTTGTAAACATCCATCTGTATCATCTAGATTGCCATATTTATTGCCATCTAACTGGGCAAAATATTTTTTAATGATTGCCTTAATTTCCTTCCTCATTAGAGGTTAGGTCTCCATTTTAATCTTAGATACTGTCAATTTGGCTTTCTTCTTTCCATTTCTTTAATTAGATTAACCAGTATTTTATTTCTTTTATTTGTTTTTTCAAAGTACCAGTTTCTAGGCTTACTTATTAATTCAATAGCTCTTTTACTTTCAATTCTATTAGTTTTTCTGTCATTTTTTAGGATTTCTAATTTAGTTTTCATCTAGAGATTTGTAATTTGTTCTCTCTCTATTTTTTAATTTGCATGCCTAATTCATTGACCTCTGCCCTCCCTTATTTGTTGATATAAGCACTCAAGGATATAAATTTCCCCCTGAGTGCTACTTTGACTGCATCTCATATATTTTGAAAGGATGTCTCATCATTGCCATTCTCTTCAAAGTTATTAATTATTTCTATGATTTGCTCTTTAACTATCCTATTTTGGAGAGCCATATTATTTAGTTTCCAATTAATTTTTGATTTGCCTGTCCATGTACCCTTACTAATTATTATTTTCATTGCATTATGATCTGAAAAGGTTGCATTTATTATTTCTTCTCTTTTGCACTTGTTTACCATGTTTTTATGCCTTAGTATATGGTAAATCTTTGTGAATGTACCATGTGCTCCTGAAAAGAAGGTGTATTCCTTTTTGCCCTATTTTACTCCACATATCAATTAACTCTAATTTTTCTAAGATTTCATTCACATCTCTTATGTCTTTCTTAGATATATTTTTGGTTTGATCTAGATCTGAAAGAGGAAGTTTCAGGTCTCCCACTAATATAATTTTACTATTTTCTCTTTAAGTCCCACTAGTTTCTCCTTTAGAAATTTGGATGCTACATCATTTGGTTCATATGTGTTAAGTACTGATATTTCCTCATTGCCTATACTGCCTTTTATCAGGATGCAATTACTTTCCCTTTCTCTTTTAATCAGATCTATTTTTGCTTTGACTTTGTCAGATATTATTATTGCAACTCCTGCCTTCTTTTTCTCACTTGATACCCAATAGATTTTGCTCCATCCTCCCACCTTTACCCTGTGTGTGTCTACCTGATTCATGTGTGTTTCTTATAAACAGCATATGGTAGGATTTTGGTTTCTAATCCATTTTATTTGCTTCCTTTTTATGAGTGAGTTCATCCCATTTGCATTCAGAGTTATTATTACCTCCTTGGTATTTCTCAGCATTTGATTTCCTCTCCTAGTCCTGCCCTTTCTTCTTTTTCCTTCTACACCAGTGGTTTTCTTTTAATCAGTTCCCCTAATATCCACCCTTATTTTGCTTCCCTTTCCACCACTTCCCTTTTTAATCCTCTCTTGTTATTTTTTAAGGTCTGTTAAACTCCTTCCATGCTCTCTCTCCCTTTTTGTGTATAACGCCCTGACCTACCCTTAGTTTTTCCCTCTCATCTTCCCTGTAGTGAAAGATAGATTTTGATACCCCAATGGTCTAGGTGCTCTTCCCTCTCTGAATTGATTACACTAAGTGTATGGTTCCAGTATTGCCTATCATCATTCTCTTTTCTTCTTATAATACTATTTCCCCTTCCCCTCTCTTTGTGTGGTATGTGCCTCTCATGTGCCTCTTTGTGTGGTATGAATTATTTTATTTTTCTTATTCCTTGAAATTTCTCTTGGTGCCATCTTCCATTTCCCACATCATTCTGTTTTTTGCATATCATCTTAAACCACTTAGTACCCCAACCTCTACCTAGGAATAATTTTTCTAACTACTATAATAGTGAGTACCATTTTTAAGAGTTACAAATAACATTTTCCATATATGAATATAAACAATTTGACCTTATTGAGACCCTTAAAAAAGACAAAAAAAACCCCTCTATTTCTTATTTGCCTTTTTCATATTTCTCTTATTTTTACATTTGGATATAAAATTTTTCTATTTATTTTTGGTCTTTTATTTACAAATACTTGGAAATCTTCATTTTGTTCAATGTTCCTTCTTTCCACAGAAATATTTAGTCAATTTTAATGGGTAGGTGATCCTTTGTTGTAGACTCAATTCTCTTGCCTTAATGCATATCATATTCTAAGACTTGTGATCCTTTAGTGTGGAGACTGCCAGATCCTATGTAATTCTGATTGGTGCTCCTTGATATCTGAATAGTCTCTTTCTGGCTTCTTGTAATATAATATAATATAATATAATATAATATAATATAATATAATATGATATGATATGATATGATATGATATGATATGATATGATGTGATGTGATGTGATGTGATGTGATGTGATGTGATGTGATGTGATGTGATGTGATGTGATGTGATGTGATGTGATGTGATGTGATGTGATGTGATATGATATGATATGATATAATAATACTCCTTAGCTTGGAAGCTATTCAATTTGACAAATACATTCCTGGGGGTTGTCTTTTGAGGATTTAATGTAGACAGTTATCTATGTACTCCTTCAATGTCTATTTTGCCCTCTCATTCAAGAATATCAGGGCACTTTTCTTGGATAATTTCTTGTAGTATTATTACAAAGTTTCTATTTATTTCCAGGTTTTCATGTAGTCCTGTGATTCTTAGATTGTCTCTTCTCAACCTGTTTTAAAAGTCTGTCATCTTTTCAATGACATATGTCATGTTTCCTTCTAATTTGTCACTCTTTTGACTTTGCTGTATTAATTCTTGCTGTCTTGTGAGATCAATAGCTTCTACTGGCCCAATTCTAGATTTAAAAGACTTTTTTTTGCTATAATCTTTTGATATTCCTTTCTGATTTGGTCTATCCTGCTGTGACTGAGAAAATATGGTTTCAAGACTGTGAATTGCCAAAACTGTAAAGATAATTTTAGTGTCTTGAATTAAATCAAAAATAAGTGGTTGCCATGGGAAAATTTCCCAAATATGAATACCCAAGTCAGCTGGGTTTTATGGAGATTTTCATTAATACAAATGAAGGAATTAAGGGAAGAGAGAGAGACAGAGTAAGAGGAAATAGTAGGAAAGGGCTAGGGCCTAGGCCAAATGACCTAGGCCATTTTCTTTAAGAGAGAAACAAAGTCAGTCTTTTATCCACTCACCTCAAGATTTTGTTCCAAGCAAAACTCGTGTTCAGAGAGACCCTCCAATTCAGCTTCCAAACTCAACTAAGTTCAGCGGTCCCCGCTCTGAGCTCCTGACCTCCTTTTAAAGAGAATTTTCTCCTATGTCACCTCCCCTAAATTTTCACATCTACAGATCACAGTAGATGCTTTCCACAGGACTGACCATTCTTAATTCACATCTTCTTTTGTTATCAACTTCTCTGAGTAGACTAAAACTTCACACCTCTTGCTAAGCTTGCCCTTTGTAAGTTGCTTGATCTTTTAGTGATTAATTTAACCTTTATATGTACTTAGCACACTTTTGTATTAAATCTAAAAATAGACCTAGCTTAAAGTTTTAGCTTTACTATAAGTATGAGTTAAGGACTTTTTCATTGTTCCATCAGGAGGTTACAACTTTATCTTCCCCTAAGTCACTGTCTAATTATGGGTGGAATAATGTTAAAGTTCCCAATACATTCCTGATCAAGTATCTCCATTTTTTAAATGGGGAATAGCCTTAACCAAATGTTCCAAGGTAGAGTCAGAGAAGTTTTAAGATTCACAGTGCCTTTCATGGCTTCTAGCAGGTCATTTCTGGGATTCGATTTGTTTATTATTTCATTTGATTTCTGAGCTTCTTTGGAGATTCTTTCTTTTAAGCTGTAATTTTCTTTTTGAACTCTTTTCCGCTTTTCTTGCCAAGTTTGTTCTATTTTTTAAATTTGGTTCTCTGAGCTCTTCATGGGCTTGTGATCAATTTCCTTTTTTTTTTCAAGGTTTGTACTTGTTTGTTGTACTC
The DNA here is from genome assembly GCF_027887165.1 of Monodelphis domestica. Classification (NCBI taxonomy): domain Eukaryota; kingdom Metazoa; phylum Chordata; class Mammalia; order Didelphimorphia; family Didelphidae; genus Monodelphis; species Monodelphis domestica. Next base: position 496,763,064 of record NC_077227.1, read on the forward strand.
TGCTCTCTCCTCTTTATTCTGTTTTTTTTTTTTTCTCCATAAAAATTTTCTAGGGTCAATGCTATTTTCTTATACTTGTAGATCATATATCTTAGGATTTGCCCATTGCTTTGTTGGTTTTTCCTTCCCTTCCTGACCAGAGGTCTGAGTGAACAGGACAGGTTTTCTGTGTATTGAGCTCCAGAGTGGTTTTTGTCCTAAAGCTATTTTTGAGTCTCTGCAGCTTTTGCTGTGTGCACCCCTCTCTGTCTTATTTCTGTGCCCATGGTCCATGTTCCTCAGCCTCCTGCTTTCCCAAATCTCACTGCTCCCCAGAGTAAATTTGTGGTGTTTTCAGTCAGCTCCCGAGAACCTAGAGATTGGCCTATGCTTGCCCTTACTCTGGAGCACTGGCTCAAACTCTGGCACAGTAGGTGGAGTGGGGGGAGAGATGATTAGCTCACGTTTTGATGTTAGTTATTTTACCCCCTTATAGAGTGGAAATGCCCAAGTCCTGCCTATCTTTGAGGGTGCATCCTACAGTGGAGGCCCTTCATTTATCTGTTTTTTAGATTTTTGTCCTTTTGAAGCACTGCATATTGTTCAGTGAAGAGGAGAGGAAGAGCCTTGTGGCTACTATGGGGTCATCTTAACTCAGAAGTCCCTGTACCATATTATTTTGATGATCACTGCTTTATAGTGCAGTTTAAGATCTGTTATTGCTATGCCCCATCCTCCACATTTTTTTCATTATTTCTCTTTATATCCTTGATCTTTTATTCTTCCAAATGAAGTTTGTTATAATTTTTTCTAATTCAATAAAAATTTTTCTTGGTAGTTTAATAGGTATGGCACTGAATACGTAAATTAATTTGAGGAAGATTGTCTTTTTATCATATTAGTTCATCCTACCTGTATTAAAAAATATAAAAGAGAGGGAAGTTTTATACCCTGAGGGAAGCTTGGACTTTTGATATGGAGAGGGGAAAGAGAAGAGAACCCCCTTCCACAAAGCAGGGTATAGGGGAGATTGCAGATGGGTTGGCTCAGAGAGAGGAGAGGGGGTTTGAAGATTTTCCCCTTCTGCCTTCCCTACTTAGCTAAAGTCACTCTCCCCAATTCGCTTTTGCTACTCTTGTCCCCCCTCCACTACTCAAGTTCAAAAGGTCTCCCCTTGATCTATTCACTCACACTCAGCTTGGGGAACAGATAACTTTTAATGCCAACTCAATCAGGTAATACAAAAGGAATAATGGGAAGGGAAGAATGGGAAAAGGAAAATGGGGAGAAGGGGTCCCTGTCTCTATCTAAATCCTTTCCCCTCCCTCCTCGAGTTTGGGGGAAACTCAGGCCTTGGCACCCTCAGCCCCCTGAGAGAAAGTCAGTTCAACTCACCCCTGGACAACAGGAACTAAGGTAAAGTCTGCTCAGGTTTCTTTTCAGAAAGTCTCTTCAATTGGGAAGTATTGGGGGAGAAAGATTTCCAGTCACTAGCAGGAAAAGTGGGCAACCCTCTGGAGAAAGTCTTTTCCCACCTTCTCTTTTCAACTTCTCAAGACGGAGACACTCACTGCTCTATTCACCAGAGACTCCTCCTCCTTCTGGATTCCACTCCTGAGGCCCCTCTGCCTTCAAGGTGATCAATTTCACATATTCTTCAGCTTGGCACTTTTTCGCTAGTGCCAGCCTCTGTCACATACCCATGAACAATTAATGTTTCTCCAATTATTTAGAACTTGTTTCAGTTGTGTAGAAAGTGTTTTGTAGTTGTATCCATATAATTCCTGGGTTGTCTTGGCAAATAGATTCCTAAATATTTTATATTGTCTAGCTTGTAAAATGTAAAATGTGATACTCTTCTAATGCAACATAGTTTCAAGCCATGAGAGATTGAACAGTTCAGATCAAATCCCATTACAAAGATGATTCTAAAATAGAAAACTGACCTTTCTACTACTATACAATTTTATTATACAATCTGTTAACAGGAAAGAGAACAACAGCTACAATAACAACATGTGCTTGACTAAATGTCAAATGAAATGATTGAGTAATGAGTAGATCCACTAGGGTGGTAGAAAGAGAGCCATAGGCTGCTCTCGGCAGTCCAAGGGTATTAAAGATGTCCTGCTTCATAAACAGAGCCAAATACATAGTATTTTGTTGCACCGAGGGATAGATGATATTAAAGAGATTACATATATAGGTGAAACTTTAAACCCCTTGTGAAAGAGGTATCTTTCACCTTCAGTGACCTCCAATTAGAATTGCCTTCCTACACAGAATGGGGAATGCCAGAATCAGATTATCAAGTGGCAAGTTCTCTTATCCATAGCAAAGCATTTTCAGTGAATGAAATGTTTTGGATGAGTGCATTATATCTATATTTATTCAAAGGTTGAAAATTTTGGATCTGCAATAATTAAAAATAACTGGAATGGGAGACTACATGGAATTACTGTAGAAGAAAGACATTTTGGTAAATGGGGAGGTGAAAATAGTTCTTATTATCAATTGTTTATTTTGAAATTTTTCTATGATTTCAGTCTATGAAAATAGATTTCTGAAGATTATAAATCATTTTATATTTCATTTATCTTGGTAAGACTATAATGAAGGACATATATTATCTCTTTTGCAATTATACTGCAGGGAACAACATTCAAACTCACCTTTTTACATAGTTCTGGTAAAATCAGAGGTGCTGAGCACATTTGAAAAGATACATCTTCAATTTAGTGTGATCTTGGTTTTCTTATCTTTTTATGTACTGCTATTAGTAACTTGACATGGCTGAAGTATGGCTAGATTTAAAGTCAGAAGATTGCTTCAAATTTTAGTTCTTTTCCTTACTATACTTGTGACCTGTTATATGTCATTTAACCTCTATGGTGCTTAATTTTCTCATCTCTAAGATAATATGGTTAAATTAGAAGGTCTCTAAAGTAATCTCTAGCTCTTAATTTACAATTCTATGAATCTTGCAATGCACATTAACCAACAGATTGTCTTTAAGATAGGAGCTATTTATTAACTCATTGTTCCATTCCATAAATCTTGGTTTTGTATCTTAAGAGTTATCCAAAGTACTTTAGAGTTGCCATGAAGCTTATGAGGTATCATCACTAACCTATAATGCATTACTTATTTCTTTAAAAATGAATTACTTTTGGATCTCTGGTTTTCAAGTCTCTATTTTGCTATACTATAGAGGTTCAACTTATTTTTATTTCATAAGTCCCCTGGCTGTTGAATGGTATTTTTTTGCCTTTAGTCTTTTAAATCTGTCTTTTCTATATCAAGAGGTGGGTAGCATGATTCATCATCATTCTTCTGAAATTGTGGATTGTTATTTCATTAGTCCTCGAGTTCTTAAGGCTTTTAAGAAGATGCTTCTCTTTACATTGTTGTTATGAGTAAATTATTCTCCTAGTCTGCCCAACTTAATCTGTACCAGTACATATGAGTCTATACAGAATTCTAGGGGTTTGAATGAGGTGGGAAGGAGAAAAAAAATAAATTCTTAATATTTATTTTTTAAAAGATAGATAAAATGCAACTGTTCAAATGTGGAGTTTGCTGTGTTGGTAGTGATATTCCTACCATTGAAGGTCTTTAAGAAGACCTCCCTCAATCTGCTCTCATATATACTTCTGACTTCCTAGATTTGGTTATGATGCCTCCGCTACTTTCTTACCCTAGAACTTCAGTCAGCACCTGGGGTCTTCTTACACAGGAAATCCCATTGTCTTTCTAATCCCCTTCTTGCATTGGAACATTTATTCCATGATTTCCATTTTAGGGGAGAAGGCCAGTCAGGCATCCTTAATTAATATTTTTTGATATACTTCTGACTCTCAGAACTTTGATAACATGTGAATTCTGGGGAACTTGAAAAAATTTTGATAGGACCTACTAGTCTAACCTTCTCACTTTGGAGATGTAGCATATGAAAAAATAAAATGATTTCCCCAGGTTCTTTCAGATAGTAACAAGAGGCAGAATTTGAACTGTAGTTCTTTGACTCAAAATCTGGCATACTCTTCTATCTACTATTTTGAAGTGAATATAATAAATTAATCATATAAGTACTCAACTACTTGTATAAATATCTGCATCCTATTAATGAAGATAGTTCAAATAAACACTCATATTTCAGTGGAATTCCAGTAGAACCACTTAGTACAACTCTAAGTTAGTTAACTTAGTTAATGGTAACTCTATATAATTGTGCTTATCCACACATATGTATCTGTATACATATGTGAATATGCATTTTGCTAATAGCCATCACTGATGTTATCTTTACTATTATTTTTCTCCAAGTTCTTTGCTTCTTATGTGTTGTAGCCTGATTGTACCCACAATAAGTTTTTCTATTACCCAAAGGCTGATAAATATTTTAAATTACTAATAGACACTATTGTTCTATTACTTAGCTTTAGACTACCACAAGTAAAATATTCGCATTAAGAAGATAAATTTTTGTTTTGGAGAAGCATTTGCAATCATTAAAAGAAGTCTGGGTCTCAGTATACTCATTCATAAAACGGAGTGAGAATAGCTTGTTTCTAAGACCTATTTCACTTGAGTGATGATCCTATGAGTATATGATCTTTGAATTTTCTCTCTTCATCAAGTTGTTGGGTACTATATTTTTTAAATCTTACCTTCTGTCATCTAATTGATAAGTATTGATTCCAAGGCAGAGGAACAGTAAGGACTAATCATTTGGAGTTGAGTGACTTTCCCAGAGTCACACAATTGGGAAATGTCTTAGGCCAGATTTGAACACAGGGCTGCTCATCACTTGGCCTGCCTCTCTATTCACTGAGCTAGAAACTGCCCCCTAATGAGTTTTGATCCTCATTAACATCTTTTCTGTGTAGGCATTGCTATAAATTTCTCCTCTCTAGAGTCAATTGCTGGAAGGCACTCCTTCCTCATTTCTTTTTTTTTTCCATTGCTTAGAATTTTCTTGGAAAAAGTCCCCAAGAATCTTCTTTTTTTTAAAAAAAAATTTAATTTAATTTTTATTTTTTTAAAACAATATTTTATTTGGTCGTTTCAAAACATTATTCATTGGAGACAAAGATCATTTTCTTTTCCTCCCCCCCCCCACACAGCTGAAGCACAATTCCACTGGGTTTCACATGTATTCTTGATTCGAACCCATTTCCATGTTGTTGGTATTTGCATTAAAGTGTTTATTTAGTCTCTCCTCAGACATGTCCCCTTAACCCCTGTAGTTAAGCAGTTGCATTTCCTTGGTATTTTTACTCCCACAGTTTGTCCTCTACTTGTGGATAGTGTTTTTCTTTCCTAGATCCCAGCAGATTGTTCAGAGGCATTGCATTGACACTAATGGAGAAGTCCATTATGTTTGATGGCACCACAGTGTATCAGTCTCTGTATACAATGTTTTCCTGGTTCTGCTCCTTTCACTCTGTATCACTTCCTGGAGGTTGTTCCAGTCTCCATGGAACTCCTCCACTTTATTATTCCTTTTAGCACAATAGTATTCTATCACCAACATATACCACAATTTGTTCAGCCATTCTCCAACTGAAGAGCATCCCCTCATTTTCCAATTTTTGGCCACCACAAAGAGTGCAGCTATGAATATTCTTGTACAAGTCTTTTTCCTTATTATCTCTTTGGGGTACAAACCCAGCAGTGCTATGGCTGAATCAAAGGGCAGACCATCTTTTATTGCTCTTTGGGCATAGTTCCAAATTTCCCTCCTGAATGGTTGGATCATTTCACAACCCCACCAGCAATGAATTAATGCCCCTACTTTGCTACATCCCCTCCAGCATTCATTACTCTCCTTTGCTGTCATGTTAGCCAATCTGCTAGGTGTGAGGTGATACCTCAGAGTTGTTTTGATTTGCATCTCTCCAATTATAAGAGATTTAGAGCACTTTTTCATGTACTTATTAATAGTTTTGATTTCTTTGACTGAAAATAGCCTAATCATGTCCCTTGGCCATTTATCAATTGGAGGATGGCTTGATTTTTTTGTACAATTGATTTAGCTCTTTATAAATTTGAGTAATTAAACCTTTGTCAGAGGTTTCTATGAAGATTTTCCCCAATTTGTTGCTTTCCTTCTGATTTTAGTTACATTGGTTTTGTTTCTACAAAAGCTTTTTAATTTGATGTAGTCAAAATTATTTATTTTATATTTTGTGACTCTTTCTAAGTCTTGCTTGGTTTTAAAGTCTTTCCCTTCCCAAAGGTCTGACATGTATACTATTCTGTGTTCGCCTAATTTACTTATAGTTTCCTTCTTTATGTTCAAGTCATTTACCCATTTTGAATTTATCTTGGTGTAGGGTGTGAGGTGTTGATCCAAACCTAATCTCTCCCACACTGTCTTCTAATTTTCCTAGCAGTTTTTATCGAATAGTTGATTTTTGTCCCAAAAGCTGGGATCATTGGGTTTATCATATACTGTCTTGCTGAGGTCACTTGCCCAAAGTCTATTCCACTGATCCTCCTTTCTGTCTCTTAGCCAGTACCAAATTGTTTTGATGACTGCTGCTTTATAATATAGTCTGAGATCTGGGACTGCAAGGTCTCCTTCCTTTGTATTTTTTTCATTATTTCCCTGGATATCCTTGATCTTTTGTTCTTCCAAATGAACTTTGTTATGTTTCCTTTTTTTCTAAATCAGTGAAGAAATTTTTTGGAAGTTCAATTGGTTTGGCACTAAATAGATAAATAAGTTTGGGTAGGATGTTCATTTTTATTATATTTGCTCATCCTACCCATGAGCAGTTAATGTTTTTTCCAAATGCTCAAGTCTAGTTTTAGTTGTGTGGAGAGTGTTTTATAATTGTGCTCATATAGTTTCTGTGTTTGTCTCGGGAGAAAGATACCTAGGTATTTTATTTTGTCTAAGGTGATTTTGAATGAGATTTCCCTTTCTAGTTTTTGCTGCTGAGCTGTGTTGGAAATATATAGAAATGCTGATGACTAATGTGGGTTTATTTTGTATCCTGCAACTTTGCTAAAGTTGTTGATTATTTTGATTAGCTTTTTGGTTGAATCTCTAGGATTCTTTAAGTAGACCATCATGTCATCCCCAAAGAGCGATAACTTCCTCTTCTCCTTGCCTATTTTAATGCCTTCAATTTCTTTTTCTTCTCTAATTGCTTTTGCTAGTGTTTCTAGTACAATGTCAAATAATAAAGGTGATAGTGGGCATACTTTTTTCATTCCTGATCTTATTGGGAATACATCTAGTTTATCCCCATTGCAGATGATATTAGCTGATGGTTTTAGATATATACTGTTTATTATTTTTAGGAACGACCCTTCTATTCCTATGCTTTCTATTGTTTTTAATAGGAATGGGTGTTGTATTTTATCAAAGGCTTTTTCTGCGTCTATTAACATAATCATGTGATTTTTGTTGGTTTGCTTTTTGATATGGTCAATTATGTGTATGGTTTACCTAATATTGAACCAGCCCTGCATCCCTGGTATAAATCCTACTTGATCAGGGTGGATGACACTTCTGATCACTTGCTGGAGTCTTTTTGCTAGTATCTTATTTAAGATTTTTGCATCTATATTCATTAGGGAGATTGGTCTATACATTTCTTTCTATGTTTTTGACCTGCCTGGCTTTGGAATCATTAACATGATTGTGTTATAAAAGGATTTTGGTAGAACTCCCTCTTTGCTTATGTCAAATAGTTTGTATAGTATTGGGATTAACTGTTCTTTGAATGTTTGATAGAATTCACTTGTGAATCCATCAGGCCCTAGAGATTTTTTTCTTAGGAAGTCCTTTGATGGGCTGTTGGTTTTCATTTTCTGATATGGGATTACTTAAGAATTGTATTTCTTATTCTGTTAGTCTAGGCAGTTTATATTTTTGTATATATTTGTCCATATTGACTAGATTACTATATTTATTGCCATATAATTGGGCATTAAGCATTGTCTTAATTTCCTCTTCATCGGAGGTGATGTCCCCCTTTTTAATCTTAGATGCTGTTAATTTGCTTTTCTTCTTTCCTTTTTTTAATTAGATTGACCAGTACTTTGCCTATTTTATTTGTTTTTCAATGTACCATCTTCTAGACTTATTTATTAGTTTAATAGTTCTATCACTTTCAATTTTATTTATTTCTCCCTTATTAGGATCTCTAGTTTGTTTTTTTTCTGGGGGATTTTAATTTGTTTGCTTTCAAGTTTTTCCTATTTGCATTTCCAATTGATTGATCTCTGCCCTCCCTAGTTTGTTAATATATACACTCAGGGAGATGAATTTACCTCTGATTACTGCTTTGGCTGTATTCCAAAAGGTTTGAAAGGATGTCTCACCATTGTCATTTTCTTCGATGAAATTATTAATTGTTTCTATGATTTGTTCTCTAACTAACAGATTTTGGAGTATCATATTATTTAATTTCCAAATAATTTTTGATTTGGTTTTCCATGTACTCTTACTGATCATTATTTTTATTACCTTGTGACCCGAAAAGGCTGCATTTATTATTTCTGCTTTTCTGCATTAGTATGCCATGTTTCTGTCACCTAGTGTATGGTCAATCTTTGTGAATAAGCCATGTGGTGCTGAGAGGAAGGTGTATTCCTTTTTGTCCCTATTTATTTTTCTACATATGTCTATTAAATCTAATTTTTCCAAGATTTCATTCACTTATTTTACCTCTTTCTTATTCATTTTTTGATTTGATTTATCTAAATTTGATAGTGGTTGGTTCAAATCTCCCACTAATGTGGTTTTACTGTCTATTTCTTCCTTCAATTCTCCTAGTTTCTCCATAAGAAATTTGGGTGCTACACTATTTGGTGCATATATGTTGATTAGTGATATTCCACATTATCTAAAGTCCCTTTTAACAAAATATAGTTACCTTTTCTATCCCTTTGAATCAGGTCTATTTTTGCTTTGGCCTTGTCAGATATCATGATTGCAATTCCTGCCTTCTTTCTGTCAGTTGAGGCCCAGAAGGTCTTACTCCATCCTTTAATTCTGATCTTGTGAGTGTCTACCCACCTCATGTGTGTTTCTTGAAGACAACATATCATAGGGTTTTGGATTCTAATCCATTCTGCTGTTCATCTAGGTTTTATGGGTAAGTTCATCACATTCACGTTCAAAGTTATGATTGTCACTTGTGAACTCCCTGGCATTTTGATATCCTCCCATAATTCTGACCTTTCTTCTTTGGATATAACCTTTTAAGCCATTGATTTTCTTTAAATCAGTCCCCCTAGTCCCCTCCCTTGATATTTTTCCTTCTTTAGCCCCTCCCTTTTTGTTCCCTCCCTCTTCCCCCTCTCCTTCCCTCCATTTTTGTGTTCCCTTCCCCCCTACCCCCTTGGTTTTCCCTTCTCCCTTACCCTGTTTGATAAGATAGAATTCAAGATCCCAATGGATCTGGATACTCTTCCCTCTCAGAGTTGATTTCACTGAGAGTAAGATTTAAGTAAAAACTCTCTTCCACTCCTTCTTATAGTTGTTTTCTTCCCCTCCCCTTCCCATGTGTATCTTCTTCTGAGAAAGATTATTCTACTTAGTTTTTTTCCCACCTATTTCTTGGAGTATATCTTAGTACCATCAAGATTCCCCCCTCCCTTTTTCTTTCTTTTCCCCTCCTTTCTCCATATCATCTTGATGCCCCAAATGTACCCTATGCATTATTCTTCTTACTACTCTAATGATGCATATAATTTTTGAGAGTTACACATTACATTTTCCCCATATATTAATATATATATATAAATTGATATAAATGTAGTCCTTATAGAAGAGAGTTTGAATAAAAGAAAAAGATAACATTTTTCTATTTTTCCCTTTCCTTCATATTTACCTCTTCAAGTATTCCATGTTCTATGTTTTTCAATATCGAAATTTTCACAGAGCTCTGGTCTTTTCTTTGCAAAAACTTGGAAATCTATTTTGTTGAATGCCCATATTTTCCCCTGGAAGTATATAGTCAGTTTTGATGGATACCTGATTCTTGGTTGAAGACCCAGCTCTCTTGCCTTTTTGAAAATCATGTTCCATGCCTTACGGTCATTCAGAGTGGAAATTGCAAGGTCTTGTGTGACCCTGGTTGGCATTCCTTTATATCTAAATTGTCTTTTTCTGGCTTCTTGTAAGATTTTTTCTTTTGCTTGAAAGTTTTGGAATTTGGCAAATACATTCCTGAGAGTTGTCTTTTGGGTATTTAGTGTAGAGGGTGTTCTATGAACTCTTTCAATGTCTGTATTGCCCCCTTGTTCTAGAATCTCTGGGCAGTTTTCTTTGATTATATCTTGTATGATGAGGTCGAGATTATTATTTATTTTTGGCTTTTCTGGTAGGCCAATTATTCTCAAATTGCCTCTCCTTCCTCTCTTTTCCATGTCTATCACCATGTCAGTGAGATATTTTATGTTGTCTTCTATTTTCTTGGTCTTTTGGTTTTGCTTTATTAATTTCTTCTCTTTTGCAAGATCATTGTCTTCCAGTTGCCTGATTCTGACCTTTACAGGCTGGTTTTCCTTTTCAGTTTGGTCACACTGTTTCTGTAGTTGTATTTTTTTGTGTTTCAGATTGTTGATTTCCTTTTGCATTATTTCCCACTTTTCCTGCCAGATGGCTTCCATCTTTTTGATCATTTCAAATTTAAATTCTTCCAGAGTTTGTGGAAAGTTTTGATTTCCTTTGGAGGGTTTCAGAGCATTGGCTTGTGTTTCCTCTTCTATCTCCTCTGTATTTTTTTTTTTTGCTCCATAAAAATGTGTCCATAGTCACCCCCTTTTTCTTGCTTTTCTTGGTTTTTGGAGGTTTTTGTACTTCTGTACTATTTGCCATCTCTATCTGAGTGAGGAGGACTGGCTCTTAGTGTATCTGTCTGATGGTCTGAGGCTTTAGCCCCAGGCAGACTGTCCTTTCTCCGCAGCTGTTCTGTCTTCCTGGGGAAGCCCAGAGCCTGACCTTCCCTGCCTGCTGGCATTTTGGGTGTTACTGCTCTCAGTTCCCTTCAGTTGCTTCTCCACTGCCTTCCTTCCATGCTCTGAGCTTGGCACAGCACTGTCCCCCAATGTACCTCAATTCCTTTGCCGGCCCTGAGGTTTTTGTTCTTTCAGAAGACCATGAACTCTAAGGGGTCAGGGTTTGTGGCCTCCCTGAGCTCTGAGGGCTCCTGATAGGATTAAGTTCAGCTGGGTTGAGCTTAATGAGCCCAGAAGCAACGGTAACCTCCCCTGCAGTCTGTGTTAGATGACTTGAGGCTGGCCCAGGTTACTTTCAAGGTAAGCCCTTCACCCTTTGGAGCAACCCCTTTGCCAACACTGAGGTTTCTGTCCTTTCAGAAGCTCTGAGGGATCCTGATGGGATTATGTTCAGCTGTGTTGGACTGAATGTGCCCTTAAGCAGGCATCTGCTCAGATGGAAGCATGAACCGACTCAGATTGAAGGACCCATGCAGGGGGCTACAGACTCTCCCCATCTCTCTCTGTTTCCCTGCCATCTGTGTTGGGGGCCCCCGAGACTGGCCCAGGTTGCTTTCAAGGTGCATTCTTCAGAATAGCCGGCCCTGAGGATCCTGCTGCTGCTGTGGGCTTAGAGCTCTGGGTTGGGGGGAGGGGTCCTGGGACCTTCCTTCTGCCTTCCCCTTAGATCCAAGTGATCTAGAATTCTGGCTTTTGGGGGTGTACCTTTAGGTCAAAATCCAGAAGGAGGTCTCCCCGGGTTGGTCCTGTTGTTCAGTTTGAATTTCGTTCCCCTAGTAGCATTCAGTTTGTGATTTGTAAGGAAGGGTTTTTAGGGGTCTGAACTTTTGCTGCCTCTAAGCCACCATCTTGACTGGAAATTCCTTCCTCATTTCTGCCTAGTAAATTTTATTTCAATAAAATAATGTATAAAAGCTGAAGTTTGATGATCTACTTAGGCATTCCTCCTCACCTAAAGAATTTCCTTTTCTTTCTCCCTTCACAATTTACTAAAAATTATTTGAGTTAGAAAAATATTTGTGTCTTATTTTTTAAAGAACATTCTCAAATTCTTACTATAGTTTTAAGCTATTAAAGTTTGTGACATTCTGTGTTATGCCTATGTGTACATGTTATTTCCTCATCAATAGCTTCCAACTCAAATGAGTGCAAGTTCCTTGAGGTCAAAGATAATTTCATTTTTGAGATTTTGTCCCTATCCCCTTGCATAGTACTTAGTATGCAGTGAAATGAAAATAAATATTTTCTCAAATATATTAGCAAATTCAATGAGTATTTGTTTTGTGGCTACTACACATTAACAATAACAACAACAAAACTGAACTGGGTACTGGGAATACAAAGACAAAAAGAAAAATTATCTCTGCCTTAGGAGAGTTTGCTACTTTCCAGTATTGAGTAATGAAAGAGGGTACAATATTTACATGGATAAATACTGACAATGTGGCTTGAGCATAGAGAAAATTCAAGTAATAAAGAGAAAAAAAAAAACAAAGTTCCTATAAAAGATGGCACCCTACCTGGAGCATTAATGAAAACCAAGGCTTTTTTAGAAGTGGACAGTCTATGAAAAGGTACAGAGCCAGTTGAGATGGCATTACATACAGAGAATAACAGAAAGGCCACTTTGGCTACAACATAAAATGTGTGAAGGAGATTAATGTCAAAGACCTTTGAAAATGTAAACTGGCACCAGGATGAGAAGAAGTTTAGGCACCAGGCTTAGGAGATTATATTTCATACCAGAAGCAAAAGGAGCTACTGAAGATTGTTGAACAGAAGATTTTATGGTTAGATTTCTGTTTTAGAATGATTACATGAATGCATGAATCAGCAGAAGAAAAAAGGAATGAAATCATAGGAGAAAAGAAAAGGAGGGAGAAAAATAGAGAAAGGAGAAAGAAAAGAAAGAAATACATGCAGTAAGTTGGAAAACCAACAAACAGTTCTTTATAGAACCTCATTTTGCACTAGAGCCAGGGCTTACTCAGCTCTGTCTTTATTCCTATTTGACTGACTCATTTGTGTAATCCATCACACCTGACATGTAACAATTACAACTGACTGGGAAGGTAGTGAATTTCTCTGTTATTCTAATTTTGAGATGCTATTATTCTACAACCTATCTGTGTTTGCTCCCCTATTCTTGCTTCACTAGAAATAATGAAAATGGTAGAACCAAACTATGATTATTAAGTAATTTCATTTAAAACATCACCTTTTGAAATTTCAAAATTTTTTTTTATTCATTTGAAGGGCAACTTAGAGTCTAATAGTAGACTTTCTACCTTATCTCCCCATTATCCAGCATTACCTGAAGAAATATAGATTCAGCCTTTGATATTGTAGCAATTTCAATTTTAAAAAATATATCATTTGATGTTGAAGTTATAAATGAATGAACTACACTATGTGAATTTCAAATCTACTCTACCCTATTCAGACCATTCTTTAGAAGATTGGATGTAGCTATTTCCTGATCAATAACAATAGAGATACTTGGAATAACAGAATCAGGTCTTGGAAACTACATTTTCCACCCTACTCAGTGTAACAAGATTAGGAAGGGCTGCAGCAAACTCAAGATTTAATTATTTGAGAATATGGCCTTTAGCAGACATGTACAAAAAAAGGACAGACCTCTGGGTGGTCGTAGGTCAAGCTAGGGCCACCATTGGCACATTTGAGATGCAGGAAGTGAGTTAGAGAACAGCTTCTGGAGTTCTCAGGACTTCCTGTGAGGAGGGCTAGAGTCAGTTCGAGGCTAGTGCTTGGATTTGGTTGAGCCCTGCTGACTGCTTTCCTTTAAATTGGTCACATGAGTGATAAAGACTCATCCCTTTCCCTGCCTTGGCTATCCAAGGCCTTAAAGTCCACTTTGGCTCAGCCTGAGCCAGAGTGGGTCTGAGTTAAACTTCTTTCCTTCTCTCCCTTTTCCTTCTCTCTCTCTCTCTCTCTCTCTCTCTCTCTCTCTCTCTCTCTCTCTCTCTCTCTCTCTCTCTCTCTCTCTCTCTCTCTCTCTCTCTCTCCCTCTAATACTTTCTTCCTCCTGTTGTAATTAAACACCATAAAATTTTGGCAGCTGATTTGAGTCTTTCATTTAGTAATTACATCAGTTAATTCCTTGGTGACCTTAAATTAACATTTATCAGTCTTTTAAAGTGATTTCAATATCACAACTATGAAGTTACTTAGGCTGTGTTCCTAATGACCACAAATATAAAAGCAATGATAGATAGCCTTTATTTTTTTCACTGTCCTGACTTATTTTAACCACTTGACACATATATAAATGGCTACAGGTCCTGTCTGTATGAGGTTCCCATATGAGTGCAATAATGGTGTCTACACTCATTTCTGAAGTCTTCAATTATTCAACTGATATTCTCACCCAATTTCTGATCCAAATTAGGAATATCCCCCTCTCAAGTCTGATAAAAATAGATGATTTAGAGAATTTTCCTATTATATCTGGATATGATTAGAAATAACCTCTTCAGTATCTAGCATCAATGACCTGATCTCAACCATGACCATCTTTAAGTTATAAAACTTTCTTGCTTGTATTTCACTCTGAGCATGTACTTATATGGATGTCTTTGCCACATTACATGCTCACTCACTCAGGTAAATGAGAATAGACCTTTGTGTATCCAAATCCCTCTCTGCCTGCATTGTCATATATCTGTATGCCTTTTTTGGCCTACTTAGTGTTCTGCATAGTAATAAAGCTCATGCTTTTACTAGCTCTACAAGTATGATTTTTTTTTTTCTAAACCCTTGAACCCAAGGCTTTGATCTAAACTAAACCATGAGGCCAAATAAAGTATATATCCTGGATACTCAGTTATTCTGGAAAGAATTGTACTCTAAACTTGATGAGTATTATCAGTCAGTATTGCTCTTCCTTACATATCAAAATTATCTATGCCTTTGATTTTGTATATCTTTATAATTTTTCTAAGTGGTGTTGGGGCCACACATCAATATTCAGCTTTATATGGGCTTACTTTAATCTGCTCTGTATTCCTAAAGATGGTATTGCAATTTGAAATGACTCTAGAATTCTAGAATATGTTGTCTCAGTCTACAGTGCTGTATCAGGGAATTTAGGATTTTCAAAAGCTAAAACTGTGGATTGTAACCTCTTACAAAAAACTGAATCGAGAAAGGCTCATCGCCAAATGAATTGGACACTTTTTTTCTTACCATTGTAATTCATGAAATTATGTACTAAAGGGTGAATGTTGTACACATGTTAAGGGAAATGATGATCCTTTTTAGGTATTAAGTAAATTATTGCATATTTCAAGGAAACAAGTCATATTCTAGTTTTCAGTAGTGTATCTGGACTAATATTATTGAATGCAGTCAATTCATTCTAAATAAAATTTGAGTAACTGCTCTTATTTTCATGTTCAAAAGAGTCAGCAAGCTGCTAGATGACCTAGTGGATTGAATGTTAGACTTCAAATCAGAAACTGAATTCAAATCCTAACTCATTGTAATTTTGGACAAGTCAGTTACCTTCTCTTACCTTCAGTTTCCCCACATGTAAAATATGGATAATAAAAGTAACTAATTTGCAAGGATCCAATGAGATAATATATATAAAGTGCTTATTATAGTGCCTATAATTCAATATATGCTACATAAATCCTAGATAATAACTTAATTTTTAACATTATTTTATTCATTTCACTTGGAGATAAAAATGTGCTAAGAATATGATCATATAAAGCTAGGATTGGAAAGAATCTTAGAGGTCATATGGTATAAACTTTTTATTTTACAAATAAGGAAACTGAGGCCTATAGAGTTGAAATGACTTGCTCAGTTACCTCAGGTAGCAAGGGGAAGATGTGGAATTCAAAATGGAAATTCTGACTACATATGAATTACTCTTTCAACTGTTCTATGCTGCCTGTATCAGTTTAATGAAAATACCCTATTTTTGGCATATGAAGTTCTGTCTAGTGAATACTGTATTAATGATTCCTCTAAGTGAGAGTTTATGTTAACCCAAACAAATTATAGGGTGTTAAAAACTAAAGGAAAGCCAGTGTAATTGATTTTGGCAGAACAGAAGGGAGAAAGTCCTCACAAAACCTGTTGTAATCTTCTCAGTAGGCAGAGAATGCTGAATTAAAATGACTTTTAGGTTGTCTGGCTCTTGTACCTGAGTTTGGCAAGTTTGTCTCTTGCTTAAGCCAAGCACACAAAAATATTGAAAGTTTAGAATAAAATTCTCTCTCCTCTTCTCCTCTCTCCCTCTATTTTTTGAGTTTCACACACAACATTGTTCTTAAATTGGCCTTGAGACTATTTTATATACCATTAGTAATAAGAAACCATTTAAAAAACACTGTCAGGAAAGAAATAAGATAATTGGAGGTCTATGACTCCATCAGTGTTCTCAGTGGATCTGTCCAGTACTGTTTAGAGATGTTTATTTGATTTTGATATTAGAAGGCAGAGCTTAAATGGTCCATTGATAGTACACATTGTCATTATAAAATCAAACAAAAAGTTATTGGTTTGAGGAAAACTTGTAGAATAGTTTAATTTGTTATTGATGGAAAATGGTTATCATCAATTCTGATTTTGAGTTAGAAAATTTGAGTGGGGGTCCCAGTCCCACTTTAAAAAAAATTAATTAATTTTGTATATCATGGTTAAATGATTGATGTTCTTCCCCTCCCCTCTTACCTCCCCACTCCCACAGCTAATAAGCAATTCCCCTGGGTTATATATTAGAGGGGAATAGTGAGAGATGATAGGGGAATCAAAAGATGTTACACCAGGAAACAGTTTTGAAGGAAGGGAGCTGATTTCAGAGGACACCCTCATTTCCAACACTAAGCAACATAATGGAGTTTGCCTTAACAGATGGTGAGTCAGTTTCTCCCTCTAATTACAACATCTTCAGAACAGTTTCTTTAGTTGAAAAGGATCTATTTATGTTCTTGGGGGAAGGAAATAAGAGGGAAACTGGGAGAAAGGGAGAGGGGTCTTCCCTAATTCTAATTTCTATCACTTATCAAAGGCTTTGGTGTAAGTCTTTTCAGAAAGGAATAAAATTGCCTTTCCCTGAGGGAAACAGCAATAATCCAGCTGAGGTTTTTTTGGGGGGCAAGACTCTCTTTTCCTCAGCTCAGGTTAGGTGGAGAAAGGTAACAGCCAAGACTTTCTTCTGCCTTTCCTCTTTTCAAAGAGGTTAGACAGGGAGAAATGGTATGTAGATCAAACCACTCCTAAGCAGAAGTGACTGTCCAGAATTCAGCTTGGGGCAACTGCCTCCTTCTTCAATCTTCCATAGAATTCTCTCTTTCCTCCCCCATGCGTCTGGGTCCGGATTCTATGTGCTTTCTTGAGCTCTTCTTTTGCATTTCATTTCTTCTCTCTATGCCCATTTCTCTCAATCACAGTTATACATATATAATTGTTCAAAAGCTATTTCCATATTTTTCATATTTGCAATACAGTGATCATTTATTGTCAAAACCTCCAATCATATCCCCATTGAACCACATGATCAATAATGTGTTTTACTTCTGCATTTCTACTTCCACAGTTCTTTTTCTTGATGTGGAGAGCATTCCTTCTCATAAGTCTTTCAGGATTGTCCTGGGTCATTACATTGCTGCTAGTAGAGAAGTCTATTACATTAGATTATACCACAGTGTATAAGTTTCTGTACAACATTCTCCTGGTTCTGCTCCTTTCACTCTGCATCAATTCCTGGAGGTCTTTCCAGGTCACGTGAAATTCCTCTAGTTCATCATTCCTTTCAGTATAATAATATTCCATCATTACCAGATACCACAATTTATTCAGCTATTCCCCAATCGATGGGCACCCCCTCATTTTCCATTTTTTTTTGCCACCACAGAGAGCAGTTATAAATATTTTTTACAAGTATTTTTCCTTATTATGTCTTTGGGGTACAAATCCATCAGTGGTTCTTTGTGAATAATTCCAAATAGCCTTCAGAATAGTTGGATTCATTCACAACTCTACCATCAATGTATTAAATGTCCCAATTTTACCATATCCCTTCCAACATTTATCACTTTCCTTTGCTGCTATATTGGTTAATCTGCTAGGTGTGAGGTGGTACTTCAGCATTGTTTTAATTTGCATTTCTCTAATCAGGAGGGATTTGGAACACTTTTTCATATGATTATTGAAAATTTTGATTTCATCCTGTGAAAAATGCCTATTCCTGTCCCTTGACCATTTGTCAGTTGGGGAATGACTTGATTTTTTAAAAAAATTAACTTAGTTCTTTATATATTTGGGAAATTAAATGTTTATCAGAGAGTTTTGTTAAAATATTTTTACCCAGTTTGTTGCTCTCCTATTAATTTTGGTTGCATTGGTCCCAGTCCCACTTTTGAACCTAAGGATCTGTGTAATAAGGGCAATTAACTTAACCTCTCTTTCCCTTAATTTGTTCATCTCTAAATGAGGGATAGTAATATTTGCACTCTCTGCTTTGGAAGGTTATTTTAAGGGAAGCACTTTTTAAGCTGAAAAAGAACTACAGAAATGTGAACATTAGAACCTTGCCTGCGTATTTGGTCATCTTAAGTGACAATTTGGGAAAATAGAAATTATTTCTGTCCCCATTGTAGACATAATCTGAATGTGAATCACATTTAAGAGATAGATTTAATTCAATTTGACAAATATTTATTAAGTGCTAATGATGTTCATGGCCCAGGATTAGGTGTTAGAAAGAAAGACAAAGATCAAACAACAATAGCATAATCCTTTCCCACAAGGAGTTTACACATTCTATTGAGGGGATATGATGTGCACAGTAGGAAGTTTGAAGCTAGGTATAATTCCATGGTATCAAAGAAAATGATCTACAGAAAGTGTTCTGGGGAGCCTTCTTGGACTTCCGGGTAATCATGGCTGCAATCTAGACGCTGCACGCTTCCTCTCCCCAGCACCGAACGAAATAGACTACATCAAAGGAGCATAAAATCACCTTTGGAGGAACAGAAGGACTCCCCAGTACCCCACAGAGGCAAAGGTACGTGGGGCTTGAACATTTCCACACTAAAATAAGAAGGAAAAGCTTGCACAGAAAAGTGAACTGAGCCGCCCTTCCCCCACCCCACCTCCCCCACTAAACCAGAGTGAGCTACCTGAGCGCTCACCGGGACAGCGAGTGAGTGGGGAGCGTCTCTGTCTGGGGGGGCACTCCAGGGTCCTTGGGATCTGGGGACTGCCAGGAAAAAAACGTCTCAGGGCGCTTTCACTGTAGAATCCAGCGGACCTGGACTTGGGGCGGGCTGCGCTGAACAACGCGGGCTGATTATCTGGGCAGAGCTGATTACCTGGGCTCGGAGGCTGGGAAGAACTAGTCTGAAGCAACCTAAATTCACAGAAAAACCGCTCTTATAACCCAGACCCCAGACCAAAAAGGAAAGGGAAATAAAACCACCAAAGGGATGGCTCACATGGCCCAAAATCAAGCCTCCAGGAAGAAAGGGAAAAAAGTGACTATTGAAAACTTTTATGGTGGAAGTACCCAAGGAAAAGAGGAGAATGAGGAGGAAATCCAAAAAAATTCAGAACACGCCTCCCAAAATGGAAACTATCAACAAGCTCTGGAAGATCTCAAACTGGAACTTATCCAAAAGATGGAAACCTTCTGGAAAGAAAAATGGGAGAAAGAGATCAGCTGTCTGACAGATAAGACTGCTCAATTGGAAAAAGAACTCGAAGCATCCAATAGAAGGGCAGACAAGGCTGAAAAGCAAATCCAGTCCCTAATGACCAGAATTAAGCACCTCGAAGAAAGTGAGATGATAAAACAGCAAGAATCAATAAAGCAAACCCAAATAATTAATGAATTGGAAGAAAACATAAAATATCTCACTGAGAAGGTCACGGACCTGGAGAACAGAGGAAGACGAGAAAATCTCCATATCATCGGTCTCCCAGAAAAACCAGAGGTAAACAACAAATTGGATATTATTCTAGAGGAGATTATAAAAGAAAATTGCCCCCACGTTCTGGAGCAAGGGGGCAAAATAGAAATAGAAAGGATTCATAGAACACCTTCTATACTAAATCCCCAAAAGACAACGCCTAGGAATGTAATTGCCAAATTCAAGAGCTTCCAAGTAAAGGAGAAAATCCTACAAGAAGCCAAGAAGAAGAGCTTCATATATAAGGGGGCTCCCATAAGGATCACACACGACTTAGCGGCTAATACACTAAGAGACCGCAAAGCATGGAACACGATATTTAGAAAGGCAAGAGAGCTGGGTCTCCAACCAAGAATCAACTACCCAGCAAAACTGACTATATACTCCCAGGGGAAAGTATGGGCATTCAACAAAATAGAAGATTTCCAAGCATTTGCTAAGAAAAGACCAGAGCTCTGTGGAAAGTTCGATATCCAAGCACAGAAAGCAAGAGAAACATGAAAAGGTAAATATGAAAGAAAGGGAAAAGGAGATAAATCTTATCTTTCTATTTAAGTCAAACTCTCTTCTATAAGGACTACATTTACATCTAATTATATATATTAATATGTGGGGAAAATGTTTTGTGTAACTCTCATAAATTGTATCATCATAAGAGTAGTTAGAAGAAACATGCATAGGGAAAGATTGGGGAATTAAGAAGATTTGGGGAAAGTTGGGGCAAAAAAAGGAAAAGGGAGGGGGGAACCGTGATAATACTAAGACTAACTTCAAGAAATAGGGGGGAAATCAATAGAATAAACTTTCCCATATAAAGATACACATGGGAAGGGGAGGGGAAGAACTCTCATATGAGAAGGAGAGGAAGAGAGCGTGAAGTGGAATTACTTAAACCTTACTCTCAGTGAAATCAAATCTGAGAGGGAAGAACATCTAGATCCAGTGGGATCCTGAATTCTATCTTACCCATTAGGGCAAGAAAGAAAGGAAAATTAAGGAGGGGGAGGGGGGAGGGAGTACAAAAAGGGAGGGAAGGAGAGGGGGAAGGGGAAGGGAGCATAAAAAGGGAGGGGCTAGAAAGGGAAGCATCTCAAGGGAGGGGACTAGGGGGACTGACCTAAAGTAAGTCACTGGTTCAAAAGGAGAAAGCTAAAGAAGAAAGGTCAGAACTAGGGGAAGATATCAAAATGCCAGCGAATCCACAAATAACAATCATAACTTTGAACGTGAATGGGATGAACTCACCCATAAAACGCAGACAAATAGCAGATTGGATTAGAAACCAAAACCCTACCATATGTTGTCTTCAAGAAACACATATGAGACGGGTTGACACTCACAAGGTTAGAATTAAAGGTTGGAGTAAGACCTTTTGGGCCTCAACGGATAGAAAGAAGGCAGGAGTTGCAATCATGATATCTGACAAAGCCAAAGTACAAATAGACCTGATCAAAAGGGACAGGGAAGGTAAATATATTCTGCTAAAAGGAAGTATAGACAATGAGGAAATATCACTAATCAACATGTATGCACCAAATGGTATAGCATCCAAATTTTTAATAGAGAAACTAGGAGAATTGAAGGAGGAAATAGACAGTAAAACCATATTAGTGGGAGACTTGAACCAACCACTATCAAATTTAGATAAATCAAATCAAAAAATAAATAAGAAAGAGGTAAAAGAGGTGAATGAAATCTTAGAAAAATTAGAATTAATAGACATATGGAGAAAAATAAATAGGGACAAAAAAGAATACACCTTCTTTTCAGCACCACATGGCACATTCACAAAAATAGATCATACACTAAGTCATAGAAACATGGCACTTAAATGCAGAAAAGCAGAAATATTAACTGCAGCCTTTTCAGATCACAAGGCAATTAAAATATTGATCGGCAAGGGTACATGGAGACCCAAATCAAAAATTAATTGGAAATTAAATAACATGATACTCCAAAATCGGATAGTTAGAGAAGAAATCATAGAAACAATTAACAATTTCGTTGAAGAAAATGACAACGGCGAAACATCCTTTCAAACCTTATGGGATGCAGCCAAGGCAGTACTTAGAGGAAAATTCATATCCCTGAGTGCATATATTAACAAATTAGGGAGGACAGAGACCAAGGAATTGGAAATGCAAATAAAAAAACTTGAGAATGAACAAATTAAAAACCCCCAGAAGAAAACCATACTAGAGATCCTAAAAATTAAGGGAGAAATTAATAAAATAGAAAGTGACAGAACTATTGAGCTAATAAACAAGACTAGAAGCTGGTACTTTGAAAAAACAGACAAAATAGACAAAGTACTGGTTAATTTAATTAAAAAAAGGAAAGAAGAAAGGCAAATTAATAGCATCAAGGATGAAAAGGGGGATCTCACCTCAAATGAAGAGGAAATTAAGGCAATCATTAAAAACTACTTTGCCCAACTATATGGCAATAAATATACCAACCTAGGTGATATGGATGAATATTTACAAAAATATAAATTGCCTAGACTAACAGAAGAAGAAATAGTTTTCTTAAATAATCCCATATCAGAAATTGAAATCCATCAAGCCATCAAAGAACTGCCTAAGAAAAAATCCCCAGGGCCTGATGGATTCACCAGTGAATTCTATCAAACATTCAGAGAACAGTTAACCCCAATATTATACAAACTATTTGACATAATAAGCAAAGAGGTAGTCCTACCAAACTCCTTTTATGACACAAGCATGGTACTAATTCCAAAGCCAGGCAGGCCAAAAACAGAGAAAGAAAACTATAGGCCAATCTCCCTAATGAATATAGATGCAAAAATCTTAAATAGGATACTAGCAAAAAGACTCCAGCAAGTGATTAGAAGGGTCATCCACCATGATCAAGTGGGATTCATACCAGGGATGCAGAGCTGGTTCAACATTAGGAAAACTATCCACATAATTGACCACATCAACAAGCAAACCAACAAGAATCACATTATTATCTCAATAGATGCAGAAAAAGCCTTTGATAAAATACAACACCCATTCCTACTAAAAACACTAGAAAGTATAGGAATAGAAGGGCCTTTCCTAAAAATAATAAACAGTATATATCTAAAACCATCAGCTAATATCATCTGCAATGGGGATTAACTAAATCCATTCCCATTAAGATCAGGAGTGAAACAAGGATGCCCATTATCACCTCTATTATTTGACATTGTATTAGAAACACTAGCAGTAGCAATTAGAGAAGAAAAAGAAATTGAAGGCATCAAAATAGGCAAGGAGGAGACCAAATTATCACTCTTTGCAGATGACATGATGGTCTACTTAAAGAATCCTAGAGACTCAACCAAAAAGCTAATTGAAATAATCAACAACTTTAGCAAAGTTGCAGGATACAAAATAAACCCACATAAGTCATCAGCATTTCTATATAATTCCAACACAGCTCAGCAGCAAGAACTAGAAAGAGAAATCCCATTCAAAATTACCCAAGACAAAATAAAATACTTAGGAATCTATCTCCCGAGACAAACACAGGATCTATATGAACACAACTACAAAACACTTTCCACACAACTAAAACTAGACTTGAACAATTGGAAGAACATTAACTGCTCATGGGTAGGACGAGCCAATATAATAAAAATGACCATCCTACCCAAACTCATCTATCTATTTAGTGCCATACCCATGGAACTTCCAAAATTTTTTTTTACTGATTTAGAAAAAAACATAACAAAGTTCATTTGGAAGAACAAAAGATCAAGGATATCCAGGGAATTAATGAAAAAAAATACAAAGGAAGGGGGTCTTGCAGTCCCAGATCTCAGACTATATTATAAAGCAGCGGTCATCAAAACAATTTGGTACTGGCTAAGAGACAGAAAGGAGGATCAGTGGAATAGACTGGGGGCAAGCAACCTCAGCAAGACAGTATATGACAAACCCAAAGATCCCAGCTTTTGGGACAAAAATCCACTATTTCATAAAAACTGTTGGGAAAATTGGAGGACAGTTTGGGAAAGATTAGGTTTAGATCAACACCTCACACCCTACACCAAGATAAATTCAAAATGGATGAATGACTTGAACATAAAGAAGGAAACTATAAGAAAATTAGGCGAACACAGAATAGTATACATGTCAGACCTTTGGGAAGGGAAATACTTCAAAACCAAGCAAGAATTAGAAAGAATTACAAAATGCAAAATAAATAATCTGGATTACATCAAATTAAAAAGTTTTTGTACAAACAAAACCAATGTAACCAAAATCAGAAGGGTAGCAACAAATTGGGAAACAATCTTCACAAAAACCTCTGACAAGGGTTTAATTACTAAAATTTATAAAGAACTAAATCAATTGTACAAAAAATCAAGCCATTCTCCAACTGACAAATGGGCAAGGGACATGAACAGGCAATTCTCAGCCAAAGAAATCAAAACTATTAATAAGCACATGAAAAAGTGCTCTACATCTCTTATAATCAGAGAGATGCAAATCAAAACAACTCTGAGGTATCATCTCACACCTAGCAGATTGGCTAACATGACAGCTATGCAAAGTAATGAATGCTGGAGGGGATGTGGCAAAGTGGGGACATTAATTCATTGCTGGTGGAGTTGTGAATTGATCCAACCATTCTGGAGGGCAATTTGGAACTATGTCCAAAGGGCGATAAAAGACTGTCTGCCCTTTGATCCAGCCATAGCACTGCTGGGCTTGTACCCCAAAGAGATAATGGACAAAAAGACTTGTACAAAAATATTCATAGCTGCGCTCTTTGTGGTGGCCAAAAATTGGAAAATGAGGGGATGCCCCTCAATTGGGGAATGGCTGAACAAATTGTGGTATATGTTGGTGATGGAATACTATTGTGCTAAAAGGAATAATAAAGTGGAGAAGTTCCATGGAGACTGGAACAACCTCCAGGAAGTAATGCAGAGCGAGAGGAGCAGAACCAGGAAAACATTGTACACAGAGACTGATACATTGTGGTACAATCGAAGGTGATGGACTTCTCCATTAGTATCAATGCAATCCCTGAACAATCTGCAGGGATCTAAAAAAAAAATACTACCCACAAGCAGAGGATAAACTGTGGGAGTAAAAACACCGCTGAAAAGCAACTGCTTGACTACAGGGTTGGAGGAGATAAGACTGAGGAGAGACTCTAAATGAACACTATAATGCAAACTCCAACAACAGGGAAATGGGTTCGAGTCAAGAACACATGTGATAACCAGTGGAATCATGCGTCGGCTATGGGAGAGGGAAAGGCGGGAGGGGGCAGGAGGGGAGGGGAGGAAAAGAAAACGATCTTTGTTTCCAGTGAATAATGTATGAAAACGACCAAATAAAATAATATTAAAATTAAAAAAAAAAAAGAAAGTGTTCTGGGAAAAATTGAAAAGGGAGAAACAAGGCACCAGTTTGGTTTTTAATAACAATTATTCGTAGTTTATTTTGTCATGTTCCTAATTTACTGGAGACTTTTCTGATTATGACTCTACCAGTGGTGATCACAGTTTATATTGCAGGATTGTTGTGCAGTTCAGAACTGAGGACAATGCATGACATATATAGAGTATGTTTTGGTTATAAAACTATTATTATTGGTATTATTTTATTTTTATCATTATTTTCTGTCATGGAGATTCTTGCTCTTTTATGGAGTTGAAATAGAGAATAGCCTTAAACAGCTGTGATTTCTTTTTCATATTTAATATTTTGCACACAATTGAATAGGTGCATAAACTAACTGCTTTTTGTAATTGGAGAGTGTTAGGATTTAAACACATCTTCTCTAGGCTCACTAACAAATCTTAAAGATAACTCCAGTAGCAGACTGGATGATAGATATGATATGTCCCTCATCCTGTTTCCATATAGCTTTGATTTCTCCCACTAAATATTTATATTTTGAAAGTCTTTTGTTTCACAGTTTGAAGTATATGAATATTCAGTCTCACAATGTATAACAAAATATTTTCTTATTGTTTTATGGATCAAGGGAAGTATGATAATGCTTTGGTTCTGGTATTGTCTCTTAGTATATAAAACTTAAAGAATGAGGTCTTGATTTGTGATTTAAAGATATTACTGTTATTATTATTATCATTATTAATATACCATTAAATGATCAAACAGAAGCAACATAACTTAATGATGAGATAGCACTTCAGAAAGAGCTATGTCCAAGTTCCATGTCATAAACATACTGATTGTGTGATCTTAGGCAAGCCACTCCAAATACTCAGAACAACTCTTTAAGACTTTGAGTTATAAAGAAGTTGTTGATGTGAACTGGTAAAGGGAAATTCCTTACCTGGAATTTCCCTAAAACAATGAAACCTCAGTTCCAGTCCCTATTCTTAGATGTGCTATTCAGTGTTGAGACTAAGTCATTTCAGGGTTACATTCTTAAGGGATACTTTTTTCTTCAAATTCTCAGATTTTATGAATCCAGATGTTTTAAATAAGAATGATCATAGTGTCCCAAAGAAAATATCTTGCACACTGTAAAAGTAAAACCCATGCTTTTGACTTTCTATAAAAAAAAGAAAGACAAAATTTATCTGGGCACATGATGAAGTTTAAGCACAAAGAAAATTCTCCAGTGGATTGGAGTTGAGGGGGAGGTACAGACAAAGACAGATCAGAAAACTAAAGGTGTGTCTAAAGAATTATTGATATAGAAAGCATATGGCAATAAATATATTTGACAGAGGAAAAGAGAAAGCCTGAACCATGGTCTCAACATAGGCAATGTTGTGAAGTGGGAAGCACACTGATCTGAATATTAAGAGAAAAGGATTCTAGGCCCAGGCCTGGCGTTAACTTTGTTTATTCTTAGGCCAGTAACATCAACCCTCTTGGTGTCATTGATTCCAAGAAAATCATAGAG
Organism: Monodelphis domestica; assembly: GCF_027887165.1. Classification (NCBI taxonomy): domain Eukaryota; kingdom Metazoa; phylum Chordata; class Mammalia; order Didelphimorphia; family Didelphidae; genus Monodelphis; species Monodelphis domestica. The sequence goes on from NC_077227.1 coordinate 496,789,862, forward strand.
TGATAGGGTAAGTGATATCTGAGGTTCTTTACTTGCCCATATCCTGTAATACCATCTATCCTACTATCACCCTTTTGGCACTCTTCCCTGTCTTCAAGAATCAGCTCATGGGCCATTAACTCTGTTAAGCCTTCTGTGATCTCCACATCTGTCAATACTTACTGCATCTTCAGATTAATTTATATTCTCTTGTTGGCATATGTAATACTTACTCTTGCCAAAGTAGAATTTAACATTCTTTCAAAAGGTGGAGGTGAAGAGAAAGATCATTCTAAAAATAAGGGACTGCCTTGCAATGGCTTTGTAGTGGAAGGCATAATATTATTTTCATTTAATTAAGGAGTAGGTTGGTTTGAATAGGATGTAGAGTACATGATGATGACTGATATATAATTTGTCAGGAAAGATATGGTGGAGCCAGATTGTAAAGAGTTTTAAAGAACACATTGTACTTTATCCTAGAGGTAAGAATGTAGTCCTGAAACTTCCTGAATGTTCTCTTGTTTTCTGGGGTTTCCTTCACAATCTGGCTCAATCCCTGTCTTCACTAGGGGAATGCCTCAGTAGCTAGTGCTTTCCTGCCTAAGGTCACCTTTTATCTACTTATATATCTCCTATGGATTTACTTATTTACATGTTGTCTTCCCCATTAGACTGTAAGATCATTGAGGTCAGAGATTACTTTTGCTTTTCTTTGTATCTCCTGTGCCTAGCAAAAGATTTGACACATAGTAAGTATTTACTGACTAATCACATGAGCTTTAGAAAAATCACTTTGACAGCTGTGTGGAAGATGGATTGCAGGAGAAAGAGACTGGGTGTCAAGAGACTAGGTTACAGATTATTGCAAATGAAACAACAACAAAATTTTATTTCACTAAAAGCAATATGTCAAAATGTGAAAAATTGAGTAAATTAATCTACCACCTGATATAATTGATGTTTTTCTATAATGAATCAACACATATTTTAAGTGAATTAATAGGTTCTTTGAACATTGCAAAGATGCTTACGTTTTGGCATTGCTGAGTGTATAATAGGCACTTATTCAACAAATACTGAATTGAATCTATGCCTGATCATTATCATATTAGATCCAATAGCCCCATCAAAAGTGGACACCCATAAGGAAAAAAAAAATTCTTGTACACACAGTGGGCACCATGGTGATTTCTAAGAATTTTTTGGAGGCTCTAGAACTCTTTATTGGGAAATACATATGCTAGTATACTGGAACCCTTTTCCCCTCAACTTTGAGAAGTTTAATTAAACATGCAAATTTCCTTAGTGATTTGTAAGTTTCAATGCATGAAACAAGATCACAAAAATCAAAGTGATTTTCTTTTAACAGAAATGAAATGATTCACTACTTTATTCATTTTATTAATTAAATTAGAAATTTTTTCCAGGGTTACATGATTCATGTTCTTTTCCCTCCCCTCCTTCTTACCTCCTCCCAGAGCCAACAAGAAATTCCACTGGGTTTTACATGTATCATTGTCCAAAACCCATTTCCATATTATTACTATTTGCTATAGAGTGGTCATTTAAAGTCAATATCCCCAATCACATACCCATAGAACCGTGTGATCAATCATACATTTTTCTGAGTTTCTACTCCCAGAGTTCTTTTTCTGCATGTGGATAGTGTTCTTTCTCATGAACCCCTCAGAGTTGTCCTGGATCATTTCATTGCTGCTAGTAGAGAAGTCCATTACATTCAGTTGTGTCAGTATATCAATCTCTGTGTACAATGTTCTGTTTCTGCTCCTTTCACTCTGCATCAATTCCTGGAGGTCTTTCCAGTTCACATAGAAATCCTCCACTGCATTATTCCTTTCAGCACAATAGTATTCCATCACAATCAGAGACCATAATTTGTTCAGCCATTCCCCAATCAATGGACACCCCCTCATTTTGCAGCTTTTGCCACTACAAAGAACACAGCCATAAACATTTTTGTACACATATTTTTCCCTATTATCTCTTTGGTTACCAACCCAGTAGTGGTATGGCTGGATCAAGGGCTGGCATTCTTTTAAAGCCCTTTTTGCATAGTTCCAAGTTGCTTTCCAGAAAGGAAGAATGAATTCACAATTCTACCAGCAATGCATTAGTGTTCCAATTTTGTCACAATCCCTCCATTTATTACTTTCCTTTGCTTTCATATTAGCCAGTCTGTGAGGTGTGAGGTGGTACCTCAGAGTTGTTTTGATTTATATTTCTCTAATTATAAGTGATTCACCATTAATGGAGAAGTCATTCCTCAAATATCCTTCTAATGATTGAGAATCATCTTTGACTTTTTTAAGAGCAAAGATCTAATGGAACACAGCTATAGGAAATACATATTTAAAAATGAGAAAAAAGATACACAGTGTGATTAAAACAATTTCATTCTGACCTATTAAGCAAGTAATTGATGATGAACATTTTAGAGATGGAAGAATGGATATGGAAACTGATTGTAATAAGGATACCATATTTAGTTAATAATGACATAGTGACAGAAAAGCCCAGAGGAGATAGGAATGACACTGAATAGAATGAAGCTTGTAAAGACAAATTAGATTAAATGTACACAGAAATTTGCATTGTAGGTAGCACAGCCACACTTATAAAGGTATTTAGGGACCAATTCATAATGTAGCTAAGTATAAATATCAAAAATAATGGGGGAAATCTCAAAACTTATTAACATTGGAAAAATGTACTTAGCAAATATCTACATTGATTTATATGCCTATTTTCCTATCCATTTGTTATATATTTTTAAAAGAGTAATCAATGCTCACCCTAATAACATCATAAGTGAGGGTACATAGAGAAAATAGGCAAGTATTCTTAAGCAAACAGACTGAAAAATGAAGAGAATACAAGAGTACAAAGAAATTTACTTTTGTTATTTTTTTAAAGATTTTGATTCAGTAGAGTGAAACTGTAAGACCACACAAAGCTTCTGTATTATGACCTATTAAAATCAGACACCAGGCATTCCTATTTCCTCAACTTGACCAATTGCTTGATCTCTGTGTCACAGAAGTCAATTTCTGGAATCACTGCCCCTCATTACTTATTAGATAATTCCGAAAATATCCTAATTCCACAGGTCTATGTAAGAAGACCATTTTATCTCAGGGTTTGTAGGGCAGTCTTTTATCACTGTCATGTTGTTTCTTTTTTTTTTATTTTTTTTTCCTTTGGCTACATGATTTATTGAATTTTTTTTCATCAGCTATATTTGACCTTATGTTGTTTCTTAGTTTTTTTTTAAAATATATTTTATTTGATCATTTCCAAGCATTATTCGTTAAAGACATAGATCATTTTCTTTTCCTCCCCCCCACCCCCCATAGCCGACGCGTAAGTCCACTGGGCATTAGATGTTTTCTTGATTTGAACCCATTGCTTTGTTGATAGTATTTGCATTAGAGTGTTCATTTAAGGTCTATCCTCTGTCATGTCCCCTCAACCTCTGTATTCAGGCAGTTGCTTTTTCTCAGTGTTTCCACTCCCATAGTTTATCCTTTGCTTATGAATGGTGTTTTTTTTTCTCCTGGATCCCTGAAAGTTGTTCAGGGACATTACACCGCCCCCAATGGAGAAGTCCATTACGTTCGATTATACCACAGTGTATTAGTCTCTGTGTACAATGTTCTCCTGGTTCTGCTCCTCTCGCTCTGCATCACTTCCTGGAGGTTGTTCCAGTCTCCATGGAACTTCTCCACTTTATTATTCCTTTGAGCACAATAGTATTCCATCACCAACATATACCACAGTTTGTTCAGCCATTCCCCAATTGATGGGCATCCCCTCGTTTTCCAGTTTTGGGCCACCACAAAGAGCGCAGCTATGAATATTTTTGTACAAGTCTTTGTGTCCATTATCTCCTTGGGGTACAGACCCAGCAGTGCTATGGCTGGGTCAAAGGGTAGATATTCTTTTGTCGCCCTTTGGGCATAGTTCCAAATTGCCCTCCAGAATGGTTGGATCAGTTCACAACTCCACCAGCAATGAATTAATGTCCCTACTTTGCCACATCCCCTCCAGCATTCATTACTTTCCTTTGCTGTTATGTTAGCCAATCTGCTAGGTGTGAGGTGATACCTCAGAGTTGTTTTGATTTGCATCTCTCTGATTATAAGAGATGTAGAACACTTCTTCATGTGCTTGTTAATAGTTTTGATTTCTTTATCTGAGAACTGCCTATCCATGTCCCTTGCCCATTTATCAATTGGAGAATGGCTTGATTTTTTGTACAATTGATTTAGCTCATTATAAATATGAGTAATTAAACCTTTGTCAGAGGTTTCTATGAAGATTTTTTCCCAATTTGTTGTTTCCCTTCTGATTTTAGTTATATTGGTTTTGTTTGTACAAAAGCTTTTTAGTTTGATGTAGTCAAAATTATTTATTTTACATTTTGTGATTCTTTCTATATCTTGCTTGGTTTTAAAGCCTTTCCCCTCCCAAAGGTCTGACATGTATACTATTCTGTGTTTACCCAATTTACTTATGGTTTCCTTCTTTATGTTTAAGTCACTCACCCATTTTGAATTTATCTTGGTGTAGGGTGTGAGGTGTTGATCTATTCCTAGTCTCTCCCACACTGTCTTCCAATTTTCCCAGCAGTTTTTATCGAATAGTGGATTTTTGTCCCAAAAGCTGGGATCTTTGGGTTTATCGTATACTGTCTTGCTGAGGTCTCTTTCCCCCAGTCTATTCCACTGATCTTCCTTTCTGTTTCTTAGCCAGTACCAAATTGTTTTGATGACTGCTGCTTTGTAATATAGTTTTAGGTCAGGGACTGCAAGGCCCCCATCATATGTGTTTTTTTTTTCATTATTTCCCTGGATATCCTTGATCTTTTGTTCTTCCAAATGAACTTTGTTATGGTTTTTTCTAAATCAGTGAAGAAGTATTTTGGTAGTTCAATGGGTATGGCACTAAATAGATAAATAAGTTTGGGTAGGATGGTCATTTTTATTATATTGGCTCGTCCTATCCATGAGCAGTTAATGTTATTCCATTTGTTCAAGTCTAGTTTTAGTTGTGTGGCTAGTGTTTTGTAGTTGTGTTCATATAGTTCCTGTGTTTGTCTTGGGAGATAGATTCCTAGGTATTTTATTTTGTCTAAGGTGATTTTGAATGGGATTTCTCTTTCTAGTTCTTGCTGCTGAGCTGTGTTGGAGATATATAGAAAAGCTGATGATTTATGTGGGTTTATTTTGTATCCTGCAACTTTGCTAAAGTTGTTGATTATTTCAATTAGCTTTTTGGTTGAATCTCTAGGATTCTTTAAGTAGACCATCATGTCATCTGCAAAGAGTGATAATTTGGTCTCCTCCTTGCCTATTTTGATGCCTTCAATTCCTTTATCTTCTCTAATTGCTACTGCTAGTGTTTCTAGTACAATGTCAAATAGTAGAGGTGATAATGGGCATCCTTGTTTCACTCCTGATCTTATTGGGAATGCATCTAGTTTATCCCCATTGCAGATGATATTAGCTGTTGGTTTTAGATATATACTGTTTATTATTTTTAGGAATGACCCTTCTATTCCTATGCTTTCTAGTGTTTTTAATAGGAATGGGTGTTGTATTTTATCAAAGGCTTTTTCTGCATCTATTGAGATAATCATGTGGTTCTTGCTAGTTTGCTTGTTGATGTGGTCAATTATGTGGATGGTTTTCCTAATGTTGAAATAGCCCGGCATCCCTGGTATTAATCCTACTTGATCATGGTGAATGATCCTTCTGATCACTTGCTGGAGTCTTTTTGCTAGTATCCTATTTAAGATTTTTGCATCTATATTCATTAGGGAGATTGGCCTATAGTTTTCTTTCTCTGTTTTTGACCTGCCTGGTTTTGGAATCAGTACCATGTTTGTGTCGTAAAAGGAGTTTGGTAGAACTCCCTCTTTGCTTATTATGTCAAATAGTTTGTATAGTATTGGGGTTAACTGTTCTCTGAATGTTTGATAGAATTCACAGGTGAATCCATCAGGCCCTGGGGATTTTTTCTTAGGAAGTTCTTTGATGGCTTGTTGGATTTCAATTTCTGATATGGGATTATTTAAGAATTCTATTTCCTCTTCTGTTAGTCTAGGCAGTTTGTATTTTTGTATATATTCATCCATTTCTCCTAAATTGGTGTATTTATTGCCATATAATTGGGCAAAGTAATTTCTAATGATTGCCTTAATTTCCTCTTCATCGGAGGTGCTGTCCCCCTTTTCATCTTTAATGCTGTGAATTTGCTTTTCTTCCTTCCTTTTTTTAATTAGATTGACCAGTACTTTGTCTATTTTGTTTGTTTTTTCAAAGTACCAGCTTCTTGTCTTATTTATTAAATCAATAGTTCTATCACTTTCGATTTTATTAATTTCTCCCTTAATTTTTAGGATTTCTAATTTGGTTTTCTGCTGGGGGTTTTTAATTTGATCGCTTTCGAGTTTTTTCAATTGCATTTCCAATTGATTGATCTCTGCTCTCCCTTGTTTGTTAATATAAGCTTTCAGGGATATGAATTTGCCTCTGATTACCGCTTTGGCTGCCTCCCAAAAGGTTTGAAAGGATGTTTCGCCATTGTCATTTTCCTTGATGAAATTATTAATTGTTTCTATGATTTCTTCTTTAACTAAACGGTTTTGGAGTATCATATTGTTTAATTTCCAATTGGTTTTAGATTTGGTTTTCCATGTACCATTACTAATCATTATTTTTATTGCCTTGTGATCTGAGAAGGCTGCATTCATTATTTCTGCTTTTTTGCATTTGTGTGCTATGTTTCTGTGACCTAATGTACGGTCAATTTTTGTGAATGTGCCATGTGGTGCTGAGAAGAAGGTGTATTCCTTTTTATCCCTATTTATTTTTCTCCATATGTCTATTAATTCTAATTTTTCTAAAATTCCATTCACTTCTTTTACCTCTTTCTTATTTATTTTTTGATTTGATTTATCTAAATTTGATAATGGTTGGTTTAAGTCTCCCACTAGTATGGTTTTATTGTCTATTTCTTCCTTCAATTCTCCTAGTTTCTCCATTAGAAATTTGGGTGCTATATTATTTGGTGCATACATGTTGATTAATGATATTTCCTCATTGTCTAGAGTCCCTTTTAACAAAATATAATTACCTTCCCTATCCCTTTTGATCAGGTCTATTTTTGCATTGGCTTTATCAGATATCATGATTACCACTCCTGCCTTCTTTCTATCAGTTGAGGCCCAGAAGGTCTTACTCCATCCTTTAATTCTGACCTTGTGGGTGTCAACCCGCCTCATGTGTGTTTCTTGAAGACAACATATGGTAGGGTTTTGGATTCTAATCCATTCTGCTATTTGTCTACGTTTTATGGGTGAGTTCATCCCATTCACGTTCAAAGTTATGATTGTCATTTGTGGACTCCCTGGCATTTTGATTGCCTTCCCTAATTCTAACCTTTTCTTCTTCGGCTCTACCTTTTAGTCCTGTGATTTACTTTGAATCAGTCCCCCTTGTCCCCTCCCTTGATGTTTCCCTTTTTAGTCCCTTCCTTTTTCTTCCCTCCCCCTACCCCTCTCTTTCCCTCCCTTTTTGTTCTCCCTCTCCCCCTCCCCCCCTTGGTTTTCCCTTCTCCTTACCCTTGTTGGGTAAGATAGAATTCAAGATCCCAATGGATCTGGATGTTTTTCCCTCTCAGAGTTGATTTCCCTGAGATTGAGGTTTAAGTAACCCCCCCCCCCTCTTCCTCTCCTTCTTATAGGAGTTTTCTTCCCCTCCCCTTCCCATGTGAATCTTTGTGTGAGAAAGATTATTCTATTTGGTCTTTCTTTACCCCCTATTTATACATTACATTTTCCCCACATGTTAGTATACATAGATTGATATAAATGTAGTCCTTATAGAAGAGAGTTTGAGTAATAGAAGAAGATAACATTTTTCCCCTTTCCTTAATATTTACCTTTTCAGGTATTCCTTGCTCTTTGATTTTCGGTATCAAACTTTCCACAGAGCTCTGGTCTTTTCTTTGCAAAAAGTTGGAAGTCTTCTATTTTGTTGAATGCCCATACTTTCCCTTGGAAGTATATAGTCAGTTTTGCTGGGTAGCTGATTCTTGGTTGGAGACCCAGCTCTCTTGCCTTTCTGAAGATCATGTTCCATGCCTTACGATCATTCAGAGTAGAACTTGCAAGGTCTTGTGTGACCCTGATTGGCATTCCTTTATATCTAAATTGTCTTTTTCTGGCTTCCTGTAGGATTTTTTCTTTTGTTTGATAGCTTTGGAATTTGGCAATTACATTCCTGGGAGTTGTCTTTTGGGGGTTTAGTGTAGAAGGTGTTCTGTGAGCTCTGTCAGTGGCTGTATTGCCCCCTTGTTCTAGAATCTCTGGGCAATTTTCTTTGATTATATCTTGTATCACCATGTCCAGTTTGGTGTTTATTTCTGGCTTTTCTGGGAGTCCAATTATTCTTAAATTTTCTCTTCTCCCTCTATTTTCCAGATCTATCACCTTGTCGGTGAGATATTTTATGTTCTCTTCTAATTTCTTGGTGTTTTGGCTTTGCTTTATTAGTTCTTGCTTTAAAGCCTGGTTTTCTTTTACAGTTTGGTCAAACTGGTTTTGTAGATGCGTGAATTTCTTTTGCATTATTTCCCACTTTTCCTCCCAGAGGGCTTCCATCTTTTTGGTCATTTCTGATTCAAATTCTTCATGGGTTTGTGGAGAGTTTCTATTTCCTTTGGAAGATTTTGGAGAATTTTCTTGTATATCTTCTTCTATCTGCTCTGTATTTTGTATTTTGGCTCCATAGAATGTGTCCAAAGTCGCCCCTTTCTTCTTATTTTTCTTGGTATTTTGGGGCTTCTGTGCTTCTGTGGAGTTTGCCATCTCTGAATGTGGAGGATTAGCTTTTCTTATCTCTGTCTGGTGTTCAGAGGCTTTAGTCCTGGGCAGATGTTGGTTCTATGAGCTTTCCCTGGGTTAAACTGAATATGCCTCACTGGAACTGGAATGGAAGGGTCAGACCACGTTGCTTTCCGGAAGTTGCCTTCAGAATCGCTGGCCGTGAGGCTGTTTCGTCGGCCTGCGGGGGGATGGTCTGCAGCTTTCCCAAGCTCCGAGGGCAAGGACTTTCACTGAGACTTGGATAGCAGGATCCAGCCGGTGAGGCTGTCTTGCCCGCCCTGAGGGTTGCTGTTGTTTTGACCAGCTCTCTGCAGCGGAAGCCCCAGGCAGTAACTTTCACCCGGACTCGGGTAGAAGGCCCTGAGGGTTGTTGTTCCGAGGACCCTGCTCTCTGAGCCTGGCAGTGCTGCGGCTTCCGGGAGCCTTGGACTCTGTGCTCCTACCCCTGAGGTCCGAGTGATCTCGGGTTCTGGCTTTTGAGGGGAGCTGTACCTTTTGAACCGGGTCCAGGTCCAGGAGGAGGGTTCCCAGGGTCTGTGCTGTTGATCGTTTTGAATTTCGGCACCTTAGGAGCTTATCGTTTGAGATCGGTCGGGAAGGGTATTCCGGAGATCTGAGCTTTAGCTTTCTCTAAGCCGCCATCTTAACCAGAAGTCTCTTAGGGAATTCTTTAATGGCTTGTTCAATTTTTTTTTTCTGATATGGGATTATTTAAGAATTCTATTTCTTCTTCTGTTAATCTAGGCAATTTATATTTTTGTAAATATTCATCCTCATCACCTAGATTGGCATTTTTATTGCCACATAATTGGGCAAAATAAGTTTAATGATTGCCTTAATTTCCTCTTCATTGGAAGTGAGGTCTCCCTTTTCTCCTATGATACTGTTAATTGGGTTTCCTTCTTTCCTTTTTTTTTATTAGATTGACCAGTACTTTGTCTATTTTGTTTTTTTTTTTCTTCAAAATAGCAGCTTCTAGTCTCATTTATTAGCTCAATAATTCTTTCACTTTCAAGTTTATCAATTTCTCCCTTAATTTTTAAGATCTCTAATTTAGTTTTCTGTGTATAAAGGATTTTGCCTGAGGCAAGTTCTCAAATCTCTGAAGCTTCTTCTTTTTGTTGCCCTTCTCTGTGCTATCTTCTCAGGAACACCCATATTCTGAGCTCTTCAGTCTGCTGGGGTTTCAGGTCTAGTTGCTCTCAGGGGTAGGTCTTTGGTGGTCTTAGTCAGTTCCCAAGGACCTAGAGCTGCCCCTCACTCACTCTAGAAGTGTCTCTTGCTCACTCACTGATTCTGGCGCAGACTGGCTCTGACTCTGTCTTGGTAGGTGGGGTAGGGTAGATCAGCTCGCATTTTGGTGGGAGCTTTTTCATCCCCTTATATTGGGGAAATGCCCAAATCCCACATACCTTCAATGCTGCGCCCTACTATAGAGTCCCTAAATTCTTATGAATTTTTTTTTTGTCTTTTGAGGTAGTCTATATCAGTGGATACTGAGGAGAGGAAGCGTCCTGCATCTAGACTGCCACCAAGTTTACCCGGAAGTAATTTTTCTCTTTTTTATCTTGATTTAGATATCAAAGTGATATATGGGCCATAGAAGAAATTAGGTAGTATTCCTTTATCTATTTTTTCAAATAGTTTATATAGTATTGGAATTAATTGTTGTTTAAACACTTGATAGAATTAGTTCTTTAGTTCTATTGTTCCTGGAATTTTTCTTAAGGAACTCATGACTTATTCAATCTATATTTATGAGGGAGTGTTATTTAAGTATTCTATTTCCTCTTTTTTTATTCTTAGTAATTCATGTTCTTGGAAATATTTACAATTTACTCAAATTGTCAGTTGAGGGTATTTAAAATTTGGTAAAAGAGAAGTTATTAATTGTTTTAGTGCCATCTTCATTAATGGTGCGTTCATTAACTCTTTCCATTTTTGACACTGATTTGGTTTCCTCATTTTTTTAAAGCAAGCTAACCAATTGTATATCTATATATTGTATCCCCCCCAAACTAGCTACTATTTTTATTTTTTAAACTTTCATTTTTTATTCCTCTCTCGTTTGATTTTCAGGATTTCCAATTCAAAATTTAATTGGGATTTTTCATTTTTTAAATTTTTTTAATCGATTGCTCAATTAATCTGTTCTCTCTCACTCACTCTCTCTCTTTTGCTCTCTCTCTGTCTGTCTGTCTCTCTCTATCGCTCTCTCTCTCTCTCTCTCTCTCTCTCTCTCTAAATTAAGAATTTAAAGATATAAATTTTCCCCTAACTGCCTTGGCTACATCCTACAGATTATGGTATGCTGTCTCATTGTCATTATTCTCTTTAATTAAATTGTTGATTGTTTCTATGATTTATTTTTTGATACACTCATTGGTTAGGATTAGATTATTTTACTTCCAATTAGTTTTTAATTAATGCATTCAAGGGCCTTTAATGAATATAAATTACATTTCATTATGATCTAAAAAGGATTGATTTCCTATTTCTTCTTTTTCACATTTGATTGTGAGGTTTTTTATATATACTAGATGGTCAGTTTGTGTGAAGGTGCCATGTACAATTGAGAAATGAGTATACTTCTTTCTATTCCCATTCATTTTTCTCCAGAGATTTTTCATATCTATCTTTTCTAAAATTCTATTCATCTCCTTGACTTCTATCTTATTTGATTTGTGGTTAAATTCATGTAGTTCTGAGAAGGGAAAGTTGAAGTCCCTCATTATTATAGTATTTTGTCTATCCCCTCCAATAATTCTTTTAACTTTTCCTTTAAGAATCAAATGCTGTGCCATTTGGTGAATATATTTTTGGTATTGATATTATTTCATTTTAAATAGCACTGTTTAGCCAAACATAGCTTCTCTGATTATCTCTTTCAATTGGGTCTATTTTTGCTTTTGTATTGTTTGAAATTATGATTACTACACTTGGTTTTTTACTTCACCTGTAGCACAATTTATTGTGTTTCTCCCCCTATTTTAACTTTGTGTTTTCCTGTCTGTTTCACTTGTGTGTCTTGTAAATAACATATTGTTGGATGTTTTGATTCAAATTCATTTTTCTCCACTTCTTTTTTTGTGGATAAATTCACCCCAGTTACATTCACAGCTATGCAGCTATGAATACTAGCTGTGTATTTCACTTCATCTTATTTTCTTCTGCTTATCTTTCTTTTCTATGTTGTCCATTCTCAAAAGTCTGTTTTGCTTCTGACCACTGCCTCTCTTACTCTACTCTCCCTCCCATTCCCCAACATTCTCTTATCCTTATATCCTTTATTTATTTAACCATCCGAGTGTGTGTATATAATCTTCTCTGTTTAAAACTATTGTGATGGGAATGAAATGCAAGTGTTACCTGCCACCCCCCCCCATTTTACTCCTCTGCTATAAAAGCTCTTCCTTTACATGCCTCCTTACATGAGGTATTTCCCCAATCTTTCTTTTCTCTTTTCCCTGTGCATTCCTCTTTCTTATCTCTTCATTTTTTGAGATTATCCCAACATAATTGATTCATACCAAATTCCTTTGTGTAGAATTCTAAATTTCCAAATAATGAAAGCAGTTTGACTTTATTAAAGACCTTATGATTTCTCTTTCACTTTTGCCTTTTTATCCTTCTCATGTGTCTTATATCAAATGACAATATTTCTTTTTTTGAATTCAACTTGGTTCTTCTGAGTAGAAATATCTGGAATTTCTACCTTTTATTAAATGTCCATTTTCACCCTGAGAGATTATATTCAGTTTTATTTAGGTTATACTTGATTTTAATCTTAGCTCCTTTGCCTTCTCAAATATCATATTCCATACCTTGCACTTTTTTTTAAATGTAGAAACTGCTATATCTTATGCAATCGTGCTGAGAGCTCATTGATATTTAAATAGTTTCTTTCTGGCTCCTTGCAATATTTTCTCCTTGACTTAGGAACTCTGAAATTTGCCTTTTTTAATTCTACTTTTTTACTACTATATTATTAGTGAGAGTTTTCATTTTTTAATCTCAATAGGTGATAGGTGGATTTTTTTTATTTCAATTTCTAATTTTCTTTCCGCTTCTAAGAAATTGGGGCAGTTTTCCTTTATAATTTCTTGAAATGTGAGGTCTAAGTTCTATTTTTTATCATGACTTTGAGGTAGTTTAACAATTATAAAATTATCTCTCCTAAATATTTTCCAAGTCAATTATTTTTTCAATGAACTATTTTATGTTTTTTCTTCTTTTTTTAACATCTCATATTCCTCATCTTTATTTTTTATTTTAAAATTTTATTTAATTGATTAGTTTAGAGTATTTTCCCCCAGGATTACAAAAATGATGTTCTTTCCCTTCCCTTCCCCCAATCACCTCCCATTGAGAGGAGCAAAATTCCACTGGGTTTTACATGTGCCATTGGTCAAGACCTACTTCCAAATTATTAATATTTGCAGTAGGATGGTCATTTAGAGCCTACATCCCTAATCATATCCCCATAGAACCTTGGGATCAAGGATTTTTTTGTCTGTTTCTACTCCCACAGATCTTCCACTGAATGTGGATAGTGTTCTTTCTCATAAATACTTCAGAATTGTCCTGGATCATTGCATTGCTACTCATAGAGAAGTCCATTACATTCAATTGTACCACAGAGTCTGTGCACAAAGTTCTCCTGGTTCTGCTCTTTCACTCTACATCATTCCAGTTCACATGGAATTCCTTCAGTTCATTGTTTCGTTGAACACAATAGTATTCCATCACCAACAGATACCACAATTTGTTCAGCCATTCCCCAATTGAAGGGCATCCTCTCATTTTTCATTTTTTTCCACCACAAAGAGTGCAGCTATTAATGTTCTTGTACGAGTTTTTTTTTTCCTTGTCATGTATTTGGGGTACAAACTCAACAGTGCTATGGTTGGATCAAAGGGTTGGCAGTCTTATAATGCCCTTTGGGCATAGTTCCAAATTACCTTGCAAAATGGTTAGATCAATTCAGAACTCCACCAGCAATGCATTAATGTCCCAACTCTGCCACATCCCCTCCAACATGTGTTACTTTCCTTTGCTGTCATGTTAGCTAATCTGCTAGGTATGAAGTGGTACCTCAGAATTCTTTTGATTTGTATTTCTCTGATTATAAGAAATTTAGAACATTTTTTCATGTGTTTATTGAGAGTTTTGATTTCTTTAACTGAAAATTGCCTATTCAAGTCCCTTGCCCATTTATCAATTGGGTAGTGGCTTGATTTTTTTTTTTCAATTGATTTAGCTCTTTATAAATTTGAGTAATTGGACCTTTGTCAGAGGTTTTTGTTATGAGGATTTTTTCCAAATCTGTTGCTTCCTTCTAATTTTATTTGCATAGGTTTTGTTTACACAAACCCTTTTCTTTTCCTCCCCCTCACCCCCACCACCTTTCCCTCTCCCATAGCTGACACATGATACCACTGGTTATCACATATGTTCCTGTTTCTAACCCATTTCCATGTTGTTGGTATTTGCATTAGAGTATTCATTTAGAGTCTCTCCTCAATCCTATCACCTCCACCCCTGTAGTCAGGCAGTTGCTTTTCCTCGTTGTTTTTACTCCCACAGTTTATCCTCTGCTTGTGGATAGTATTTTTTAGATCCCTGAAGATTGTTCAGGGACATTGTATTGCATTGCCACTAATGGAGAAGTCCATTACCTTCGATTGTACCACAGTGTATCAGTTTCTGTGTATAATGATTTCCTGGTTCTGCTCCTTTCACTCTGCATAACTTCTTGGAGGTTGTTCAAGTCTCCATGGAATTCCTCTATTTTATTATTTCTTTTAGCACAATAGTATTCCATCACCAACATATACTACAGTTTGTTCAGCCATTCCCCAATTGATGGGCATCCCCTTGTTTTCCAATTTTTGGCCACCACAAAGAGTGCAGCTATGAATATTCTTGTACAAGACATTTTCCTTATTATCTCTTTGCAGTACAAACCCAGCAGTGCTATAGCTAGATCAAAGGGCAGACAGTCTTTTATCAACCTTAGTGCATAGTTCCAAATTTTCCTCGAGAATGGTTGGATCAATTCACAACTCCACCAGCAATGAATTAGTGTCCCTACTTTGCCACATCCCCTCCAGCATTCATTACTTTCCATAGCTGTCATGTTAGCCAATCTGCTAGGTGTGAGGTGATACCTCAGAGTTGTTTTGATTTGCATCTCTCTAATTATAAGAGATGTAGAGCACTTTTTCACGTGCTTATTAATAGTTTTGATTTCTTTGGCTGAGAACTGCCTGTTCATGTCCCTTGACGATTTTTCAGTTGGAGAATGGCTTGATTTTTTGTACAATTGATTTAGCTCTTTGTAAATTTGAGTAATTAAACCTTTGTCAGAGGTTTTTATGAAGATTGTTTCCCAATTTGTTGCTTCCCTTCTGATTTTAGTTACATTGGTTTTGTTTGTACAAAAACTTTTTAATTTGATGTATTCCCGATTATTTATTTTGCATTTTGTTACTCTTTCTAAGTCATGCTTGGTTTTAAAGTCCTTTCCCTTCCCAAAGGTCTGACATGTGTACTATTCTGTGTTTGCCTAATTTACTTATAGTTACCTTCTTTATGTTCAAGTCATTCACCCATTTTGAATTTATCTTGGTGTAGGGTGTGAGGTGTTGATCTAAACCTGATCTTTCCCACACTGTCCTTCAATTTTCCCAGCAGTTTTTATGAAATAGTGGATTTTTGTCCCCAAAGCTGGGATCTTTGGGTTTGTCATATACTGTCTTGCTCAGGTCACTTACCCTGAGTCTATTCCACTGATCCTCCTTTCTGTCTTTTAGCCAGTATCAGATTGTTTTGATTACCACCACTTTATGATATAGTCTGAGATCTGGGACTGCAAGGCCCCCTTCCTTTGTATTTTTTCCTTATTTCCCTGGATATCCTTGATCCTTTGTTCTTCCAAATGAACTTTGTTATGGTATTTTCTCAATCAGTAAAAAAAAAAATTTTGGAAGTTCCATGGGTTTGGCACTAAATAGATAGATGAGTTTGGGTAGGATGGTCATTTTTATTATATTGGCTCATCCTACCCATGAGCAATTAATGTTTTTCCAATTGTTCAAGTCTAGTTTTAATTGTGTGGAGAGTGTTTTGTAGTTGTGTTCATGTAGATCCTGTGCATGTCTCGGAGATAGAGTTCTAAGTATTTTATTTTGTCTAAGGTAATTTTGAATGGGATTTCTATTTCTAGTTCTTGCTGCTGAGCTGTGTTGGAATTATATAGAAATGCTGATGACTTATGTGGGTTTATTTTGTATTCTGCAACTTTCCTAAAGTTGTTGATTATTTCGATTAGCTTTTTGGTTGAGTCTCTAGGATTCTCTAAGTAGACCATCATGTCATCTGCAAAGAGCGATAATTTGGTCTCCTCCTTGCCTATTTTAATGCCTTCAATTTCTTTTTCTTCTCTAATTGCTACTGCTAGTGTTTCTAGTACAATATCAAATAATACAGGTGATAATAGGCATCCTTGTTACACTCCTAATCTTAATGGGAATGGATCTAGTTTATCCCCATTGCAGATGATATTAGTTGATGGTTTTAGATATGTACTGTTTATTATTTTTAGGAATGGCCTTTCTATTCCTATACTTTCCAGTGTTTTTAATAGGAATGGCTGTTGTATTTTATCAAAGGCTTTTTCTGCATCTATTGAAATAATCATGTGATTTTTTTTTTGGTTTGCTTGTTGATGTGGTCAATTATGTGGATGGTTTTCCTAATGTTGAAATAGCCCGGCATCCCTGGTATTAATCCTACTTGGTCATGGTGGATGGCCCTTCTGATCACTTGCTGGAGTCTTTTTGCTAGTATTCTATTTAAGATTTTTGCATCTATATTCATTAGGGAGATTGGTCTATAATTTTCTTTCTCAGTTTTTTGCCTGCCTGGCTTTGGAATTAGTACCATGTTTGTGTCATTAAAGGAATTTGGTAGAACTCCCTCTTTGCTTATTATGTCAAATAATTTGTATAGTATTGGAGATAGCTGTTCTTTGAATATTTGATAGAATTCACTTGTGAATCCATCATGCCCTGTGGATTTTTTTCTTACGAAGTTCTTTGATGGCCTGTTGGATTTCTTTTTCTGATATGGTATTATTTAAGAAATCTATTTCTTCTTCTGTTAGTCTAGGCAATTTATATTTTTGTAAATATTCATCCATATCACCTAGGTTGGTCTATTTATTGCCATATAGCTGGGCAAAGTAGTTTTTAATGATTGCCTTAATTTCCTCTTCATTGGAGGTGAGATCCCCCCTTTCATCCTGGATGCTGTTAATTTGCCTTTCTTCTTTCCTTTTTTTAATTAGATTGACCAATCCTTTGCTTATTTTGTCTGTTTTTTTCAAAGTACCAGCTTCTAGTCTTGTTTATTAGCTCAATAGTTCTATCACTTTCGATTTTATTAATTTCTCCCTTAATTTTTAGGATCTCTAGTTTGGTTTTCTTCTGGGAGTTTTTAATTTGTTCGTTCTCAAGTTTTTTGATTCGCATTTCCAATTCCTTGATCTCTGCCCTCCTTAATTTGTTAATATATGCACTCAGGGATATGAATTTCCCTCTAAGTACTGCCTTGGCTGCATCCCAAAGGGTTTCAAAGGATGTCTCGCCGTTGTCATTTTCCTCAACGAGATTATTCATTGTTTCTATGATTTCTTCTCTAACTAACCGATTTTGGAGTATCATATTATTTAATTTCCAATTAATTTTTGATTTGGCTCTCCATGTACCCTTACCGATCAATATTTTTATTGTCTTGTGATCTGAAAAGGCTGCATTTATTATTTCTGCTTTTCTGCATTTGAGTGCCATGTTTCTGTGACCTAGTGTATGATCTATTTTTGTGAATGTGCCATGTGGTGCTGAATAGAAGGTGTATTCCTTTTTGTCTTTATTTATTTTTCTCCATATGTCTATTAACTCTAATTTTTCTAAGATTTCATTCACCTCTTTTACCTCTTTCTTGTTTATTTTTTGGTTTGATTTATCTAAATTTGATAGTGGTTGGTTTAAGTTTCCCACTAATATGGTTTTACTGTCTATTTCCTCCTTCGATTCTCCTAGTTTCTCTATTAAAAATTTGGATGCTATACCATTTGGTGCATACATGTTGATTAGTGATATTTCCTCATTGTCTATACTCCCTTTTAACAGAATATATTTACCTTCCCTATCCCTTTTCATCAGGTCTATTTTTTGCTTTGGCTTTGTCAGATATCATGATTGCAACTCCTGCCTTCTTTCTATCAGTTGAGGCCCAAAAGGTCTTTCTCCAACCTTTAATTCTAACCTTGTTAGTGTCAACCTGCCTCATATGTGTTTCTTGAAGACAACAAATGGGAGGGTTTTGGGTTCTAATCCAATCTGCTATTTGTCTACGTTTTATGGGTGAGCTCATCCCATTCACATTCAAAGTTATGATTGTCATTTGTGGATTTGCTGGCCTTTTGATATCTTCCCCTAGTTCTGACCTTTCTACTTTAGCTATCTCCTTTTGAACCAGTGATTTACTTTAGGTCCTTCCCCCTAGTCCCCTCCCTTGAGATGCTTCCCTTTCTAGCCCCTCCATTTTTATGCTCCCTTCCCCTTCCCCCTCTCCTTCCCTCCCTTTTTATACTTCCTCCTCCTCCCCCTCCTTAATTTTCCTTTCTTTCTTGCTCTAGTGGTTAAGATAGAAATCAGGAATCCACTGGATCTAGATGTTCTTCCCTCTCAGATTTGATTTCACTGAGAGTAAGGTTTAAGTAATTCCACTTCAAGCTCTCTTCCTCTCCTTCTCATATGAGAGTTCTTCCCCTCCCATTCCCATGTGTATCTTTGTATGGGAGAGATTATTCTATTTAGTCCCCCCCCCCACTTCTTGAAGTAAATGTTAGTATTATTGATGATTTACCCCCTCCCTTTTTCTTTCTTTGCCCCTCCTTTCACCAAATCTTCTTGATGCCCCAATCTTTCCCTATGCATGATTCTTCTAACTACTCTTGTGATGCATACAATTTTTGAGAGTTACACAATACACTTTCCCCACATATTAATGTATATAATTTGATATAAATGTAGTCCTGATAGAAGAGAGTTTGACTTAAAGAAAAAGATAAGATTTATCTCCTTTTCCCTTTCCTTCATATTTAACTTTTCATGTTTCTCCTGCTTTCTGCGAATGGATATCAAATTTTCCACTAAGTTCTGGTCTTTTCTTAGCAAATGCTTGGAAATCTTCTATTTTTTTTTGAATGCCCATAATTTCCCCTGGAAGTATATAGTCAGTTTTGGTGGGTAGTTGATTCTTGGATGGAGACCTAGCTCTCTTGCCTTTCTAAATATTGTGTTCCATGCTTTGCGGTCTCTTAGTGTGTTAGTCGCTAAGTCCTGTGTGATCCTTATAGGAGCCTCCCTATATATGAAGCTCAACCACCCTGCGTACAGCTCTGTGGGCCCCCTGTGATCAGTGCAATATTCTCCTGTGAAAACACCCTGGGACATTGTTTCCTGGCGTTCCCCAGATCCCATGGACCCTGGAGTGTCTTCCAAGACAGAGATGTTCCCCACTCCCTCGCTGTCCCAGTGAACGCTCTGGTACCTCACTCTGGTTTGGTGGGGGAGGTGGGGGGAGAAGGGTGGTTCAGTTCTTGTTTCTGTGCAAGCTTTTCTTCCCTCTTATTATAGTGTGGAAATGTTCAAACTCCCCCCCTCCCCGTACCTTTGCCTCTGTGGGGTACTGGGGAGTCCTTCTGTTCCTCCAAACGTGATTTTTATGCTCCTTTGATGTAGTCTATTTTGTTCGGTGCCGGGGAGAGAAAGTGTGTGGCGTCTAGATTGCAGCCATGTTTACCCGGAAGTACATAAAAACCCTTTATAATTTAATGTAATCAAATTACTTATTTTGCATTTTGTAATTTTTTCTAACTCTTGTTTGGTTCTAAAATCTTTCCTTTCTCAGAGATCTGACAAGTATACTATTCTGTGTTTACCTAATTTACTTATGGTTTCCTTCTTTATATTTAAGTCATTCACCCATTCTGAGTTTATCATGGTGTAGGGTGTTAGATGTTGATATAAACTTAATCTCTTCCATACTGTTTTCTAATTTTCCTGGCAGTTTTTGTCAAATAGTGGATTTTTGTCCCTAAAGCTGAGATCTTTGGGTTTATCATAGACTGTCTTGCTGAGGTCACTTACCCCAAGTCTATTCCATTGATCCTCCCTTCTGCCTCTTAGCCAGTACCATATTGCTTTGATGACCACTGCTTTATAGTATACTTTGAGTTCTGATACTGCTAGGCCACCTATTTTCACATTTTTTCAATATTTTCCTTGATATTCTTGAATTTTTGTTCTTCTAAATGAACCTTTTTATATTTTTTCCTAATTCAGTAAAAATGTTTCTTGGTAGTTTGATGGATATTGCACTAAATAAGTAAATTAGTTTGAATAGGATTATAATTTTTATTATGTTAGCTCATCCTACCCATGTTTTTCCAATTATTTAGATATAATTTTAATTGTGTGGAAAGTGTTTTGTAGTTGTGTTCAAAGAGTTCCTGTGTTTGTCTTGGAAGATAGATTCCTAAGTATTTCATATTGTCTATGGTAATTTTAAATGGAGCTTCTCTTTCTAACTATTATTGCTGAGATGTTTTGGAAATTTCACATTTTCTTCTATTTATAAAACAACTTTGTTTCATTGCTTCTTGATATCATATGGAATCATTGGTTTATTGCTTAATTCTAATTTTTGAGAAGTTTCATTTATTCTTCAGTGCGATTTTGTATCTCTTTTTCCATTTGGTCAATTCTTATTTTTAAGATTTTTTTTTAGTAACTTTTGTGCCTCTTTTGCCAAGCTGTCAATTCTATTTTCAAAATTTTCTTTTATTATTCTCATTTCTTTCTCCAGTTTCTCCTTTACCACTCTTATTTTCCTCCAGAAATTCTTTTTTGGCTTGTGTCTAATTTACATTTTTAAGGCTTTTCTTCTAGATGTTTTCATATTGTTATCTACCTTTGAATTTGTGTTTGATCTTCCCTGTCACCCTAGTAGCTATTTATTGTTCAGCTCTTTCTTTTTTTGCTATTGTTTGTTCATTTTCCTAGCCTATTTTTAATTTTTTTTTAATTTTAATTTAATTCTAAGATTGAATTCTGATAAAAATTGTGGGAATGGCACTGTTTCAATCTTCAAGCCTTTTCACATTGCTATTTTTAGAACTAATTTTGAGGGTCTATAAGTTTTCAGTACTTCCAAGGTGATATGATTCAGGAAGTGGTGTAGTCACTTTTATCCTTTTCTTTGCTCTGCCTTTTTTAACTAGAGGTGCCTGTGATCCTATCCCTATCCCAAGCTGTAATTGTTAGTGTCCCCCTCTGACCTAGAACTTGAACTAGGATCTTTGCTAAACAGGAGCCCTGTTTTTTCTTCTCTACTCTGGAATTGTGACCCAGGACTGCATATGGGAAACAAAGTTGCCCCACAATTCCCAGTTCTAAACCTAGTTCCCTGGATTTCCTTACATTACCTTAACTCCCTCCCTCCCTCCTTTTATCCCATCCTCCTTTTGTCTGTCTCTTCCTTCTTTCCTCCTTCCCTTTCTTCCTTCCCTCATTTCCCCTTGTTAATATACAAAACAGTAGATTAGTGTTTGGAAAAGATAAAAAAGATAGTTTAAACTCTTTCCTATTCTCCCTGACTTGCATTTCTCCAAAGTACAGGCCCTGCATGGCTTTCATATTCCAAAATTTATTGTATATAAAAATAAATGGAGAAATTAGAATAGCAAAGTCAGTGAAAACATTGCAGTTTATGGTATTTTAAATGTTTTAGTATTTTTTATTATTGTACAATAGCTTCATAGATCACTTTATAAAAATGACTTTCCTGGGAAGTTTAAAATAAAAATGGAACACTGTCTTATTTTGAATATGATCATCTAAATCTAGCCTGTTTAGGTAGGTTAAGCAGCCAAGTGTTTTTACAGTTTTACTATGATAAATGTTGTTTTATCCAAGTATGACTTGAAAAAATTAATAAACCAAAAGACCTACCTCAGGAGATTAAATTATCCTTTTTATTGAAATAGTGACTTCAGTTTTCTATGAAAAAAATTCCTATAGTATTCAGGAAAAAATAAAGAGGAAAGCATGATTAAAATCACAATGATTGATTATTGTTTTGGGGTAAGGTCAATCTGGGGCTCATATAATAATAGGTATAGAGATAAAGGCATCTTAAGGGACCTTTAGTTTAACCTCTCTCTTTATAGGTCTGGGAAAATAATCCCTATTATATGAGTTTAAATCACTTGTCCAAGGTAACACCTGAGTAGTAAGTGGGAGAGATGGGATTTGAATTGACTTCTGAGTCTAAATTTGGATTTTGGAAATTCTTAGCTGAGGGTGGTTGTGAGTAAAGAAGATGAATCCAGGTTGGGTACCATGGCAAGAGTATTAGTTGACTGATCCTTGTCTTTAATAAACTCTTTTATAGTGCCTTGTTGAATAAAATTGAAAAATGGATAAATATCCCATGTAGTACTTGGACTCTCAAAGTCAGCATAAATATTTGGAAAGACCTGAGTTTGAAATCTTAGTCTGCCACAAACTTCTTGTATGACTTTAGACACTCTTTCACCTCTCTGATCCTCAGAATTCTGTACTATAAAATTAAGGAACTGACTGAAAGACATCTATTGTTCTTCCTATGACTGAAATCTATGAAACTCTAATTTAAAAAAAAATTGCTTTTCATAGCCAGAAAAAATTTTTAGGCAATTTCAGGAGAAGTCATTGCCTCTTGAAAGAGGAAAAAAATCTATGAGTAGAAAACAAACACACATTCCATGTTTTTGTGTATAAGACCCTGGAAAAGATATTTAAATATGAAGAATTATAATTTTAAATAATGTCATCACTGAAGAGTTTCTTCATCCTTCTATGCAGTTATTTCATATTTTCCATATATGTCCACCCATTTGCTTTCCACATAAGAGCAGAAAGCAGTCCTAACTATAAAACATAATGATTTCATTTCTCAAATAGTTTATCACCTAAGTTTTCCATGTTGATTTATTCACACATTTAAAAGTAATTTTTCAGTGTTTTGATTATTTATAGCAATTTGCTTATATGTATCTCTTTTATGAGAATGATTAAGTATCTTACTTCATCAACTTTCAATTTTTACCTAAAATATCTTTTACAAGCTCTCTCTCATTCTGTTAATTTTGTTAATTATATAAATACAATGTCTGTAAGTTTCAGAGAGAAGTGACATGTAAGAAATGATTAAAGACATGCATAATTGAAAAAGGAGTTAGGCCTGGGACTGAAATTGTAAAGGAGAACATTGGGCAGGACCTTTGGAGTGACTGTTTTATTATATCACTTTTGAAATTAGCCTCATAATATTTAACCCTATGGTGGTAGTAGTAATAATAGTAGTAATAGTAGTGGTAGAAGTAGTAGTAGTAGTAGTGGTAGTGGTAGTAGTAATGGTAGCAGCAACAGCATAGCACTAAAAGTAGTACTAGCCTCAGCAATAATATTAGTAGTGTTAGCACATTCTTTTCTGATATAAATGTCAGAAGCCAAGATTCCACCAACTTAGTAGGGAAATGCTGTGTTTTTTGTGGGGTTAGAAGATGTCTTCATTCTTCTCATCAATTTCTGACAAAGTCACTTTATTCTCCCTTCACTGAGTGCTGTGGAGAGTGCTATTAGTTTTCTTCTTAGACCTGAACAGAACTTCACCTGAATTTATCAATGGGAAAGCATAAATAGGAAGATATCCCAGTGGAAGAAATGGATTAGACTTAAGTATACATGGAGGTATATTACATATATAATACAGAACTCCTTGTATTTGTGTATATAAGCACATGTGTATGTCAGTCAGTTAATAAACATTTATTAATGGGGTCAACACTGATCATATAAATGCAAATAAAAACAGAAATGAGTCTCCTTCAGGGACTTGCAATCTAACATAGATATTATAATCAATAGAATGTGTAATTTAGAGTTTGAACTCAAGGAAGGAAACAAGCATTTATTAATCACTTTCTATGTTCCTAGTACTATGCTAAGCACTTGATGAATGCTATGTTAATACTCACACCACCCTTGGGAGCTAGGTGCTTTTATTATCCCCATTTTACAGATAAAGAAAATGAGACAGAGCTTAAGTGACTTGGTCAGGATTATATAGCTAGTAAATATCTGGGGCCAAACTTGAATTTA
Organism: Monodelphis domestica; assembly: GCF_027887165.1. Lineage (NCBI taxonomy): Eukaryota > Metazoa > Chordata > Mammalia > Didelphimorphia > Didelphidae > Monodelphis > Monodelphis domestica. The sequence continues at coordinate 496,814,030 of NC_077227.1, forward strand.
GATTTTCCTAACTTCAAGTCCAGTACTCCAATGAAGAGAAGGAGATGAATATGAAATACAGAATCGATAGGACTTAGCAAATGATTGAATATATAGAAGGCATATATATATATATATATATATATACATATATATATATATATAGTAAACCTGGGTGACAAAAATAGTGATACCTTGAACAGACAATAAAGATAGGAAGAAAAGTCATTTTTGGGGTGGGGAAAATTAATTCTTTTGATATCAACATGTCTATGGGATATACAGTTGGAAGCATCTGATAGTTGTTGACATAGAACTTGAACCCTGGAAAGGGACCAGGACTGTGTAATAAAACAAGGTTTCTCCATTTCCCACCATAGGAATTTATTTTCTCCATTTATAAAATGAGGATAATAATATCACCTATATCCCAAAGTTGACATTAGGATTAAATGAAAAAATAAAGTACTTAGCACAGTGGTTAGCATATAGTAATCATTATGTAAATAATATTTAATTTATTCATTAATTAATTTTATCTATTTGTTGATCTTATCATTCATTCATTTATGTATTCACTCATTCATTCACTTTTTGCTTGCTCATTCATTTTTTCATCCATCCATCTACTTATTCATTTATTTTCTTTAAAGAGAAACAAAGCCATTCCTCAGACTTGATTGGCCCCTGCCTTATCTTGATATAATTTACTGGTCACCTAAAACAGTAAAAAAAATCCCATGAACATGGAGAAAGACCCTTTCAACTTGGCATATTTTTGGAGACATGAGTCACATATCCTTCCCCACTGCATCCAAAGAAGTGAAATGTTAATGTAACATATTGAATATTTCTGCTGTGTTAGATCAAAATAAATCTTTTGTTAACTCTCCAATGACTTATTAGTGCTTTCTTTTGTCCTAACATTGAACCTGAAGCGAAAGAGTGCTGACTTTAGACTTATCATTAAGAGGCTGTCCCCCATATAGAACATAGAGATGTCATTTTGTGGTTCAAAATGGGGCAGAATAATTCTTGCCAGGAGTGGAGACAAGAATTTAAGGTTAAAGGTTTTGCTCTCCTTAGGAAGAGGACATCAAAATAGAATTATAGCTATCTATTCCCTTTAATATTATTAGTCTAAGGGATTTAGTTTTTTAGGTTCAAGCTAAACTTTTGATTATTATTTATTTAATGGGAAAGGAGTAGTGATCCAAGCTTTATACCCAAATATTGACTCCGTACCCTCCAAATACCATTTCCGCAATGAATGACCATAGGAAGTAGCAAGGAAAACTCTATTTTAGTTAATTCCAAAACAGAAAAATGAGAAATTATATATAAAAGAATATGTATTAGATAATATAAACTAAAGAAGTTCTCCCATTTAAAGGTAACTCAGATCAACCAAGAGAATCTTAGATCTCATGTAAGGGCATAATATCCTAAGTCTCTAGCAATCTGGGGATAGGAATGTGATAGAAACATTTTTTTCCTCTAGTCTTTCCCTTCAGTAAACTAGAGTCAAAACTCCCAAAGACTCTGAGAAATCTGAATTGAAGAGACTAGATCTCCTCTCTCCCACTCACAACAACTATACTTTGCCTCTCACTCAGGAACAAGTTGATCAATTCTTATTGATCTCTATCTATGAGAAGAGAGTCTATACCAATAGGCTTTTGGAACTTAGGATATATGCAATTTTTCGTGTTATTTGGATAAAGATGAAAATTGAACCAATTAGAGTTTGTGAGATCAATGATAGGGAGTTTAGAAAGAGGAGAGAAGAACTATAACAGAGACTTTGAGTGTACTAATAGTTAAAAGGAATGGCTTCAATAAAGATATAACTAAGAGAAATCATGGGTAGCCAGATAGATTGGAAGAGAACTCAGTGAGAGTAGTGCTGCAAAGATTTAGAGAGAAAGCAATATCCTGTAAGGCAATATCAACTTTATCTAATAATGCAGAGAAATCAAGAAGTGAAGAGTACTAGATTTGACAAGTATATAAATGGAATATATGAATATTAATCTTTTACTTGTACAATTTCCTACTCAATCAAGGGGTGATTGTGTCCCAGGTTTGAACAAATTGATAATGAAGGGGTTAAATCAGATTCAATTTTCAACTTATTCAATAAACATCTATTAAGTACCTGTTTTTGTGCCAAGCACTATGCTAAACATTGTGGATACATAAAGGGACAAAAGATACTCTCTACTGAAGAAACTTACAATCAAAAGGTGTTAATAAAATACAAACATATAAAAACAAGTTACATGCAGGATAAATAGGAAATAATTAACAGAAGGAAGGCACTGGAATTAAGAGGGGTTGGAAAAGGCTTCCTGTAGGAGGTGGGATTTTAGTTAGGACTTAAAGGAAGCTAGAGAATTCGAGTGAAGTGAAAGCATTCCAAGCATGGAGGACAGACGGAGAGAGTTCCTAAAATTAAGAAATGAACTGTCTCACTCATTGAACAGTCAAGAGTTCAGTGTCACTGGAATGAAGAGTACATGTTAGTGAATAAAGGTGTTAGAATATTGGAATGGTAGGAGGGTTCTAGGTTATTAATATTCTGATTGTCAAATAGATAATGTGTATTTATACCTGGAGATAATAGGAAGCTATTGGAGTTTTTGATTAGAGGGAGTGGGTGACATGATTGGACTTGCATTTTAGTAAAATCACTTTGTGGCTGAATAGAGAATGGATTGGAGTGGGGAGAGACACTGAGGCAGGCAGACCCACTAGCAGTCTATTGCAGTAGTCAAGGTGAGATCCCTTCCAAGTTTTAATTATCTCTTCTTCCTGTTGCTTCTCCTTTAGTTAATCAATCAATGAACATTTAGATTTGACATTTAAGGGTTGGGTACTCTTCTAGATTCTGGGGATTAAAAGACCAAAAGAAGAGGCAAAAAGTGTGCTTTCTCTAAGGACCTTATATTCTATTAGGGAGGACAAACATGTATAAACATATATATGTATGTGTATATGTTTTCTCAATCATTTTGAGTCTGATTCTTTGTTACCTCATTTGAGGTTTTCTTGGCCAAGATACTGCAGCAGTTTGCCATTTCTTTCTCCAGCTCATTTTATAGTTGAGGAACTGAGACAGACAGGATTAAGTGACTTGTCCAGGGTCACATAACTAATAAGAATCCAAGGCATGTTTTGAACTCAGGAAGGTGAATCTTTCTGACTTCAGTCTCAGCACCACTGTTTCATCTAGCTGCCCCATGTACATATGTCAAAAACACACACATGTGTATAACATGCATGCATGTATATGTGAAGGACAAGCATGCATTGCAACCAACTCCAATCAGCTCAGGAGAACCCAGTGTTAAATTTTCAACATGAAAGTTTATACCTAGGAAATTAGCAACTTTTTTGAGTCAGGACTTTATTTTGGTTTTGTTGTTTTCTAGACTAAAGGAAAATATGGATATAATGTCAGCAATGCTCAATAAACTTAAAAGTATGTTGTGTATACTTCCCCCCCCCAAGACTTTTGGTTGTGTAACATTTACCAGCTGTAATATAAGGGCAGAGAGAGAGAATGGAGTCTCCTCCTGTTGGGTCAGGACCAGAGTGAGGTAGAGGTGGAATGGAGTCAAGTAGAAAGAGAAAGGGGATGGATTGATTTCCCTCTCTCTTCTCCCTGGTAAACCTCACTCTGACTGGATTCAAGATCACAGACTTCTGTTCCCTCAGACTTGGTTGAAAAAATTATGATACCAATAGCTCCTCCCTCTCTGAGGAGAGAAATATAACTTTCCTACCCCAATCTCCAAAGTCTCCTTCCTTTCTTAGATACTATGAAGCCAGTCTCTTGCTTTTAAGAACAATTCTTTATTCTTAAGGAACAAATAAAGGGGTAGGGCAATTGAATTGAGGAATGAGGTAATGGGAAGTCCCTACAGTAACTGAACCCCTTCTCTCCAAAGTCTGGCAGGATCAGGCTTTGCTTGCCTGATCCCCTGGGGTCAGTTGTGAAGATGTCCTGACTTTCTAGCTGCGCTGGCTGTTATAATAAGTTCAAGGATTTTCAGGGGATTCAGAAGAATTCTTCTTCTAGTGAATAGCTTCCAGTTGAAGTCCTGTTCACTCAGCTTCTTTCTCTAGATATTGGGTCAGGGATCACAGGAGGAGAGTAGAGTGCTGGTTCAGAGAGTTCCACTCAGGTCCTCCTTTCTTTTAGACATCCCAGAAAGAAGTCATTTCTCCAACTGTCTAGATCCTCTCACTTCTTTTTCCTTCCTTTAGAATTCTCTCTCCTTCCTGCCCTTCTCCTGTTCCAGCTGGTCCTTCAGCCGGCAAAATCTGCTTCTCTCTTCCTTCTGACAGATTAAGTCCAATTCCTCTCTTACACAGCATAACCCTGGATATAGGTATTGTAAGATTAAAATTAATATCCAATAACTCCAAGTATAAGATTTATTAATAATCTCTTAAAGTAGAGGTAATAGAAAGACAAGAGTAAAGCCTGAGTAAAGGCAGCTTTTCCAGCTATGTTCATGGGGAAAGAGAGCCAAGAGGGCAGAGTTAAAAATACTTAATCTTCAAAACATAAGGATGCAATGTAAGGAGGAAAGTGGAATTCTGGGAAATGGAGTCCTGGAGTACAAAATTCTAATTGCACAGTACATACAGTAGGTATATAAAGTAATGATGGTGGGGTATTACCAACTTGAGGGGATGAAGAAATACCTAGTTCTGAAGGAAACTATCCATTTGAGTCTTAACTAATGATTTCTAAGAGATCAGTGCTCATGCATACTATACTATCTTTTGTGACCCATACTTATGACAGGGGTGTATGGGGTGCTCAGGGAGGAGTAATATCTTTGGTATGGAGGGCTTGTCGTGCCCTCCTAGGGCAGCTCTCCAGCCTCTGACCCTCACCTGACACCCAGCTCTCACTTGTGACTCCTAGTAGCTGCTAGCATGCGGCAGCGACCACACCCCGGGCAACAGCTTCGACAGGCTGGCCAAATCTTGTGAGGGTAGCCATTGGGTCGTTGTCGACCCCTGGTGAACTAGGGCTTTGCTCACCCAGCATGTGAAGACTGCTTTGGCTGAACAGAGGGAAGAAACCAATAAGAAGGTTCAACGGTTGAGATGGCGACGCAGCAAGGCACTGTGGAGTGCTTAGGGCATGTTGGAGCACAAAAGACAACATGGCCATCCAATGCAGCTGAGGAAGTCTCCAGATGTAACGACTTTTCGTGCCACTGGACCCAGGCTTCCAAAGCGAGAAAGTGGGACTGTCTCTGTGCATCGACTTTTCCACTTAAATCTTCATGCACAAGTGTCTTTGTGCACAAAAACACACAAAGACAATAGTCATCCTCGGTTACCGAGAGACTACTACTACTACTACTTATCACATATCCTAAATCCTTCACAGTAGGCTCACAAAATATGATAAGAGACTTTCACCAGTTCTCTTGAGGGACACCAGTGATTATCAGATAGAGATCAATTTCTCTCAGGTTCATGCTATTTTATAATTTGTTAAGGATGTTCTCTATGTAAGATTTTATGCTCACCACTGATAGGAGAAATGCAGTTGTTAATATTTTATGAGGCTAAAGTGGAGACTTCCTTCTTTGCTGCCTTTGAACCATTAATGGTAATAGTTTTTCCACTTATTCATTAGACCATCTAGAATGAATCCCACTACTTTTTTTCTTTAAGAATATTTTGGGATATTGAAAGGAATACAATTATTTCCCAAATTCAATCTCACTTGTTTCTTCCTCCTTTTCATTTCTGGACCTGGAACTGTTAATCATAACAAAATAATTCATAACTTTTAATAAAACATGAATGAAGTAACTTGCAATGCAATTCATATAATTTCACAATTGGGCTCCAGAGCGCTTGTCTTTACTAGGATGTTAATTCTTACTAGCTATTTGACTTTGAACTATTCATATAACCTCACTGTACCTCACCTTTTTCATGTGTAAAATAAGGATGTCGAATTTAATGGCCTTTAAAGTCCTTTCCAACTTGGGATTCATGAATTTACCTTAACAATTTCTACTTTTGTTCAGGTGTCCATGGGCCCAACATGGGAATGATATGAGAAAACTGGGGAAATAAGGGAAACACAACAGTTGCTGAGATAGAAAATATTTGTTAAGCAGGGGAATATGACATAGGTCATGAATTTTAGTAACACAGAAGAAACAATAATAACAAAAATTCTCATTACTTTAGAAAAATTAGCCATAAAAATCATTAAATGATTTTTTTAAAAGGCAGTCTAAGATGGAAAACAGTATCCATCTGCAGACATTCTCTATTTCTTCTTCTCTGCACAGAAGTCTTTCACACCCTGACATGCAGGAAACAAATGGTAATAAACACCACATAAAATAGTGCCTGGAGCCTGTTTGGAACTCCTTGGAACTTGTAACCAACCCAAACATTTTTATCAGCTCCATAACAATACACCAGCCAATAATAAAGTCATGATTCAGTAGCCAATCAAAACCCAAATGACACGAGCCTTAAAAACAAATAGCCCAATCAAAGAGACATTGATGTTTCTTTAAAGCAATAAATATTAGCCCTGCCACTGCTTAACTGCTCCAATGTGCCATATACTGTCTGACTGTCACCTCTCTGAACCTCCAAAACAAGGGGAAAAAAAGTACCAGGATATATCTGTCTTGGTTGCTGTCATAACTTCAAGTTGGCTGTAACATCAAGCCTGTTTCCTGAAATTTTGAGGATTCTCATATATCAGCTTGTTTGTTAGAGATGTATGTGGTTTTTGTTTTTTCTGAAATGAAATGGCATTTTTCATTTTGTAATGGAATGAATGTGACTTACTAGTCTTTGTAATTTTTTGATGCCTAGGAAAATGTTGAAAGAGAAAAGGATTCCAAGTTCTTTCTCTGTCTCTCTGTCTCTGTCTCTGACTGTCTCTGTCTCTGTCTCTGTCTCTGTCTCTCTCTCTCTCTCTCTCTCTCTCTCTATCTCTATCTCTTTCTCTCTCTCTCATATACATACACACAATTTGAAAAAAAAAGAGAGAGAATACTGAATTATTGCATTGGTGTTCACCCCTCTCTGATCTTAAATTTGCTACAATCTTACAGAATAAAGCAAAAAGAGAGAACAATTTTGAACTATAGCCTATGGCAGCATAGACAGCTTGGATTAGTGGAAAGAATCTAAAAGCCAGAGTTTATGTCCTTGAAACATTTTTTTTTGGTATGATGAAACCTTGCTATGGGTCTCAGTTTCCTTTTCTGTAAAAATCAGAGGGTTGGCCTAAATGACCTCAAATGTCTCTTTTAGCTCTAAATCCTATGGCTTTAAAAAAAAAACTTTCTTTGAGTAGAGATTTAATAATTTCCAAGGAAAATCCTGGTCATGATCTCCCTGTCCAAATTCTAAAATACTATCACATGTACAGCCCATGGAGGGACCCCTTTCTATTTTCCCACAGTGACCAGTTTTGAATCAAAGATAATTTAAGCAAGAATTAAACTATCCTGTCTTATTTGTAAACCTTTTTCCTCCAAAAACAAGTCTAAGAACTGGGAACAGAAGAAGTTAATAGAGGATTTTAGCTTCTTATAATGTTAATAAACTTGGGAAAAAGTAGAATTAATATATTAAAGTAGTAAAGTAATGGATATTAAGAAAAACACTATCAGTTATGTTTCTGAATGACCACAATGTCTTTCTTATCTCTCTGCCCTTGTGTCCCTGCCTGCCCCTCTCCACCCTCCCTTGAGTTTGAAACTCAGGGTCCCTGATAGCATGTGTACAGTTTCTGTTCATAATTGGAGGCTATTTCTGGCTTTCCTCAGTTATATGTTTTAGCAAAGATTCATGGCGTGGTTTCTCACTTTCTGAACCCTCTCAGTAAGTACATTGTCCATCCTTATTATAGCAAATGGAGGAATATGGATATGTAATGAATCCATATTTCTCTGGCATAGGGAGCAATCAGATGAAGAAAATCACTCCACTAATTCAACTTGGTACATTCTCTGCACCTTAAAAACTTAGAGAGTTGTCTAGAATTGTGAGAAGTTATTTGCCCAGGTGAGATAGCCAGTATGTAAAAGAGGCAGAACTCGAACCAGTCTTCCTGGCTCTGAAACCATATTTCTATCTTTTATATCATATTGACTCTTGCCTTTATGGTTAGACTCAAGCAAAACCTCTTTACAGGCAATCTTTTCTTGATACTACATAGTTTTGCTGAAGAGAAAGGATATATACATGACCTGCCTTGGGAACACTCCCTCATAGTATATCTTTATTTCCTTTCATTTGGGAATTTTAGATTTACTCCGCCCTGCTTAATCTAGCAATCAGGAATGTCTACACCCCTACTACATAAAGATTAAGTGTTGAGAAGGATGGCCTATGACAGACATGTGCTAGCAAGGTGACAAATAAGAAACAACTGACAGACCCCCTGGACTCTCCTAAGTCAACCTTAAGCTACCATTGGTACATGTGAGATGCAGGAAGTGATGTAAAAAATTGTCTATATATTTAATGTCACTTTCTCTCTGTGAGCTTTTTTTCGTGGAGAGGTGGCTCTGGCTCTCTCTATTGAGGAGGAGATGTGGCTGGTGGCAGCGTGCTGGGCAGCATGGCATTTTGGCATGCTTGCAACTCTTGTCTGGGCTTGGTGTGAGTGTGATAGGTGAGTGAGTTTAGACTGATTCCTTTTTTTCCTTTACCTTCCAATGCACTATCCTTTTAGGAGACCCCTCGTCTCAGAGTAGACATTGTGGCTGGAAGCCAAGCTAATTTCAATTTCAGAAGAGGCCTGATGACTGAGGTCTCTGAACTTCCCTTAGTTTAGGCTAGGTCAGAAAATTCTTATACCTCTTTCTCTCTCTTCTTCTTCTTAATTCCTTCCCTCTATATTAATTAAACCACCGTAAAATTCCCAAAATAACTTGAGTATTTTTATTGAAATTTAGAAATTAAATCCCTGGTGACCAACTAAATTTATATTCAGTCTCAACCCTAAATTTATCCCTTACACCTTTTAGTCTCCTAAAAAAATAAAAAAAGGCAAGTGGATTTAATGAGGTACCAAGGATGTGTTGTAAAAAAGTAAAAACCTGTAATAGAAATTATGAATACCCCAAGAAAGGGTGTGTGATATGAATGATATACCAACACAGAAGATTTGGAAAGAATTCCAAGTAGTAGGGGAACCAGGAAAAAGCAATAACATAATAACCCAGAGAAGAGAGAGTATACAGGAAGAGCTGGTCAACAGGGTCAAATGAAGCAGTGGATTAAGTATGAGGACAGAAAACATGCCCAAAATATTTAATTAAAACATGGTAACTACACAGAGATGGTTCAGTTAAATGAAGAAATCAGAATAAAGATTGCAAAAGTTCACATAGTGAGTAAAGTGAATGAGAAATTTAGAAGTAGCAAGGATAGATACTCTTTTTTTTTCACCTAAGACTTTAGCTGATAAAGGGAGAAGATATAGGAAGATAGCTTGAGAGAATGGTAGGATCTTTTGAATTTTTTTTAAGAACAAGAAAAAGACAGATTTGTTTGGAGGATATAGAGAAAGAATTAGCAAATAGAAAGAGGTTGAGGATCAAAAAGGATGGAATGAAGGGCATCTGTAGCAGAGTTGGCCTTAGTAATAAGGATTATCTCATAATCCTAAAACTGGAGGAACTGAAGAAAAACATAAAATTATTTCAAGGAGTATGAGATGAATAAAAAGTGTTGAGAGGGAAAATATCATTGATTTTAAAGTAAAGCAAAGAATGAGATTCTCATCAGAGAAGATGGAGAAGTTATATGTCAGATACTTAAGTTGGGATGATAAGGTTTTGAAGAGTTCTTTGGGCAGTGAAATAAGGAAGTTTTTAGTTAGAGAAGAATCAAAGGGTTTTCTAGTTACCCAGGATCTATTGAGGTTAGATAACATACATTTGTTAGCAAATAAATCATCTTACATTGTTATAGATAACATACATAAAATATTTATTGAAAGCTTCCCAAGAGCTGAATTCTTACACTAAATGTTAGAAATAAAAATATAAGCAAAATGAAAGCCCCTGCTCTTAGTGATCTTACCTTCTAGTGAGGGAAAAACACATGAAAGAGATCTGAAATGTGATAGAGTTAGAAGGGAACATACATACATGAAATTTAAAGTAATGATGGCTGCTATGGGTTCTTTCTCAAATGGAGGGTCCAAGAAGTGCCTCACCAATTTATAATAAATATGGCTATTTGAGTGGAATGGTCAGCACAAGAAGGTTACTGGGTCAGAGGTGGCAAAAGTAAAGTTATATGACTTCCTTGAACCTTGTGAATAGTAGGAGAGGAGGGGAATGGTTGGAGTAGTCTAGGTTAGAGTTTGGTAAGGGATAAGCATAAATAGAATAATGAAGGGGTGAGAGATTTAGAAGTAATTAAGAGGTAGAATTGAATTGGTCAACTATAGGAAAGGGAGGAAAACCAAGCCAGAGGAACAATGATCTGAGAAAGAGGAAGAATTGGAGGTTGGGGAGAGAGTAAAGACTGGAGAGCTGGGTAGTTAGGTGAATAGAGCACTAGGTGTGGAGTCAGGAAGATGAATCTTCCTGAATTCAAATCTAAAATGATCTGGAGAAGGAAATGACAACCAATCTAGGATCTCTGCCAAAGAAAAATTCAAAATGAGATCACAAAGATTTTGACAAGGCTAAAATATGACTGAACAATAAGGAAGTGAAAAATAGATTGCGAAAGGTAAGACATAGACATAAGCTGAAATGGTAATGGAATAGACTAGTAGAAGATAGCACACAGAATGAAGGCGAGGAGCTGGAGCAGAATATCCTATGTCTCAGCTGATCCAGAGAATGCAGGGGTAGTAGCCAGAATTAGGGCTAAAAGGGTCATAACTGGAAGGGATGAACAAGGTAACTATATTATGTTGGGAGAGGTAATATGTACAATGAAACACTATTGATATTGAGCCTATATGCATGAAGAGTTATAGCATCTACATTTTTAAAAGAAAAACAATGAAATACAGATGTGGATAGGTAACAATAATAATAGCAGAGGACTTTAAATTTCCTCTCTCAGAACTAGAAAAATATTACTAAAAATAAATAAGAAGTTAAGGAGAATCTTAGATAAGTTAAATATGATAGATATCTAGAGGGCCACACACACACCTGGATGAGGCTAGTTATAGATGTAAGCATGAGCATACACATTATCCAGACATAGTTTCCAGTGGAAGAACAATGGTTTAGAGAGCATATTCTACAAAATTCTTTCTTGAACACTCAACATACTATGTAGGTATCCTTTTTTCATGAGAGGCTGTAGCATTGGAATGAAAGTTCCACTGGGTATTGTCAAGCTGGAAAAACATAGTTTTGGAAAGAGTATGTCCCTGGCAATAGATTGTCTACTGCCTAAGGACCACACTAGTTAAATATCACCCTGTTAATGTATGTTAACAAGAACTAGATGGGTTAAGTTGACCAAATTAAATGCTAATAGAAACACTGAGAAAGAGGCTTAATATTACATTGCTAGAACAGATGTGAATTATTTTTGAAAAAAAATATGGAAATATATACTGTTATAAATCTATTCATGATCATTGACCTGGGGATCCCCTTATTTAGCCTTGACCTTATGGCATGTAATGCAGGGTGGTTTGGGGACGGGATTAGATATTTAATTATAGGCCAGTATCAGAAGGATAACTGTTTTGGGAAGGTCAACAAACATAGACCATTATAAAACAGGGACATATTGTTGGATTTATTAAAGAAGGGAAGGTGAAAAGGGGATTTGGGATAATCCTCAATTAATGTAAACTAACTAAACCCCCAAGATCTAAATATCTCTTCACAGATTTTGAGCTACATTGATCTTTACCTATCTGTCTAAGATCCCAGACCATAATATAAATAAACTTACACTAACACCCAAATCCCCCTATTGATGATAATGGAAGTAGTTGGCAGTTAGGCAGAAGAGGGCCCAGGAGAGGTCCTGGATCCAGGTGGTCCTGAGACCTAATCATTTTTAAAAATTTTTTATAAAATAGATGAACTTTATTGACAGTTTTCTTTTTTATTTGGTCATTTCAAAACATTATTCATTGGAGACAAAGATCATCCCCCCACCCCCATAGCCGATGCGTGATTCCACTGGGTTTCACATGTGTTCTTGATTTGAACCCATTTCCATGTTGTTGGTATTTGCATTAGAGTGTTCATTTAGAGTTTCTCCTCAGACATTTCCCCTCAACCCCTGTAGTCAAGCAGTTGATTTTCCTCAGTGTTTTTACTCCCACAGGTTGTCCTCTGCTTGTGGATAGTATTTTTTCTCCTAGATCCCTGCAGATTGCTCAGGGACATTGCATTGAAACTAATGGAGAATTCCATTTTGTTCGATTGTACCACAGTGTATCAGTTTCTGTGTACAATGTTTTCCTGGTTCTGCACCTTTCACTCTGCATAACTTCTTGGAGGTTGTTCCAGTCTCCATGGAATTCCTCCAGTTTATTATTCCTTTGAGCACAATACTATTCCATTATCAACACATACCACCATTTGTTCAACCATTCTCCAATTGAAGGGCATCCCCTCATTTTCCAATTTTTGGTCTCCACAAAGAGTGCAGCTATGAATATTCTTGTACAAGTCTTTTTCCTTATTATCTCTTTGGGGGTACAAACCCAGCAGTGCTATAGATGGATCAAAGGGCAGACAGTCTTTTATTGCCCTTTGGGCATACTTCCAAATTGCCCTCCAGAAAGGTTGGATCAATTCACAACCCCACCAGCAATGAATTAATGTCCCTACTTTGTCATATTCCCTCCAGCATTCACTACTTTCCTCTGCTGTCATGTTAGCCAATCTGCTATGTGTGAGGTGATACCTCAGAGTTGTTTTGATTTGCATCTCTCTGATTATAAGAGATTTAGAGCATTTTTCAAGTGCTTATTAATAGTTTTGATTTCTTTCTCTGAAAATTGCCTATTCATGTCCCTTGCCCATTTATCAATTGGAGAATGGCTTGATTTTTTGTACAATTGATTTAGCTCTTTGTAAATTTGAGTAATTAAACCTTTGTCAGAGGTTTTTATGAAGATTGTTTCCCAATTTTTTGCTCCCTTCTGATTTTAGTTACATTGGTTTTGTTTGTACAAAAGCTTTTTAATTTGATGTAGTCAAAATTATTTATTTTACTTTTTGTGACTCTTTCTAAGTCTTGCATAGTTTTAAAGTCTTTCCCTTCCCAAAGGTCTGACATATATACTATTCTGTGTTTGCCTAATTTACTTATAGTTTCCTTCTTTATGTTCAAGTCATTCTCCTATTTTGAATTTATCTTGGTGTATGGTGTGAGGTGTTGATTCAAACCTAATCTCTCCCATACTGCCTTCCAATTTTCTCAGCAGTTTTTATTTAATAGTGGATTTTTGTCCCCAAAGCTGGGATCTTTGGGTTTTTCATATATTGTCTTTCTGAGGTCATTTGCCCCAAGTCTATTCCACTGATCCTCCTTTCTCTCTCTTAGCCAGTACCAAATTGTTTTGATGACTGCTGCTTTGTAATATAGTTTGATATCTGGGACTGCAAGGCCCCCTTCCTTTGTATTTTTTTTTTCATTATTTCCCTGTATATCCTTGATCCTTTGTACTTCCAAATAAACTTTGTTATGGTTCTTTCTAAATCAGAACAGAAATGTTTTGGAAGTTCAATGGGTATGGCACTAAATAGATAAATAAGTTTACGTAGGATGTTCATTTTTATTATATTGACTCATCCTATCCATGAGCATTTAATGTTTTTCCAATTGCTCAAGTCTAGTTTTAGTTGGGTTGAGAGTGTTTTGTAGTTGTATTCATATAGTTCCTATGTTTGTCTCAGGAGATAGATTCCTATGTATTTTATTTTGTCTAAAGTGATTTTGAATGGGATTTCCCTTTCTAGTTTTTGCTGCTGAGCTGTGTTGGAAATATATAGAAATGCTGATGACTTATGCGGGTTTATTTTGTATCCTGCAACTTTGCTAAAGTTGTTGATTATTTCAATTAGGTTTTTGGTTGAATCTCTAGGATTCTTTAAGCAGACCATCATGTCATTCTCAAATAGCGATAACTTGGTCTCCTCCTTGTCCATTTTAATGCCTTCAATTTCTTTTTCTTCTCTAATTGCTACTGCTAGTGTTTTTAGTATGATGTCAAATAATAGAGGTGATAATGGGCATCCTTGTTTCACTCTCGATCTTATTGGGAAGGTATCTAGTTGATCCCCATTGCAGATGATATTAGCTGATGGTTATAGATATATACTGTTTATTGGTGTATAGGGTTTATGGGGTATATGGGGTGTATGGGTGTTCAGAGAGGGACAGTATTTCTGGTATGGAGGGCTTGTCGTGCCTTTGTAGGGCAGCTCTCCAGCCACTGACCCCCACCTGACATCCAGCTCTCACTTGTGGCTCCTAGTAGCTGCTAACATGTGGCAGCGGTCACACCCCGGGCAATGGCTTCAACAGGCCTGCTAAACCTTGTGAGGGTAGCCATCTGGTCTTAGACTCCTGGTGAACCAGGGATTTGCTCACCCAGCATGTGAAGACTGCTTCAGCTGAACAGACGGAAGAAACCAACAAGAAGGTTCAATGGTTGAAATGGTGACCCATCAAAGCACTGTGGAGTGCTTAGAGCTTTTTGGAGCAGAAAAGACCACATGGCCATCCAATGCAGCTGAGGAAGTCTCCAGGTGTAAAGGCCTTTCATGCCACTGGACCCAGGCTTCCAACGCCGAGAGAGTGGAACTGTCTCTGTGCATCGACTCTTCCACTTTAAATCTCTTTCACGCACAAGTGTCTTTGTGCAAACGCACAAAGAGAATCGTCATTCTCGGTTACCGAGAGACTACTACTACTACTACTACTACTACTACTACTACTACTACTACTACTACTACTACTGTTTATTATTTTTAGGAATGACCCTTATTTCCTATGCTTTCTAGTGATTTTAATAGGAATGGGTGGTGTATTTTATCAAAGGCTTTTTCTGCGTCTATTGAAATAATCATGTGATTTTTGTTGGTTTGTTTGTTGATATGGTCAATTATGTGGATGGTTTTCCTAATATTGAACCAGCCCTGCATCCCTGGTATAAATCCTACTTGATCATGGTGGATGACCCTTCTGATCACTTGCTGGAGTCTTTTAGCTAGTATCGTATTTAAGATTTTTGCATCTAAATTCATTGGGGAGATTGGGCTATAGTTTTCTTTCTCTGTTTTTGACCTTCCTGGTTTTGGAATTAGTACCGTATTTGTGTCATAAAAGGAGTTTGGTAGAACTCCCTCTTTGCTCATTATGTCAAATAATTTGTATAGTGTTGGGATTAACTATTATCTGAATGTTTGATAGAATTCACTGGCGAATCTGTCAGGCCCTGGGGATTTTTTCTTAGGGAGTGTAAACCTTAAAATTTCTATTTCTTAGACTTATGAATGTTGGAAATTTCCCCATTGGGAAATTTCATACTTGAAAAAATTTCCTACTGATAGTAAGAACTCTATTGGAATATGAAACTCCTTGGCATGGGAGGATCCTTCTCCTCCCTACTTAAGACTACTTTAGGACAGAAACCTTTTGCTAAACAATGGAAAGGGCTTTGACCTATGCTTAAGCATAGAACAGGAAGTTCTTTGAGTCATGATTGATTTTAGAATTGATACAGTAGAGATACTTGGAATGACAGAACCAGGTCTTGGAAACTGCAATCTCCACCCTACTCAGAGTAACAGGATTTAGGAAGGGCTGCAGCAAAGATCAAGATTTAATTATTTGAGAATATGACCTTCAACAGACATGTGCAAAGGGGACAGACCTTTGGGCGGTCCTGGGTTAAGCTAGAGCCACAATTGGCACAGGGGAGACATTGACAGTGATTGGTAGATGTGAGAACTGAGGGGAAGGAACTTAGATTGTGGGCTTAAAGATAGCGGGGTCTGAGGACTAGGGAGGGAGTTTTTGCTCTGAAGGAGGGCTGAGAGGAGAGAGGTCCTGGAGGGAGAGCTCCTGGAGAGGTCTGGAAGGAGGCTGTGGAAGGAGAACTCAGGAGGAGTCAGGAGGAGAATTCTCTGGAAACATTTCTTTAAAGGAGGCTCTCTTGAAGGTGGAGCCTGAGGTTGGCATGAGAAGCCTTACCTAGAGAGATCTTGGGTGACTGATAAAACCAACTGACTAATTTATCTCTTAGGACTGAGGTCTAGGCCTTATTGGCTTGAGGCCCTTCATTCTTATTCCTTTCTTACTTTCTCTCTTTTTCTATTGATTAATCAGTGTATTATAAATTAAATTTCTCTATAAAACCCAGTTGGCTTGGGGATATTCATAAATTGGGAATATATTCCCTGGCGACCATCTTATATTTATATAAACCCAAGACACAGTAGAAAATATATTTCAGAGGTCATAATTTATATATATATTTCCCTTGCTCCCAAACATTTTAATTATCACAGGAGTTCTTTGATGGCCTGTTGGATTTCATTTTCTGATATGGGATTATTTAAGAATTCTATTTCTTCTTTTGTTAGTCTAGGCAGTTTGTATTTCTGTATATATTCGTCCATATTGCCTAGATTGTTATATTTATGGCCATATAATTGGGCAAAGTAATTTTTAATTATTGCCTTAATTTCCTCCTCGTTGGAGGTGATGCCCCCCTTTTCATCTTCAATGCTGTTAATTTGCTTTTTTCTATCCTTTTTTTAATTAGATTGACTCATACTTCATCTAATTTGTTTGTTTTTTCAAAGTACCACCTTCTAGTCTTATATATTAGTTTAATAGTTCTATCACTTTTGATTTTATTAATTTCTCCCTTAATTGTTAGGATCTTTAGTTTGGTTTTCTTCTGGGGGCTTTTAATTTGTTTGCTTTTAAGTTTTTTTATTTGCATTTCCAATTCATTGATCTCTGCCCTCCCTTCTTTGTTAATATATGCACTCAGGGATATGAATTTACATCTGATTACTGCTTTGGCTGCATCCCATAAGGTTTGGAAGGATGTCTCACCATTGTCATTTTCCTCGATGAAATTATTAGATGTTTCTATGATTTGTTCTCTAACTAACCAATTTTGGAGTATCATATTATTTAATTTCCAATTAATTTTTGATTTGGTTTTCCATGTATCCTTACTGATCATTATTTTATTGCCTTGTGATCTGTAAAGTCTGCATTCATTATTTCTGCTTTTCTGCATTTGTATGCCATGTTTCTGTGACCGAGTGTATGGTCTATCTTTGTGAATAAGCCATGTAATGCTGAGAAGAAGGTGTATTCCTTTTTTGTCCCTATTTATTTTTCTCCATATGTCTATTAACTCTAATTTTTCTAAGATTTCATTCACTTCTTTACCTCTTTCTTATTTATTTTTTGATTTGATTTATCTAAATTTGATAGTGGTTGGTTCAAATCTCCCACTAATATGCTTTTACTGTCTATTTCTTCCTTCAATTCTTCTAGTTTGTCCATTAGAAATTTGGGTGCTATACTATTTGGTGCATATATGTTGATTAGCGATATTTCTTCATTATCTAAAGTCCTTTTTAACAAAATATAATTACCTTCCCTATCCCTTTTAATCAGCTATATTTTTGCTTTGACTTTGTCAGCTATCATAATTCCAACCCCTGCCTTCTTTCTATCAGTTGAAGCCCAGAATTATGATCTTGTGAGTGTCTACCTGCCTCTTGTGTGTTTCTTGAAGACAACTTATGGTAGGGTTTTGGATTCTAATCCATTCTGCTATTCATCTATATTTTATGGGTGAGTTCATCCCATTCACGTTCAAAGTTATGATTGTCACTTGTGGACTCCCTGGCATTTTGATATCCTCCCCTAATTCTGACCTTTCTTCTTTAGCTATAGCCTTTTAAGCCAGTGATTTACTTTAAATCAGTCCCCCTAGTCCCCTCCCTTGATAAATTTTTCTTTCTAGCCCCTCCCTTTTTATTCCCTCCCCCTCCCCCCTCTCCTTCCCTCCCTTTTTGTGTTCCCACCCCCCCCAACCCCCTTGGTTTTCCCTTCTCCCTTACCCTGTTGGATAAGATAGAATTCAAGGTCCCAATGGAGCTGGATGCTCTTACCTCTCAGAGTTGAGTGCACTGAGAGTAAGGTTTAATTAAAAACTCTCTTTCTCTCCTTTTTATATTAGTTTTCTTCCCCTCCCCTTCCCATGTGTATCTTTGTGCGAGAAAGATTATTCTATTTAGTTCCCTCCCTATTTCTTTGTGTATTTCTTAGTACCATCAACAACTCCCCCCTCCCTTTTCCTTTCTATCCTCCCTTTCTCCATATCATCTTGATTCCCCAAACATTCCCTATGCATGATTCTTCTTACTACTCTAATGATACATATATTTTTTGAGAGTTACGCATCGCATTTTCCCCACATATTAATATATATATATATATATATATATATATATATATTGATATAAATGTAGTCCTTATAGAAGAGAGTTTGAATAAAAGAAAAAAATAACATTTATCTCCTTTTCCCTTTCCTTCATATTTAACTTTTCTGGTATTCCATGCTCTTTGTTTTTCAATATCGAACTTTCCACAGAGCTCTGGTCTTTTCTTTGCAAAAACTTGGAAATCTTCTATTTTGTTGAATGCTCATACTTTTCCCTGGAAGTATATAGTCAGTTTTGATAGATAGCTGATTCTTTGTTGAAGACCCAGATCTCTTGCCTTTCTTAAAATCATGTTCCACGCCTTATGGTCATTCAGAGTGGAAATTGTATGGTTTTGTGTGACCCTGATTGGCATTCATTTATATCTAAATTGTCTTTTTCTGGCTTCTTGTAAGATTTTTTCTTTTGCTTGAAAGCTTTGGAATTTGGCAATTGCATTCCTGGGTGTTGTCTTTTGGGGATTTAGTGTAGTGGGTGTTCTATGAACTCTTTCAATGCCTGTATTGCCCCCTTGTTCTAGAATCTCTGGGCAGTTTTCTTTGATTATATCTTGTATTATGAGGTCGAGATTATTATTTATTTCTGACTTTTCTGGTAGGCCAATTATTCTCAGATTGTCTCTCCTTCCTCAATTTTCTAAGTTTATCACTTTGTCAGTGAGATATTTTATGTTCTCTTCTAATTTCTTGGTCTTTTGACTTTGCTTTATTAATTCTTGCTCTTTTGCAAGATCATTGTCTTCCAGTTGCTTGATTCTGACCTTTAAAGCCTGGTTTTCCTTTTCAGTTTGGTTAAACTGTTTCTGTAGTTGCATTTTTTTTTGGTGGTTCATATTCTTGATTTCCTTTTGCATGATTTCCCACTTTTCCTGCCAGAAGGCTTCCAACTTTTTGATCATTTCTGATTTAAATTCTTCAAGAGTTTTTAGAGAGTTTCCATTTCCTTTGGAGAATTTTGGAGCATTTGCTTGTGTTTCCTCTTCATCTCCTCTGTATTTTGTATTTTTACTCCATAAATGTGTCCATATTCACCCCCTTCTTCTTGCTTTTCTTGATTTTTGGAGGTTTTTGTACTTCTGTACAGTTTTCCATCTCTGTCTGAGTGAGGAGGACTGGCTCTTAGTGTATCTGTCTGATGGTCTGAGGCTTTAGCCCCAGGCAAGTTGTCCATTCTCCTCAGCTGCTTTGTCTTCCCAGGAAGCCCAGGGTCTGTCCTCCCCTGCCTGCTGGTGTTTCCGATGTTATTGCTCTCAGTTTCCTCCTGTTGCTTCTCTGCTATCTTACTTCCACGGTCTGAGCCTGGCACAGCACTGTCTGCATGGTACCTCAGTGCCTTTGCCGGCCCTGAGGTTTCTGTTCTTTCAGAAGACCCTGCACTCTAAGGCTGGCCTCCCTGACTTCTGAGGGCTACTGATGGGATTAAGTTCAGCTGGTTTGGGCTGGATGAGCCCCGAAGCAAAAAAAAAAAAAAAACAACCCTCCTCTGCAGTCTGTGTTGGATGGAAGGACACATCCAGGGGGCTACAGGCTCCCCCCATCTCTCTCTGTTTCCCTGCCGTCTGTGTTGGACACCCCCGAGAGTGACTCAGGTTGCTTTCAAGTTGAGTCCTTCAGAATAGCCAGCCCCGAGGCTCTTTTACCATCCCTATGGTTCCCGCTGCTGCTGGGATCTCGGCCCTCTGGGTTGGGGAGTATGGGTCCTGGGACCTTCCTTCTGCCTTCCCCTTATATCAGAGTGATCTAGGATTCTGGCTTTTGGGGGGTGTACCTTTTGATTCGAGTCCAGAAGGAGGGTTCCCTGGGTCTGTCCTGTTGTTCAGTTTGAATTTTGGTGCCCTAGGAGCATTCAGTTTGTGATCGGTAAGGAAGGGTTTTCAGAAGTCTGAACTTTTGCTGCCTCTAAGCCGCCATCTTGAGTGGAAGTTCCTCTCAGACCTAATCTTACAGACAGATGTTTCAGGATCATACCAGGAACTGCCTCGATGAAATTCAGAACCCAAGCCAGCAAACAGGACAGGAACAAGGATAGGATCAGCCACTGAGGAAATGCAGCCTCAAGATTTTCTCCAGAGTGAGCAGCATACAGCCTTAGTACCAGTCTAACCCTTCCTTAAAAGTTCTAGAATCTTTCTGCTGGTCTTGTGGCACTTCTCTCTGCAAACTTACACACTTTCCTACATAATTTAACTTTTCCTTATAACAGGCATTATTAAGCGGGTAAAAAAATGGTATATGTATGAAAGTATTGATAGAAACTGTAATTTTAAAAACCCATAAATAACACAAATATAATGATTGGGATAAATAGTTGAATAGATTTTGATACTTGAATATAATGGATTATATCAGAAATGTCAAATATTGGAAATATAAAGAAAATAAGGGAAATATATGAATAGATAAAAAGAAGATTAAGAATAATACATACTAAGAATACATTTTTAAAAATGGCCAAAAATCAAGAGAAAAAAGGATGAAAGTAAAATAAATCCAAATCTAACTCAAAAGCAAAAGATGCTTATATTAACACACAGAGATATGATTTTCAGATTTTAAACAAATTATAAATAATGTACAATTTTTGGCCTTAACATATCATTTTTAATGCATTTTAAATTAATTTTTTGTTGGTGGTAGTGGTGGAGTAAATAAGTATATAACAAATTTGGAAAAAATAAAATACAATAAAATACAATAACTACACATATAAAAATTATATATTGGTAAGAATACTGATTCTGGAGTTAGAGATTTTGAGTTCACATCTTGACTGTGCATTTTGGACAAGTCATTCAATTCTCCTGGGCCTCTTTTTCCTTATCTGTAAAACGAAGGGATTGGTTTAGATGGCCTCTGATTTCCTCTTTACTTCAAGATCTGTGATCCTATGAAGATCTTCCAAAAGAAGCTTTAATTCAGACTATCTAGATCTAGAACTTAAGGGGAACTGAGAGGTCATGAAATCCAAATCCTTTAATTTATAGATGAAGAAAATGAGACCCAGAGAGGTTTAATGACTTCTTTAGGGTCATATAGTTAATAATTGTCAGCAGTGGAATTTGAATTGAGGTTCTCTGACTCCTGAGCCAGTACTCGTTCTACTGTTCTGCTTCCATTTGCCCATCTGTGGGATAAGCAAAAAAACAAGCATTTATCACATGATTGATGTGTTCCAGGTCCTGTGCCTAAGCTTTAAAAATTATCTCATTTGATGATTACAACAATCCTGGAAGGTAAGTGTTATTATCCCCATTGTATAGTTGAGGAAACTGAGCATGCAGAAAATAAGTACTTTGAACAGTTTTATACAGCTACTAATTGTCTGAGAATAGATTAGAATTCAGTTTTCCCCAATTCTGGACCCAGAACTCTATTATCTTTGCCACCTATCTATCTCTAAATGGGTATAATATTACTTATAATATCTAGTTCAAAGTATTGTTGTGAAGGTAATATTATTTAATCTTAAAGCACTGGAGAACTGTGTACTATTAAATAAAATAAAATAATCCAATAAAAATTTGGATGGTAAATTCTCAAAGATGAAGACCTTATAACTTCAGGTAGAAATAAGGACCTTACATAAAGATTTAGTTTTATTTGATGTGTCAGTCTTTTAGCCAACAGTTTAATCCAAGATGCTAGAGGGCAGCTCGCATTAATCTCAACTGTATTTATTAACCATATTACAGAGGACAAAGAGGAAAGCCCTGTAAACGTTCACCTAAAGTTCATTTGGAAAATATTCCAAGCCTGACGATTTAAAGGCATTTAGTCCCCCTTGAGTCTCCCATTGCTAGACAGTTCCATCTTCTCTATACTTCTATCATACTAATTTGTACAGAAATTTGACTGACAAACTCCAGAGAGTTGGCCCCAAGGTCGGCAATCAAACTGCACAAACAAGATTTGGGCATAGCTACTAATTTGACTTCAGACTCTTCTTGCAGAAACTTTACTACCCTTTACCAGAAATGAATAATAATGTATATTTTTACCCCAAACAGAGACTAGTGCCTTAGGGCATGCAACACAGGAACTAATCTTTAATAAGAATATGTCTGAGTTGAAAAATGGATGGTTCAGTACAAAATATCTCTGGATACAATTCACCTCTAATTACAATTGCTTAAATTCTGTGCTTTCCTCTCAATGACACTCAAATAAAGTGGGAACAAAATTATCACTCAAGTCTTCTCCTTCTGTTGTGTTCCTAAGGATCAAAGTGTTTGTTTGTTTGTTTCCTGAATCTCTTTAAGTAAACAATACAGATAAATATGAGAATTATTCAAGAATGAATTTCACATATTTTCAATTCTAAACTTCTTTTAAACTTTTAAATATGCAGAATATACCAGAAAAGTATGGAAATAAACCAGAAAAAAGCAAGCATAGTGGAAAGAGGTAAAAGAATTTTAGAAAACTTGGAAAAATCTGTCCAAACAAGTAAAGATTGTTCAATGATTTGTGATCAAATAAGAACTTCTCATAAAACATTATTATTGGTTAAATAGTCCATCAATAATTCTGGGATTTGCAAGGTATCAATCTGTACCTACATATATCTTCTTAGATTAACTACTTTAATTTTAAAAATCATCTTGCAAAAAGCCATAATTTATTTTCCACTAAATATTCTTTTCTACATTCTATCTATTACAAATATTACTAAAGCCCTTTCATTACCATCCTACACCATTTCCATTTCAACACCTCAGAATTAATGCCCAAACTATTGGTCACTATAGGAAATCTATCTGTTTTTCTGTCTATCTATTTACATCTCACTGATATATATATATATACATATCAGTGAGATATATATATATATATATATACTCAGATATATACTAACTTTTCTCTCACAGTGTGAGGATCTTTGCTATGAATTGTTGATTAAGAATACATTATATTTAATTATTTTCTTTTTTTCTTTACTGAACTTTATGAACCTTGTGATAATCATTGTTACATCTTCTTGATCAACAATATAATGTATTTCATTAAGCAAACACTTCCTAATATTATAATCACTCTATAGCTCAAGAAAATTCAGTGGCTCCCTGTTTTGTATAGGAGAAAACAGATCCTTTTCTATTATTCATTTAAATTCCTTTACAATTTGATTTCATGTTGCTCCCCCTTCATAATCCAGCATTCCAACCAATGTCACTTGTTTTTTACTGGTACACAAAATTTTATCTCCTCCTTCCATGCCTTTGCATAACCTCAGTCCTATTACCAAATTGCTCTCTGTACTTATCTCTACCTTTTGAACTCCTAATATTTTTAAGGGTTCAACATGTTACTTTCCTTACTCTCTTAGCCTCATCAAATTCTTGCCACTCCAAGATAACATATTGCCCTGAAATTTCTTCATTTTTCCTGCATATTATCTTTTGTATTTATTTATTTCATTAATTTAAAAAAAAGCCCCTTACCTTACACCTTAAAGACAATTCCATGTATTGGTTCCGAGTCAGGAGTGTAAAGGGTAGGCAGTGGGGGTTAAGTGATTTGTCCAGAGTCACACAGCTAGGGAGTGTCTGAGGTCAGATTTGAATCTTGACCCTACCATATCTAGGCCTGATTCTTAATCCACTGAGTTACCCAGCTACCCCCTTTTTTTATTTAAATGTGTATATGATATTTTATGTAAATATATGTTTCAGATGATGGCCTTTCAAATTAAAGACAGTTCTTATCTTTTTTTCAGACTAAAAATCTCAAGTTCTACTCAATGATCCTTTCATTGCATACCTTAAAGCCCCTCACCTTTCCAGTTATTTTCCTCAGGATATTTCCCATGAATATTTTTCTAAAATATGTTCAGAATCAGATGTAATTTTCCAAATATGTTCTCATGGAACAACAGTCAAATTTAGAGTAGTGTAGATGAAAAGTGCACTATTTCTAGCCACAAGTTATTATTGTTCAGTTGTTTCAGTTGTTTCAATTTTTTATGACCCTATTTGGGGTTTTCTGGGCAAAGATATCAAAAAATTTACCATTTCCTTCCCCAGTACATTTTACAGATGAAGAAACTGAGGCAATCAGGACAATCAGGGTTAAGTTATTGCCAATGGTCTAATAGCTAGTAAACGCCCAAGTCCAAATTTGAACTCATGAAAGTGAGTCTTCCTAACTCCGGGTCTGGCAATCTATTCTATATACTATCTAGCAGGTCAAATGACCTAGGTTCAAATTCTGCTTATGATGTTATTGACTATATGAAATCACATGGGTTCCCTGTATTTTTTCTCTCCTCTGATAAATGAGGAGTATGAACTAAATAGCACCTGAAATCCCTTCTAGGTCTAAGGGCAGTTAGGTGGAATAATGAATAAAGTGCTCAATTTGGAATTTGGAAGACATGAATTCAACTTTCGCTCTGCATCAATTCCTGGAGGTCGTTCCAGTTCACATGAAATTCCTCTAGTTCATCATTCCTTTCAACACAATAGCATTCCATCACCAACATATACCACAATTTGTTCAGCCATTCCCCAATTGAAGGGCATCCCCTCATTTTCCAATTTTTTTATCACCACAAAGAACACAGTTAAGGTACACAGAGACTGACACACTGTGGTACAATCAAACATAATGGACTTCTCCATTAGTGTCAATGCAATGTCCCTGAACAATCTGCAGGGATATAGGAGAAAAAACACTATCCACAAGCAGAGGACAAACTATGGGAGTAAAAACACGGAGGAAAAGCAACTGCTTGACTACAGGGGTTGAGGGGATATGACTGAGGAGAGACTCTAAATGAACACTCTAATGCAAATACCAACAACAGGGAAATGGGTTCGAATCAAGAACACTTGTGATACCCAGTGGAAACGTCCGTCGGCTATGGGATGGGGGAGAAAATGATCTTTGTCTCCAATGAATAATGCTCGGAAATGACCAAATAAAATAATATTATAAAAAATAAAAAAATAAAATTATATTCAGTCTCAACCCTAAATTTACCCTTTACATATCCAAATGCAGAGAACACAAGCTGGCCCTATATCTCGATATGGAGATATAAAAGACTAGCTAGAGCTAGAGCTAGAGCTGGAGCTTGGAGCTCTGAAGCTCTCCCTCTTTTGGCCTCCATTTTCTTTCCAGACTTTTAGAATAGCCACCATTTGACCATTTCCCCTGCAGACCAGGGAGACTAGGCATCCAGAGCCTTGACTAAAAGTCTCCAGAGCACATATGAAGAGCATAGAAATGCTTAGCCTTTAAGATTAAGCTGAAGGGGGTTATCATCATTCTCCTAAGAATATTTTCCTCTCCCCAACCCCTTTCCTTCCAAGGCCACTGTTGACAGCCAAATCCTGACTGAGCAAGATGGACCAAATGGCAAAATTTCCAAATGCCCTAATGAGGCATTTATTTTAAATACCATCAAGCAGAATAGGAGAGAAGTAAGGTACCTTAGAGTGACTAATAGATTTATAACTAGGACATCCAGGTTCAAGCACCATCCCTTCCTTTGTGTGACCCACCAGCATGCAAAAAAAAATGATTGTGGAAACTTAATATTAACCATCAATGCAACTGAACTGGCTTCATAACTTCTTATGCAAATTGTTTATCTAAGTTTATATAAATAAAATTAATTTCAGTAATGAAAAAAAAAGAACACAGTTAAGAATATTCTTGTACATGTACTTTTCCTCATCATATTTGGGGTACAAACCCAGCAGTGCTATGGCTGGATCAAAGGGCAGAGAGTCTTTTAGTGCCCTTTGGGCATAGTTCCAAAATGCCTTTCAGAGTGGTTGGATCAATTCACAACTCCACCGGCAGTGCATTAATGTCCCAATTTTTACCACATCCTCTCCAACATTCATTATGTTCCTTTGTTGTCATGTTCTTTCCCATTTTATTTGGCAAGCTCATTGATATTACATCTATAATTCTCTTATATCATGTTATATTTGATATTATATCTATTGCTCTTTTTTAGAATTTCCCTCCCTTTTCATATTAAAGTCTCTTCAAGTAGCAGGATTATGTGATAATAGCCTTTGAGTTTGAGGAACTAACGAAGATCATACAGTCCTACTCCCTCCTTGTTTTTCAAACAAGAAACCTGAGGCACAGAGCTCACTGATTGAACTTATTCATCTAATGTAATACAGGTTATAAATGATAGAGACAAGATTTCCACACAGGTGCTTTTGAATATACCATGCTGTTTTTCCTTAGGTTTAATGATGGAATGGATCTTAGATTTCATCTAGTCCAAACTACTGTTTTGTTTTGTTTTGTTTTTAAACCCTTATCTTCCGCCTTAGAATCAATATTGTATATTGGTTCTGAGGCAGAAGAGTAGTAAAGTCTAGGCAATGGGTGTTAAGTGACTTACGCAGGGTCACACAGCTAGTTAGTGTCTGAGATCAGATTTGAACCCAGGACCTCCCTTCTCAATCCACTGAGCCACCCAGCTGACCCCCTCCCCAAACAACTTCTAATATTAAAAAAGACCCAGGAGAGATTATATGGCTTGTCCAATGGAACATAGGTAGTAACTGGTGAAGCCAGAATGTTAAACCAAGACCTAGAATTTCAAATGCAATGTTCATTCTAACTATACCATGATGAAGAGTTATCTTCTAAGAAAATAATGTTCTTTATAGTTAAGAAATACCTTCACCATAAATTTAAAGGAGTGGAATTACAGAATCTCAGGGATGGAAGGATCCTAAAATGGATTTTTAGTATAATTGGTTTCTTTTGTAATGATCTGCATTTTGTTTTATTTTATTTAATCTTGTTTTAAAAATATTGTTCTGAGAAAGGGTGTATAGGCTTCAACAGACAGCTAAAGAAATTCATAATACAAAGAGGGTCAAGGAACCCTGGTTCATAAAACTACAACATCCTTTATTGCTCGTCATCTAGCCTTTTATACAATTGAAGAGATAGAGCTTAATTTCACTACCTCAGTGGGCAGCCTATTCTACTTTTATACATCCTATTAAGCCAGGGTCTAATTGGGCACGTAATATTACTTAACTGGAAGATAATTTAGGGGTCATCAAGTCTATTTTACATATCAGAAAAGCAATTGCAGAGAGAGGATAAGAATTTTCTAAGGTCACATAGAGAATAAGGAGCAGAACCTATTCTCTATTCTCTATTGTACCAACCAAACCATAGATTCAGAAAAATCTGGCTTTAAATCCTTACTGACAGTCTTCATGTGACTGAGGGCAAATTATTCAACCTCTCTGTATCTTGGGCAATTGTCTAAGACAATGAATTATAAATGTTGTCATTTACCATTATAGTAGATATTTCCATGCCAGTGAAATTATAGTTCTTTGAATGTATTGATGATACTATTTGCCCAGGAATTATATGGTGATTGATATTGTTTTCAAGATATCTTCATGCAAACCTCATTTGTCTTTTGTGTTTTTGTTAATTTTTCCCTTTAATCTTCTTAAGAATCTCTTATTTGTTTGGCTTTTTCTATTTTGTTTATTATGTGAAGTCTTTTTCATTATCAGTTCAGTTCTTAGAAGGCAAGCTCATCACTAATTTCTCTAATGTGCCTAAGAAATGTTCTCTTTTTGGACATTTTTTGAATGTCTCATTTTGAAACATTTTTATTTTATATTTTTACCCTTCCAAGTTTCACGTTCCAAGTACATTTGGATGAGGAAATTCTTGAATCAATAGAAAATTTTCAAGGTCTGAAACTAAATGTCTTTACAATGGTCTAGCAACAGCCAAAACCTATCAAAATAATTTATTGTCCCTTTAGTCAATTCATGTGGGTTAGGAAAACACTTCAACTCAAGCTTGGATAAGAGTTCTTTAATTCTGGAAGAAAATCCTTAATGCATTCAGCATGACATTAAAAATGCTGTTTAACAGAGGCAGAAATGTTCCAGGGGATTATGCTTTTTGAGACCTTCCATCATTATTGTGTCTGTAGTTACTGCTGTATCTTCTGTTGCATTGGTAGAAGCATAGCATCAAGGAGGAGGAAGAAATTGTGCTCTGTCTTGCTTCATCAGCATCTGGAATAGAATTTACTTCTGGATACCTCATTCTGGAAAGGACATTACCAAGCTGGAACTGGTCCAGAGGTGAGTACCCAGTAGGGTGAGAAAACTGAGAACAATGTCATGTAAAGATCACTTGGGTTGTAATGGTGAGTACCCAGTAGGGTGAGAAAACTGAGAACAATGTCATGTAAAGATCACTTGGGTTGTAATATATCACTTGCCTAAACAATAACTTCCTGACTAGTCTTCCTGGCTCTAGTCCTCTCTCTCTCTCTCTCTCTCTCTCTCTCTCTCTCTCTCTCTCTCTCTCTCTCTCTCTCTCTCTCTCTCTCTCTCTCTCTCTCTCTCCGCCCCCCCAACCCCAATTCATCCTGACCACAACATCCAGATATGTTCTGCTAATGAAAAAGTTTAAATACAT
This sequence comes from Monodelphis domestica, assembly GCF_027887165.1. Lineage (NCBI taxonomy): Eukaryota > Metazoa > Chordata > Mammalia > Didelphimorphia > Didelphidae > Monodelphis > Monodelphis domestica. The sequence continues at coordinate 496,842,957 of NC_077227.1, forward strand.
ATATTTCCTTCTCAAACAGTATTATGTGTGTTTTTGTTTCACATAGGATCAAACATGAACTTAAAACCTTGCAGGTTTAAGACACTACACAATTTAGCTCCCACTGGCGTTTCTATCATGTTTTCATACTTCTCCCCCTCTCAAAATCTGTTTCAGTAAAGCTGGACACATTCCAATTGTAATAGGTAATATTGAGGGGGTATATTTGATGGGTAAATGATAACTAATAAATCAGGTAGTTATCTTGTTTTGCCTACCCTCCTCCCTCTATACCTTCCTTCCTCCCTTTTCCTCCCTCTTCTTCAGCTTCCCTTCCTCCCCTCTTCTTCCCTTGAGCTTCCCCTTCCCCTGTTCTTTTTCTAGTTTTCTAAATCAGTTAAGGTGAGTTAATGTTGTCTGAGATGAAAATATTTTTTTCTTCTTTATCTCAAGTAAGGGTTTATTTGGAGAAGACAGGAAAGATGGAGGATGGAGGTAAGAGGGTTGGAGGTTTCCCTAATTCTATAATTAGCCTTAGATTGGAGGATATTGAGAAAAATGGTTGATAGGTCTAGTATTTCAGTCACTATCACCAACAGAGCAAGTCAGAAAGATATATGGACTATTGTCCTTCTTCTTCTTCCTTCAAAGTCACCAGGTCACCTCCAGCTTGATTATCGCATGTTGTCGCGGGCAAAGTCCACCCTTGGTTGCAACTCCAGGGTTTCCCAACAGGTAATGGGTGACCAGTCAACAAAAATAACAAACAGAAGGCAGCTTAATCATAACAGCCATGGGATTGTTTTGCATCTGACAGCTGCTCCGCCATCCCAATGTCTGGTTTTTATTTTTATATCCACTTTATTGGCACTCAATTGCATATAATCAAAGAGAGATAATTGGAAAAGTAACACATTATCTTCTAACAAATCACTTGATTAGCATTCTATATTCTTGTATTGTGATTATAGACAGAACAAAGGTTGCACACAAGATGAATGATTTTGTCACAGGTGCCTTAATTTTCTCATTTCTCTGTGAGAAGTTTTGAGCTTACAAACAATCAAGGAAATTATTTATTGCTTTTAATAAAATGGAATAAGTAATCAGCAGTTCTTAAAAGACAATTCAACAATCATATCATTGAGGTTGAGGGGTACTAGGAACATAATTCAAATTTAGATTGGTAACTATGTCACTGTGCATCATGATTCTTTTATACTCATTAATATTTTTTCTTTTTTTCATTTACTTACTTGAGAGGATAAACTATTATTTAATTGTCTGGTTGACATTGCAACCCCAGGGCTTAAATATCTCTAAAATTCATTATAGAATTATTAAGAATGATTTTTTCAAAGAGAGAACTTTTTTCCAGAGCACCTTTCTGTGTACTGAGAGTGACAATTCTTTTTCTTGTAGGATGTTTCCTTAACCTTAAGCTTAGTGAAGATCTTTGGTAATTAGTTGCACTATTGATGTTAAATCCCAAAGCTCCAAATAGCCAGACCTGAAATCCTTCCAAAGTTTAACAAAATGTAGAAGGAACAGATGGGAGGAATGATAGGATCCTTTCCAAGAGGCAGCCAAAAAAATACTAAAACTGGACAAATATCCCTAATTGTAATAAGGGTTAAATTAATGAATAGTTATTAAATATAGATTAACTAATAAAAACACAGATTCATGTAGTGCTTTAAAGTTACAGATTATTATCCCCATAATAATCCTTAAATGAAATTAATATCCCCATTTTACTGATGAAGCCTGAACTCTTATCCAAGGCTGGATGATTTTGTTTAAGTCTCCCAACTGATGTAGGAAATGTTATGGATAATCCATGACTGTGTGAAGGATAGAATGTGTACAAGAGCTTTGGAAAGAGGAAACATTATTATGTTTTCAACAAATAGACTGACTTCAGACTATCCTCTGGATATACTTTGGGGAATGGAAAGAAAAATATTATTTTGCAGATATTTAGGGGAAATTAATTCAATGATATCCCTGGTTTCTATCCTGCCTCTCTAGAGATTTTGGGAAATTTTCTGCTGAGTAAGACAAGAGCCTAGTTTAAACTGAAATGAACTTAATCTCATCTGAAGAAATTTTTCTTGAGCATTTTCTGATATATTTTAATATGTATGTAAATAAATAAATATTAATATATTAAATTAGCTAAATTCAATTAATATGTCTCTATCTCTATATATCTATCTATATCTTCTCCAGTATTTGCTTGGATAAATGAACTTACTATTCTCTATCTATGACAATCTTTTGTATAACTAGAATTCAGTAAGAAAAAGTCAGATTTGGTTTTGTGGGTATGTGGTAGCCTCTACTCTTAAGAGATAAGGCCCTAAATTTCTGAACTCCATCTTCCCTTAAAATAGCTATATTTAAGGAGACAAATAGACATAATTTTAGTTTAATACCTCACTTATCAGACGAAAAGAATGTCTAACCTCATTTCTCCTTGGCTTCCTCAAGACAGGGATCATAGACTCCCTTAGAGATGGGCATACAAGATTGCATAGATATTTTGAGTTGATTGTCTATATATTTATTTATCCCATGTAGACATCTTATATGGAAAGTACACATGCTACCCAGTTGGAGAAAATGGAATCTCAGGGTTATATTTGGAGGCAGTAAGATATTGTGATAAGAGCATTGACTTTGGAGTTAGAGGTTCTAGGCTTGAATTCTTATTAAAAAAAATATTATTTGTGTGACCTTAGCCAAGTAATTTCAGTTCAATGGATTTCAGTTTCCTTACCAGTAAAACAAAGAGTAGTAGGCCAATTTGCATTTAATCTTCCTTCTAGCTCTACATTTATGTGAAATTAAATGAAATTTAATAATGTATAATTATTAATTTATTTAATTAATTAAATTAAATTTTGATTTCATAAATAATTAAAATTAATAATAAATTAACTAATAAATTATGTGAAATTGAATGAAAATTGAACTTATCTTCTAATTATATTATGGTGGAAAGGCAAGAAGTCTGGTTTCGGAGTCAGTAGGAATGACCACTGAGTGACTACTGGCAAGTCACCTTACCTTCTGATCCTAATTTTTTAATTTGTAAAATAGAGATATGATGTTTACACTGTATCTCACAATATTGTTCAATTTGAAAAGCATTTAATAAATATTACACTATGCAATATAGTATACTAAGAGTTTTGGCTATAAAGAAAAAAAAATAAGCTAGTGCTTATTCTTTAATTTTTTTTTCCAGATTACAAGTTGAAATAATTTTTAATAATTGCTCTCTGACATTTTAATCCATGTTTTTCCCTCCCTCTCACCCCTCCCTCCTCCCCAATGTATTATCATAAATATAAATATATATATATATATAGTTCCATTTATGTCATGTTATGAAAGAAGACATATTGATTATACTATAGAAAAATTCATGGAGAAAATAAAGTGAAGAATGGTATACTTCAAGGTACATATACACTTTGTCAGGTCCTTCTATGATGGTGGATAGCTGTTTTCATCAGTAGTCTCTTAGAATTATCCTACAGCCTTGCATTGCTGATACTAGTTAAATTATTCATATTTGATCATCATACACTATTGTTGATACTGCATACATCTAGTACCTCTTCTTAAGACCTTACAAAATCCTTTTGAGGCCAAGGAATACGGCATGTGTGTGTGTGTGTGTGTGTGTGTGTGTGTGTGTGTGTGTGTGTGTGTGTAACTGGTATTATTTGTTTAGTGCATTAGGTTTTGTAAAGTACTGTCCAAATATTAGCTCATTTGATTCCTACACCAACCCTAGAGGATAGATGTTGCTTGTATTAAGGAAGAGAAATGACTGCACTTTGATTGACAGAGACATGTTACACAGAATCACATGGGACCCTGGGTCAAGATTCCAAGCAAGGAGGTTGGGGGAAGTTTGTCCCAACTGCCAACAGTCATTCTTTCTGAAGCAGAAGTAGGAGCAGGAAGTTTGACTAGTAGCTGCAATTTCAACCATACAGAGATACAACTGGCCCTGGAAGACAACAGCTGTGGAGACACTACTTCAGCCAGAATGCAGGTCAGCTGGACTGGAGAACATAAGGAAGATTTATCTACTTGGCTGGGAGCTGTTGTTACCTTTCCTCTTGGACCTTGACCCATCTTGGAGTCAACGTTGTGAGATACTATTTATGTGGGACATAACTTATTTAGCTTAAGAAGTTAGCCAAAAGGGTAGTTATTAGAGGATTAGTTTTGGAAGTAAGATTTGGAAATTTCCCTTCTCCTTGTTACACACATTCTTATCCCATTTCCCATTAATAAACTCAAAATATTTATATGTTTACCTTTTGTTTCTTCCCTTTAAACATCTCATAATAGCATGCTCCATATTACAGATAAGAAAATTTAAGGAAACAGAAATTAAGCAAATTGCTCTGGGTAACATAGCTTCTAAGGGGCTAAGGCTGGATTTGAACTCTTAGAAAAGAACTATAAGAGGTAGAGTGATTGGAGGTGCTCTTTGTGAGGACAAAATAATTGTTAAGATGTTTGATTATGAATATTCTTCAGCAACATGGTTTTACGTTATTATAGTAATCATGAGCATTGTTAAGATAAGGATGCTGAGAGGCAGAATTGGGGGTATATTTCATTCCAGACAGATGCGCAAAGAAAGAAATGGGGGTGGGGTTGTAGAACTATTTGAAGAAAAATTTACGACTGTTTTTTTGAGAGTGACACAATACATTTTCCCTACATATTAATTTGATATAAATGTAGTCCTTATAGAAGAGAGTTTGACTTAAAGAAAAAGATAAGATTTATCTCCTTTTCCCTTTCTTTCATATTTACCTTTTCATGTTTTTCTTGCTTTTTGTGATTGGGTGTCAAATTTTCTACTAAGTTCTGGTCTTTTCTTAGCAAATGCTTGGAAATGTTCTATTTTGTTGAATGCCCATACTTTCCCCTGGAAGTATATAGTCAGTTTTGCTGGGTAGTTGATTCTTGGTTGGAGACCCAGCACTCTTGCCTTTCTAAATATCATTTTCCATGCTTTGCGGTCTCTTAGTGTGTTAGCCGCTAAGTCCTGTGTGATCCTTATGGGAGCCCCCCTATATCTGAAGCTCCTCTTCTTGGCTTCTTGTAGGATTTTCTCCTTTTCTTGGAAGCTCTTGAATTTCGTGATTACATTCCTGGGGGTTGTCTTTTGGGGATTTAGTATAGAGGGTGTTCTATGAACCCTTCCTATTTCTATTTTGCCCCCTTGCTCCAGAATATGTGGGAAATATTCTTCTATAATCTCCTGTAGAATAGCATTGAGGTTTTTGTTTATCTATGGTTTTTTGGGGAGACCAATAATTCTGAGATTGTCCCTTCTTCCTCTGTTTTCCAAGTCTGTGACCTTTTCAGTGAGATATTTCATGTTTTCTTCTAATTCATATAATTTTTTGGCTTTGCTTTATTGATTCTTGCTGTTTTGTAATCTCGCCTTCTTCCATTTGCTTAATTCTGGTCGTTAGGGACTGGTTTTGCTTTTCAGCTTTGCCTGCCCTTCTATTAGATGCTTCCAGCTCCTTCTCCAATTGTGAAGTCTTATCTATCAGATTGCTGATATCTTTCTCCCATTTTTTTTTTCCAAAAGGTTTCGATCTTTTGGGTAAGCTCCAGTTTGAGATCTTCCAGAGCTTGTGGATAGTTTCCATTTTGGGAGGCATGTTCTGATTTTTTTTTTGGATTTCATCCTCATTCTCTTCTTTTCCTTGGGTACTCCCTCCATAAAAGTTTTCAATAGTCACTTCCCCCCCCCTTTCTTCTTGGAGGCTTGATTTTAGGACATGTGAGCCATCCCTTTGGGGTTTTATTCCACTTTATTTTTTTGGTCTGGGGTCTGGGTGATATGGGCAGGTTTTCTGTGAATTTAGGTTGCCCCAGACTAGTTCTTCCCAGCCTCTGAGGTTTCTTAGAGTGCTGGGCCCCTGTGTTCAGCCCAACCACCCAGGTGATCAGCGCAGCCCACCCAGGTGTTCAGCTCTGCCCAGGTGCTCAGCGCAACCTCCCCGGAGTTCAGTTACGCAGCCCCCTGTGCTCAGCGCAGGATTCTCCCATGAAACCACCCTGAGAGGTCATTTCCTTGCAGTCTTTAGATCCCAAGGACCCTGGTGTGCCCCCCCAGACAGAGATCCTCCTCACTCACTTGCTGTCCCAGTGAGCGCTCTGATAGCTTACTCTGGTTTCACATTTTTGTGCGAGCTTTTGCTCCTCCTTATAGTGTGGGAATGTTCAAACCCCATGTACTTTCATTTCTGTGGGGTACTGGAGAGTCCCTCTGTTCTTCCAAAGGTGATTTTTATGCTCTTTTGAGGTAGTCTTTCGGTCGGTGCTGGGGAGGGGAAGCGAGTCGCATCTAGATTGTAGCCATGTTTACCCAGAAGTCCGACTGTTTTTTTAAAAGTTGAATTTGGGAAAAAAATTGCAAATTTTGGATAAAGCAAGATATTAGAAAACCTGAAATACCAGGATAAATAATTTTATATTTTATCTTAGAGACAATAGAGAGCCAATGAAGGTTTTTTGAACAAGTAAGTGATGTATTCAGGCCTGAGCCTTAAGCAGAACATTTTGCATATTTATTAAAGGTTTATTTTTTCTTTGGAATTGAAGTGGTGTGGGAGGAAGAGAAAAATGATTATTCATTGAAAAACTGATAAGAAAAATAAAATGAAAGGAAAATAAAGGAACAGCATTGGAATTTGAAAAATAAGTATTTTAGTAGATAGAGTAAAATCTAATTGAAGAGGGAAGAGATGGAAGATTGATGTTTTCAGGAGACCATATAATAATTAAGGCCAAATGTATATATCTGTATTTTATATGAGGAGAGAAAGAGGAGAAAACTGTGAGGTGTAGATAGATCTTTGGCAATTGATTGGATAATCTGGATGAGGGTGCCTGGAAGGACAAAAGTAATTCTACCTTGGTGAACTGGCTGATTGGAGGATGGCAACAACTTCAAAACAAATTGGGAAATTTAGAGGAGGGATGAGTTTAGTGAAGAAAAGTTCAGTTTTAAATATATCCAGTTTCATTACTGATAGGATATAGAGATGGGGATGTTCAGTAGATAACTGTATAAGTGGAAATAGAATTCTGGAAAGAGAGTAGGTTTTTATGTTTAACAGTTAGGTTATTGAACTCAGATAAGAATATCAAGTGTAGAGAGAAAAATGGAAGAGTGTGCAAAAGACAATTTTTGGGAAACTTGATATTATCCATCATCTTTTATCACCAATATAAGTGCTTCCCAAGGTTCTCTTTTGTATAGCTCAGTTTCTAGTATCAATCACTAAACATGAATTAAGTGCCTACCATGTACTAGGCACTATGCTTAATGCTAGTGATACAAAATGAGGCAAGTCAATCTACTGAGAGGAATAATAGGCAAACAAATATCAACAAACCAAGCTATATACAGGATAAATAGGAAATAATTGACAGAGGGAAGGCATTAGAATTAAGAGGGGTTGGAAAGGGCTTCATGTAAAAGATGAGATTTTATTTGAAAATTAAAGGAAGACAGGAAAATCAGTAGTTAGGATTAAAGAACATTTCAGGCATAGAAGACAGCCAGAGAAAATTTCTGGAGTATCTTGTCTACGGAACAGCCAGACTCCTTCATGCTATTGGAAAAAAAAAAATGTTCTCATCTGCCTGTTCCACTGGGAGAAGTTTTCATGCTTGGAGTAGACATCCTCTTAACTCTGGACAATTTGAGGTCTGTTGGTTATCCTCAATCTAGTAGGCAAATATACCAATAGGCTATTGAGATAACTTCTGTGAAGTCTGTCTAAAAATCCATAATGTTTATTGATATTTCCTCCCATCACTTTTACCAGAAATTATTTTGTATTTATTTTGTATCTATTTGGATGTACTTTCATGAGTACATGCTTTGTCCCCTCAATAGATATAAACACATTGAGGACAGGAATGGCTTCATTTTTGTGTTTATTATCAGTGTCTTATACTTGAGAGACTCAAAAAATGTTTGCAAAATTGTATCAAAAAACAACTAAGATATAGTCTCAGAGAGCCAAAGGGAAAAGAATATCTTTACTACACAGTTGGTAAACTTGAGAGAAAACATTCAGTCAAATGGCTTATTCAGATGCCAGATGTAAAGAATTTAAGATTGCAAGGCGTTAAAGAGGGTAGTGAACACTAAGAAAGTGGATACAAATAACACACTTGCACTCTGGTCCCAAGAAGAAAGAGATTTAGGACAATAACTTGAGGGGATGACAGAGTCAAATGATTTTCCTTTTAAACAAGGGGAGAGGTCTGAACATTTTTTGTAGATATCAGGGGGAGGAGATTGTACATAAGGAAAAATTTAAATGAGCTAAAGAAATAGAATGATTTCAGGAAAAGTGACTCATAAATGACAGATGGGAATAGAATCAATGGCAAAAGAGGAGGGACAATTTATTATTGCACGTCTTTCCTTTTGGTTAAGTTTTTAATCAAGGTCAAGAATTTGAAAGGGGAATTTAAGCAGTCAGTCATTTAGAGGAGAGTCATAAAAGAAAGTTTTCTAAAATGTGTCACATCCAATAGTCACTTTTCATTCACCTGACCAGGGCACTGGTTCACTAGTGACTTAAGGAGGATACAAATATAAAAATATCAGACCTGGCATCATTGACCTTGGAGTTGACACACATTACTCCATGTCATCAAGGGACCCACAAAAAATGATGCAGAGTGGAAACGTAGCTTCACCCAGTTTCAGAATGACTACAGAAGCTTTAGAAGTAATTTTACAAGTTTCAACTATACAAATATGTTTTCATCCTTTTTTTGAATTACAGCACTAATTATTTATGTATATCGTGTGTATTTGACTCCTACAAATCAAAATTACATTTTTTTCCTTTTAAAGTAAGAGAAAAAAGTCCAAGTATAAATCCCAAAATAAGATTTAAGGTTATATACAGTATGTGTTGATGCAGAAGCAAATGGATTTCTAGGTCTGCCCTGCCAATATCCCCATGCCCCTTATCTTGTATCATTACAATAAATGGGTTATTCAGAATGAACCTTATCTCATAATAACAATACATTGTCCCTCACTCTGCAATGAACTTGAATGTTTGCAAGGGTATTGAAGACAATATACATATTCAGAGATAAGGTCACAGATTTAAAGTTGGAAGAGGCCTTACAGGTCATATAGTCCATCCTATTCATTTTTCTCATGAGGAAACTGAAGCCCAGAGAATTTAAATGACTGGTTGAAGCTAAGTAAGTGACCATTCTAATATAGGACTTCTGCCTCATTCCCCACGCATCCTCTATTTTCCCTTGGACCATAATGCCATGTAACATCTTTTTCTAAATACATCAATAATAGACTTCATATCTTTTAAACCCTTTAATTATGTTTTAATGTACATGCTTAAAAATTTTCTTTTATAACTATCTTCATAATCTGACTCTTTCTATATGTACAGGATGATTATGCTCTTGACATTCTGGCCAAATTGGTTTAGCTATTATTCAATTTCCACCTATGGAAGTTATTTTCCATTGTGGAAGATTCTCATTCCTCTGTTGCTCTTTGGAACCTAATCTCTTTTTGAAGCCATACAAAACAGATTTCAGAAGTAATGAAGAGTGAAATGAGTATAACCAAGAGAACAGAATATATAGCTATAGGATTAGCATGTGAAGAATAATTTGTGAATATCCACCTCCAGAGAATGAATTGAAAAATAAAAATATGAGATTATATATATATATATATATATATATATATATGTTACATAATACCTTCTATGTGAGGAAGAGAGAAAGATACCTGGAAATAAATTCTATTTTGATGAATAAGTTAAAATTGAATATTGAAATGTGGTAGTAGTATCTCGGTAACCGAGAATGACAATTGTCTTTGTGCGTTTTGTACAAAGACACTTGTGCACGAAAGAGATTTAAGTGGAAGAATCAATGCACAGAGACAGTCCCACTCTCTCGGCTTTGGAAGCCTGGGTCCAATGGCACGAAAAGTTGTTACACCTGGAGACTTCCTCAGCTGCATTGGATGGCCGTGTTGTCTTTTGTGCTCCAACATGCCCTAAGCACTCCACAGTGCTTTGCTGCGTTGCCCTCTCAGCCGTTGAACCTTCTTGTTGGTTTCTTCTGTCTGTTTAGCTGAAGCAGTCTTCACATGCTGGGTGAGCAAAGCCCTGATTCAGCAGGGGTCGATGACGACCTGATGGCTACCCTCACAAGGTTTAGCTGGCCTGTCCGTTGCCTGGGGTGTGGCCACTGCTGCATACTAGTAGCTACTAGGAACCACAAGTGAGAGCTGAGTGTCAGGTCTCAGGTGAGGGTCAGAGGCTGGAGAGCTGCCCTAGGAGGGCACGAGAAGCACTCCATACCAGAGATACTAATCCTCTCTGAACACCCCATACACCCCATATTGAAATACTTACTGGAAATTATTCAACTATCCATGTTCTGATACAAAGACAAGAAAATGAAGAAATTTACATAAAAATACACATACCTATACATACAGCTATATAGATACATATATATTTATATGTATCCATATACTCTGATGGACTCAGTATCTGGTTCTAAGGCACTTGCAAAGAAGTTTACTAGTTAAGGCTGCTGAAACTTGCTAGTGATAAGACAATACAATTTAGAAAAACTTTACACAGTATCTTAAATTTGTTCTTCTAGGCTATGATGAAAAACAGTTCAAACATAGGGAACAAATTTTGACAGAGCTATAGGAAGAATTTCATATTAGGAACTCATAATTCAAATTCAAATTAGGAGAATTTCAGTTTTTACACTCCCCTTGCACTTTCTATCTTCATTTGAACCCTTTATGTGATATGGATAATGTTATCTGCAGGTTGAAGGAAGAGTTTTATAAAGGACTTATACGAATTTTGTGAAAATTTGTCTTTTGTATACTATCATTTAGATAGTGTCTTAAGTTTTGCAAAGTGCTTTACAAATACTATCTCATTTTTATCCTCCCAACATCCCTGGGAGATAAATGTTGCTATTGTCTCCCTTTTGCAGTTTAGGAAACAGATGATGACATAGAGCAAGTGTGTTTCCTAGTATTATGAAGGGAATAAGTAACTGAGACTATATTTAAACTGTCTTCCGACTACAGGTCCAGTGGTTTATGCACAAAGCCACTTAACTGTCTATCCTGTGAAGTAGATAGTATAAGTATTGCAATTATTGTTCTATCATTTCAGACATGTCCAACTCTTTGTAATCCCATTTGAGGTTTCCTGGCTGAGATACTCGATTGGTTTATCATTTCCTTTTCTAGTCATTTTACAGATGAAGAAACTGAAGCAAACAGGGTTAAATGACATGCAGAGGATCACACAGCTAGTAATTGTCTAAGACCTGGAACTCATTCTTTTTTAGAAGAAATTTGAATCTGATTATTTGATTTTTCCTGTAACCAGTAAGTGGTCCAAGTGTATTAAAATATCTAATTCATAAATTACTCCCATATCAGCAATCAGTCATTTCTTCTCTATTAAAATATAATAAATTACATTTGGGGGTTTTATTCTAAATGGTCATATAAAATACTTCATGAAAATTATCAAAAAAGAAAATCACAAATGATGCAAAACAGTGAGGCTTCTATGCAGTATGAAAGCCTTCTTTATTAGATTTGAACCATATTTTTTTTTACTTTTTAAAACATTTTATTTAGTCAATTTAGAACATTATTCCTTGGTTACAAGAATCATATTCTATCACTCCCTCCCCTCCCCTTCCCTTCCCAAAGCACACAATTCCACTGGGTATTACATGTGTTCTTGATCAGAATCTATTTCAGTGTTGTTGATGTTTGCACTAGGATGATCATTTAGAGTCTATATCCCCAATCACATCCCCCTCGACCCATGTAGTCAAGCAATTGTTTTTCTTCAGTGTTTCTGCTCCTAAAGATTTTCCTCTGAATGTGGATAGTGTTCTTTCTCATAGATCCCTCAGGGTTGTTCAGGATCACTGCATTGCCACTAATGGAGAAGTCCATTACCTTCGATTGTACCACAGTGTGTCAGTCTCTGTGTACAATGTTCTCCTGGTTCTACTCCTTTCATTCTGCATCAATTCCTGGAGGTCATTCCAGTTTCCATGGTATTCCTCCACTTTATTATTTCATTGAACACAATAGTATTCCATCACCAACAGATACCACAATTTGTTCATCCATTCCCCAATTGAATGGCATCCTCTCATTTTCTAATTCTTTCCACCACAAAGTGGTGCAGCTGTGAATATTCTTGTACAAGTCTTTTTCCTTATCTATTTGGGGTACAAACCCAGCAGTGCTATGGTTGGATCAAAAGGTAGGCAGTATTTTAATGCCCTTTGGGAATAGTTCCAAATTACCTTGCAAAATGTTTGGATCAATTCACAACTCCACCAGCAATGCAATAATGTCCCAACTTTGCCACATCCCCTCCAACATTCATTATTTTACTTTGCTGTCATGTTAGTGAATCTGAGGTGAAACCTCAGAGTTGTTTTGATTTTCATTTCTCTGATTAGAAGAGATTTAGAAAACTTTTTTCATGTGCTTATAAATAGTATTGATCTCTGTAACTGAAAATTGATTATTCATGTCCCTTGCCCATTTATCAATTGGATAGTGGCTTGATTTTTTTGTACAATTGATTTAGCTCTTCATAAATTTGAGTAATTACACCTTTGTCTGAAGTTTTTGTTATAAAGATTGCTTCACAATTTGTTACTTCCCTTTTAATTTTGGTTGCATTGGTTTTGTTTGTACAAAAACTTTTCAATTTGATGTAATCAAAATTATTTATTTTATATTTTGTTATTTTTTCTAACTCTTCCTTGATTTTAAAATATTTCCTTTCCAAACGTTTGACATGTATACTATTCTCTGTTCACCTAATTTACTTATAGTTTCCTTCTTTATGTTTATGTCATTCACCCATTTTGAATTTATCTTGGTGTAGGGTGTGAGATGTTGATCCAAACTTAATCTTCCTCATACTGTCTTCCAATTTTCCCAGCAATTTTTATCAAATAGTGTGTTTTAGTTCCCAAAACTGGGATCTTTGGGCTTATCATAGGCTGTCTTGCTGAGGTAATTTACCCCAAGTCTATTCCACAGATCCTCCTTTCTGTCTCTTATTCAGGACCAAATTGTTTTGATGACCAATGCTTTATTGTATAGTTTGAGATCTGGGACTGCAAGTCCTCCTTCATTTGCATTTTTCTTGATTTCCCTGGATATCCTTAATCTTTTGTTCTTCCAAATGAACTTTGATATGCTTTTTTCTAATTCAGTAAAAAAGGTTTTCGTTAGTTCAATGAGTATGGCACTAAATAAGTAAATTCATTTGGGTAGGATTGTCATTTTTATTATATTACCTGTGGAAAAGAAACAAGAATGATAGTTGGTGGGGAAGCGGCAACTGGGAGTGGCAGTTGGGTCTTGTGACTAGCACTTCCTTCCTGCTGGGAGTGTCAGTTGGGTCTTGTGACTAGCACTTATTGCTGGGTTGATCTTCCTCCCTGGTGTTGGAGGAGGGAGGAGCTCATTCAGCCCAGGATGGAGTGGAGAACCTCTACTTTGTTCAGCCCGAAGGCACAGGCTTCTGAAAGTTAGAACTGTTCTTGTTTGCTTTCTATCTACTGCTAAGATTCTGAAATTGACAAAACTGGCACAGAATACAGGAGTGGGAGAAACCCTCCACCAGCCTGTGGGGCCTGGACTCAGCTCTAAACACTGAGGAAGTCTCCAAACTTATTTAGGGACCTCCCTTTCCCTGCATTCCTAATAAAAACTCTAATCCCAACTGGTTATTAAACTTTATATTATTTGAATTCGCAGTCAGATAAGTGGACTGTCTTTTCAGGACATAGAGGGAGCTGAACATTAGTTCAGTCATTCAACGACAAACAGTCCTAATGCTGCTTCCTCTAAGCAGGGGGCACCTCTCTCCTTTGCCTCACAGAGCAATATTCCTTCTCTCCCCTCAACTCCTCCATACCCTGTTACAAAGCTCCCATTATCCCCCTGTTTTTCCAATCCCCCTATATCCTTTCCCAATAAATTTTACATACCGCATCCTACGCATGAGCAATTAATATTTTTCCAATTATTTAGATCTAGTTTTAATTGGATGGAAAGTGTTTTGTAATTGTGTTCATATAGTTCCTGTGTTTGTCTCGGCAGATAGATTCCTAAGTATTTTATATTGTCTACGGTGATTTTAAATGGAATTTTTCTTTCTAATTCTTGCTGCTGATATGTGTTAGAGATATATAGAAATTGTGATGACTTATGTGGGTTTATTTTGTATCCTGCAACTTTGGTAAAGCTGTTGATTATTTCGACTAGCTTTTTGGTTGACTATCTAGGATTCTTTAAGTAGACCATCATATCATCCTCAAAGAGTAATAGCTTGGTCTACTCATTCCCTATTTTAATACCTTCAATTTCTTTTTCTTCTCTAATTGCTGTAGCTAGTGTTTCTAGGACAATGTTAAATAATAGAGGTGATAATGGGCATCCTTCTTTCATTCCTGATCTTATTGGGAAGGCTTCTAGTTTATCCCAATTGCAGATGATATTTGCTGATGGTTTTAGATATATACTGTTTCTTATTTTTAGGAATGGTCCTTTTATTTTCCACATCTTTTTTTCTGCATTTTCTGCATCTATTGAGATTATCATGTGATTTTTGTCAGTTTGCTTGTTAATATGGTTAATTATGTGGATGGTTTCACTAATATTGAACCATCCTTGCATTCCTGGTATAAATCCTACCTGGTCATAGTGAATAACACTCATTATCGCTTGCTGAATTCTTTTTGCTAGTTTTTTTTCTATTTATTATTTTTGCCTCTATGTTTATTAAGCAGATTGTTCTGTAGTTTTTTTTCTCTGTTTTTGACCTGCCTGGCTTTGGAATCAGTACCATAAATTTGTCATGAAAGGAATTTGGTAGAACTCCCTCTTTGCTCATTATGTTAAATAGTTTGTATAATATTGGGTTTAGTTCTAGCTTGAATGTTTGATAGAATTCACTTGTGAATCCATCAGGCCCTGGGGATTTTTTCTTAGGTAGTCCTTTGATGGCTTATTCAATTTCTTTTTCTGATATGGGATAATTTAAGAATTCTATTTCTTCTTCCATTAATCTAGGCAATTTATATTCTTGTAAATATTCATCCATATCACCTCCCTTGGTATGTTTGTTGTCATATAATTGGGCAAAATAGTTTTTAATGATTGCCTTAATTTCCTCTTCATTGGAGGTGAGCTCCCCCTTTTCATCTATGATACTGTTAATTTATGGTTTTCTTCTTTCCTTTTTATTAGATTGACCAGTACTTTGTCTATTTTGTTTGTTTTTTCAAAATACCTGATTCTAGTCTTACTTAGTTCAATAGTTCTATCACTGTTGATTTTTATTAATTTCTCCCTTCATTTTTAGGATCCCTAATTTAGTTTTCTTCTGGGGTTTTTAATTTGTTTGCTTTCAATTTTTTTGATTTGCATGTCCAATTCATTGACCTCTGCCCTCCCTAATTTGTTAATATATGAACTTAAGGATATAAATATTCCCCTGAGTACTGCTTTGGCTGCATCCCATAGATTTTGAAAGGATGTCTCATCATTGTTATTTTCTTCATTGGAATTATTAATAATTTCTATGATTTGTTCTCTAACTAACCAATTTTGGAGAATCATATTATTTAATTTCCAATTAGTTTTTTATTTGGCTCTCCATGTACCCTTATTGATTATTATTTTTATTGCTTTGTGATCTGAAAAGGTTGCATTTATTATTTCTGCTTTTCTGCATTTGTTTGCCATGTTTTTATGCCCTAGGATATGGTCAATCTTTATGAATGTAACATGTGCTGCTGAAAAGAAGGTGTATTCCTTTTTGTCCCTATTTATTTTTCTCCATAAATGTATTAACTCTAATTTTTTCTAAGATTCTATTTGCATCTTTTACCTCTTTCTTATTTATTTTTTGATTTGCTTTATAAATTTGTTAGTGATAGGTTCAGGTCTCCCACTAGTATAGTTTTACTATATCTATTTCCTCCTTCAATTCTACTAGTTTCTCCTTTGGAAAATTGGATCCTATACCATTTGGTGCATACATATTGATTCCTGACATTTCCTCATTGTATATACTGCCTCTTATCAGGATGTAGTTACCTGCCCTATCACTTTTAATCAGATCTATTTTTGATTTGACTTTGTCAGATATCATGATTGAGACTCTTGCCTTCTTTCTATCAGCTGAAGCCAAATAGGATTTGTTCCAACCTTTAATTCTAACCTTGTGTGTGTCTACCCACCTCAGTTGTGTTTCTTGTAGACAACATATGATAGGATTTTGATTTTTAATCCACTCTCCTATTTGTTTTTGTTTTATCAGTGAGTTCACCCCATTCATGTTTAAAGTTATGATTCCCACTTGTGTATTCCCCAGAATTTTTATATCCTCTCCTAGTTATGTCCTTTCTTCTTTTGCTATATCCTTTTAAACCAGTGGTTTGCTTTTAATCAGTCCCCCTAATCCCCACCCTTAATACACTTCACTTTCTGCCCCCTCCATTTTTGTTTCCTTCTTTTTTTTAGGGTCTGTTAAGTTCCTTCCCCCCTATTTCCCTCCTTTTTGGTACTCCCTGTACCCCTACCCCCTTAGTTTTCCCTTCTCACTTTCCTATAGTGTAAGACAGAATTCAATGCCCCAATGGATATAGATATTCTTCAGTGGATATAGATGTTCTTCATATAGATGTGCCAATTTAAGTTCTTCAAGAGCTTTTGGACAATTTCCACTTTTTTGGAAGGTCTTGGTACATTTATTTGTATATCTTCTTCTATTTCCTCTGTAGCCTGGCTTTTTCCTCTGTAAAAATTATCCAGAGTCAATCCCTTCTTCTTGTTTTTCTTGGTGTTGGGAGGTTGTTTTTCATGGGCACTATTTGCCATAGCTTTGGTGGTTTTTACTTCCCTTTTCAGTCAGATATCTGAGTGAGATGGGCAGATGGAGCTTGGGAGCAAGGATTTTGGCTGAGACCATATCTTGAGTCTCTGCAGCTTCTGCTGTTTGCTGCCCCTCTCTGTGCTATTTCCCCATGCAGGGACCCATGGTCTGTAATCCTTACCCTGCTGGGCCCTGAGGTCTAGCTGCTCTCAGGGGTAGGTCTTTTGTGGTTTTAGTCAGCTGCCAAGGACCCAGAGGTGCCCCCTCACTTGCTTCCGAGGTGCACTTCACTCACTCACTGATTCTAGCATGTGCTGGCTCTGACTCTAGCTCCGTAGGTTGGAGGGTGGATAAACTTGCATTTTGGTGGAAGTTTGTTCATCCCCTTATGGTGTGGACATGCCCAAATCCCACGTAACTTCAATGCTGTGCCCTAGTGTAGATTCCCTTCATTCATAGGGGGATTTTTGGCTTTTTGAGGTAGTCTGTATTGGAAGGTTGTGAGGAGAGGAAGAATCCTGCAGCTAGACTGCTGCCATGTTTACCCAGAAGTCCCCTGGAACTCTTAATAAGTATTATCATTCCTATTTTCTCAATAAGAAACTGCAGCTCAGAGACAGATGATTTTACCAAGGTAGTACAGGTACTAGAAGTTTGGATTTGAGATTCAAAACCAGCCTCATTGACCCTGAGTCACAAACACCTTACAGTACATTATTCTGTCTTTCAAATATCACCTTATTTTATTTTTATTTTTTATACTAATTATACAATGCATGCTACATTTCTGTTAAGACATGTAAATTATATAATTACTTTACAGTTGTCTCTCTTTGCTATTACATATAGTGTGTAATATTTATATATGTTGCCTATTACAATATAAATTTGAATTTGGGAATTATTCTTTTTTTCTTTGTATCAAATAGTGTGTAATTAATAAATATTTCTTTCTTATTGATAGATTGATTAATAGTTACAATAACTAATCAGATATATTACCTATCAAGTATAAAATTCTCTCTGGGCATGTAGTTATCTTGTCTTCTAAGCCAAACTTTTAGTTATTTGTGTATAGTATTTAGTTTTTGTGCTGCCTGGCATCTCTACATTAATGATCACAATATTAAAAATATTGTAGATGTTCAATGAATACTTTAGAAATATGTCAGGGGAGACAAAAAACATACCTTGTTTTCACTGGGGAAAATCAGCCACATCTTTGACAAAACAAGTTAAAAATGTAAGAGAACTACATTGATAATTAGCTTTGAAAATAAACGTGCAAATCTCCTAATCTGAATTTAAAATTCTCCAGAAAGACAGATATGACACTTGTTGGGTCAGTCCAGCTCTATTCTGATAGAGTTGTCAGCTATCTCCCTCAGCTGTCTGAAATATTCCTCCTTTTGTAATTAGTCTTCCATCACTGCTCCAGAGGGAGACTCAGTGCTGTCTCCTCATTGTCTTGTAACTCCCACATCCTTTGACAGTATCTAGGTTTGTGTCAGTGGTGTATATCCTAATGTCTTATATGATCTTTTCTCCCAGGACCTTACGTAATTGATAGTTCAAGACATTCTTTTTGCTTCCTTTTTCCCATCTCCCTTCTTTTTCTTTTCTCTCTCCTCTTCTTTCCACTTTCCATCTTAATCTCATCATTACAATTCATTTTCCCCTTACACAGAGATTAGTTTTTAAAACATGATTATGTTCTCTAACTTAAGAAGAGGAGAAAGAAAAAATGCAGTCAATTCTCCTCATATGAGAGGGAAGATGGAAAATACATATTTTATGCTTCCTCAATCTCACACTGATGAGAGCACATTAGAGTTCACATTAGGAACCCCATTAAGGTCTAGAAAATTTGGCTAATTGTAATAAAATAATTTAATGTTAATTATGTAGCCATACATAGAGTGAAAAAAATTACTCAATGTGCCATTTAGGCTAAGTAGTCATCTCTGTACGTGTGCATATAAATATGTAGCTTAATGAATATAGAAATATATTTACTAGGCAACACATGGCTACACACACACACACACACACACACACACACACACAAACTCACAATATTTGGTGAAGCCAGTAGCAGGTATCACTTAGTATATCAGAGCTATGCATATGAATTATAAAATATGAACTATTAGATCCAGAAAGTACATCAGAACATGGATTGTGAAATATTAGAATGTGAAGAGTACTTCAGGTATAGAATATAGAATATTAGATATTGGGAATATCTTAGCATATGATCAAAAGAATGGAATGGGAAAGCACTTTAAAGGTCATCTAGGTTCAGATTTGCAATGAGAAAATTACCGATAATGACCTATAAACTTCTTCTTGGGTTGTGATGTCACACTCCTTTTCACAGAAAACATTATCTTATTAACCTTTAACACCAGCAGTCTGTTGCCTTTGGTTTTTGAAATGCGACTTTTAGCCTCAGTGTTCCAGCCAAATAAATACTGGGATAATTGCATTATTATTGCTTGTTATTCCCTTAGAAATTTCAATAGGACATTGTAACCTCTCTGGAAGCACCTCATAGTCTTTCTATGAGCTGTTAAACAGCTGCTGTGTTCTACCTTTGAGAGAACAGTATTTGAGTGTTTCCAGCAGTGCACCTGGGGTTTAGATTGCTGAGGCTTGTTGACTTCTGGTAAAAACACTTTTCTGATCATTCACACCAGAAGACATTAGCATAAGATAAATTGCTGGGTCTTAATTACTCTCTGCAATCAGTTCAGGAATCTCCAATTATAATAGAATCGAAGGATTTACTCTTACTGAACCTTTAAATTTACCAAAGCAATGTCTAAATTTCCCTGATTACCAAGATTTTGAAACCAGAGAATGAAGTAGAATTAAAAAAAATATTTTAAAAATCCTCTCAAACTTCCTTTAGTAAAACTAAATCTTCTTCATGTCCCCATGGTACATTACTGACTCTTGCGTCAAGTGAGCAAATTTGAAAAAAAAAATACTTTCTTGCATGAAAGAGGGAATACACTTGCTAGTCCTAATTGAGGTTGTCATCTGTCAACTCAGTAACAATTGACATATTCCATTTCTCCAAAGACAAGTGGAAGCAGTCAGTATCTAATTTTGCTGCTGACCTCTTGAGTTGCAACTTGTTGCAACATTTCCCTTCATTTTCTTTTCTCTTTTTTTTCTCAAATTATAATTCATCTTCTAATATTTATATTTCTTGACGATCTTGCTTTCTTCCCTCTGCTACTCTTTAGTTTAGCTCAAATTTTGATTATTTAAATACTGGAGTATTCTATTTTAATATTTAAAGCAAATAGTATCACCAGGAGAATATTCATATTGAAAAGATTTTGTTTTATTTCATTTTATTTGTGAGTGTATTTGGAGTCACTGAACATATTATATAGCTTCCCAAATGCAATACAAAAGTCCTTCTATTCAATTCTGGAAGTAATTTCCTGGACCTCTCTTATGCCAATGCAAATAGATGTGATGCTATGCTAATCCAAATGAATTGAATACAACCTGTTGCAGTAATCTGGTAACAGACATTATTTCTATATGGATTGTTAGCCCAATTAGTACTGAGTACTAAAAAAATTTCAAAACAAAGACTGAAATTTTCTGGCATTCATTGTGATCAGTATATTGCCACTGAGAAAGAAGAATGTATTTAATTAAGAAAAAATAAACCCTTAGCTTCCAAGATGGAATCAAGCGCCTTTTAAGCAAAAGGACATCCAGCTAAAAAGAATTAGAGGTTGCAACTGAAATTAGGCCCCCTGACTCCAGAAGCAGTGTTTAATTAAACTGAGTCTTCCTTTACTTTAAAATTTGGTAAATTTATTGAAAAGATGGACTCATAAGGGATTGATTTAGAATATGATGGTTATTATCAATATATTCTTTTTATTGAATTTATTTTTTCAATTACACATATAAAACAATTTGACCCTTTTTTCTTACATTTTGTGATT
Source organism: Monodelphis domestica (assembly GCF_027887165.1). Taxonomy (NCBI): domain Eukaryota; kingdom Metazoa; phylum Chordata; class Mammalia; order Didelphimorphia; family Didelphidae; genus Monodelphis; species Monodelphis domestica. The sequence goes on from NC_077227.1 coordinate 496,863,952, forward strand.
CAGATTTTCTTCCTCCTTCCCCACCTCCCCAAGCCAGTCAACAGTCTGAAACAGGTAATATTAGTTCTTTCATACCATATATGTTTCTATATTTCCCATTTGTTACTGAAGACCCATATCACATATACAATAAAAATTCTAAAAGAAAGAAAATGAAGAAAGTTGTGATTTTATCTGAAATCAGATTCCAAAAATTACCTTTTTGGTTCTGAATAGCATTTTTTATAATCTGAGTTGTTTGGGATTATATTGGAACCTTATTGTGGGGTTTTCCTTAATGGACTTCCCTGACCAGCAGGGTCCCACAAGGGAAGGGGCTCACCTTTGTGATGGGACCCGAGGAGAGGTAGGAACAGAGAACCAGGGTGGAAATGAAAGACATGGACAAGTCAGTGTTTGAATAGGGCAGGCAATCCCTATGATACTCCCTTTGATAGGAGAGTATGAGTACAAAGGAACAGGAGGTGGATGAGGAGATTAAGGTAGGAAATGCAGGCCAAGATGGTTACAGCCTCGGGGAAGGAGAAGGTCAAGAGGAGAGAGATAGTCATTGAGGAGCCCAGTGGAGCTCCATGAAAGGGAGAAAGGCCAAGAGGCAAGAGGAAGTTCATGGGATTGCCTCTGAATTTATTCCTGTCCTGCTTGGGCGGTACTCCCAAGCACGTAGTAACCACATCACAAAGTATAGACACTTAAGATTGGGTGGCAAGGTAGAGGGAACACCTTTGGGCGTGTAGATTGCAAACCGCTCTTTCCTGGGGAATTGAGTCCGAGCATGTTAATGAGTTTGTCTTAGCTAAGGGCCGCATGGCCAGTTCAAGGTTACATTCACAAGCCTCATTGGTATAACCTTATGCTTGGAGACACAGTAACCATACAGTCATTTATATTTCATAGATGTGAATATGCTTGGGATGCAACACTTATTTTGCTGATAATAGTTTAGTCCTTCACAACTGAACATCACATAATATTTCTGCTAATGTTTACATTGATCTCCTTGTTCTGTTCATTTCACTTTGTGTCTGTTCATATGTCTTTTCAGGTTTTTCTGAACTCATCCTATTCACCATTCTTATTATGCAACAGTTTTTTACTACAACCATATACCACAGCTTGTTTAGCCATTCCCTAATTGATGGTCACTCTCTCAGTTTCTAGTTCTTTGCCATTACAAAAAGAGCTGCTGCTTCATGACTTCCAGGCTAAGATGGCCTCAGTGTAGAAGCAAGGGACATACTCTCCTCAACACCTACTGATATAAAGTGCATCAAAGGAACAAAAACTGAAACCAGAGGAGTGAAGGGGCTCTTCTGTAGGGCACAGCCTTGAAGTTGGCAGGGTGTGAGTATTTCCATGCTATAAGGGAATAAAATTACTCCTTCGAAAGCATGAGCTGATCCCCCTCCCCAACTCCACCTATAGCATCAGAATAAGAGGGAGCTTAAAGTTAGAGTAAGTACAGGGCAATTGCTAGAATCTTGGGGTGGGTGAGTTTCTGAGGACACCACAGACTTGGCATAGAGAGCAGTGAAACTTGGGACTCCAGGAGGCTGAGGAACGCAGACATTGGGTGAAGGGATAGAGCAGAGATACGATAGACAGAAGACAGAGTAGAGACTGAAAAGTGGCCTCAGGGCAAAAATTTGCTTTGGAACTCCATAGAAAACCATGCCTACCCTCCTCATTCAGACTTCTGACTGGGAACAGAAGAAAGACTAGTCCAGAAATGGCTACCAACACCCACAAAATACAATCTACAACTATCAAAACAAACAAACAAACAAAACAGAACCTTGATATCTATGGTGAAAAAACCCAGACTACAGAAGAGACAGCAGAGGATGAAAAATAAGCAAACACATCCAAACCTTCAAAAAAATGGAAAGTGCTCACAAGTTCTTGAAGAATTCAGATTTGAGCTGATGAACTAAGTGAGAAATATAGAAAATACTAGGCAAGAAAACTGGGAAATAGTTCAAAAAGAAAATTACAGTTTAAAAGACAGAATCTCCAACTTGGAAAAAGAAGCCCAGAAATCAAATGAAACAATAAACAAATTGAATTCCAGAAATGACCTGCTAGAAGCCATGAATACAAGCAGGATAGACCAAATTGAAAAGAAAAATAAAAAAATCATTGCTAAAAACTAGTCTTTAAATTGGGCAAGTAGAAGCTAATGATCTCACAAAATAGCAAAAATTAATATAGAAAAGTCAAAAGAAGGAAACATGAAATATCTCATTGAGAAGATGACAGACTTGGAAAAATGACTATATATTTCCAGAGGAAAGGATGGGCATTTAACAAAATAGATTTTGAAGTAATCCTAAAGAAAAGAACAGAACTAAATGGAAAATTTGATGTCCAAATACAAAAGTCAAGAATAACATGATAAGGTAAACAAAAATTTAAGGGCTTTATAAAGTAAGGTCAAATTGTTTATATTCCTATATAGGAAAATGATATTTGTAACTCAAAAACTATATTAACTATCGTAGTAGTGAAAAGGATTATTAATACATAGTTGTTGGGGTATGAAGTAGTTTAAAGATGATACATAAAAAAGAAAGGGGGTGGGAAACAGAAGATCACATAAAAAAAACTTGAAGGAATGAAGAAAATAAGAAAATTATACTATATAATGAGGTTCGTGGGAGGGGGAAGTGGAAGAAAACTATAATAAGAAGGAGAGGAAGTGAATGCTTATATAGGTAATACCTAAATCTTACTTCCATGGAATCAACTCTGAGAGGGAAGAGCCTCTAGATCCATTAGGGTATTGAATTCTATCCTACCCTACTGGGAAGTTGAGAGGGAAAAACCAAGGGGGAGAGTGCTGGGAGCCATCAGGCCACAACACCTTGACAAAGTCACTCGTGGTAGCTCAGGAGGCCACAGAGTGGCCCTTGGCAAGATGTGATTGCCCACTCAATCCTCTTTGCATAACCTCTCTCATTAATATTCCTTACCTATTGAATTGGCATGATTACTATTCCCCCTAACCTCAGAAGGAATAATACAAGAGCAAAATACACGTACTCTATTTATCCAAAAGATCAGACCTTCAAACCCAATCCCAAAAGCCTACTACCATGGATTAACTTTTACTTAGGTACATAATTCCTAGTAAAACTGTAGCTACAAGCCAAGCCCAGAACTTTCCCAATCACAGAAACTTATTCTCATGAAGCCAACATACAAATCAATCATAAAGGCCTATACAAAACATGCAGTTACATCAAGCTTCATCATGTCTCAGTGACTTAATTCTTTCCATTGAGAAACTCCTTAGTAAACCCTAAAAAGTGATCAGTCTAATATTAAATCTGAATTGTGTTCCCCATACCTCTCAACCTCAATGATATGATTGTTGAATTGTCTTTAAGAATTTTGATTGACTATTTCTTTTTAATAAAAGTAATAAGTAAATTTCGTGATTGTTCGTAAGCTCAAAACTCCTCACAGGGTAATGAGAAAATTAAGTCATCTGTGACAAAATCATCTATCTTGTGTGAAACCTTTATGCTGTCAAGAATCTGTAATCACAATACAAGAATATAGAATGTTAAACAAGTGATTTCCTAAAAGTGGATGTATTACTTTTCCAATTATCTCTATTTAGACATATGTGTTAGGTAATATATCTGTATGCCAAGAAAATGGGTATAAAAATAAACATCAAGCCTGGGGATGGCAGAACAGTTATCAGATACAAACCATGCCCATGGCCATAAATATACAGCCGTATTCCATTTGTTATTTTCTTGACTGATCATTTGCCTCCTGTCCAGAACTCCTGGAGTCAGGAATGAGGCTGGAACTTGCCTGTGGCAGGGGGGAGTAGGATGGGGAGTATGAAAATGAAGGAACGAGAAGGAAGAGAGAATTTAACAGACCCTAAAGAAAAATAAGAGGGGAATAAGAAGGGAGGTGGTGGTAAGGGAAATAAAATAAGGGTGGAGATTAGGGGAACTGATTTAAAGCTAAATACTAGAGTAGAAGGAAAAAGTGAAAGAAGGAAGGGCAGGACTAGAAGAGGAAATAAAAGTGTTAGGGAATACACAAGTGGTAATTAAAACTCAAGGTAAATAGTGGAGTACAGTAGAAACCAAAATCCTACTATATGTTGTCTACAGGAAACACACATAAGGCAGTTAGACACACACACAGGGTAAAGGTAAGAGGCAGGAGCAAAATCTATTGGGCATCATTTGTGAAGAAGAAGGCAGGAGTGACAATCATGATATCTGATAAAGCCAAATTAAAAATAGATATGATTAAAAGAGATAGGGAAGAAAATTACATCCTGATAAAAAGCTATATAGACAAGGAGAAAATATCAGTACTCAATATGCATGCACCAAGTAGTATGGTATTCAGATTTTTAAAGTAGAAACTTCTATAGGATAAGGAGGAAATATATATGAAAACTATAATAGTGGGAGACCTGAACCTGACTCTAGCAGATCTAGATAAATCAAACCACTTGGGGTAAATGACCTCAGAAAGACAGTGTATGATAAACCAAAAGATCACAGCTTTGGGGACAAAAACCTACTATTTGACAAAAACTGCTGGGAAAACTGGAAAACAGGATGGGAGAAATTGGGTTGAGAACAATATCTCACAACCTACACCTAGATAAATTCAGAATAGAATTTCAGAATAAAAATAAGGAAGGAAACATAAGTAAATTAGGTGATCGTAGAATAGTTCATCTGTCAGATCTATGGAAAAGAAAATTAAGATGAAACAAGATATAGAGAATGTTACAAAATATAAAATGAATAATTTTTATTACATTAAATTAAAAAGGATTTGTACAAAGAAGACCAATATGACCAATATTGGAAGGAAAGCAACACATTTTGGGGGAAAATCTTTATAACAAAAACCTCTGACAAAGGTCTAATTACTCAAATTTGTAAGGAGTTAAATCAATTGTATAACAAAGCAAGCCATTCCCCAATTGATAGATAGGCAAGGGACATGAATAGACAATTTTCAGATGAAGAAATCAAAAGCTTATGAAAAACTTCTGAATCTCTTATAATTAGAGAAATGAAAATCAAAACTACTCTCAAGTACCACCTTACATCTAGCAGATTGGATAATATGACAGCAAGGGGAAGTAATAAATGTTGGAGGGGATATGGCAAAATTGGGACATTAATGTACTGCTGGTGGAGTTGTAAATTGATCCAGCTGTCCTGAAGGCAATTTGCAACTATGCCCAAAGGGTGCTAAAAGACTGTCTGCCCTTTGATCCAGCCATAGCGCTGTTCAGTTTATAACCCAAAGTGATCATAAGGAAAAAGGCTTGTATATAAACATTTAGAGCCTTACTCTTTGTGGTAGCAAATATTGGAAAATGATGGGATGCCCTTTGATTGGGGAATGGCTGAACAAATTGTGGTATCTTTTGGTGATGGAATAGTATTATTCTCAAAGGAGTAATGAACTAGAGGAATTCCATATGAACTGGAATGACTTCCAGGAATTGATGCAGAATGAAATGAGCAGAACCAGGAGAACATTATACACAGAGACTGATTCACTGTGGTGCAATCAAAAGTAATAGACTTCTCTACTAGCAGCAATGCAATGATCCAGGACAATTCTGAGGTACTTATGAGAAAGAATGCTATCCATATCCAAAGAAAGAACTGTTGGAGTAAAAACACAGAAGAAAAACAATTGCTTGATCACATGGGTCGTTGGGGATATAATTGGAGATGCAGACTCTAAAGGATCACCTAGTACAAATAATAATATGGAAATAAGTCTTGATCCATGACACATGTAAAACCCATTGACATTGCTCCTTGGTTATGGGAGGGGGCTTTAGGGGGGAAGAAAGAACATGATATGTGTAATCATGGAAAATATTCTAAATTAATTAATTAAACTTAGATTCTTAAAAAAAGGAGCTGCTAAAATATTTTTTTTTTTGTACAAGTAGGTCCTTTTCCCTTATATCTTATCTTTTTGGAATACAGACTCAGTAGTGATATTTCTGCATAAAAAGTATGCATGAATATTTGTATAGTCTTTTGGCCCAATTTCTTGTATCAATTCACAATTTCATGAACAGTATATTAGTGTTCCAATTTTCCCACATCTCTTTCAACATCTATTATTTTGCTTTGGGTCATATTAGGCACTCTTATAGGTGTAAGATTGAATCTCAGAATTGTTTTAATTTGTATTTCTCTAATCAATATTGATTTTGAGAATAATATATTTTTGGTGATTCAGTGTTATCCTTTTTAACATACATAATTATCCCAAATTATAACTCATTGATGTCTTTAGAGCCAAGTGCAAAGTGTCTATTCTTTTTATATGAATTGATTTTATACTTTTAGTTTCTTCTCATTGTGTTTAATGAATACCAGTCTTTCTACTTCAAATTTTTCCTCTTTTAGTCATCTGTAGGCTTGAAAACCAAATCTCTAACTCTAAATGCATGTTGATGCTCTGAGTCCATACAGATATTTGACTTCTATATGGGAGGTGTTTTTGCCTATGAGTTTGTATATGTATGTGATCTTCAGTATTCATAATGTTCAGTCACTTCTGTATTTTGTCTGGAAAAATATATTTGTAATATACAAACATGAGATTTATGAAAAGTATACAAGTTTCTTAACATCTCTCATGTTAAAGTAAGGGATTTGGGGAATGGTTTTAGGTTAGGGTAACAGATGATAACAGCAATATATATAAACAGGGGTATATTTAATTTAAAATGGTAAAGGGAATTAGGAGGGGATCAGGAGTATCTACTACTACTAATAACCCACCCAGTTAATAAATATAAAACCCTTAACTTAACTAAACTAAAATACTAAAGAAAAAATTCACAGGGACCAGAAATCTCATAAGTAGAGTCCTTGGCAGGTAGGTAACAGACATCCAGCTGTTGGGTCTTTAGGTGTCCCAGAGAAGAAAGAACACTTCAAACACTCTGTCCACCAGAAATGTATGGGAAATCTTCTCTCAGTCTTGTTTCTTTCAGAGGCAGTAAGCTTTCAAGATGATCCTGTCTAGGCAGAGTCCAGGCACACACACTCTCCAGGTTTCACCATTGGATCCTGACTGTCCCTGGAAACTACTCCTTACCAACAGCTTAGAACTCTGTCCCTGCCAGCTCATGAGAAATTCTAAGTCTTGAGATCTGTCAATCAATTTTAGCTTCTCCCTTCCTTTGATTCAAATTTGTGCCTATCTTTCTTTTTTATTCACTATATTTTATTTTCCCCCAATTATATGCAATAACATTAAAAATATTTTTTTTCTAAATTTTGAGTTCCAAATTCTCTTCCTTTTGTCTTTCCCTCTCTCCTTACTGAGAGAAAGTAATCTGATATTGATTCTATATGTATGGTCACATAAAACATTTTCTTATATTAAGCCTTTTGTAGAAGAAAAATCAAATAAAGGAGATGCAGAAAAAAGTGACATATCGTATGTTTTTGTCTAGATTTACACTCCATCAATTCTTTCTCTAGAAATATATGGCATTTTTTGGCATCAGTTCATTGTGTGGTTATCCTGATCATTGTTTTGCTGAGTATACTTAAATTATTTATATTCTCATCATACAGCAATTGCTGTTATGGTATACAGTGTTCTCCTGGTTCTTCTTATTTTACTCTCCATCAATTTGTGTCTTTCCAGGTTTGTTTGTTTTTTTTTATTATTTTCATGCTCATTTCTTTTAGCAAAATAGTGTTCTATTACATTCACATGGCAAAATATACGCTGTCATTTGTCAATTGAAGGGATCCCTTCACTTCTTGATTATTTGCTGCCACAAAAAAAAAAAAAACTGCTTCAAATATTTTTGTAAATATAGTCCTTTCTGTTTTTGTTTTTTATCTCTTTGGGATATAAACTTAGTAAAAGTATTGCTTTATAGTCCTTTGGGCATAGATTCAAATTGCTCTCCAGAATGGTTTATTCAGTTCACAACTCCCTCAATTGTACATCAGTATTTCAATTTTCCCACATCCTCTCCAAGTTTTGTCATCTTCTGTTTCTGTCAAAATAGCCAATCTGATAGGTGTGGCTATTATGACAGAAAAGAAAAACACCTTGAGAATTTTTTCTCATAAGTTTGTCATAGAACTGCCGGTTCATATCCTTTTATGATTTAACATGTTGCATCCCTTGTATTCTTATTACACATTTGATTCATTTCTCTATGTATTTGAGAAATGAAGCCTTTATTAGAGAGGTTTGTAATTTATTTTACCATTATTTTATCAATGTGTATAACACTTCATATTACTTTTCGCATTTATTCTACTCTTTTTCCTTCCTTTTGTCAATCTTTGATAGTGTTCAGAAGTATTTTGTTTCTGACCACTGCCTTTCCCAATTTACCCTCCCGTCTATCATCTTTTACCCCATTCATTTATGCACTTATCTGGAATTTTATGCCCAGTAGAGTGTTCATGTTCTTCCCTCTTTGAGAAAATTATGAAAGTAAGGTTGAAGTGCTACCTTTCCCACTTTCCCCATAATTTCCTAGCTCTTTTTTTGCTCTTTTTAGGGAGATAATTTACTTCATTTTATTTCTTCTTTCTTCCTTCTCTCAATGCATTTTTCTTTCTGACCATTTAATTTTGTTATCTTTGAGATATCATCCAAACATTTTCAACTCATAACTTTGCCCTCTGTCTATGTCTATTATTTCTAACTTCCATAATGATGATTAAATTCTTCTGATTTACAAGTATCATCTTCCCATATAGGGATAGAAATGTTGTATTGTGATTTCTCTTTCCTATTTACTTATTTATGCTTCTTGGAGTCTTTTATTTTAGTAATTTTTCATTCATATCTGGTATTGTCATATGTAATTAGAAATCTTGTACCTTTTCCCATTCACTTCCTGTTGTTATATGCTGACATAGACAGAAGCCAAATAGGGTGGAGTTCCATGGCTAGCTTTTTCCTTCTATTTCTCAACTTTGGTGGAGTGGGCTTTTTGAGCATGTAGATTAACTTAGTCACATGGTTCTATTTTGTCAGATAATAAAATTTAAAAATATAATACTTGAAGTATTGGATATCAATTTAACTCTTATAGACATCAGGGATTTTTAAAAATCCTCTGTTTCACTGAATGCTCATTTTTCTCCCTGAATGATTATACTGTTTTCTATAGTAGGTGATTCTTAGTTATAGTTCTAGCTCCTTTACCTTCTGGAATTTCATATTCCAGGCATTCTGATCCTTTAATTAAAGCTAAGTCTTTGTTATCTTGACTGTAGCTCCATAATATCTCATTTGTGTCATTTTGGCTGCTAGCAATATTTTATCTTTAATCACGGAGTTCTGGAATTTGGCTCTATTGTTCCCAGGAGTTTGCATTTTGGAACCTCTTTTAGGAGATGATTTATGAATTCTTTTAATTCATATTTTAAACCTCTCATTTTAGAATATTATAATAGTATTCTTTGATAATTGCTTTATTTTTATTTATAAATTTTTATTTAATGAATTAATTTAGAATGTTTTTCCATGGTTACATGGTTCATGTTCCTTCTCTCCACTCCCAACACTCTCCTACCATAGCCAAAAGGTAATGCCACTGGGTTTTACATGTATCATTGATCAAGACCTATTTCCATATTATTAATATTTGCAGTAGGGTGATCACTTAGAGTCTATGTCCTCAATCATATCCCCATTGAACCATGTGATCAAGAGTTGTTTTTCTTCTGTGTTTCTACTCCCTCAGTTCTTTCCCTGGATGTGGATAGCATTCTTTCTCATAAGTCCCTCAGTCTTGGTTTTATTGTCTTGTTTTATTGTCTAGTTTATTGTATTGCTGTCATTAAAGAAGTCCATTACTTTTGATTGTACCACAATGTTATCAGTCTCTGTGTATAATGTTCTCTGCATCAATTCCTGGAAGTCATTCCAATTCACATGGGATTCCTCCAGTTTATTATTTATTCCTTTGAGCACAATTGTATTCCATCACCAAAAGATACCAAAATGTGTTCAGCCATTCCGCAATCAGAGGGCATCTCTTCATTGTCCAATTTTTTGCTACCAGAAAGAGTGTAGCTATAAATACTTTTGTACATGTCTTTTTCCTTATGATCTCTTTGGGGTATAAACCTATCAGTGCTATGGCTGGATGGATCAAAAGGCAGATAGTATTTTAAAGCCCTTTGGGCATAGTTCCAAATTGCCTTTCAGAATGGCTGGATCAATTCACAACTCCACCAGCAATGTATTAATGTCCCAATTTTGCTACATCCCCTCCAACATGTATTACTTCCCTTTACCGTCATGTTAGCCAGTCTGCTAGGTATGAGGTGGTACCTGAGAGTTATTTTGATTTTCATTTCTCTAATTATAAGAGATTTAGAACACTTTTTCATGGGCTTATTGTTAGTTTTTATTTATTTATATGAAAATTGCCTATTCATGTTCCTTACCTATCTGCTAATTGGGGAATGGCTTGCTTTTTTGTACAATTGATTTAGCTCCTTACAAATTTGAGTAATTATACCTTTGTCAGAGGATTTTGTTATAAAGATTTTTTTTTTCAAACTTGTTACTTCCCTTCCAAATTTGGTTGCATTGGATTTGTTTGTACAAAACCTTTTCAATTTAATGTAATCAAAATGATTTATTTTACATTTTCTAATATTTTTCTAATTCTTGCTTGGTCTCAAAATCTTTCCTTTCCCATAGATCTAACAAATATACTATTCTTTGTTCACCTAATTTACTTATAGTTACTTTTTTTATTCAAGCTATTCACATATTCTGGATTTATCTTGATGTAGGGTGTGAGATGTTGATCTAAACCTAATCTCTCCCATATTGTTTTCTAGTTTTCCCAGCAGTTTTTGTCAAATAGTGGGTTTTTGTCCCCAAAGCTGTGATCTTTGGGTTTATCATACACTGTCTTGCTGAGGTCATTTACCCCAAGTGTATTTCACTAATCTTCCCTTCTGTCCTTCAGCCAGTACCATATTGTTTTGATGACCACTGCCTTATGGTACAGTTTGAGATCTGGTACTGCTAGGTCCCCATCCTTCACTTCCCCCCCCCCATTATTTCCCTTGATATGCTTGATCTTTTGTTCTTTCAAATGAACTTTTTCTTCTACTTCTAATTTTTTATTTTTTTTCAATTATTTTCATCAGTTTTAAGACATTGTGACTAATTCATATTTTTATTATAGGCTTTGGATATAGCAATTTTGACTTTGTTGTCTCCTTCTAGGTTCATATTTTGGTCTTCTCTGTCAACTAGAAAATGTTGTATGCTGAATCCCTTTTTTGTGTTTTGCTAATTCCCCAGCTTTTTTCTTGTCTCTTAACTTAAGTAAAAACTGTTAAAGGTAAGCTCTGTTCCTATGATGAAGGCAGTACTGTTCCAAGCTTCAGGTTTTTTTATGCAAGTGCCTTCATAAGTAGCTCTGGAGATCTATAAGTTTTCAGTTATTCTAAGGTGCTATGATTTAAATAGAGGTGTGCCTAATATTCTTCAGACCTGTGCTCCGGTCTATGAGCAAACCCATGCATTTTTTTCTTCCCTTTAATTTAGACCAATGACCCCTGATCCCCTGTTTCCTCAAGTGCTGGTGTGGGGTAATGAGGGCTAGTGCTCCTCTTCACTGAGAATCTGAATCCTGAGACTGTTCCATGGATAATGCAACAGAATCCTCTACCTAAAGCAAGCCAACAGACCCCATAATCTCTTTCTGACCCCCTTACCATCTATGGTTGAGAACTTCAAAAGCAGTATACACTTCCTTATTTGTCATTGTTGTTAGAGCACATTCATACATAACTAAAATCCCAAAATGAAGCCAAAAATACACTGATGTAAAAGAGAATTCAACATGTTTTCCTCTGGAGGTGGATAGAATTTCCCATTTTAAGTCTTTCAGGATCATCCCAGAGCCTTGCATTGCTGAGAGTAGCCAAGTTTTCACAGATAATCATTATACAATATTGCTGTTATTATGTACAATGTTCTCCCAGTTCTGTTTATTTTGTTCTGTATAAGTTGCTGCAGATATTTCCAACTTTTTTTCTGAAATCATCTTCCTTATCATTTCTTATAACACAATACTATTCCACTTCCAACCATAATTTGTCCTGTCATTCCCCAATTGTTGGACATCCCTTCAATTTCCAAAATACTACAAGAATAGCTGCTGTAAATATTTTTGTACAAGTAGGTTCATTCTCCTTTGTTATTATCTCTTTGGGATACAGACCCAGTAGTGATGTTACCAGATCAAAGGATATGTACTTTTTTTTTGACCCTTTGGACATAGTTTCAACTTGCCCTCCAGAATGGTTGGATCTGTCACAACTCCACCAACAGTGCATTAGTGTTCCAATTTTATCACATTTCCTCCAACATTTACCATTTCTTTTATTGCCATATTAGCCAATCTAATAGGCATGAGGCAGTACCGCAGAGATGTTTTAATTTGCATTTCTCTAATCAAGAGGGATTTAATAATTTTTTCATATGATTATTGATGGCTTTGATTTTTTCATCTGAAAACTACTTGTTCATATCCTTTGACCATTTCTCAATTGGGAAATGCCTTGTATTCTTATAAATTTGACTTAGTACTCTATAAATTTGAGAAATTATACCTTTATCAGAGAAATTTGCTACAAATTTCCCCCCAGTTTGTTGTTTCCCTTTTAATCTTTGTTAGATTAGTTTTGTTTGTACAAATCCTTTTTAATTTAATATAATAAAAATCATTTCTTTTACATCTTATAATACTCTATTTCATTTGGTCAGAAAGTCTTCCCTTCTCTAAAGATCTGTCAAGATATACTATTCTAGTTCATCTAATTTAGTTATGGAATCACTCTTCATGTCTAAATCATGTATTCATTTTGACTGTATCTTGGTCTAAAGTGTGAGATATTGTTCTCTATCTAGCATCTGCCATACTTTTTTCCTAATTTTCCCAGAATTTTTTGTTAGAGAGTAAGTTCTTATTTCAAAAGCTGGGATCTTTGGGTTAACCAAACACTAGGTTGCTAAGTTGATTTATCCCTGTATATTGTGTATCTAATCTACTCCACTGACTTACCATTCTATTCTTTAGACAGTACCTGATTGTTTTGATGATTGTTGCTTCATCAGTTTGAAATCTGGTATTGCTAGCACATGTTCCTTTAATTTTTTTCATTAGTTCCCTTGATATTCTTGCCTTTTTATTTTTCCAGATGATTTTTGTTATTGTTCTTTCTATTTCTATTAAATAATTATTTGTTGGTTTGGTTAGTATGGAACTGAATAAGTTAATTAATTTAGGTATAATTTTTATTTGGATTATATTAGCTTAGCCTACCAATAAGCAATTAATATTTTCCAATTGTTTAGATCTGACTTTGTGTGAAAAGTGTTTTGTAATTGTGTTTATGTAGTTCCTGGGTTTGTCTTGTCAAGTAGGTTTCCTGATATTTTATCTATTTTAGAGTGATTATAAATGGAGTTTCTCTTTCTAACTCATGCTGCTGAATTTTGTTGGAAATATAGAGAAATGCTAATGATTTATGTGGGTTTCTCTTGTACCCTGCAACTTTGCTATAGTTGTTAATTATTTCCACTTGTCTTTTAGTTGATTTTCTAGGCTTCTTTAATTATACTATCATATCATCTGCAAAGAGTGATAGTTTAGTTTCCTCACTGCCCACTTTAATCTGTGAATTTTAGATTTTTTCCACCTTGCTTAGTCTAACAAAACAGGAATGTCTACACCCCTACTTAAGGATTAAGTATTGAGAAGGATGGCCTATGACAGACATGTGCTAGAAAATAACAAATCAGAAACAACTGACAGACCCCTGGCCTGTCCTAAGTCAAGCATAAGCTACCATTGGTACATGTGAGATGCAGGAAAGTGATGTAAAAACAGTCTATATATTTGGTGTCACTTCCACTCTCCGGCCTCTTTTTGCAGAGAGGTGGTTCTGGCAGCAGCGGGCTGAGTGTCTTGGCATCTTGGTGTGGTGGCAGCTATTGTCTGGGTTTGGTGGTGAGAGTCCTTGATACACTATTGGGGAAGCTTAGTAACCTAGTTTAGATGAGGCATCTTCTCTGAGCTCTCTCAGAGTTCAGGATGATTCTTTTCTCCTTTACCTTCCAAAACACTATACTCTTAGGAAAGCCTCTAATCTTCTGGAAAGACCTTGTGGCAGAGGTCTTTGAACTCCCCCTGACACAGGCCAGGTGGGAGAAATTCTATACCCTTTCCCTCTCTCTTCTCCTTAATTTCTTCCCTCTATATTAATTAAACCACCAAAAAATTTCTTAACTGACTTGGGTATTTTATTTGGGATTTCTCCCCTGGTGACCAATTAAATTTAGATTAAGTCACAACCCTAAAATTTCTCCTTACAAATTCCTTCAATTTATTTTTCTTTCCTTATTCCTAAAGTTAACATTTCTAATACCATATTAAATAATAGTAGTGATAAAAGTCATCTTTGCTTCACTTTTCATCTTATTGGGAAGGCTTCTAACTCATCTCCATTGAAAAATGATACTTGCTAAAAGTTTTTGGTAGATACTACTTATCTTAAGGAATGCACCATTTATTCCTATGCTTTTTAATAGGAACAAGTGTTGTATTTTGTCAAAGGCTTTTTTTCTGAATCTATTGAGATAACCATGTGATTTCTCTTAGTTTGTTTATCAATATAGTCAAATATGCAATTAGGTTTCATAATAATAAATCAGTGCTTCATTCCTGGAATAAATCTTACCTTGTCATTGCGAATAATCCCTGTGATATATTGCTGTATTCTCTTTGCTAATATCTTATTTAAAATTGTTGCATCTCTATACATTAATGAAGTTGGTCTATAATTTCTTTCTGTTTTAATTCTTCCTTGCTTAGACAATAGGTATTAGTTTAATTTGAAAAATTGATAGGATTCCTTCTCTGCCTATTTTCCCAAATAATTTCTATCTAGTATTAGAATTAATTATTCTTTACATTTTTAATATAATTCACTTGTGAATCCATCTGGCCCCAGGGGTTTTTTGTTAGGGAATTCATTGATGGCTTGTTCATTTTCTTTTTCTTTTTCTTTTTTTTTTTGATATGGGGTTATTTAAGGATTTTATTTTTTCTTTTGGACTTGCATGTGTTCACTTTGCTTTCACTATCTCCTGTGTCTGTGCCTTGATCTTTGTCTGCATAAAATTTTCTATGGTTAGGTGTTCTTTTTTTTTTTAATATTTATGATTGTTTATTTTCCCAGCTTTTTTCTTGATTTTCACTTTTATTTTAAAGGTAGCCTTTGTTCTAAGGGAGGATAGGACATTTTCTTTTACTTCATTTATTTCTTGATGCTAACCTTTACCTTATTTCAGTGTTTCTACAAGTATCAGTTCTTCTAAGGTTGTATGATGGCCTGTGGGCTAGGAGCTCTGAAAGTTGCCTCCTGTTGTTGATTCTATCAACCCCTGAGACTGCTGATGGCTTGCAGGGCTCAGAGTGCTCTGAGCTACCCTATGCTGGGTCTCAGGATTGGGTGTGGGCTTTTAGTCTCACTCTGGGCTTGATCAGGTCAGACACACTGTGGAACTGCCTTGCCCTGTGGCTCCATCTTGAGCTTTAATAAGTGCTAACTAGATCTTACTTCCCAGAGGTCAGAAACCTGGGGTCTCTCTTCACTGGCTATGGGTCTACCTCTGGGTTTATATTAACCTGGAATGTCACACAAATTGCCTTAAACTAGGAATCATATTTTCACTATAAGCTTGGGTTATGCCTCTTGGCCTTGCTTTGGGTTTACACAGGTCAGGCATGTAGCACAGATTGTCTCGTGTTGGAATTTTAGATACTATTGTAGGTTTGCTTGGAAAATTATGGTTAATGCTTTGTATTGCACTGCTGTTGACTGAGGCAGCATCTCAGGGTCTGGATGTTGGCTTGGGACCGGGTTCAGATCCTGGAATTATAGATTTGGAATGGAGTATAGTGTTGCTGTTGTCTTGATACTTACTCCTTACTGTAGCCTCCTGCTGGCTATGCTTCCCTCTTCCACCAGTGAACCAGATGCTCTCTGATTACCTTTCCAGTTGTTTTCCACATGAAAGTTGATTCACTCTGAATTCTAGTTGGTTCTTTAACTCTGGTATTAGTTTTGTGGCATTATTTTAAAATTAGTTGAAGAGGATTCTCATGGTGGTTTCTATCTTTCCCTGCTGCTACTCCACTATCTTGGCACCACCTCCCAGCTCAGTTCTATCTTTTCAACAAGAATTCATTGATCTAATCTTTTTTCTCTTTTATTGAAGTAGACCTTTAGTAGTATAAAATTTTCTTAAATATTACTTTTTATGTATCCCACAATTTTGGACTTCCTTGGTGTCATTTTCTTTAATGAAAATACTAATTATTTCTATTTTATTTTTGTCTGACTCATTCCTTAGAATTTTTAAATTTCCAATCAAATTTTAGTCTATGCTTCACAGTCCTCTATTAAATGTAATTTTTACTGAGTTATGGTCATAATAGGGCATATTTTAAATTTATGTTTTTATGCATTTGATTATGAAGATTTTATCCCCTAGTACATAGTCAGTTTTTTGTAAAGGTGGCGTATAGAGCTGAGGAAAAAAAAGGTACACACCTTTTTATTCCATTTTAGTTTTCTCTGCAGGTTTTTCATATACAAATTTTCCAAGATTTTATTCATTTTTAAATCATACAAAGTATTACCTAAAACCATTAGCAAGTATTATTTCTAATGAGGATAAACTAAGATTCTTCCCAGTAAGATCAGCAATGGAACAATGATGTCCATTATCACCAATATTTTTTAACATTGTATTTAAAAATGGTAGTAATAGTAATAAATAGAAAATTAAATTGAGGGAATTAGAATGGACAAAAAGGTAATAAAACTATCACTCTTTGCAGATGATCTGATGATATACATGGAAAATCTTAGAGATTCAAATAGAAAGTTAGTCAAAGCTATCAAGAAATTTGCAAAGTAACAAGGATACAAAATAAACCCATAAATCATAAGCATTTTTATATATAACAGAGGCCTGCAAGAAGATGTAGAAAGCAATACTCCATTTAAAACAACTACATATAGAAAATAAATTCCTGGGAATATACTGGACAAACAAACCAAAAGACTACATTAACATGAGTATGAAACTTTTTTTTTACACAAATGAAGTCAAATCCAAGTAACTGGAGTTATATTAATTTTTCATGTATAGTCAGAATTAATATAACTAAAATAATAATATTACCTAAACTAATCTATCTATACAGCACCAGTAGAGTCAAATTATCCAAAAAAGATCTTATTGAGCTAGAAAAATAATACAATTCTTTTTGAAGAAAAAAAAAGATCATTAATGTCAAAAGAATTAATGAATAAATTGAAAGGAAGGAGGTTTTTAAATTATTATAAAGCAGTAATTATCAAATATAATATGAATTACATAATAAAACTTATTTTGTAAATGTATTAAATTTATTACATAAATATATTATATTAATTATATGTAATATATTTATTGCATGGGTTATTTTAATATATTATTATAAATATTCATATATGTAAATTATATTAAAAACTATTAATAGTCTTTAAACTACTATAAAGGAAAAATTATTAAATCCATTTGATACTGGCTAAAAATAGAAAGGTAGATGAGTGGAATAGAACAGACACATAAAATAAATAATATTAGAAGGTTATGGTGACCTTGTATTTGACAGAAGCAAAGATGCAGAGGATTGGGATAGGAAATCACTTTTTGGTAAAAGTTGCTGGGAGAACTAAAAAAGTAATTTGGCAGAAACTAGATATACACCAATATCGTACAACAATAACTAAGATAAGATAAAAATTAATATGTGATTTAGGCATAAAACAAAACATTATACCATAAGGAAAATTAGAAGAACAGGTAACATTGCCTATCATATTTATGGATAACAGAGTAACGAGTAAAAAAGAGAGGGAGAGCATCATGAGATGTAAAATAGATAATTTTTAGCAACTTAAATTTAATAAGCTTGAGTACATTAAATTCAAAAGTTTTTCTATAAACAAAACATATTGCTAAGAATAGAAGGAAAGCAGAAAATGCATGAGAAAAGATTTTCATAGAGATTCTTTTAGGTAGAGGTCTCATAACCAAAACATGTAAATGCAAAATACATTGTCAGATTTGTAGGAAGAAGGCATCCCTCAGTAGATAAATGGGCAAAAGTTATGACCAGACAGATTTCAAATGAACAAATCAAAGCCATATATACATACATATATTATTTATAATATATGTATATATATGAAAAAAATGTCCACATCATTGCTGCGTGGGTAAATGCAAACCAAAACAATTCTGGGATTTCATCTTATAACCATCAGATTGACTAAAATGACAAAAGTCAAAATTACAAATGTTGGAGATTTGGAAAAGTGGGACACTAAATGCTATTAGGGACTGTAAACTGATCCAACCATTTTGGACAGCAATTTGCAATTATTTCCAGAGAGCCATCAAACTGTGCCTATCCTTACATCCAGCAATTCCATTGTTGGACCTATTTCCCAAAGAGATCAAAGGAAAAGGAAACTGACTTATATTTCAAAATATTTATAGCAACTCTCTTTCTGGTGACAAAGAACTGGAAATTGAGGGGATGTTTATCATTTGAAGAATGGCTAAGAAATTTTGATATATAATTGTGATAGAATACTATTGTGCTATAAGAAATAATGAGCAGACTAATTTTTTTTAAACTTGGAAAAATCTACATGAGATCATGAAGAATGAAATGAGAATGAGGAGAACATTGTATACAGATATAGATGTAATCCTTTTAAAATAATTTGTGACTATTCACCTCTAAAGAATGAACTTAGAATTGGAAACAGGAAAGACATAATCTCTATATACATTTGGGTATACCAGATGATGCCTTCTATGATGTGTGGAGGAATGGAGGGAAAGAGATACAGAGTGATCCCTCGCCTATGGGGGAGTTACATACCAGAGACCCCCATGATAGGCGAAAATTCCAAAGTACAGTCACTGAGCCAGTGCCCAGGATACAGAACACAGTGCTATGTTTGGTCACTTTTCATTTACTCAGACACTAGTGTGCCATGTACTATCTCACATTAACAAACTTGTACAAGCAGTAGTGGTGTACTGCATTTCCATTGTGTATATTACAATAGTCATTCACAAAATCCCATAATATAGCAATTTCTCTACAATACAGAATTAGATAATTTTTTTAAACAGTGATACAGTGAAGCTGCAATAAGCCAACCACAATATAGCAAGGGATGCCTGTACTTTGAAATGAAATCTATTGTTAAAAAAAACATAAAAGTGGGGGCACAGACAAAATAACATTGTAGAGGAAGCAATCCATCTTGACTCTCTTAACATTCCTCTCCAAACAAAATTAAAATAAATGCTCAATTCAGATTTTGGAGAGGCAGAGTCAACAAAAAGTCAGAGAGAGACATCTTTGCAGCCTATAACTTAGGAGTATAGGAGAAAAAGTTTGTGACCCTGGGCCTCACCTGGATTGAGGAAGTAGTCATGGAGGGCCTTTGATGAAATAACATATTTTCTACCTTCATTTATATAAGAATATCAAATTAAAATGATTGAGTTTTTCCTATGATGTTTATTGTTTTATTTTAAAGGTTTTCATATGTAGAATTTTAATAGCTAAATTAATGTTTAATCACAGTCTAAAAATTGTATAATTCACATTCCATCTATTCTGCATCTACATAAATATCATTGTGGAATTAGAAGGAGGCTACATAAAACAGAGACCATTTTTTTCTTCTTTGCTTTTTGAGTTTTCATCAACAAATAATTCATGACCTAGTGAGCACCCTACTTTAGATGTGCCTCTCAGTATTAGCTATATTATTCCTCAGATACTAGACTAGGACCATTTTTGAAAATGGAAAATTTTTTCTCAGAGTGCTTGAACCTGCCTATCTTTTATGCCTTTGACATAGACTTTAAAAACCCAGGGCCACATATTCTTACAATTTTTATAACTTTTAAAAATGTATAATTTGTTTATAAAATATAAATTATTCACAAGTATACTTCTCTAAATAAGGTATTTCACATTTCTAACTTTCTGTTGGAAACTTGACCTTGGTATGGCTAATATTTTTACTTGCATTTTTACAGTGTTTTACATTTCATGCATTTTCTTCACAACAAACCGTAAAGTAGGGGTCATAGTATTGTATAGTTAAAATGTGCTTGAGATAATCCAGCCTAAGCCCTACCCCAAGTATGAATCCTGCATTTAGATAAATATTTTTATGTATTTTTTTTATAAATGAGGAAACTGAAACTGAAAGGGAATAAGTAATTTGCTTCCAGTGATACAAATATCAAATTATACAGCTTAGAATGGACACATGGTCTCTCTTGGGTTTCATTTTCAATATGTCGTTCCATTATTCCATGATTCATCTCAGGTATGTGGTAATAGGAATATGGTTAATTGGTTGCTTTTTAGCCCATTTTAATCCTGTTTCCTTATTATGTAAGAGGTAGGAAATATGAAACTTTTCATTTAACTACATTATAAAATATTGACTATTACTATGATTTTAATAATAGCATGCTTCCTAGGCAAGAAAATGAAGGACTTAATATAGGTAGTATTTTCATTACTGCTACTAATTGAATGTACGGAATTTGAAGAAAGAAAAAAAGACATGGGAAGTTAACAACTAAGAAGATAGTTGTATAGAATGAGAACTGGCTTTATGAATCATGGCTTAAGATACTATAATGATAGAAATCTGGTCAGGGACCAAGTAAATTTAATAAGGATTTGGGAAATGTATTTTGTTGAATTATTACTGATCTGATATGATATGGAGTGCTCTAAACTGAAAAGGAAGTGTGGAAAAGGGGAAAAATGCTTATATTTACCATTTGACCAGACAGTAGAATAATATGTTTTATTCTGTAGGAAGAATATGTGAATTTTAGATTTTCTCCATTTTGCTTAATCTTAGAATTCTAGCAACCAGGAATGTATACACTCTTATTTAAGGATTAAGTGTTGAGGAGGATGGCCTATGACTGATATGTGCTAGCAAGTGACAAATAAGAAACAAGTGACAGACCCCTTGGGCTATCCTAGGTCAAGCTTAAGCTACCATTGGTACATGTGAGATGCAGGAAGTGATGTAAAACACTTTCTATATATTTTGCTTCACTTCCTTTCTCTAGCTCTCTCTCATTCTCACAGAGACATTGGGCTCTTTCAACCTTGGGAGCTCATGGCGGCATTCTTAGTGTGCTTGGTGAGTGGTTTAGGCTGATTCCTCATTTCCTTTACCTCCTAAAGTGCTATCCCCCTAGAAGGCCCCTCATCTTAGAGGAGGCCTTGTGTCTGGAAGCCAAGCTAGATTAGGAAGGACCCTTGGTCTAGGCCTCTGAAGTCCTATCTGGCTTGCTAGAGCAGTTCAATTCCTTTTTCTCTCTCTTCTTAATTCCTTTTCTCCATTGTAATTAAAGCACCATAAAAATCCCAAACTGACTTGAGTATTTTATTGGGATTGAATTTTAATCCCTGGTGACCACTAGTATAATATATTCAGTCAACAACCCTAATTTTTACCCTTAACAAATGGGAGAAAAAGGATATAATAACTTCTATGGATAAGTAATATGATAGAGGTCAGAAATTATATTCTTGGCCTCAGATCCCTTAGATATTTGTAGCTCAATAGTCAAACTCAAAAGGCATTTATTAAGTATTTCCTATGCACCAAGCACTATGCTAAGTATTAGGAATACACAGTTAAAAATGATTTCTGCCCTTAATAAGTATACATTTTCTTAAGAGAATGTAACATTTATTCAGATGAGTAACAGAAAATATATAAAAAATACTTATGAGCACTTTGGGTTGATCTTGAAATGTCTCTTCTAGAAGGTAGCATCACTTCAACTGAGCCTTGAAAGAAATGAAGAATTCCAAAAGATGAAGGTGAAGGAGAGCTTTTCAGGGATGTGAGATAACTAATACAAAGGCAGAGATAGAGGAGACTGAGTATCATGAACTAGGAGCCTCAATTTGCCTAGTTTAGCTAGAATGTAACAGTCATGAAAGATAGGCTGAGGCTGGTTTGTGAAGTATTCTAAATACCTCTAAATGTCAGAGAAGTTTGTATTTTACTCTGCTGACAATAAGGAGTCACTTTAGTTCATTTTGAGAATGAATTAATGAGGCAAAAGATGGAATGGAGGATACATATTAATGAATGGGAAACTCTTATACTGGTCCAAGAGAAAGAAGTAATGAGAGGGGATGTTATGAAATGAAGAGTAAGGGATATGGGATGCTGATATCATGGATACAAATAAATGAAACTTGAGAACTGATTGGACAAAAAATTTACTGAGAGCAAAGAGTTAAGGATGATGAACAAGAATGAATGGAATTATTATTATGCCCTCAACAGATATAGGGAAGTTATAAAGAAAGAAATGGGGAACAATGACAATTTCACTTTCAAAATTTTGAGTTTGAGGTAACTATCCAGGTGGAGATGTCTGTCTGGAAGCAAGAAACACAGAACCATATCTCATGTAAGTAATCAGACTTGAATATGTAGACTCAGTAACAACATAAAACTGAAAAAGAAAAAAGAGAAGAAAAGAAAATATGACCTTGGGATGCATTAGAAAAAAGATAGTACCCAAAACAAGGGAAGTGACTATCCTATTGTACTCTTCTTTGGTCAGACCACATTTGGAATATTATGTCTAGTTATATTCATCACATTTGAGAAAGGATGGGATGCATATTAAAAAGTAATGAGAATGTTGTGGGGATCCAAAACTGGTGATCCATTCAAAGAATCTATGATGTTTCTCTTACAGAAGAGAAGCTTTAAGGAAGGAAATCATTGTCTTGAAGGGTTATCATATGAAAGACTGATAAGATATATTTATTTGGCCATGAAGATCAGTCCTAGAACCACTGAGCAAAAGATAGAGGTAGATTTTGGCTGTGTTAAAAAAAGAAAGGAAAATATTGTCCTAATAATTAGAGTTGTGAAAATGGAATGTTTTAATATCTGAGGAGATTAATTATCCTATAATAAAACTGGCTCAAGCTAAGGAGTTTTGTGGGGTCAGGTAACTGCTAACTGGAGAAATTTTGAAGGATGAATTGAATTATTGTTATTGAGTTGAACATATTAATACAAAGATAGGAAGAAATGGACGAAGAAATCCAAATTTGATTTTCTTTAAGATACCTTCTCATGGCTTATTATTACATGTAGGGCATTGTGGTAGTCACTAGCTGAGAAGGCACAAAGTTGGTCAGTAGTTCGTAAAGCATAGCCATTTTCCTTTCCCTTTCACTAGTAGATTTCTGTATCTTTATAATTTAACACTACCTTAATCTTACCCATATAAATCCAACACAAGAGATTTATCTGAAATTCAATTTCTTTTCATATTTCACAAAGCAGATTATGGATATAGTGAGAAAATATCTTATTTTTGTGATGTTCTTGCTAATCCTCAATGTAATAAAGGGGATGTCCCAAAGATTATCTACAAATGGTCCACCTTTCCCAACCTAGAGTAGAAAATGTATAATAATTCTGCTTCAGAATTTCTGGTTAGTTAAATGAAGGGTAAAGTAGTATATTTTTTACTGCCTCTGGAGGAAAATATATTTGCTGTAAGTATCAATTCAGCTATGGAGAATAATCATAATTGTAAATGACATTTTAGTAAAAGGTCATCAGATCTATCAGCCCCCCATAGACTTAGGGAACCACAAAAATGGTTTATTCATGGTGGCCTGATTTGACAGGAAATGGGGACTTCCTCCTTAGGAAAAGTTTGGGGCAAGGAAGAATGCTTCTGAAAGGACAGCTATACATCTCCTATATCTCTGATCATAAGTATTAGGTAGGTATTTTCAAAAGGTCCTAAAATCAATTTCATTGATTCTTAAGGTTTCAGAGCTGGAAGGAACCCTAGAGTCCATCTAGTACTATCAGGTCCTAAATTGATCAATCATTTAGTCAGTCAAGGAACGTTTATTAAGTACTTACTTTGTGAACGGCATCAAGTTTAGCACTGAGAATGCAAATATAAGCAAAAAAAAGGACACACTTTGCCCTCAAGAAGATTGTATTTTAAAGGAGGATGACTATACATTTAAAAGAAGCTGAAAGGGTGCAGAATGGAGTAGGGGGGAAGGTGGGGAAGGTATCTGTTGGGAATTTAAAGAGGCACAATAAAGAAAGATACTTTGAAACTTGGAGAGCATTGACAAGATGGCTAGCCTGTGTGCCCTCATTAAGCAAATATTCTAAGAGGAGACATCTAATCATAGGGAAGGACCCCAAGGACTCAGGATATTTCTGAGGTGTGAATAACAGAATAGAAATGATCCTCTAGGATGAAGAACTTTCTCAGGCGTGATGGAGGAATCTAGAATGCAACCTGGTGAGTAACCTTCTCCATAACATCCCTGATAAGAGAGTCTAGTATTCTATTTATAAACCCCCTCAGCCTCCCCCCCCCCCAGGGATGAGAGCTTAATACAAGATAGAACTTTCATTTTATTTTGGAAAACCTAAAAATGTTAATTTTACCTCATGCTGAATTTAAAAACCGATCCTCTGTAACTTCAATCCATTGCTCTTCATTCTATACTTTGGGATCATGCAGAACAGAATAAAATTACTTAATCCACATGTCTCCTTTAATAAGCAGTTCTTCAACCTCCTCCCAATGTATTTTTGCATAGATTTGAAGGTGTCCATGAACTTGACATCTTTGATAATCTTTATAATTCCAATTCAATATAATGAATTTTATTTGTTCTTTTATGTATTTTATTTTATTCTATTTTTCTATAGGCTTCACTAGACTGCATTTACACAGCCATATAGACATGCACAAATACACATACACAAATACATAAATACATACACCAAGATGAGATCATGTCTAAGGTGCTTTCTAGCTTCAAATCTACAATCTCTTACATAACCTTAGGGAAGATATTGAAACTTATAGGGTCTTATTTTTTTTTTTTATCATTAAAATGAAGGGGGATGGTTCTTATGTAGTTCATAGGGTTTTTGATTAGTTCAACTGAGAAAGTATATGCAAAGTACCTTACAAATTTCAGTGTTATATTATGTTAACAATTCTTTATTTTTATTTGAAAAAAATATTTAATTTAGAATATTTTTCAATGGTTACATGATTCATGTTCTTTCCCTCCCCTCCTTCCACCTTCTTCCTGTAGCCAATGAGCAATTCCACTGGGTTTTACATGTGTCATTGATCAAGAGCTATTTCCATATTATTAATATTTCTATTAGGGTGATCGCTTAGAGTCTACATCCCCAATCATATCCCCATTGACCCATGTGATCAGGTAGTTGTTTTTCTTCTGTGCTTCTGCTCCCACAGTAGTTCTTTCTCTGGATGTGGATAGTTTTCTTATAAGTCCCTCAGAATTGTTCTGGATCAATGCATTGTTGTTAGTAGAGAAGTCCATTACATTCAATTGTGCCAGTGTATTAGTCTTTGTGTGCAATGTTCTCCTGGTTCTGCTCCTTTCACTCTGCACCAATTCCTGGAGATTGTTTCAGTTCACATGGAATTTCTCCAGTTTATTATTCCTTTCAGCACAATATTATTCCATCACCAATATGTTAATAATTCTTACAATTTCATATTAACAGTATTATAAATAACAGTTAATTTGAAAATTCTTATTAACACTATCCTTGAATTATTGAAGCACAAGTCATAATAAAATTAGTCATTCACTGAATGCTTTTTCTGACTCTACTACATATGGGAATCTTGGGTTCTTAAAGACCATTTATTCAATTCAACTTCAACATTTTTTAAAATAATATTTTATTTGATCATTTCCAAGCATTATTCAATAAAGACAAAGATCATTTTCTTTTCCTCCCCCTCCAACCCCACCATAGCCGACGCATGATTCCACTGGGTATCACATGTGTTCTTGATTCGAACCCATTGCCATGTTGTTAGTATTTGCATTAGAGTGTTCATTTAGAGTCTCTCCTCTGTCATGTCCCCTTAACCGCTGTTGTCAGGCAGTTGCTTTTCCTTGGTGTTTCTACTCCCCCAGTTTGTCCTCTGCTTATAGGATAGTGTTTTTTCTCCTAGATCCCTGCAGATTGTTCAGGGACATTATACCGCCACTAATGGAGAAGTCCATTATGTTCGATTATACCACAGTGTATTAGTCTCTGTGTACAATGTTCTCCTGGTTCTGCTCCTTTCGCTCTGAAACTTCAACATTTTTATTCAGCATCCACTGAGGGCAAAGCACTGTTCTCATACATTGGTAGGTATTCCCAAATTAGAAATTCAGTTAGAACACAATCTGACCTCCAAAGACCATATTAGATGACTATTAAATGATTTATTTTTGGAGGATTGGCCAATAGGAAATGGATTTTTCTGGCCACAGAAAGTCATAATTGATATAAAATAAGGCATAAAAGAGCCATGATGTATGGTCACAGATGGAGCTTTCACAGGAATTCATGGGAACTTTGAATCAATGCAATGTAATGTAATGAAAATAATTTTTAGAAATCCCTACTCCGGCCTGGCTGAGATGAAGCAACAGATTGTATATGAATGTTAGAGAAAGACCAGTGAGAAGCTATAGTAGGGGATCTGAAGTTTGCACTCCTGAATCTAAGAATTCTAGTTGGCAGGACTGGAATTTACATTGTTTTAGGACAGGTTTGTCAACTTTGGATCTGTTGCCATTAAAAAAAAATATTTTGATATCTCTATTATTTTTCTTTGCAATACTTTTTAATTCCAGTTCAATATAATTATGAATTTTAAAATATTATTCTGAGAAGATGCCCATAAACTTCATAAGATTGCCAGATGGCCTATGACACACACACAAAATAAGAACCTTTTTCTTGTCTTCACTTAAGC
This sequence comes from Monodelphis domestica, assembly GCF_027887165.1. Classification (NCBI taxonomy): domain Eukaryota; kingdom Metazoa; phylum Chordata; class Mammalia; order Didelphimorphia; family Didelphidae; genus Monodelphis; species Monodelphis domestica. Next base: position 496,891,006 of record NC_077227.1, read on the forward strand.
ATGAAATATGTCCTCAGAGCCTTCCAGCTGATTCTCAAGTTATCTTGGTCTCTTCAACATCCTCGTCCTTTATTATAGGCTCCAGTTTGTCAATTTCCTTTCTAAAATGTGTGATCTAGAACTGAATGTAACTCCCAATTTAATGGCACCAAGGTAGAGTATAATAGGAACATAACACTTCATGTTCCAAATGAGAACACTTCTATCTATTCATTTTAAGATTAAAATGAAAGGGAAACTGAAGCAGCAAATTGAAAACTGGTCTAGTTAGAAAAATCAGAGTTCAAATTACACTTCAGAAACATACTGATTTCAGACCTATGACACCCATTTATCTTCTGAATGTCTCAGTCATAGGCAAATTTTTATGTTGAAGGCAAAGTAGCTCATTGGTAGAAGTTCTTCCTTGGCTACTTCTAATACCAGTGAAGTCACAAGTCCTATAAAAAGGTAAGATCCTTCCTTCTTTCCTTCCTTCCTCCCTCCCTCTCTCTCTCTCTTTCTTTTTCTTTTCTACTATTTTATTGAGACAACTAGATGATTCAGAAGATAGAATGCAGGATTTAGAGTAAGAAAGACCTGAGTTCTATTTCTAGTTCAGAAGCTTGTTTTTGCTATATAAGTCTCCCAGTATCAGTGTTATTGTCTAGATAATGGGGATAATAATAATAATACCTGGTTCACAAGGGTTGTGAGGATCAAATGTGTTATCATTTGTAAAGTGCTTTGTGAATTTTAAATCATCATATAATTATTAATTGTTATTATTGTTATTATTATTCATGTATCCTGAAGAGTTCTAATTTGTATTTGTCTCTTTTCCCCTCACACTGTCTCCAATTTCATGTAGAACCTTATATCCTCTTTAACAGTTCACTAAAATGCCTTTCTTGTCTTTGTCTTGAGACTTCTTGCTCTCTATATAAATACACTTCATTCAACTGTCAAGCTAATTTTCCTAATGCTAAGGTCTGATCGTATAATTCTCTTTTTCAAAAATAGTGACTATTGTTGAACAAAGTAGAAATTCCTTAGTTCAATTAAATTGAACAAATGTATATTAAGCATCTATGGTGTTCAAAGTTCTGTGACTTCAATATACCTTTCCCTCTTTAGCTATACTCCCACTCTCAAAACCTTCATTTATTCTATACTTCAGTTAAACTATAGATACTCATCAATCCCCAAACTTGTCTTATTTACTCTTAACTCTATAACTGGTTTACATTTATTAAATGCTACTTTGTCTTTATATATTTTGTCATTATATAAGCACTTTGTTTATAAAACTTTTTCTTCACAACATCTATAGTGTGTGGAGAAACTAAATTTAAGACAGAAGAAATGACTTGTCCACAGTCATGCAGTTAAGATATACCATATATTTATGTTTACTCTTTCTGATATCTGGAATGGATCCCTTTTACCAATTTCATCAATCTTTATTAATCAACATTCATTCCTTGCCTGAAGACACAGTTTACATGGCATTTTCTCCATGTAATCAATCTTTCCTTGTCTATCCAGATGTGTGGTTCCAAATTCTCTCCCCTCTTCTCACTCCTCTATCACTCAGTAAGAAAGAAAGTAATATATCATTTAAACATGTGAAGATATGCAAAATATATTTTCATATTAGCAAAGTTGCAAAAAATAAAATAAATATGAATATAAAAGAAGTGATATGACCTATTCTAATTATAATTATGCATTTAGTTGTTCTTTATTCCAATTCATCTTCCACACAACTGCCAAACTGATACTCCTAAATCATCATATGCTTCAGAGACTCTTGATTGCTTGTATGAGAATATATCAAATTTTTTTCACATTTAAAAGAAGTTATCATCTGGATCCATCCTATCATGTTAGGCTGATTACATTTTACTACTACTCTTACTTCAAATAACTGACTGACTTCTTCCCCCCCCTCCCCCTCCATGCTTTTGGACAAATTTTCCTTCATTCTTGGAATGTGTTGTATCTTTATCTCTGCCTTTTGGAATGGGTATATCTTTTCAAGACTCAATGCAAGTACTTTCCATTCTAGAGGCCTTTCCTATCCATTAAAATGTATTCATTTTGCATATATCTTGTATTTATTAATCTATGACAATATTGTTGAAATTGAAATTAACCTCCTTCAGAATAAGACACTCTAACATTTGTATTTGTATTCCTGGAGTAAATCAATAAATATTTATTAAGTGTCTACTGAATGCCAGTCATTGTGCCAAAAACTGGTGAAAGAAAAGGAGGCATGAGATAGTCTTTGTTTCAAGAAACTCATAATTTAATGGGGACAATAAACAAATATGTACAAAAATGTTAAATACAGAATAAATAGGAAGTAATTCAAAGAGTGTTCTTTTTGCACTCTTATTGCACTGAAACCTTAATTCAATAAATTATTTGGAAAAATTGATGAGTTCCTTATAATATGATGGGTTTCTCATTGCTCTATATCTTTTTGTTATTAAAGAAATTGTGGAGAGAGGTCATTACTGACAAAATCTTGTAATTCCTCTCAATAAGAGTCTCTCTATATCAGTATGATAGTTACATAGTGGCAAAGGTTTGGACATAAAAAACTGAATTGATATATGATCATAATCACCATTGTCATGAAAGACTCAAAGCATCTAAAGGTGGTATCCATATTTCCATGGATCATAAAGTAAATAGTGAAACTTTTAAAGGGAGCAATGGGAAATCCTGCCTGAAGGGAAGTGATGTATTTAACCTTGATATCTGGTCTATGTCATTAGGTTCCAAAAAATTCAAAATCCTCCCCTTTGTTTATTGACTTTCCAAAGAAATCCATGCATGATGCATTCTAACCCATGCACCATTGTCTGTGCTGTGTCTGTAGCTGAAGCTTGAGACTGAATCATCACCTTGCTTCAAGCCTGACATTGATCTATCCAGTCTAGTTGCACAGTCTGCCTAATAGGAAATTGGATGATAACAGAAATAAGTCATGTCACCGATCTAAATGCAGGAACTATAGAATCCTAGCCATTGGCTAGCCAGTTTCCTCTGATAGATTATTTTGATTTGGGGAGTAAATGTGTCAGTGAGAGGAGCATCACACAAGATTGCAAATACACATGAACATACTATTTAGACTCTAAGTCATTCTTTTAGTGAGTTAGTCTCATTGTGGAGCTGAAATTTTTGAAAAAGAAATTTCTGATTTGGAATAACTGTCAATCTTTACATGAAAATTATGGATATTATTCTCTAATATATTACATTCTAGTTTTTTATATAAGATGCTAACAAGGAAATAAAATGTCAAACGGGGATTAGTAGGGGAAGGGTATCAAAATATAGCATTAATTAAAACATTACTACTATAGAAAAGGGGACATAGTTCATTCAAGGATTATTCAATTCAGTCCTACAAAATATATTATATTCTAGGGATACAAAAGCATGACTCAGATGGTTCCTCACCTAAAGAAGCTTACATTTTATTGGGTGAAATATAACATGCACACAATTAACTAATTATAAAAATTTTGAAATTCTGTCTTTGTCTCTATCTCTCTGTGTTGCTATTTCTCTGACTTTGTTTCTTTGTTTCTACCTCTTTCTGTATCTCTGTATCTCTGTCTCTTTCTCTGCCTTTGTTTCTGTCTGTTTATCTGGATGACATACACACACATGCACACATACACACACACACTCCTTTTAGGATAGCTTTTATTCTAGTCCAGATAAAAATGAAAAAAATGCCTATGCAATGCAGGAATACACATAAAAATAATAGTAATCCACAAGCAATCAGCACAATTTCCAGATACTAATAACTGGGAATTCAGAAAATGCCCCATGTCAGGAGCAGCATTTAAGCCTATGTTTGTGAACCTTTGGCACATGTGCCAGAGGGGCCTGCTCCCTTCCCTATCTCCCATACCTGAGGCTATTTCTCACATGACATTCCCCTCTGCCCAGCAGCCCAATTAAAATGCTTCCTCCCTCCAATGTATGGAGTAAGGTGTGGGGCTCACATGTGCCTTAAAGGTTACAGTTTGGGCATTTGGTCTCTAAAAGGTTCACTATCACTTATTTAAACTGTCCTTTGTGGGGACCTAGAGATTCTCTGAGGCAGACCTAAGGAGTAGTTTGATCCATACGTTGGGATCATTTGTACAAAGTAGGCAGTACAAATGTAGGCTAGCAGTCCTTATTAATTTGAATAGGGAGTCTTGAATAGGCACAATCTCAAATAATCTTGGAAAAATAGGTAGGAGCCAGGGAGGTCTTTAAATGCCAGACTCAGGAGTTTTTATTTTATTGTAGAAGTAACAGAAATCCATTGAAAATCAATGAGTAATGGGGTGACATGATCAGGCCTATGTTTTAAGACTATCAATTTGTCAGTTTTGTGGTGGATTGATTGGAAAAACAAAATATTTTCTTTCAGATGGTTGGGGACCAATTAGAAGGCTATTGCAATTGTCAAGGTGGCATCTTGAATGAAGATAGTAGTTGTATGAATGGAAATAAAGGTAGAGATTTAATCAACAACACTTGGCATTTGATTGGTTATGGGAAGTAAAGGATAAGAACTTAGGTAATGGTTGACTTTTGAAGTTTTTGGTACCTCAAAATAAATGCAATTCATAGGAGGGATGTTTTTTGAGGAAAATAATTATACTTTGGATACTAAAATTTTCAAAAACTATTAGGATTACTACAGCATATGAATAGTGGTTGAAGAGACTAGGAATGATCCTCCTGGGAAAAAAGAGTAGTATCAGAGGTTTATGCCTTCTAGCATTTTAAGTTGTAATGGGGAAGTGTACTAAAGGAATGTGAGATGTTATAACCCACCTAGGAACTCCTCAGGACCAATTAAGCACCAAACCCTTTGATTATGGAAACAAAGTTTATTTTAACAAAAGGAATAAGGAGAATTGGTAGATAAGACCCTAACAGTCTTCAAACTACCTCCCCCCGACTCCTAAGCCCTCTGCTTAAGGAGATACCTCCGTTCTTCTTTGGGCCCTACCTACACCTCCTTATACTATCTAAAACCCTTTCCTAAACTATCTGACTGAACCTAATCTTCTAATCTTCCCACCAGTCATTAATAAGGAAAGGGCAAACCCCCTGGGTTTGGTTACTATATCAAGTGACTCAAAGTTATAGAAAGAAAGCTTTGAATTACCTTAGCCAATAGGAATTCTGGTAGATGGACCACTGGCAGATGAAGACTGGACTCAGGGAAATTAGTTTCCTCTAAGTAAACCCTCTATCTTGATGCCAAAGATTTCTCCATAAAATCCCAACTTTCCAGAATCTCTTAGAGCAAAACTCCCTTTTCAACTTGAAATTGTAGGTTGAGGGACAAAACCCACTCCCAGCTCAGATGAAATCCAAGAAGGGAGTCCAGTTCAGTTATTTTCAGTTTTAGACTCCCATGATTCCTTCCTACCCAGAATCCTTTCTCAGGGCTTAGCTCAAAATTCCCTTCTTTCACTAATCCTAGAAAACCAAACCATCCCTAACTTATTTGTGCAAAGTTACATTGTGAAAAAAGAGGGATTAAATTTGTTCTGCTTCATTTTAGAGAGTAGGATTGCAATAGTGAGTGGAACTATTCAGAGGAAATTTAAGCTTAACATAAGGCAAGATTTCTTAACAATGAGAACATTTTCATAGTGGAATGAGATGTGTAAATTCCCCATCCTTGGAGGCTATGAAATGAATGTTGGATAATTTCTCTTATCAGGGATGGGAAAAGAATGGATTCCTATTCAGGTAAGAGTTTGACTCAATGATCTCTAAGACTCCTTCTTAATCAAAGATTCCATGATTTCGTTTCTTAATTCCTAATTCACTTAATTAATCTTATAGTTTTTTGAAAATAGAAATAATTTCTCATTGAAAAAATGTTGCAATTGCTCATGTATTTCCTTTCTGTTCACTAAGTATTTCATGATGGCACATCTTATCTTTTCAACCATTCTCAACTTCTCAACTTTCTCAAGGGTTATGGTGATGGTGTAGACTGTGTTATTCAAATTGAAGGGGATGAGGCAGGGGAGATATCCAGACGTTCAGAGCATTGGGTAGATGAGATGTACAATATGACATAGGATCACCTAAATAAAGGGAATTATATTCCTGAAATATTAATAGCAAAATGAATCTTTTCAATTAACTACATTGTGATCACTTTATATATATATATATATATACATATATATATATATTATGTATATTCTCATATATGTTTATGTCACCTCACCCTTTAGAATGTAAGATCCTTAGGGACCAGGGTCAATTTTTACTTGAATTTGAATATATGCTTCCACAGGAGGAAATATAGGGAATCAGACATTATTATAATAAGTAAAAGTGACTGAAATCTTTGTTAATGACATATTTGAAAAGATAAAATTCAAATATTTGATGATATTGTTCATTAAAGTCTCATTTGAATACTATATCATGGCTTGGATGTGCTCTTGAATTCTCAAAGGCCATGACAGGAGGAACACAAATTTTAGTGTTTCTTACTGAGTATGAGTCCTATGATACTAAGTGGACCAGTCTAGTTAAAATCAGAGAGGTTCATTATCCAGAGGTTGGCTACTAGGGATGAATGTGAATGAATGAATGAATCAATAAGTAAAAAAGAATGCTTTACATTCTTATTACATAGTGGGCAGTTCACATAGGTCTGGAAATAGAAATATATTTGAGTTACATAGTTCTGACCTTGAAGCTTATATGCTAAAGAGTAAAAACAAAATGTTTAAAGAGATTTAGAAAGGGGGAAGGAAAGCTAATAGTTGGTGAAATGGTTTAGAATTTGTGTGGAGGTCTGGTTCCAGGCAAGATTAGGAAATGGCCAGGTTCCCAGGGCATAATCTGAATTCCAACGTAAAGGAGATCATAAGAATGATGGGATGCTGTCCATTGACCAAAACAACTCATGAAACCCTCTGCTAAGCAAAATTTACTGTTATGTATCTGTGGAAGGTGTACTTATGCCGAGGGGATTATGAGCCAAGATTCATAGTCATGCAGATTACATGATACCTTTTCTCTCTGTGAATTGTCAAAAAATATTCATATCCCTTCTAATAGAATAGGGTGTAAAGTTTTAACAAAAAATTAAACACTAGCTTAGCATGATTGATCTATCAGTATTGTGTTCATTCTAATCTGTAAAACTGCTAGTTAGATGCTCAGACTTGTGACTTATCAAAGATATTTATATTTATCTTTTCTTTAGTCTTCAAGTTTGAATAAGTAATGTAAGTAAATACTTGAAAGCAAAACAAGAAATCCTTAATTCTAGGATCATGACATACCAAGCAGATAAAATTTCAGCAGTCAAGACACCAGAAGAACTAATTTTTAAAAATGTCAGGAAAAACTGCAAGTCAGTCAGGCATAAAAAGCCATATCTTGGCTCACAAACCTTTTCCTCAAAAATAAAAAGAAAATAAAAAGAAATCTTGATGGCAAATGTAGATGTCATAGTCCCCAGACAGCAGTCAAGAGAATTGAAAGTGATTTGGAAACGATGTAGTTTTTTTTTTCCTATTTTTAAACATGTATCAACACAAATCTTAAAATGCTGAAGAGCTGGCACACAGAAAGGTGAGGAGAAAATTGTTTCAGACAATAATTAAATTATGTGAAAAATACTGAATCACTTCAGTGGAAAAGGAGAATGACAGATTCCTCCCAGGGTTAATGTTCTTCCTAAGTGGATAGGGATACAAGCTATGTCTATGATTTCACTGTTATAAGGAGTTTCTAGGTGAGAAACTCTCAATACCAATACCAAGAGAAGTCTTGGAGAGTTCCAGAGCACTGAAAAGTCATAACTTGTTCAAGATCACACAAAGAGTCTCCTTGGTTCAGTCATTTCAGTTGTATCTGACTCTTTGGGGGCCCATTTGAGGCTTTCATGGCAAAGATACTAGAGTGGCTTGTCATTTCTTTCTCTAGCTTATCTTTACAAATGAGGAAACTGAGGCAAACAAGGTTAAGTTCCTTACTCAGTGTCATATATGTAGTAAGTGACAGAGGCCAGATTTGAATTGAAGAAGATGAGTCTTCCTGACTCAAGGCTTGGAAACCTATCTACTATTCCATCTAGCTACCCGTAGTCTATATTACAGGCAAGACTTGAACTAAGAATTGTCTGGCTCTCTTCCCATTATACTAAGCTATCTCTTTCCTGTATGTGTCTCTTCTCTAAGTGGACACTCTATCTTTTTTTCCTCAGTCATTGTAAAGATGTGAAAACCCTAAAATGACATTAGAATTCCACAGATACATATTGGGAGATCATGAAGTTGTATTTATAGTGAGGAGAAACCATGGCTAAAAATGCTAAGGAGAGATCCATTTTCTTTTCAAGCATTAACCTTTCAAAGTATTTACTAAAGTTCTTCAGAACTAACTTCCCCCAACTCAGCCCAATTTTAAGCTCATATGATTGAGGCAATTGTGTACACTAGGGGTGTATCTAAAGTATGGCCAACTACCAATCTAATCAGTAGAACAATAGGTCAAATCAGTGAAACAAATTGTCCAGCTGATGGGCTGCTTTGCCAATTCAATCAAAATGGTCCAGACCTGGATCACAGCTGGAGATGGTATTTAAATGCAAATGATTTGCCCTGTTCAGTGGAGAGTGATGAGTTCCTGAATGGAATTTCAGAACCCCAATAGGTACAAGTTTTAAGGTACTTCAATATTACTAGAGAACTTTGGTTCAAACAGAGGCCCTGCCTTTTAATACCTTTGTAACCTCATGTTGATCACTTAATATCTCTGGTCCTCAGTTTCCTGATTTGTAAAATGATTGGACTGGACTTGATAGAATTCAGAAACCCTTTGGAGTTTAACCTGTGCTCTAATCTATGCTGCTGCAAAAAGTACACCTGTTATAGATGGCAACTGTTAAAAAACTTAAGGAGTTCAATTCTTGGCAAACAGTTGAATGGCCCTCTCATTCCCACGACTTAGTTAAAGGTAGCACAAAAAAGTACACTTTCTTTCCTAACTTAAAAAAAATACAGAAAGAAGGAATACATTTTCAAAAGGTAGGGACAGAAGTGATTCAGGCATTTTTTCACTGCACACCAAGATGTCTGTTTCCATCAGTTTAGAGATTGCTCAGTATAATGTTGCAGTCACTGGAAATATACACTTCTTATGCCCCAAAGATTATGCTTAATAATGGACAACTGTCTTTCTCTCTTAAAGCTTACATATAGAAACTTGCTTGTTCCACAAATTGCTAGATAGGATAAAGAAGAAAAAATGCTTTATTTAGCCATACAAAAATTGAAGCCATTTAAAAAAAAAAAAAGAATTTACCTTGAAAACATTTTTTTTAATATCACTAAGTTAGAAAGGCAGCATAAAGTAGTGGTTAAGATATTTAAAATAGGGTAATGATTCTCCAAATCTAGGCACCTGTGGGATACCCCAAGACCTTATCAGGGGTTCCTGAAGTTTTAAAGTATTTTTGCAAATGGACTAAGTCATTTTAATGTAAAATATGATCAATCTATATACAAACATATATTTCCAATATAACACAAATTCATCAGAGGTCTCAATTTTCAAAAGTATAAAGGAATTCTAAGACCAAAATTTTGACAACCCTGATGACTTAGAATTGGGAGAGCAAGGTTCAAATTCTACTACAAACAATTGCTAAATGTAAGTCCCTTCACTTTTCTTAATCTGTTTCCTTAAATGAAAAAAAAAATAACCTGAATTACCTTTCATTCACAAAGTGGAGGGGGCCCATTGTAAAGCTTAAAGAATAATGTAAACAATTAGCTATTATTATTACTCATATAGTACTTTTATTGAGATAATGAAAAATGGCTTTAATTTAAAAATCAATTGAGAAAAAGAGAGCCTTTAGATGTTTATTAATTTTGTTTTAAAAACTTAAACTAAGAAAACATTTTTTTTGATGAAATTATTTAAGAAAATTAAGGTTTTAAATGCATATTTGTTTTTCTTCACATTGGCAGAACTCTTAAACCAATGAGTGGATAACTCGGTTTCTCTTTGCAAATTGGTCAAACATGAGGCACAATAATGAAAAGATAATATGAGATTTCTATGTAAAAATCAATCCATCATAACATCTTTAAAATGTTTCAAATGTGTCCAATATTATTTGAGCTTAGATATTTATTGAACGAACAAAAACTAGATGATTTTAAAACATGAAAACACCTTCTTTTGTCCTGCTGTGATAAAGGAAAAGTTGAACTTGATTTAGATCAAACTTCTCAAGATTTATTTGGTATTACAATAAATGATTAGGCAGAAATAAAACCTGGAGAGTTGCATTTTCAATGAGTGAGCAGTTTAAGAAGGAGGGGAAAAACAAAAGTCTCATAGATATACTTTGCTGCAACTAAGACCAATAAAACCTGTCTTTGCAGATTTATTTATAGATTCTGCAGAGAGAGGTGATATAAATATTTGAATGCCTTTTTATTTAGTACCATCATTTGGCCCTAATGTTGATTTTGTCTTATATAGAAATCAGAGCATGTGTGAATGTGTGGAAGTCTTGGATTAATTATATGAGCAAATTTAATACTTGTCCAGACCAGTTTTAGAGTAAGTTAAGAAAATTTAATTGGTTTAATAAATGAACAACTCACTTTCTTTTCTGTCTAATCAATCACATAGAACGAGAGATGGAAGCCACCTTAGAAGACTTCTCGTCAAACCTATATCTCACTGAGTCCCCTCCACAAAGCCACTGACAAGTGATTGTCCACTGTTGCCTTAAGGCATCTAGTGAAAGAAAATCCACTAGTTCAGAACATTCAAATATCATTTCAATGAAGATAATTCTCAAATCTTCTTTTTTCCTGCTTAACTTCTTTCCTGACCTACAGGCTCTTATTTCCAACTAACTATAATACTTCTCTGGGGGCATATGGGGTGTTCAGGGAGGGGTAGTATCTCCGGGATGGAGGGCTTGTCGTGCCCTCCTAGGGCAGCTCTCCAGCCTCTGACCACCACCTGACACCCAGCTCTCACTTGTGGCTCCCAGGAGCTGCTAGCATGCGACAAGTGGCAACACCCCGGGCAACGGCTTTGACAGGCCTGCTAAACCTTGTGAGGGTAGCCATCGGGTCATCATTGACCCCTGGTGAACCAGGGCTTTGCTCACCCAGCATGTGAAGACCGCTTTGGCAGAACAGGTGGAAGAAACCAATAAGAAGGTTCAATGGCTGAGATAGCGATGCAGCAAAGCACTGTGGAGTGCTTAGGGCGTGTTGGAGCACAAAAGACAAAGGAGCTAGTGAGAGGTACTGTTCAGTAAATTATCACACATAAAAGAGATGTGAAAAGGCTTTTTCACTGGAGAGGAAGATGGGTGGGGGTTGGTAGACAATTATTGCAACTTACTGTCATCAGAATTGGCTGAAAGAGTATACAGCACACATACTTCAGTATAGCAATGTATCTTATACAGGGAAGTAGGAGGGAAGAGGGAAAAGAGAAGTGGTGTTTATAGAAAGGAGGGCAGGTTGCAAAATTCAATCAACAGAAGGAAAACATTTGTGGAGCAGAGTGAAAGGAGAAATAGAAATTAGGATAAAATGGAAAATAAGATGGAAAGGAATATAGAATTATTATTCATAGTTTTGAATGTAAATGAGATGAATTTATTAATAAAAAATGGATAACAGAGTAGATTAAAAACCAGAATCCCATAATATGTTAACAAGAAAAAATTCTTAAAACATACACACATAAGGTAAAGAATTGAAGCAGAATCTATTATGTTTCTGCTAAAGTGAAAAAAAAAAGCAGGGATAACAATCATGATGTCAGAAAAATCTAAAATAAAAAGTGATTAAATTAAGAGATAAGAAAGGAAATGTTATCTTTCTAAAAGATATCATAGACCATGAAGCAATATCCATACTAAACACCAATTCACAAAATGGTATAGCATTTATTTTTTTTAAAGAAGTTAAATGAAATATGGAAGTAAAACTATCCTAGTGGAGTACCTCCATTTTCCTCTCAGAATTAGATAAATCTAATTTTTAAAAAAAGAAGGGAGAAGTTAAGGTGATGATGAATAAGATTTTGGACTAGTTATCTATGATATATCTGAAGAGACAGTTGAATTAGAATAGAACATCATATACCTTTTCCTCAACAGAACATGGTAGTTAAATAAAAACTGACCATGTGTTAAGGCATACAAAATTTACAACCAAATGCAGACAAGTAGAAATATGAAATGTATTCTCTTCAGATCAGAATGCAATAAAAATTACCTTCAAAAAAGAGCCATGGGAAGATGGTTTAAAATTTTATTGGAAACTGAACAATCTAATCCTGAAGAATGCATGCATTGAAGAACAAATCATAAAAATAGTTAATAATTTTTCTAAGGGATGAAAGCAATCCAACAAAATTTGTTGAATGAAGCCAAAAAAGGACTAAGAGGAAAATATATATCTCTAAATATTTATATCAATAAAAAAGAAAAAGAGCCAATAAATGAATTAGGGAAAAATTAAAAAAAATAAGAAAAAAGTCCCCAAATAAACATCAAATTAGAAATCCTGAGAAGTAAAGGAAATATTCATGAAATTGAAAGTAAAAAAAAATAATTCTTATGTTCTGGCTTAATGAAAAATTGAAATAAAATAGATCCATCATAGGTTCATTTGATAAAGAAGAGAAAGAATAAAACCGAATTATTTGTATCAAAATGAAAAGGTTGAATTCACCACCAAATGAGTAATTTAAAACAATTATTCAGAGATATTTTTCCCAACTATATGCCAATAACTGACAACTAAGGGAAATTGGTTAATTTTTACAAAAAATATACAGTGTCTCCATTAACAGAAGAGTAAATGGGATATTTAAATAGTCTCATCTTAGAAAAATAAATTGAACAACTCATCCATGAAATTATAACAAAAAAGTCCTAGGACCAAATGGATTCACAACTGAATTATACCAAACATTTAAGGAACAGTTAATCCTAATACTTTATAAACTATTTGGAAAAACAGACAAAGCAAGAGTCCAACCAAATTCCTATGACAGAGATATGATGCTGATGCATAAGCCTAGAAGAGCAAAAAGAAAGAATGAAAATTATAGACCAATTTCCCTAATGGATATTGATAAAAAATAGTTAAATAAAATAATAGGAAGGCAATTGCAGCTAAATTTGACAAAGATCATAGTCTATAAATGTGTGGGATTTATATCAAGAATTCAGGTGTCGTTCAATTTAAGGAAAACAATCAACTTAATTGACCATACCAATAATTAACTCAACACAAATTAAGGGATTATCTTGATGCAGAAAAAAGATTTGATAAAATTCAATACTCATTTCTACTTAAAAACACTAGAAACTGTATGAACAAATTAATTTTTCATTAAAATGATAGAGATGTATTTGTAGTCATCAGTAAGCATTATCTATAATTGGGATGAACCTGAATCTTTCCCAATAAAATCAGAGGTGAAGCAAAAATGTCTATCATAACCACTACTATTCAATATTGTACTAGAAATGCTAGTTATGATACTATGAGAAGTAAAAGAATTGAAGGACAAAATTTTATTGCTCAAAAAAGTGTATTACTCCCTTCCATAAATATTTATATATGATTATGTTTCAGATACTATGTTAAGAAATGGGGATAGAAAGATAAAAACCAGCTAGTTCCTCTTATCAAGATACTTACATTTTGTTGGGGGAAACCAACATGAACAAAAATAAGTAAAAAATACAGATTTAATAATTCAAAGCAATTTTCAACAGGGCAGGGATGAATGGAAGAGGGGAAGGATCAAATTGCAATGCATTAGAAAGTGGGAGGGATTGAAATATTAAGGTACTACCTGAGTAGAGTTGTGAAGGAAATTAGGTATTCCATGAAGCAGACACTTTCCAGCTGTGTAACCCTGGGCAAGTCACTTGTCCCCCATTGCCTAGCCCTTAACACTCTTCTGCCTTGCAACCAATACACAGTATTGATTCCAAGATGGAAGTTGAGGGTTTAAAAAAATATTTTCAATGATTTGAATAAAACCATAAATAGTATAACATCACATATGCAAATAATTCAAAGTTAGAAGGGCTAACTAACATACTGAAAGGTAGAGTCAGAGTCCCCAAATATATAAATCCAGATCCCTATTATTATGAATAATGAATTCCTAGAAACCATTACATGTATTTGAATTTGCTGTATTTGAATTATAATCATGTAAAATGTAGTAATTGACTCTAGTCCAGTGCAAATATTCAGTGGGAATTTGAATAATGCAATCACTCTAGAGGATTCATTATGCCCACTAATGGGGTCTAGCTATATTGACAGGCCAGGAAAGGGCAATACACTGATTCTAAGATGAAATTCAATAGGTAAAAATTTAGTCTCATATTTGCATTGGAAAAATGGTTTTCAGAATTACAAGAAGAGGGAGATGTGATTAGATAAGGTTTTGAAAAAAGACCTGGATATTTTTAATGCTATGCCACATGGTGCTATAGCTACAAGCAAGCAGACAAACAAACAAAAAAAATGAATGTCATCTTACCTGCATTGAGATTCAAAGATTCTTATCATAAATAAGTCAATCAGTCAATAAACATTTATTAAATACTTACTATGAATCAGACACTTTGTTAATCACTGGTTCCAGGACTTAGGAGTTGATATTCTGGATCCAACCACTTTTCAGACATTGCATTTAATCCTAGATAACACAGGTTAGTTAAAAAGAGAATTGCAATAGTTTAGGTCTTGTGTTCATGCCATAAGGAGCAGTAGAAATAGCTAGGAACATTTAGACTGGAGAAAATAACATGTAGTGGTAACATGATACATATGCTTAAGTATTTCAAGGACTATCTTTTGAAGGAGGGACTTAATGCCTTCTTTTGGAGTACAGAAAGGATAGAATCAATGAATGCAAAGAAATTATGATGTTGCAAACAGTTGGTGACAGAATAAATTTCCTAACCACTGGAGCTATCCAAAGATGAAATGAGCAACCTAAGAAGACAGTGAGATTTCTTCTTGACCAATGTCTTCAACTAGAGCCTGTGTAACTGCTTGTTAGATATATTTTTATAATGCTTAGCATTTATATAGTGTTTTAAGTTTGCAAAATATGTAATTGCATTTGATATTCAAAGCAACCTTAAGAGTTGTATTACATAATTATTTCCATTTTAAAAATAAGGAAAGGGAGAATGAAAAATTGTTGACTTGTCCAGTCATGCAGCTAGAAAATACCAACTTAGCTGTAAAACTAAAATTCTATCTATCTACCTATCAATATATTGATATACCTTACACATTATAACTTTGCCTATGATGGTTTCAATACATACCTCATTGGCATAAGAAATTAAATGGGAATTTGCAGGAAGTTTTGCAAGAGTCAAAGACAACATACAAAGACATACAAAAGATGACTAAGTTAGAAACTCAGAAATATATAAAATATATGTATAGTGTAGTATATCAACATATTTTATCTTTTAAGGAAATAAATATATGCAATTTCTTTTTTAAAGCAAAAAAAAAAACTTGATCTAGAGAACTGGAAAAACATTAATTGCTCCTGGGTAGGATTAGTTAATATAATAAAAATGACAATCCTACCCAAATTAATCTATTTATTCAGCAGCATACCTATCAAAATGCCAAAAAACATTTCATAGAATTAGAAAAAAAATATAACAAAGTTCATCTGGAAGAACAAAAGATCAAGAATATCAAGGTAAATAATGAAAAAAAAATGTGAAGGACAGAGGCCTAGCAGTATCAGATCTTAAACTGTACTATAAAGCAGTGGCCATCAAATCAATATGGTACTGGCTAAGACACAGAAGGGTAGATTAGTGGAATAGACTAGGGGTAAATGATCTCGGTAAGCTAGTATTCAATAAACCCAAAGACCCCAGCTTGAAAATTACATGCTGTGAAGAGTAAATCAATCATTCTTTGTCTATCAATCAATAATTTTTAAATTAATCAGTCAAAAACTTAAATACCCCTACTTAACACTAAGGAAGAGAGTTCACAAGTCACTTTCTAAAGTGGGTAACAACTCCAGAGAGCACTTCAGTGCACCTGGGCAGTGCTAGGAAATTAAAAGACTGCAATTGGCCCATAAAGTTGAGGAAGGGACAGGAGTGTCATGGAAAAAGGACTATAAAATGTCCTGAACTTACTATTGAGGGGATATTGGACCTTGGCCCATGGCCCTTGGGAGATTTGACCTTGGACTTTGGCTCTTGGACTGCTTCTTGGAGGACTTTGCCTTTGGATCTTCTCCTTTGGAGTTCATCTTGGGTGGGTGAGTAGCTGGCCTTCTTTTTCTGGCTTCTGGAGAGATTGGTTCCAGAGATCCCTGCTTTGGCTTTGGAGAAGCCAAGGTTGTATAATTATCATATAATTTTAGATTTATAAAAATTTGTCTTGTTTGAGAGTAATTTTAGGATAAGAAACTTGCGACCTCCATGAATCTAAAAAGTGAACTGTTTGGCAAAGGTACTATGAAGATGCCTGTAACCACAAACTATACCAAAAGATCCAGAATAAATTTTGGGATGTAGTGAAATTGAACTGTGGTGGGTTGAGTGCATTTATTTAGAATGTACACTCATGCCAAAGGGGACTGCCTTCTAATTGTTTTTTTTTTTGGTCAATGTGCCCAGCAATAATTGGTTCTGTTTTCTTATCCCCAAATTATTTTAATTTCCCCTTAGAAAGTACAATCTGTACCTCTAGTTAAACATCTTTAGCAATTTAAGTTGGTTATGTGTACTGATTCCATGGGGAAACTAGGTATGTGAACTTGGAAGATTTCTACATGCTCATTTCCCTTGGGAATCATAGGGGGGATTATGTAATTAGAATCTATTCCCCAGAAACTCCAATTTCCAGAGTCCCACTTTCCTCCTCATGTTATATGCTGATGTAGGGAGGATATATCTTGTATAGCCCCACTTCTCTCTCTCTTCGCCTGTAATCATGACTGCTTCCAGTGGGCTTTTTGAGCAGGCAAGAGAATTTACTCATGTGGTCTTATTTTTGTTTGATAATTACATTTTTATACTTCTATTTCTTTTTTATACCTTCTACTTCAAGTGATTATTAATAAACTTCATAAAAATATAATACTTGGAGTATTGGGCATTAATTTAAATCTTACAGTAGTCTCTACCAAGATAAGTTCAAAATGGGTAATTAACTTAAATATAGAAAGTGAAATCATAAATTAATTAGGTGAACATAGGTTAGTATACCTGTCAGATTTGTGGGAAAGGAAGGAATTTAAGACCAAGCAAGAGATAAAGAACATGGCAAAATGTAAAATGAATGACTTTGATTATATCAAACTAAAAAGTTTTTGTACAAACAAAACCAATGCAGACAAAATTTGAAGGAAAGTAACAAACTGGGAGAATATTTTTATGACAAAACTTTGTCTCTCTGACAAAGGTTTAATTTCCCAAATATATAAGGAACTAAGTTAAATTTACAAAAAAAGCAAGCCATTCCCCAATTGGCAAATGTCAAGGGACATGAATAGGCAGTTTTCACAGGATAAAATCAAAACTATCAATAAGCACATGAAAAAGTGTTCTAAATCCCTTTTGTTTAGAGAAATGCAAATTAAAACAACTCTGAGGTGACACTTCATACCTAGTGGATTGGCCAATATGACAGCAAAGAAAAGTGATAAATGTTGGAAGGAATGTGCCAAAATTGGGACTCTAATACATTGCTAATGGACTTGTGAATTGGTCCAACCATTCTGGAAGGCAATTTGGAACTAAGCACAAAGGCTTTTAAAAGAATGTCTATCCTCTGACCCAGCCATACCACTGCTGGGTTTATACCCCAAAGAGATAAAAAGGAAACAGACTTGTACAAAAATATTTTTAACTGTGCTCTTTGTAGTGGCAAAAATTGGAAAATGAAGGGGTGCCCATCAATTGGGGAATTAATGACTGAACAGATTGTGGTATCTGATGGTGATGGAATAATATTGTGCTGAGAGGAATAAGGAATTGGGGGAATTCCATATAAACTGGAAAGACCTCTAGGAATTGATGTAGAGCAAAAGGAACAGAACCAGGAGAACATTGTACACAGAGACTGGTACATTATGGCACAATTTGATGTAAAAACTTTTGTACCAGAAGCAATGCAATTACCCAGGACAATCCAGAAGAAATTGTGAGAAAGAACACTATCCACATCCAGAGAAAGAACTATGGAACCAGAAAAGCATTAGAAAAATATATACTCGATTACTTAGTGAGACAGGGATCTGATATGAGTTTTGATGTAAAAGGATAACTCCATTGCAAATATGAATAATAAAGAAATATGATTTGAACAATGATACATGCATAACCCAGTGGACCTGCTTGTTGGCTTTGGGAGAGGAGAAGAGGGGGGAAAGGTGGGGTTATAAATCATGTAACCATGGGAAAATATTCTAAATAATTTTTTAAAGAGCAAAAATAAGTAAAAAGTTAAAATTGTGGAAAGGAATGTGAAAGCCAACAGATGATTCGTGAAAGTGAAAAATGTTAACATTGAACTATGTATAACCTTTGACTTTATACTTAATCAAAATTTTATAATAAGGTACTATAAACACCCCATAAAATAAAAAAGAAAAAATCAGGTTTTTCTCTGGTACAAAGGGAGGGACAAAAAAATTTTTTTTGGATTTTCCAAACTACAGGAGTGTGGCTCCTCTAACCTCCATGATGTAGAAGGATAACTGTATATATCCATATTTATTTCAGTATCTAGATTTATACAGATATAATAAACATAAATATATATCTATACATATACATGCACTCATTTGTATACTCAGAAATATATACATATAGGTATGAATATATATACATAATATTAAAATGAAAATTTCTTTTCAGATTCTGTTTTGACTATATCTTCACTTAATTCTAACTCTAAAATTCCATAAGCCTTTGGATTGGGAAATTAGGAAGAAGAAAAGAAATTAAAGCTAAAATTCAAAATAATTGGATATAGGATACACAATAGGCTTTGAAGACTTCTAAAGTTTGGCATAGCATCCTACTGGGCTTTCAGAGAAACTCAGTTAAAATCCATTCACTTACACCATTTTCAAATACTATGAAAGAGTCCTTATGCTCCCTATGTTCTTTAACCACCCAACACATGAACATTGTACTCCCTGGGCCCTAGAAAGTAATGATACATAAAATCATTATGGAGAAATGTTACTAGCTGGACCTGAGAATTCCCCAAAAGGCCTAGACACTTCACCACTAGTTAAAAAATACCAAATGTTCCAGGGACTGGTCAGCATTGTGAGATTTATTTACCAGAAATGACTGACCCAAAGTGCCCATTCTCTCTTGCACATGTGAGTCTAAATAATTCAGGCTTGTTCAGATACAGAAGGTCCAGTTGTTAAGACACCCATGTCCTGGGTCTGCACATTGCCACAATATTTCAGAGGAGAAATGAAAAATTGTAGGCCTGGGAAAGATATTAGTGACCATTTATTTCAAATATGGATTCATTTTACAGAAGAAGAAACTAAGGCCCAAAGAGGAAGTGACTTGTCCCAAGACAAACTAAGTAAGTTCCAGAAGTAGGAGCCAAACCAAGGGTTGCTGATGTGAAGGCAGACATAAAAGGTCTGCTCTCTCAAATCAATAAGTATTTATTATGTGACAGGCATTGTGCTAAGTGCTGAGACCCTCTACCATCTTTCTGTATGAGCACACACACACACACACACACACACACACATACACACACATACACAAACTTCAGTGTATTGCCCATAGATTTTTCCTATGTACCTAAGCAGACAAGGGAGTTGGCCACAGAATTTTATATCTTTATTACAGTCCAGTCTCATCTCTCATCAGATGATAGGAGAAAATTACATTTTTCCCTATCTTCTGGAAGTCTAAAGACTCACTAAACAAATTTTGATGGGAAGAGGGCAATAAATTTGTACTAAATAATATAATTTGTGTCCCTCGGAGTGACTTGGTTGAAAGAAAGAAGAAATAGAGACATAATTTGGTTTGACATATTATTCATACAATATTCTAAAAAGGAGAAATAACCTATGCATTGAAGCTAGAAGATGGAGGTTCTGGCTTTCTTACTAACTATAAGTTCTTTACTAAATCACTGAACTTGAACTTGGACTACTCTTATTTTTAATTTCTCCAGTTATAAATTGAGACTAAAATACTTGCACTACTTATCTCATGGAGTTGTGAGAATTCAGTGTGATAATGATATCAACATTTATATAAGTAAAGAGAAGTCAAGAAAACAAAGATTCAAGTCCCACCTCCAACTTCCAGGTGAGCATGGCTGAGTCATTTAATGCTGCTAAGCCTGTTTCCTCATCTATAAAAAATAGGGATCACATTAAGAGTAGTACTAATAATATGCCATTTTTGAAAAGATTAAATTAGAAGGTGTTCATAGCATGTTTTGAACATTAAAGTACTATAAAGAATTCTTCAAAAGTCTTAAAGCAGTTTTAAGCTATTTATACTTTAAAAAAATTTAAGCTTAAATTTGCACCAAGACTTTTGCCATCCCCTGTATGGTCATCATTAAATTTAATTAATCCAAATAATCACTAAATTTAGTTAATTAACTTTAATTACTATTAGTAATTTTATTTTCAAGATGTAACAAAAATCTTGAACTTTGAGTTTTAACATTTCATTTGGAAAAATAGGTGCTCAAGGTTTACGAAGCAATTTTACAATGACAATTATGAGGCAAGTAATGAAATTATATTTTATCTCCATTTTAGGTATAAGAGAATTGAAACTCAGGTAGATGTCTAGGAGCCAAAATATAAACACATGTCTTCTAACTCTAAGTCTATTGCTCATTCTACTATACTTCAGTGTATAAGAATTTGAATTCAAGGCAAGAGAGCTGGGTCTCCAACCAAGAATCAACTACCCAGCAAAACTGACTATATATTTCCAGGGGAAAGTATGGGCATTCAAAAAAATAGAAGATTTCCAAGCATTTGCTAAGAAAAGACCAGAACTTAGTGGAAAATTTGATATCCAATCACAGAAAGCAAGAAATACATGAAAAGGTAAATATGAAAGAAAGGGAAAAGGAGATAAAGCTTATCTTTTTCTTTAAGTCAAACTCTCTTCTATAAGGACTACATTTATATCAAATTATATATATAAATATGTGGGGAAAATGTATTGTGTAACTCTCAAAAATTGTATGCATCATAAGAGTAGTTAGAAAAATCATGCATAGGGAAAGATTGGGGCATCAAGAAGATTTGGTGAAAGGGGGGGGCAAAGAAAGAAAAAAGGAGGGGGGGAACCATCGATAACACTAAGACTTACTTCAAGAAATAGGGGGGGACTAAATAGAATAATCTCTCCAATACAAAGATACACATGGGAAGGGGAGGGGAAGAACTCTCATATGAGAAGCAGAGGAAGAGAGCGTGAAATGGAATTACTTAAACCTTACTCTCAGTGAAATCAAATCTGAGAGGGAAGAACATCTAGATCCAGTGGGATCCTGAATTCTATCTTATCCAACAGGGTAAGAAAGAAAGGAAAATCAATGAAGGGGAGGAGGGAGGGAGTATTAAAGGGATGAAAGGAAAGGGGGGAGGGGAAGGGCACATAAAAAGGGAGGGCTAGAAAGGGAAGCAACTGATTCCAAAGCTAGGCAAGCCAAACACAGAGAAAGAAAATTATAGACCAATCTCCCTAATGAATATGGATGCAAAAATCTTAAATAGGATACTAGCAAAAAGACTCCAGCAAGTGATCAGAAGAGTCATTCACCATGATCAAGTAGGATTTATACCAGGGATGCCGGGCTGGTTCAATATTAGGAAAACCATCCACATAATTGACCACATCAACAAGCAAACCAACAACAATCACATGATTATTTCAATAGATGCAGAAAAAGCCTTTGATAAAATACAACACCCATTCCAATTAAAAACACTAGAAAGCATAGGAATAGAAGAGCCTTTCCTAAAAATAATAAACAGGATATATCTAAAACCATCTGCAATGGGGATAAACTAGATACATTCCCATTAAGATCAGGAGTAAAACAAGGATGCCCATTATCACCTCTATTATTTGACATTGTACTAGAAACACTAGCAGTAGGAATTAGAGAAGAAAAAGAAATTCAAGGCATAAAAATTGGCAATGAGGAGACTAAGTTATCACTCTTTGCGGATGACATGATGGTCTATTTAAAGAATCCTAGAGATTCAACCAAAAAGCTAATCGAAATTATCAACAACTTGAGCAAAGTTGCAGGATACAAAATAAACCCACATAAGTCATTAACATTTCTATATATTTCCAACACAGCTCAGCAGCAAGAAGTAGAAATAGAAATCCAATTCAAAATTATCTTAGACAACATAAAATACTTAGAAATATATCTCCCGAGACAAACACAGGAACTATATGAACACAACTACAAAACACTTTCCACACAACAAAAACTAGACTTGAACAATTTGAAAAACATTAACTGCTCATTGGTAGGATGAGCCAATATAATAAAAATGACCATCCTACCCAAACTCATCTATCTATTTAGTGCCATACCCATGGAACTTCCAGAAAAAATTTTTACTGATCTAGAAAAAAAACATAACAAAGATCATTTGGAAGAACAAAGGATCAAGGATATCCAGGGAAATAATGAAAAAAAAATACAAAGGAAGGTGGTCTTGCAGTCCCAGGTCTCAGACTATATTATAAAGCAGCAGTCATCAAAACAATTTGGTACTGACTAAGAGACAGAAAGGAGGATCAGTGGAATAGACTCGGGGTAAGTGACCTCAGAAAGACAGTATATTACAAACCCAAAGATCCTAGCTTTTGGGACAAAAATCCAGTATTTCATAAAAACTGCTGGGAAAATTGAAGGACAGTGTGGGAAAGATTAGGTTTAGATCAACACCTCACACCCTACACCAAGGTAAATTCAAAATGGGTGAATGACTTGAACATAAAGAAGGAAACTATAAGAAAATTAGGCGAACACAGAATAGTATACATGTCAGACCTTTGGGAAGGGAAAGACTTCAAAACCAAGCAAGACTTAGAAAGAGTCACAAAATGCAAAATAAATAATCTGGAATACATCAAATTAAAAAGTTTCTGTAGAAACAAGACCAATGTAAATAAACCAGAAGGGAAGCAACAAATTGGGAAACAATCGTCATATAAACCTCTGACAAAAGTTTAATTACTCAAATTTACAAAGAGCTAAATCAATTGTACAAAAAATCAAGCCATTCTCCAATTGGTAAATGGGCAAGGGACATGAACAGGCAGTTCTCAGCCAAAGAAATCAAAACTATTAATAAGCACATGAAAAAGTGTTCTACATCTCTTATAATCAGAGAGATGCAAATCAAAAAATCCCTGAGGTATCATCTCAAACCTAGCAGATTGGCTAACATGACAGCAAAGGAAAGTAATGAATGCTGGAGGGGGTGTGGCAAAGTAGGGACACTAATTTATTGCTGGTGGAGTTGTGAATTGATCCAAACATTCTGGAGGGCAATTTGGAACTATGCCCAAAGGGTGATAAAAGGTTGTCTACCCTTTGATCCAGCTATAGCACTGCTGAGTTTGTACCCCAAAGAGACAATAAGTAAAAAGACTTGTACAAGAATATTCATAGCTGTGCTCTTTGTGGTGGCCAAAAATTGGAAAATGAGGGGATGCTCTTCAATTGGGGAATGGTTGGAAAAAATTGTGGTATATGTTGGTGATGGAATACTATTGTGCTCAAAGGAATAATGACTTTTAGCAGCTTTATTTACAAAGAGATAGAGTGAAAGTGGAAAAAAATGTAGATAAAGAGACAGAACTACTGCCTAGCTACCAATATCCTGAGTTTAATCCTAATGTCTCCAGACTGAAAATGCATCTTGAATCCAAAAGCAAATCTCACCAGAATCCAAAGTCCTAATTAGGAAGCTGGATTCCAAAGAG
This sequence comes from Monodelphis domestica, assembly GCF_027887165.1. NCBI lineage: Eukaryota > Metazoa > Chordata > Mammalia > Didelphimorphia > Didelphidae > Monodelphis > Monodelphis domestica. The sequence continues at coordinate 496,915,109 of NC_077227.1, forward strand.
CCAGGAGATGCTGAAGAATCCATGAAGAACCTTCAGTGCACATGAGGCTAAAATCACCAAGTATATCACCATAAACCATGCTGAAGGGAGTACCTCACCAAAGTGCCAACAAGCAGAGAGGGTGTCCTCACCAAAGAACTGTAAAGGGTGAAATTATAGTTGAGATTGAAAAATTCTAAATTTAAGTGGTCGCCAAGGGAAATCCCAAATAACAAAATACCCAAGTCAGCTGTCAAATTTTATGGTGATTTTATTACAACAGGAGGAAGAAAATATTAGAGGAAGAGAGAGAGAGAGGGAGAGAAGGAAAGGAGTTTAACTCAAAAACCTCTCTGGTTCTGGCTGAGCCAAAGTGGGAGTTCAAGGCCGTGGAGAGCCAAGGCAGAGAAAGGGATCAGTCCTTATCACTTATGTGACCGGTCTGAAGGAAAGCTATCTTGGGACTCCTCCAAGCTCAAGCTCCAGGTTTGAACTGCTCTCTAGTACTCCCCAGAGGAAGTCGCAAGAACTCCAGAGGCTGTTCTCTAGCTTACTTCCTGGGACTCACATGTGTCAATGGTGGCTCAAGCTTGACTTAGGACAGCCCAGAGATCTCTCCTTTTTTTGAACATGTCTGTTGAAGGCCATTTTCTTTTTTTAAAACAATATTTTATTTGATAATTTCCAAACATTATTCATTAGAGACAAAGATCATTTTCTTACCCCCTTCCCCCACCTCTCCTATAGTGTAAACCGTAAAATTTCTTAGACTTATAAATGTTGAAAATTTCACCATTGGTAAATTTCATACTTGAAAAATTTCCTATTGATAGTGGGAACTCTATTGGAATGTGAACCCCATTGGCATGGGAGGTTCCTCCTCCTCCCTTCTTAAGATTACTTTAGGACAGAAACCTTTTGCTGAACAATGGAAAGGGCTTTGACCTATGCTTAAGCATAGAACAGGAATTTCTTTGAGTCATTATTGATTTTAGAATTGATACAATAGAGATACTTGGAATGATAGAACCAGGTCTTGGAAATTACAATCTCCACCCTACTCAGTCCTAACAGGATTTAGGAAGGGCTGCAGCATAGATCAAAATTTAATTATTCCAATCTCTACCCTACTGAGGGTAACAGGATTTAGGAAGGGCTGTAGCAAAAGATCAAGATTTAATTATTTGAGAATATGACCTTCAACAGACATGTGCAAAGCTACAGACCTCTGGGAGGTCCTGGGTTAAGCTAGAGCCACCATTGGCACAGGGAAGACATGGACAGTGATTGGTAGATGTGAGAATGGAGGGGAGGGAACTTGAATGGTTTGCTTAAAGAGAGAAGGGTCTGAGGACTGAGGGGTGGTGGGTTGGAGAGTTTTGGCTCTGAGTGGTTGGAGAGGTGCTCTGAGAAGCTTGCTCTGAAGGAAGCTGGAGGTGGAGGCCTCTGAGACTGTTTCTCCATTTTGGTCACATGAGTAATAGGGACTGATCTCCTTTCTTTGCCCCAGCTATCTAAGGGCTTGGGCCTTTTGGCTCAGCCTAAACAGAAGGGGTATTTAAGCCCTATTCCCTTCTCTCCCCTTTCTCTCTCCCTCTCTCTCTCTATCTCTAATACCTTTCTTCATCCTGTTTGTAATTAAACTCCATAAAAGGTTGACTGCTGACTTGAGTTTTCATTTAGGAATTACATAGCTGAATTCCTTGGCGACCTTAAATTAATATATATCAGTCTTTTAAAGTGATTTCCTTGTCACAATAGCCAACATGCGATTCCACTGGGTATCATATGTGTTCTTGATTCAAACCCATTTCCATGTTGTTGGTATTTGCATTAGAGTGTTCATTTAGAGTCTCTCCTCAGTCGTATCCCCTCAACCCCTGTAGTCAAGCAATTGCTTTTCCTCAGTGTTTTTACTCCCACAGTTTGTCCTCTGCTAGTGGACAGAGATTTTCTCCTAGATCCTTGCAGATTGTTCAGGGAAATTGCATTGCCAATAATGGAGAAGTCCATTACATTCAATTGTACCACAGTGTATCAGTCTCTGTGTACAATGTTTCCCTGGTTCTGCTCCTTTCACTCTGCATCACTTCCTGGTGGTTGTTCCAGTCTCCATGGAATTCCTCCACTTTATTATTCCTTTGAGCACAATAGTATTCCATCAACAACATATACCACAATTTTTTTCAGCCATTTTCCAATTGAAGGGCATCCCCTCATTTTCCAGTTTTTGGCCACCACAAAGAGCAGAGCTATTAATATTCTTGTACAAGTCTTTATACTTATTACCTCTTTGGGGCACAAACCCAGCAGTGCTATCGATGGATCAAAGGGCAGACAGTCTTTTATCGCCCTTTGGGCATAGTTCCAAATTGCCCTCCTAAATGGTTGGATCAATTCACAACCCTACAATAATGAATCAATGTCCCTACTTTGCCACATCCCCTCCATCATTCACTACTTTCCTCTGCTGTCATTTTAGCCAATCTGCTACATGTGAGCTGAAACCTCAGGGTTGTTTTGATTTGCATTTCTCTGATTATAAGAGATTTAGAACAATTTTTCATGTGCTTATTACTAGTTTCGATTTCTTTGGCTGAGAACTGCCTTTTCATGTCCCTTGCCCATTTATCAATTGGAGAACAGCCTGGTTTTTTGTACAATTGATTTAGCTCTTTGTAAATTTGAGTAATTAAACCTTTGTCAGAGGTTTTTGTGAAGATTGTTTCCCAATTTGTTGCTTCCCTTCTAATTTTCGTTACATTGGTTTTGTTTGTACAAAATCTTTTTAATTTGATGTAGTCAAAATTAGTTATTTTATATTTTGTGACTCTTTCTAAGTCTTGCTTGGTTTTAATGTCTTTCCCTTCCCAAAGGTCTGACATGTATACTATTCTGGGTTTCCCTAATTTACTTATTGCTTCCTTCTTTATGCTCAAGTCATACCCATTTTGAATTTATCTTGGTGTAGGGTGTGAGGTGTTGATCCAAACCTAATCTCTCCCAACTCTCTTCCAATTTTCCTAGCAGTTTTTATCAAATAGTGGGTTTTTGTCCCAAAGCTGGCATCTTTGGGTTTATCATATACTGTCTTGCTGAGGTCACTTGCCCCAAGTCTATTCCACTGATCTTCCTTTCTGTCTCTTAGCCAGTACCAAATTGTTTTGATGATTGCTGCTTTGTAGTTTGAGATCTGGGACTGCAAGGCCACCTTCCTTTGTATTTTTTTTTTCATTATTTCCCTGGATATCCTTGAACTTTGTTCTTCCAAATAATCTTTGTTATGGTTTTTTCTAAATCAGTAAATTTTTTGGAAGTTCCATGGGTATGGCACTAAATAGGTAAATAAGTTTGGGTTGGGTGTTCATTTTTATTATATTTGCTCATCCTACCAATGAGAAGTTAATGTTTTTCTAATTGCTCAAGTATAGTTTTAGTTGTGTGGAGAGTGTTTTGTAGTTGTGTTCATATAGTTCCTGTGTTTGTCTCAGGAGATAGATTCCTAGGTATTTTATTTTGTCTAAGGTGATTTTGAATGGGATTTCTCTTTCTAGTTTTTGCTGCTGAGCTGTGTTGCAAATGTACAGAAATGCTGATGACTTATGTGGGTTTATTTTGTATCCTGCAACTTTGCTAAAGTTGTTGACTATTTCAATTAGCTTTTTGGTTGAATTCCTAGGATTCTTTAAGTAGACCATCATGTCATCCGCAAAAAGCGATAACTTGGTCTCCTCCACTACCTACAATTTATTTTTCTTCTCTGATTGCTACTGCTAGTGTTTCTAGTACAATGTTAAACAATAGAGGTGGCAATAGCATCCTTGTTTCACTCCTGATCATATCGGGAATGCTTCCAATTTATCCTCATTGCAGAGATACTTGCTGATAGTTTTAAATATATATGCTTTTTTATTTTTAGGAAAGGCTCTTCTATTCCTATAGTTTCTAGTGTTTTCATAAGGAATGAATATTATTTTTGTCAAAGGGTTTTTCAGCTTCTATTGAAATAATCATGTGATTGTTGTTGGTTTGCTTATTGGTATGGTCAATTATGTGGATGGTTTACCTAATATTGAACCAGCCCTGCATCCCTGGTATAAATCCTACCTGATCATAGTGGATAATGCTTGTGATGACTTGCTGGAGTCTTTTTGATAGGATCCTATTTAAGATTTTTGCATCTATATTCATTAGGGAGATTGGTCTATAATTTTCTTTCTCTGATTTTGACCTGCCTGGTTTTGGAATCAGTACCATGTTTGTGTCATAAAAGGAGTTTGGTAGAACTCCCTCTTTGCTTATTATGTCAAATAGTTTGTATAATATTGAGATCAGCTGTTCTTTGAATGTTTGATAGAATTCACTTGTGAATCCACCAGGCCCTGTGGATTTTTTATTAGGGAGTTCTTTGATGGCCTGTTGCATTTCATTTTCTGATATGGGATTATTTAAGAATTTTATTTCTTCTTCTGTTAGTGTAGGCTGTTTATATTTTTTTATATATTCATCCATATCGCCTAGATTCGAATATTTATTGCCATGTAATTGGACAAAGTAATATTTAATGATTGCCTTAATTTCCTCTACATTGGAGGTGATGTCCCCCTTTTCATCTTTGATGCTGTTAATTTTCTTTTCTTCTTTCCTTTTTTAAATCAGATTGACCAGTACTTCATCTATTTTGTATGTTTTTTCAATATACCAGCTTCTAGTCTTATTTATTAGTTCAATAGTTCTATCACTTTCGATTTTATTAATTTCTCCCTTAATTTTAAGATCTCTAATGTAGTTTACTTCTGGGGGATTTTAATTTGTTTGCTTTCAAGTTTTTTTTATTTGCATTTCCAATTCATTGATCTCTGCCCTCCCTACTTTGTTAATATATGCACTCAGGGATATGAATTTTCCTCTAATTACTGCTTTGGCTGCATTCCATAAGGTTTGAAAGGATGTCTCACCATTGTCATTTTCCTTAATGTAATTATTAATGGTTTCTACGTTTTGTTCTCTAACTAACCATATCTGGAATATCATATTATTTAATTTCCAATTAATTTTTGATTTGGTTCTCTATGTACCCTTGCTAATCAATATTTTTATTGCCTTATGATCTGAAAAGGCTGCATTTATTAATTCTGTTTTACTGCATTTGTAAGCCATGTTTCTGTGACTTAGTGTATGGTCAATCTTTGTGAATGTGCCATGTGGTGCTGAGAAGAAGGTGTATTCCTTTTTGTCCCTATTTATTTTTCTCCATATGTCTATTAACTCTAATTTTTATAAGATTTCATTCACTTCTTTTACCTTTTTCTTATTTTTTTATTTCATTTGTCTAAATTTGATAGTGGTTGGTTCAAATCTCCCACTAATATGGTTTTGCTGTCTATTTCCTCCTTTAATTCTTCTAGTGACTCCATTAGAAATTTGGGTGCTATACTATTTGGTGCATATATGTTGATTAGTGATATTTCCTCATTATCCTTTTGTCCCTTTTAACAAAATAGAGTTACCTTCCCTATCCCTTTTAATCAGGTCTATTTTTGCTTTGGCTTTGTCAGATATGATTGCAGCTCCTGCCTTCTTTCAATCATTTGAGGCTCAGAAGGTCTTACTCCATCCTTTAATTCTGACCTTGTGATTGTCTACCCGCTTCATGTGTGTTTCTTGAAGACAAAATATGGTAGGATTTGGGATTCTAATCCATTCTGCTCTCTACGTTTTATGGGTGAGTTCATCCCATTCATGTTCAAAGTTATGATTGTCACTTGTTGAATCCCTGGCATTTTGATATCCTCCCCTAAATCAGACCTTTCTTCTTTAGCTATAACCTTTTAAGCCATTGATTACTTTAAATCAGTCCCCCTTGTCCCCTCTGTTGATATGTTTCCCTTTCTAACCCCTCCCTTTTTGTTCCCTCCCCCTACTCCCTCTCCTTCCTTCCCTTTTTGTTTCCCCCCCTTTCCCCCCTTGGTTTTCCCTTCTCACTTACTCCTTTGGGTAAGATAAAATTCAAGATCCGAATGGATCTGGATGCTCTTCCCTTTGAGAGTTGATTTCACTGAGAGTAAGGTTTAAGTGAAAACTCTCTTCCTCTCCTTATAGGAGAATTCTTCCCCTCCCCTTCCCATGTTTATCTTTGTGTGAGAAAGATTATTCTATTTAGTTCCCCCCCATTTCTTGGAGTATACCTTAATACCATCAATGATTCCCCCCTCCCTTTTTCTTTTCTACCACCCCTTCCCCATATTATCTTGATGCCTTCTACATTCCCTATGAGTGATTCTTCTTACTACTCTAATTTTGATGCACACAATTTTTGAGAGTTACACATTACATTTCCCCCAAATATAATATAATATAATATAATATAATATAATATAATATAATATAATATAATATAATATAATATAATATAATATAATATAATATAATATAATATAATATAATATAATATAATATAATATAATATAATATAATATAATATAATATAATATGATATGATATGATATGATATGATATGATATGATATGATATGATATGATATGATATGATATGATATGATATGATATAATATAATATATAACATAACATAACATAACATAACATAACATAACATAATATAATATAATATAATATAATATATATATATATATAAATTGATATCAATGTAGTCCTTATAGAAGAGAATTTGAATAAACAAAAAAAACGACATTTTTTCCTTATTCTTTCCTTCATATTTACCTTTTCATGTATTCCTTGCCCTTTGTGACTCGATGTCAAATTTTCCACAGAGCTCTGGTCTTTTCTTTGCGAAAACTTGGAAAGCTTCTATTTGTTGAATGCCCATACTTTCTCCTGGATGTATATAGTCAGTTTTGATGGATAGCTGATTCTTGGTTGAAGACCCAGCTCTCTTGCCTTTCTGAAAATCATGTTCCATGCCTTATGGTCATTCAGAGTGGAAATTGCAAGGTCTTGTGTGACCCTGATTGATATTCTTTTATATCTAATTTGTCTTTTTCTGGCTCCTAGTAAGATTTTTTCTTTTGCTTAAAAGCTTTGGAATTTGGCAATTACATTCCTGAGGGTTGTCTTTTGGGGGTTTAGTGTAGAGATTGTTCTGTGAACTCTTTCAATGCCTGTATTTCCCCCTTGTTCTAGAATCTCTGGGCAGTTTTATTTGATGATATCTTTTATTATGAATTTGAGATTATTATTAATTTCTGGCTTTTCTGGTTGGCCAATTATTCTCAGATTGTCTCTCCTTCTTCCATTTTCCAAACCTGTCACCTTATCGGTGAGATATTTTATGTTCTCTTCTAATTTCTTAGTCTTTTGGCTTTGTTTTATTAATTCTTGCTCTTTTGCAAGATCATTGTCTTCCAGTTGCCTGATTCTGACCTTTAAAGCCTGGTTTTCCATTTCAGTTTGGTCAAGCTGTTTATGTAGTTGCGTTTTTTCGTGTTTCAGATTTTTGAGTTCCTTTTGGATTGTTTCCCATTTTTCCTCTCAGAAGGCTTCCATCTTTTTGATAATTTCCGATTTAAATTCTTCAAGAGGTTGTGGAGAATTTCCATTTCCATTGGAAGGTTTTGGTATATTTGCTTGTGTTTTCTCTTCTATCTCCTCTGTTTTTTGTATTTTTGCTCCATAAAATGTGTCTAAAGTCACCCCCTTCTTATAGCTTTTCTTGGTGTTTGGAGGCTTTTGCACTTCTGTACTGTTTGCCATCTCTATCTGAGTGAGGAGGACTGGCTCTTAGTGTATCTATCTGATGGTCCGAGACTTTAGCCTCAAGCAAATTGTCCATTCTACAAAGCTGCTCTGTCTTCCTGGGGCAGCCCAGGGTCTGTCCTCCCCTGCCTGCCCGTGTTTCTCATGTTACTGCACTCAGTTCCCTCCAATTGCTTCTCTGCTGCCTTACTTCCATGCTCTGAGCGTGGCACAGCACTGTCTGCAAGTACCTCAGTGCCTTTGCCAGCCCTGAGGTTTCTGTTCTTTCAGAAGACCCTGCACTCTAAGGGGTCTTGTCTTCCCTGTGCTCTAATTGCTCCTGATGGGATTAGGTTCAGCTGGGTTGGACTGGATTTGCCCTGAAACAGGGACCTTTGGTGAGACTCAGATGAAAGATCCCAGCCAGAGGGCTACAGGCTCCCCCCACACCCATCTCTCTCTGTTTCCCTGCTGTCTGTGTTGGGCACCCCAAGACTGGCTCAGTTTGCTTTCAAGGTGTGTCCTTCAGAATAGCTGGCCCCGAGGCCCTTTTGCTGGCCCTCAGTTTCCTGCTGCAGCCATGGGCACAGGGCTCTGGGTTGGGGGGGGATTGGTCCTGGGACCTTTCTTCTGCCTACCCCTTACTTCTGAGTGATCTAGGGTTCTGGCTTTTGGGGGCATACCTTTTGATCTGAATCCAGGAGGAGGGTTCCCTGGGTCAGTCCTGTTCAGTTTGAATCCCCGTGCCCTAGGAGCATTCAGTTTGTGATTGGTAAGGAAGGGTTTTCAGAGGTCTGAATTTTGCTGCCTCTAAGCCTCTATCTTGACCAGAAGTCAGTGAAGGCCATTTTCTCAGATAATTAAATCTTGAGTTTTATGCAGACCTTCCTAATCTTGTTAAAGTAAGAAGGGAGGAGAAAAGTAGTTTCCAAGACCTGATTTTGTTATTCCAAGTATCTCTATTGTTATTGATCAGGAAATAGCTAAATCAGATCTTCTAAAGAATGGTCTGATTAGGGTGGAATAGTTTTGTAATTCACAGAACCAAGGAAGGAATCACTCTACTCACCACCACAAGCCCATTCAGGATCCAGGGAAAGAGTCTCCTCCTCCAGTCTAGCTCACCAAAACAGAGAGAGCCTGAATCCTCAAGCTGACCTTTTTAAAGGAGTTTTCTCAACCTCACTACCTATTGCTCCCACACTTTATGGGAATCAATTACAGTCTTTCAATTTGCCTAGCACTGTCCAACAGGGGCAGCATTGATCTCTGGAGTTGTCAGTCACTCTAGCAAGTGACTTGTAAACTCTCATACTTAGTGACTGGTAAGTTAGGGCTACTTAAGTTTTTGATTGATTAACTTAAAAGTTGCTGATTGATAGAAAAAGAGAGTTTGATTCACTCTTCCCAAGTTAGTTAATCAATATAAGCCAAAAAGGGGTGTATAGTCCTTAATGAATGAATAGACATTGCAGACTAATTTATTCTACTTGATAACAATCAAAGATTCACCAAACAAGCAAATATTTTGAATGGGTCCTAAAATCATTTGTTTTCCCCATACCTCTCTTTTCTAACTCCTTTTTCTCTGTCACCCTAAATTTAGTAAGCCAGATTCCAAAAGTGAAGGTAGAGGAAAACTCAGACTAAGTTTCCATGATGATATTCAATATACTTCCCATTAGTCAGCAGTCATTTTCTTTCAGTGATAGCCCCTAATTCTTGCAAAAACTCTTGATCATGTCTTTTATAGGGCTTTCTGTTTTGAGACAATGCATTTGGTTTAAAATTAAAATAAAGTTTATGGACTCTTTTCTTGTTTTTCCAGATGAAGTGGAAGGTAATTAAATTTAATTGAGGTAGTGGTTCTAAATGACGACCCTAGATTCAGTAGATAGTACCCATGTGTCTTTCTGTCTTATATGGGAATATATGCATAAAAGCATTTAATAAAAGAGGCTGCACATTGAAAGCTTTCAAAATGAAGTTGATAAAAACAGGATGTGACAGATTTCTTCTTTTATTTGTTAGGGCTTTTGCAATTATGCTTGGTTCTCCAAGGACACATCCTGATGAATGATGTTTCAGGGAAAAGTGCACACACACACACATACACACACACACACACATACACACACACACACACACACACACACACACACACACACCAAGTTTTATTCTTCTCTGCACCTTTGTACATAATAATGAGCCTGGGCAGAGAGAGGTTTAGCTCAAATCTTTAATTCTCATGGCTTGCCTAAAGGCTGATCTGTAGGTAGGCTGAGCCCATAACAATTACATTGTTTGTTATAGGAATAATGAAAGATGGTAATTAGAATGATGCTCTTAAAATTACCTGGTCTTCGTAATATATGCTTCCTAAATTAGCTTGGCAAAAGTGGCTTGTAACAGTTTTAGTACATATTAGTGGAAAGCAATTAGGCATCTAAATAACCATGATGAAAGACTTTTAGTAAATGGCTGAGTTTATAATTGTGGTCACTTTGTTACTTCCAGGAACAATAAGGGGTGAAAAGTGTTGAGACATTATTGACATTAAATCTGCTTATACATGCCCTAGGAAGTAGACACTGAACCATTCTTACAATTAGTCTCATAACTACAATAGATCTCATATTTGCAAAACACTAAAAATATATTATTTTCATTTAGACCTTACAACAGTGATGTTAGCTTGCTATTCTGAGCATCAACAATTCAGTTAGGTTACCCAAATTGATAGCATAATGTTGGCCTATAACTCATGCACATCATTTTCCAGAGGATAGCCCAAAATGGATGGATAGACTGTCTACTTTGACAGAATTACCTGAATCACTGCAAACCTCAATTTCATTTTGTGCTGAGTAGATCCACACTTTCTTTTTTTTTCTTAAACCCTTACTTTCTGTCTTATAATCAGTATTGTGTATTGAGCCTAAGGCATAAGAGAGATAAAGGCTAAGCAATGGGAATTAAGTGACTTGTCCAATGTTAAACAATTTAGGGAAAGTATCTGACATCGGATCTGAATACTGGAATCCCCACTTCTAGTCCTGGCTTTCAATCCATTGAGCCATCTAGCTAATCCCCTATTTTACACCATAACTATTTCCAATATTTCTTCTTTTTTCCATCAAATGTTTCATCATATTACTGAAAAATAGTTAAGCAAATTGTTCATTTATTTCAGTGTTGTCTGACTTTTTGTGGCCCCAGTTAGTGTTTTATTGGCAGAGATACTGGAGTGGTTTACTATTACCTTCTGTAGCTCATTTCACAGATGAAAAAAGTGAGGCAAATAGGATTAGTGGACTTGCCCAGGGTCACATAATTGATAAGTGTCTGAGGCCAGTTTTGAACTGAAGAAGAAGAGTCTTCCTGACTTCAGGTCTGGAAATCTATTCACTGTTCCCCATAGTTATAAATCTTGTCAGCAAAAAAGACCATAATTTATGGAATATACAATATCCCACATCTATAATCCCCTCATCTCTTTTTCTAGAGATAAATATGTTTCTTTATAATATATTTTACCCAATTGATTCATATGCCATAATTTGTTTAGCCATGAACTAATGAATAGATTTCTACTATAGGACATCTATGGTTTATACTGGGCTACCAAGTTCTATTACCTCCACCATTTATAATATCCAGTGTCTAATTGAAACATTGGAATTATATTTGACTTTTCTTTCTCTCATATCCCCCCAATTCTTTTCATTATCAAACTTTGTCAGTTATGCTTCTATAACATCTTTTTTTCTAGATAGCACCATCTTTGATCCTCTATAGTCATAAAGATTATAGGCCAATACTCCTATAATCTAGAATATTAGAATAACTTTCTGCTTGTTCTCACTTCTAGACTCCTTTCTCTTCACCTGTGCTCTACAGAGCTGCCAAAAATGTCTCTCACTGTTTAGATATGCCATATGTAGCTGCTACATGAAAATCTTCCCCAACTCTAATATTTGTATGATAAAATACAAAATGCTTTACATAGCATTAAAGTCCTCTACTAACCCAAGGAAACTTCTTTTCCTGCATTATTTCACTTTATTCCCTTCATGTAAACTGTTTTAATCATACCAAATTAGTCATTTTTATCAAATTTCACATTCTATCTCCTTTCTCTATGAATTTGTAGAAATCATTCCTCCATCTGAAATATAGAATTTCATCTTCTCTGCCTTTTAGTTCTTAGCCTCCTTCAAGGAACAATTCATGTACTTGTATTTCAAGTATCTTTTGTGGACTTCTCAGTTGTAAATGTTTTTTCTTTCTCCTCTAGTAGAAGAAATGTTTTTATCTCTTTCTCAAGGTCACAGATGATTTTACCATTGTCTTTCAAAAACCAGTACCTACTACAGTTTCATAACCCATAATAGGTATTTAATAAATATTTATTGATGTGTTGAATGGGATTATAGAATTCAATTGAAATTTGCCCATTTCTTTAAAATATATTTGTTCAAGACACTGAATTCTGTATTAGGTATTTGAAGAAGGAAAATAACTGAGCCTTTGCATTCAAGGAGACAACAATCTAGTAGGGGGATAAAACATTTTTACAAGTCATTACAATATGTTAAATATGATAAGTGGAATGGGGAATGTCAATAAAGTGGGATGAGAAGGAATCATTTCTGCCTAAGGGTTGCTTAGGAAGGAAGAAAAAAAGATTTTTTAAAAATAGGTCACGTCTGAATTAGACACTGGATTTTAACAGGCAAGAGGTATAGGCAGATCCTGTACGAGGTATAGGGGATAATCTATGGAAACACTCAGAGGTGTTGAGGAAAACAAGGAAGCATCAGAGAATAGCCAGTAGTACAGTCTGCCTGAGATGCAGAGAATAGGTAGAGAAGCAGTAAAAACAAGTCTAGAATGACTTTGAATATCATGATAAGAGGCTTCATTTCCCTCTTGTTGGCAGTGGGGAGCCACATAAAATTCCTAAAGAAATGGTACCCTCTGACAGATACATGATATCATCTAAATGCCTAAAGATTTGTTAGAGTAATGGCATGTTTCTTAGCAATATTGTTAGACATGACACAGTGGTCAGCAGAGTTCAAGAAGAGAGAAGAAAAATGTGTGCTTCTACAGAAGCTAGAACATAATCAAGGCATGTTTCTTCTTTTTTTGAAGTTCATTGCTATCATGTAAGAATGGTCTGTGAAGGTCCTCTCTAGCCATTCCAGGACACTTTCATTTTGAAATTTTCCCCAAATTGGTATTACTGAGTATAATGTGTTAACTGTCTTATAAGTCAAGTCTCTTCCCCTCTCAAAAAACAAAACAAAAAACAAACAAATGGAAATAAAATCACCTTGACCAGAAATATGCAGATGCCTTAGATGAAAATGATTTGGGGATTGGGATTCATGGCGTAATTGCTTCAACTACATCACTCTGCCCTCAGGGGCATATCTCAGCATCTCTTATGTCCTGGGCCTTTAGTACCACTGGATAGAAAATGCATTCTCTATGTCATCTGTCTGTGAGAGGAAAACAAAAAGCTATAAATTCCTATAGTAGTCAGAATCCTCATTTGAACAATTCTACTATAATATTAGTAAATGATCTGTCAGATGCAATCCAGGGGCTATATGAATGACATACAGTAGACATGTTAATCAGGGACTATTCCCTATTCACATCTTGGCATATTGAGTTTTTGCTTCCCAGATAATGCATTATTTCAGAATTTTATCTCTTGTTTCCAAAAGCCTGTTTCCTTTGGTGCTTTAGCTTTCTGTCGATATCAGACAAGATTTCATGTGTGCAATGTCACTGTTGAAAATACAAGGCCACCTTTAGATTGCCCATGTAGATTTTTTTTTGTATTAAAATCCTATCTCCATAGCAGGAGGAAGCCTGGTTATTTTTATTTTGGCTCTGACTACAAAAGGGAGCAATAAGCAAACAGCATTATTCTTCCTTCTGTTACTTTTGCTGAAATCTCATCCAATGGTAAAATTCACAAATGTTGTTTGTCCATACAGGCTCAATAAAAAAAAAAATATATATATATATGTATATATATATATATACATATATGTGTGTGTATATTTGAACAGTTACATGTATGTGTTCATATGTGTGTATATGTATCTATATTCATATGTGTATGATACTGTAAGGGGTAGAAATTGTCAGGGGTTTTTATAAAAGGTTGGACTGGATTATTTAAGAATAGGGTCACCAGAAATTTAATTAAATCCCAAAAGATTTATTTATCAATTTTATTTATAAAATAGAGAAAGTGAAAGTAAGAAAAATCAGAGAGAGGATAGGGTAAGATATCTAGCCTACAGACTAAGAATTTTGTTCTGGCCCTGGCTCAACCCAGGCAAAGCTAATTAGTCCTTAGCCTGAGGGTCCTTGGCCTTGAGACAAGCCTCTCTCAAGAGGGGAGGCCTCTCCTGAGGCTGGTCCCTTCAGAAAATCCAGGAAAGGAGTCAGCCTTTTTCACTCACCACGTGTGAGTCCAAAGGGAAGCAGTCTGAGATCTCAAGCCTGAGCTCCTACAAAGTTAGGTCAAAGACCAAAGAGAGAAGCAAGCCCTCACAGGAAGTTTCTTGGCATTTTTAAAGACCATTTCTTTTAATCACTTCCTGTGACTTCCTCCACTTTGACATGTACCAATTACAGCTAAAACTTTGCTTAGGACTGTCCAGGAGGCAGTCAGTTGATTCTGATTCGTCACCCACATGTGGGTCACAGACCTCCCCCACTCAATCTTGATTGGGGCGTATATACTTTTGGTGATTAAATAAATATAAGAATGGACAGGGGAGAGTTAATTTAATCTTCACAATGTAAAAATCATGCACCAAAATGGCTTCTATTAGCACTGACTTAAAAAGAAATGTCCCAAAAGTTTTTGTGCATTTTAATGTTTAATAGCTTAAAATAGTGCCTTAGGGCATAATACATATTTAGTAAATATTGATGCTTTCATAGCTTAAAACTGCTTGAAGACTTTTGGGATATCCTGTGTATAGTCAGAAGTTGAGGTATATACATCATTTATGATTTCTGGGCTTCAGTTTCCTCATCTGTGAAAAGAAAATTTGTACAATATGACTTGTGAGGTACCTTCCAGGTTTAGAATCAAATGATCTTCCATTTACAAATGGGGAAATTGAGTCTCAAAGAGTCTGAAATCTTGGGGCCCATACTTAAGCCACATCTTTGGACTCCCAAACCCAGCTCTTTTCACTATAACACCTGCCTTGCAATAGAACTTCATCTTCAATTCAATTAAATGATCACTAATTAAGTTCCTCCTAGGTGCAAGATGTTATGATAGTTGTCAGTTTAACATAGTGAGTGTCGTTATTACCCTAGTGATTCATTTCTTTTTCTGCAAGTGAAATCATGATTTCATAATTTTTAAGCCCTAAATAGCTCCTTTTGGCTTTGAAGGCAGTTCTTTCCAACAAGAGTGATTTCCAACCAGGTTAAAGTTAATTACTGAACAAGTATTTTCTTCCTCATCAGTAGGAGATCATACAAGCTCATCACATGTCCAAGTATTTTTGCCTATGGCTGTCTCTGCCTAGCACCAAAACAATTAGGCAATTCAGTTCTTTAATACTGATATATATATATATATATATATATAAGTATATATGTATACATATTCATACATATAGTATAAAGATTACTGACGTTAAAGTCAGAGCATCTGGGTTTCAATCCTGCCATTCCTACTTACTGCCTATGTCACCTTGTCTCTTAACTTAGAGTGTGCTGGAGTGGCACAGGAGAACTTATTGTTAAATTTTCAGTGTGAACATTTACATCTTGGCAGTTGGAAAATGTGATCAACCAGGCCTTTACTACTGTTTTATTAATTGCCTATACTTAAGAAGTGATGGAGAAAATTCTATTAATGCAGATTGCATTTTAAAATGTATCCTGAGTAAATTTTTTTTGGGGGGGAGGGAAGAATCCAGTTGTTAAATGTTTACCAGCATACTCAAACATTTAATTTTCGTGGACCTCAATTTTATCATTTGTAAAATGAGAGGGTAGGACCCATTAGTCTCTTGAGTTCCCTTCAAGTTCTAGATGTATGGTCTCATGATTCAAGGACTTGTAATTTCATCAAAGCAGGTACTCCTTTTACTAATTTAGATCATGTTCCTTCTGTAACCTAGGAAAGAATTTCTATTTGCTAAAAAATGTTATCACCCTGTGGCCATAGCCACATAGCAATGAACCTTCTCCATACTTGTCTAGGCTGGGCTTCAAATAATAGATATCTAGTCCTTTAATGAGTTCATCTGGCTCTACAGGACTTGCCAAGGCTTATACTCTCCTTGGCATGTCCTTTAAAACCCCAAGGCCACTTCTAGGCAATCATTAGGCACAGGGAAAGTATGTTAATACAGTGAGTGCATCAACATTAAAAAAAAGACAAAAAACAACAAACCTCCCCCCCAAAAAAGTCCAAAAAAATACAGATGTATGTTCAGTCATCTTTCCTCCCCTTAAGACAATTTTATATAAAATGCTCCAGGCTCAGTTAGAAACCCAGGTTACACAAACAAATAAAATATCATTTAAACAAATTGACTTAATGGATGTGCCTAACTGGCTGAAATGAACAATCGGTTCCATAAAATAGTGGACCTGACTGGGCTTGTAGCAATAGTTGGTTTCTTCATTTTATATATATATATATGTGTGTGTGTGTGTGTGTGTGTGTGTGTGTGTGTGTGTGTGTGTGTACATATATATGTATGTATGTGTGTTACATTTATTTACAATTAATAAGGAATATCAGAAAAATACAAAATGGAGTGTTTTTAATTGGCTCCCTTGATGAAGGCTTTGCAAAGAGATAATTGGTGTGGTGTGGTGTGGTGTGTGTGTGTGTGTGTGTGTGTGTGTGTGTGTGTGTGTGTGTGTGTAGCAGCTGTTGCTAAGAGGCAGGAAAGAAAATTACACTGAATGTTTAAACACCACCTTATTAGAATAAATACAACCTCCAGTCTTTTTTTCTCCAATTTTCTGAGGGGTAATATGCAGAACCAACTGGCCAAGTTTCTTTCCAAGCAGTACACTTTTCAGACTCCTCTCTAAGGAGAAAATAGGGGTCATAGACATTATAGTTCTCAAGCCAAAATGGGCCTAGAAACAAAGGGCAAACAGAAAAATCATCAGAGTATCTCTGCCACTAGCTAAGCATTTGAGTATCAGCACTAGACCTAGTCTAGAAACCTTATGGGAGTCCTCATCATGATCTTTTTCTATCATTTCCAGGTCACCTTTAACCTAACTAGAATTTCTCTGCTGACACAATGTGAGTGTGTGTGAAACAACTGTGGGAGTTATAGGGGAGGATTGAGAGTTTATCTAAATTGCATTGTTAGTCTCTTGAGATTTGATAACTTCTGTGGTATGCCTAAAATGTGTACATATTTTCCTTCTCCAAGGCTTTGAAAAGCATCAAAAACTAACAAAGGAGATCCATTGGAAATAAACCAAATCTGTAACATGCTTCATTAAAGAGTGAGTTTTTAAGTCTAAAGAATGAGTGACTGAAAGAGTGATAGAAAGACAGTATCAGTGATATGGACAGATTATAATAGGAAAAGATCATAGATGTTGAGCTGAAAAAGACTATACATATCACATAGTCTATCACACAGTCTAACCTCTTCCCATTGTAGATGAATAAATTAAAGGTCAGAGCAGTTGAGACTTAGCTAAGGCCACATGCATAGTAAGGTATGATTTGAATCTAGGTCTTCTGACTCCAGTGACAGTGTTCTATTTTCCCATGCCCCCTCTTGAAGTAACATGAGATGGAGTGTTCAGAACACTGTATCTGGACTCCAAGCATCATGGTTCAAATTGTAATTCTATTACTTACTACTTGTGTGATCTTCAGTAACTCATATTCCCTCCCTAGAGCTCTATTTCATTGAATTTTGATTGAATGATTTGATTGAAAATTGAATGATTTACCTCCTAGCAAAAACAACAACAACAAAACAACAACAACAACAACAACAAAACCTTGAGACCTCCGATTATCTAAATTTAATTTATATTTAGAGGAAGCTGAGTGATATATTAGATAGAATGTTAGACTGGGAGTCAAGAAAACCTTGTTCAAATTTAATCTCCAGCACTTACTAGCTGAATAACCTTGGATTAGTCAATTGACCTGTCTGTTAGCTAGGAAAATGTGAATAATAATATTCTCTACCTTAAAAATGATTATTTATTTTATTTATTTTTTCACAATTAATCAGAAGGTTGCTGTGAGGATCAAATAAGATGGCATCCATACAGCACTTTGCAAACTTTAAAGAACTATAAAATGATCATTATTATTATTGTTATGCATATACATATATATGTACAGTTAGGTGGCTTGAAATCTGACTTGAATTTGAAGTTTGGCTTATACACTTGCTAACTGTGTGACTACAGGTAAATTACTTAAACTATTTGATTCAATTTCTTCATCTATAAAATGGAGATAAAGATATTA
Source organism: Monodelphis domestica (assembly GCF_027887165.1). NCBI lineage: Eukaryota > Metazoa > Chordata > Mammalia > Didelphimorphia > Didelphidae > Monodelphis > Monodelphis domestica. The sequence continues at coordinate 496,933,326 of NC_077227.1, forward strand.
CTTATTTCTTATAGTTGTTTTGAGAATCAAATAAATTGGATATGAAAAGCACTTTGTAAACTTTAAAGTGTTATACAAATATGTTATATATTTCTTCTTTTTATCATTATTATTTAAAATGTATATTTTCATTTTTCCCCAATAAAAGATGAGCTCTTTGTGGACAGAGACTATTTCATTCTTTTTCCTTATAATCTTAGCACCTAACAATGTCTGACCCAAAGTAGGCTCTCAATAGATACTATTTGATTGATTGATCTCCTCCTATATCTTTTTCAATCCCTTTCTTACTGTGCCTCTTCCCAGGTTAACTTGCTATCACAAATCTGCCTCCTTCCACCCCTCCTGAACCTGCAAGGTTTCTCTGCATCTTATTAGAGAAAAGGCAAAAGTTAAAACATAGCCATTCCTGTAAAAATGTTGTGCCTTGTAGAAGAAAGTTAAGCCCATATGGTTTATTTCTCTAACAGTCCCCCCTGTAAAGTCTGACTATAAAGTATTTTCCTGAAATTTCAGACTTGATTGTCAGATGCTGCATTACAATTTTACATCACACAAATATATCTCTTTGGTGAAAGATCTCCCAGACCATGAGAGTTAGTTATCAATGAGCTGGAAAGTCACTTGAATTTTGAAGGTAGAATATGAGTCGTCTAATTCTATTTGCATAAAATTCCATGAAGATTCGCTTTTGGAAACCATCACAGAGAAGTTCACTAAAGGTCTTTGGTGTATACATCTATAATTCACTCAGCCTTATGGACATTCTTATGAATGGAAGGAGAGATATAACTGGAAGCTTAAACTTCTAATAATTCTAGGGATGTGTTGTGAAAGGTATCTTTTAAAATATATAATGTAATACTTCATATACACATGCATTCTTATCTAGCATTCTTATACATATCTAATTTTCTTCATATTTTAATGTAATTATTTGAAAAATACATTTTAATTTTAATTGAGGAAGAGTAGAAGTCATTTTATATTTCTATTATGGAGAGAAACTATTAATACCATTACTAAAAATGAATATTGGAAAAACATCATTTACTCCTTTAGTGTTCTATGAGAAATCTAAGAAAATCCTATGTAAATTTTTAACTAAAATGTAGAGAATATTATTTTATCTTCTGAGTTTTCCCCCCATTTTCATAGAGAGGTTCCTAGAAAATTCTATAAGTCTATAAGTTATAGGATAGTTAAAGATAGGAATTGATAAAGGGAGTTTCTTTAATAAGAATTCCATACATAGATGTAACCACAAGTTGGGGGAAAAAAGGCATAAAGGATCACTGGAAGACTATAAAATGTGCTTAATAATCATTACCATTTGACTGAAATGTCAATATATAAAATAGTACAACCAAGTCCACCTAGTATTTTACAAAATGAGACAAATAGTGTCAGGTTTATTTTTCTTTTTGCTACTATTTTTTATAAAAAGGACAACTTCATATTGCTTATTTGAGAATAATACTTGGTGATTTATTTACTAGAAGAAGTGGAGAACTAAGACAAAGATTATTTCTGATTCAAAAGACCACATAAGTCAAACCTTCATAATTCAACCAAAAGGACCAAGATAATCCACAAATTACTTCTTTCCTCTGCATGTGTGGCAGAAATGTATGTTATCATCCTCAGTCAGAGATTTGCCTTTCATTAAGTTTTAATTAAATCAGTTAAAAATTAAAACATTAAATATTAAAACATTTTGTCTACATATGCGAAGAGGAATACAAAGAAATTATCAGAATATTCCAAAAATATCTCCCCCCCCCATCCCTCATTCTTAAAGCTTCTCTAGGTAATATCTCTATTTTCTATTTTTGTGGGCACAGAAAGACAAATTCTTATTCACTCCATGTAACTGGTGGATTTTTTATTCCCCACCATGAATTGAGGGGTAATATTGAGACTCATCCATTGAGAAACTGATCTAGAGTGCAACAAGCTCATATTAAATAAATATTTCTGCCTAATCATCTAATTATTTTACTGCATGGATGTGTATGACAACCAACAACTTATTGCATAAGACCCTGCGCTCTGTTTTCTGAAAACCCAATAAGGCTATGTTAGAGCTAATTGGTGTATGAGAATGGAGACTCTAAATGACTGCCAAAGTGTAATTGTCACCCAAGACTTCCCTGTAGTAACAGTTGTGGGAGATCATGAATCATCTTCCTTGAGCTGATTTCTTCTGTCATATTGCTACTGAATGTTTCAGAAACAAAACTGTTTTATGAAGAATTTAACTTGTCAAGCTTTTATGAGATAATTCAAGAATCTCTCTTTTTAACAAATAACCTAGAAGACTATGTACAAGTCTATGGGGCTATTTGAATATATTTCTTGCCATTTCAAGCTAATATTAGGTAATATAACAACTTGCTACAGAAAAGGATTTTGGTGTACAACCAAAATTTTGATTGTCCCTTCTCAACCATAAATTTTCTCTTTATGATGAGGACTACCAGATCATGGAACCCCATTAAAAGGAGATATTTTGGTGAATTTAAGAAAAGAGTTCTTTCATTAAAAATGTACCGATATGCACAAAATATATTGCTTAGTACAAATATGTAAATGCTAAAATTTAAAGATGTAATTCTTCATAGCAAAGACATGGGGCAGTGACAGCTAGGTAGTTCAGTCAATTGAGAGCCTGAACTAGAGATGAGAGGTCCTAAGTTCAAATTTGGCCTCAGACACTTCCAAGCTGTGTGACCCTGAGCAAGTAACCTAACCCCTATTGCCTAGCCCTTATCCCTTCCTCTGCCTTGGAACCAATACATAGTATTGATTCTAAGATGGAAGGTAAGGGTTTAAAAAGAAGACATAGGCACAAATATTCAGTTTAATAAATGAAATTCTGGACTTAAAAATCAGACGTAGGTTCAAATTCCTCCAAAGATATTAACTAGTAATATTACTTTAGGTAAATCCCTTGACCTTTCTGAATTTCAGAATCCTTATTAAAAAAACAAGAGAATAATGAAATAAGCAAGATTACTTTACAGGGTTGTGATGCATATTAAGTGAAATAATGGAATTTTAAAGTGCTTCATATTCAAATATGTGTGAATTGTTACTATTATTATTTCTTATTTTTATTTATTTATTTATTTGAGCATTTCCAAACATTATTCACTGGAGACAAAGATCATTTTCTTTTCCTCCCCCCCACCCCCACCTCTCCTATAGCTGACGCACAATTCCACAGGGTATCACATGTGTTCTTGATTCAAACCCATTTGCAATAGAGTTCATTTAGAGTCTCTTCTCAGACATATCCCCTCAACCCCTGTAGTCAAGCAGTTGCTTTTCCTAAGTGTTTTTACTCCCACAGTTTGTCCTCTGCTTGTGGATAGTGTTTTTTCTCCTAGATCTCTGCAGATTGTTCAGGGCTATTGCATTGCCACTAATGGAGAATTCCATTACGTTTGATTGTACCACAGTGTATCAGTCTCTGTGTACAATGTTTTCCTGGTTCTGCTCCTTTCGTTCTGTATCACTTCCTGGAGGTTGTTCCAGTCTCCATGGAATTCCTCCATTTTATTATTCCTTTTAGCACAATAGTATTCCATAATCAACATATACCACAATTTGTTCAGCCATTCCCCAATTGATGGGTATCCCCTCATTTTCCAATTTTGGGCCACCAGAAAGAGCATAGCTATGAATATTATCGTACAAGTCTTTTTCCTTATTATCTCTTTGGGGTACAGACCCAGCAGTGCTATGGCTAGATCAAAGGGCAGACAGTCTTTTATCGCCCTTTGGGCATAGTTCCAAATTGCCCTCCAGAAATGTTGGATCAATTCACAACTCCAACAACAATGAATTAATGTCCCTACTTTGCCACATCCCCTCCATCATTCACTACTTTCCTCTGCTGTCATTTTAGCCAATCTGCTAGGTGTGAGGTGATACCTCAGAGTTGTTTTGATTTGCATTTCTCTGATTGTAAGAGATTTAGAACACTTTTTCATGTGCTTATTAATAGTTTTGATTTCTTTATCTGAAAACTGCCTATTCATGTCCCTTGCCCATTTATCAATTAGAGAATGGCTTGATTTTTTGTTCAATTGATTTAGCTCTTTGTAAATTTGAGTAATTAAACCTTAGTCAGAGGTTTTTATGAAGATTGATTCCAAATTTGTTGCTTCCCTTCTGATTTTATTTACATTGGTTTTGTTTGTACAAATACTTTTTAATTTGATGTAGTCAAAATTATTTATTTTACTTTTTGTGACTCTTTCTATATCTTGCTTGGTTTTAAAAGAGTTCTGACATGTATACTATTCTGTGTTCACCTAATTTACTTATAGTTTCCTTCTTTATGTTCAAGTCATTCACCCATTTTGAATTTATTTTGGTGTAGGGTATGAGGTGTTGATCCAAACCTAATCTCTCCCACACTGCCTTCCAATTTTCCTAGCAGTTTTTATCGAATAGTGGGTTTTTGTCCCAAAAGCTGGGATCTTTGGGTTTATCATATACTGTCTTGCTGAGGTCACTTGCCCCAAGTCTATTCCACTGATTCTCCTTTCTGTCTCTTAGACAGTACCAAATTGTTTTGATGACTGCTGCTTTGTAATATAGTTTGAGATCTGGGACTGCAAGGACAACTTCCTTTGTATTTTTTTTTTCATTATTTCCCTGGATATCCTTGATCCTTTGTTCTTCCAAATAAACTTTGTTATGTTTTTTTTCTAAATCAGTAAAGAACATTTTTGGAAGTTCAATGGGTATAGCACTAAACAGGTAAATAAGTTTGGGTAGGATGTTCATTTTTGTTATATTGGCTCGTCCTACCCATGAGCAGTTAATGTTTTTCCAATTGTTCAAGTCTAGTTTTAGTAGTGTGGAGAGTGTTTTGTAGTTGTGTTCATATAGTTCCTGTGTTTGTCTCAGGAGATAGATTCCTAGATATTTTATTTTGTCTAAGGTGATTTTGAATGGGATTTCTCTTTCTAGTTTTTGCTGCTGAGCTGTGTTGGAGATATATGGAAATGCTGATGACTTATGCAGATTTATTTTGTATCCTGCAACTTTGCTAAAGTTGTTGATCATTTCTATTAGCTTTTTGGTTGAATCTCTAGGATTCTTTAAGTAGACCATCATGTCATCCACAAAGAGCGATAACTTTGTGTCCTCCTTGCCTATTTTGATGCCTTCAATTCCCTTATATTCTGTAATTGCTCCTGAAGGTGTTTCTAGTACAATGTCAAACAATAGAGGTGATAATGGGCGTCCTTGTTTCACTCCTGATCTTAATGGGAATGCATCTAGTTTATGCCCATTGCAGATGATATTGGCTGATGGTTTTAGATATATACTGTTTATTATTTTTAGGAATGACCCTTCTATTCTTATGCTTTCTAGTGTTTTTAATAGGAATGGATGTTGTATTTATCAAAAGCTTTTTCTGCATCTATTGAAATAATCATGTGATTTTTGTTGGTTTACTTGTTGATATGGCCAATTATGTGGATGATTTTCCTAATATTGAACCAGCCTTGCATCCCTGGTATAAATCCTACTTTATCATGGTGGATGACCTTTCTGATAATTTGCTGGAGTCTTTTTGCTAGTATTCTATTTAAGATATTTGCATCTATATTCATTAGGGAGATTGGTCTCTAATTTTCTTTCTCTGTTTTTGACCTGCCTGGTTTTGGAATCAATACCATGTTTGTGTCATAAAAGGAGTTTGGTAGAACTTTCTCTTTGCTTATTATGTCAAATAGTTTGTATAGTATTGGGATTAACTGTTTTTTGAATGTTTGATAGAATTCACTTGTGAATCCATCTGTCCCTGGGTATTTTTTCTTAGGGAGTTCTTTGATGGCCTGTTGGATTTCATTTTCTGATATGGGATTATTTAAGAATTCTATTTCTTCTTCTGTTAGTGTAGGCAGTTTGTATTTTTGTATATATTTTTCCATATCTCCTAGATTGGTATATTTATTGCCATATAATTGGGCAAAGTAATTTTTAATTATTGCCTTAATTTCCTCCTCGTTGGAGGTGATGTCCCCCTTTTCATCTTTGATGCTGTTAATTTGCTTTTCTTCTTTCCTTTTTTTAAATTTGATTGACCAGTACTTTGTCTATATTGTTTTTTTTTATAGTACCAGCTTCTAGTCTTATTTATTAAATCAATAGTTTGCTTCTCGGCATTTTGGCTAAGATCATGTGTAGTATCTGTTCTTATCAGTGAATTGTTATTATTAATAAGAATGGATTTATTGTTATTATTAGGTGAATTCATTTAATATCGTGGCTTTGTTCCATAGATATAATTTTTGAAGGGAAATGGAAAGAAGTTACAGAGAAGAATGTATAAGTTGCAATCTGTATCATGGGAAGGAGTGTCCACATGGATGAGATAAGAGCTGCATTGAACTATTGAGGTTTTTATTAATTACTACAATATTTTAATATTTTTCTAAAATCTTATCTCAAATACCATGTTATGGGAGATAGTTTTCCTTTCCCCCAGGTACTACTGTCTTCTCTCCTAATGGTACCTCTATATGTTTTCTTTTCATTTATTGAGACTTTATTAGCTTTTAATTAGGCAATTAGTTTTTAAGAATTTTTTTTTACTAAGGTGACATATTGTAAACAATTAGTACAAACATTCCCCTAACATTAGGGAAAGTGGGTTCAAGTTTGGTGATGTGATTAGGGAAGGAATTCATTACTCATTTTACTAGAAGTCCTTTCTTCAATTTGTGGGGCTCCAATGATTTTTCCTTTAGGCATAATGTTATTTTCTGCTGAGTTTCTTGTAGAGACCTGAAGGTGCCTTTCCTCAGTTTCTAGTTGTTGACTCTCAATGCAAGTGCATGCCATCCGCTGTTGCCTTTTCAGGGTCTTTGAGAAGAAATCAAAATCCTCTGAAATTCTGAAGTTTACAGGGTTGTTTATGGTCAAAGTTAGGTCAGGAATGGATACAAGACTTCTCATCCCCTTTCCACCAACAATAATAATTTATTCTCAGGCCCTTGGGTAGAACTTACTCTCTGTGAATTGGCCAATCACTTGAATACTGTGCTTTAAATCAACTTGCTATTTAAAGAAGATGTAGAAGTTGCATCAAGGCTTGCATGAGTTTAATGCCATAGATAGAAAATCAGATAAGTAGATAGATAGATAGATAGATAGATAGAAAAACAAGAAAAACAAGAAAAAACAGAAAGAGAAAGAAAGAAAGAAAGAAAGAAAGAAAGAAAGAAAGAAAGAAAGAAAGAAAGAAAGAAAGAAAGAAAGAAAGAAAGAAAGAAAGAAAGAAAGAAAGAAAGAAAGAAAGAAAGAAAGAAAGAAAGAAAGAAAGAAAGAAAGAAAGAAAGAAAGAAAGAAAGAAAGGATGAGATGGAGAAAGAAAGGATAAGAGGGAGAAAAGGAGGGAGGGGGAGAAAGAAAAAGTAAAGAAAGATAGAAAGATTGAATGATTGCTTGAGCAGGGATGTCATCTGATAAACCTATTCAGGCTAAAGTATCTTGTTGGCTAATTTAAGCTGGGAAGGGTGATTGATGAAATTAACAGTACATCCTTATATTTTACCCTCAGCACTTAGCACAGCATTTATTATAGAATAATTAATTATTGTTGATTGAGTTTTAATATGTCTGGAATTTGTATGCCAATCCTTTATGGAAATATGATTTAGATGTGGTTTATTTTAAATGTAATTTACTACATATGAATTTTGGTGAAGTGTGTAACATTAATAGCATGGTTCCCAGTCTTACATATGACTGACATAGAATAAAAGAGGTAAATGAACCATAATTGCTTTCCAGTGCAGTGGCATTCTGTTAATATATGTCTTCCAATGTCAACTGTTTACCAATCTAACCACAGGTGAGGTTAAGGGTCATAATGGTAACAGGGAATTGTTTCTAAACTATCTCTTAAAATTAGTATTACAAATGGAACCAGTGGAGATAATCATGACAGCCAAAAGAAATGGAAATAAAAGATAAAGGCTCTGATATAGTTTGTATTCCAGTCCATTTATAATTTCCCTGGGGAATAGAGTTGGTGCAAGCCACGTCTGAGTATTCAACACCACTCAGTGGGTGTATGCCAGGAGTGCTTTATCATTTTCTTTTTTTCTTTTTTCCTTTGTAATTCTTTGAGTATGGGTTTCATCCCCCTTTACCCCCCCCCTTTTTGTCATGCACAAAGTTTATTTTCAAGAAAGTAATTTTCTGAAAACACCACACAGATCTAGGAGAACTATACCCAAGTGAACAGCTGCTTTGGTCCCAGAACAGTCATTTGCTCACACCAGCAAGCAAATGCTTCAATTTTAAGCAGTATTCAGTTCAATGTGGTTAAGACTGGAGAAAGAACATTGAAGTGTCTTCTTTCCTTTGGGCCTAGGAGGATACTGGGAGGTGTGGGGGAGGGGATAGAAAACTTTAACAGAACAGAGAGAAAATATTGAAACTAATACAGAGAGCCACACTTCTTTAATATATGCTGTTTTGAGGGAGAAGTACAAATATACCTTGATTAGTTGAAACATACATAACAAAGATGCAAACCTTTTTTTTCCCTAATGAACGTCACTCTAACATTTCAGAATGAATGGGGGGAAAAAGACATCATTAAATTCTATTTACCAAACATTTGCTGAGTCTTGGGTTATAAATATTAACAAGTTAAGTAATTACTGCCCTCAAAAAGTTTGTATTCTAATTTGGAAAGATAATGCATTTAGAAGAATGGTAGCTATGGTGAAGGGTTTTGATGGTGCAGATAACTAAGTGATGTGGTGGAGTCAGAAAGATCTTAGTTCAAACCAGCCTTTTCTATTTAATTGTTTCAGTTATTTCTGAGTTTTAATGACTCCATTAGGGGTTTTCTTGGCAAAGATACTGGAATTGTTTTCTATTTCCTTCTCTAGTTCATTTTACATATGAGGAAACTGAGGCAAACAGGATTAAGAGACTTGCCAAGGATCACACAGCTATTAAGTGCCTGAGGCAATACTTGAGCTCAATTAGATAAATATTGCTGACTTCAGACCCAGAACTCTATCCACTATGCCACCAGTGTGCCCTCACTAGTCTTAGATGCTTATTAGTGTGTGATCCAGCTTGTCATTGAATTTCTTCTTACCTCTATTTTGTCATTGTAAATAATTAACATAGCATCATTGTGAGGATGAAAGGAGATAACATAACTATGTAAAGCATTTTTTCACACACATTAAAATGATGTACAAATTTTAATTATTAGTATTTTTAATTCAGCTACCTATCATCATTCTTGTTAATCTCACTATTTTTTAACCCTTGCCTTCCATCTTGGAATTAATATTGTAGATTGGTTCCAAGGCAGTAGAACAGTAAGGATTAGACAATGAGAGTTGTGATGTGCCCAAAGTCACAAAGCTGGAAATATCTGAGGTCATATTTGAACCCAGGAACTAATGCTTCTTGGCCTGAGTTTCCCCTATATTATATATATATATATATATATATATATATATGTATATATATATATATATAGTTGCCCCTATATTATTGTTTTAATATCTAGAGTTTGAAAATAGATAAGGATGGGTGACATAGAATGAAAATGTCCAGAAGTGTGGTAGACTTGTCTAGGAAAAAGATGGTGAAAACTCAACAATCAGAAGAAACAAACAAACAAAAACACCAACAAAATGCAACATATGAAAACAAAAGAATATTGAATTTGGAGAAGAAGATTTGAATACAAACTCTGCTCATAAGATAAAGTCCTGGATTTTGGAATTATTTTGCTAAAACTCCATTTTTTTACAGGAAAAAAAGTAGGCTAGAGGTTAGGTATCTTACCTGCCCTTCTGTAGGTGATAACAGATTCAATATTTGAACCTAGGTCTTTTAACCCTTGACCCATTGTGTTATACAACAAGGGTCCTTAACATTTGAGAGTGTGCGTGTGCATGTGTGTGATGTAATGGACCTATTTGTAAGTCATATAGAGCATTCCCCAGAATAATATTTTGATATGTAAAACAAAGCATTTTTCAAATATATAGGATTATAAAGGTAACCCATTATAATAAAATAAAGATATTTTTTTTCTGATCCAAAGTGACACTTCTAAATCCTTTCAATAGAACTCTTAGAGATATATGGACCCCAGTTTAAGAACATCTTTGATATGAATTAGTAAGTTCACCTTGTATAAATCCACCAACTTTGCTGGTTCTCAATTCACTCATCAACAAAAGGAAGTAATAATATTTTTACTATCTACCTCGGAGGATTGTTGTGCAGGAGTGACAATACAGTCATTTTATTATAGTGCTAGAGCTGAAAACAGGAGATCTGGATTTGAATCTCACTTCAACATTGATTAGTTATGTAATCAATCATTTCCATGATGCTAAACATCTCATATCCTCAATTTATTCATCTATAAAATGGAGATAACATTTAAATTCTTTTCTAAAAAGGATTATTGCAATTAATGTTGATCTTCAAAATTTAAAGTGCTATGTGGTACTATTATTATTCTAACAACCCCATTACTCAGGTTCAGCAAATATTATTACTTCTATTTAAGGATAAGGAAAGTGAAGCTCTAAGATAACTGTTAAGCCAAAGAGGATCGAACAAGATCATTTGATTTATGAACTTAAAACTTTCTCTACTATATGAGAATAGTTTTTAAAGGTTTTTAGTTAGAATATTCTTTAATATATTAATGACAAAAAAGAAAAATTATGAAAACAAATTCATATCAGAAATTGCTTTTTCAAAAATAAAACACACAAGAAATTCCCCACCAACAAATTCAAAAACATATTCTAAAGTTAGCGAAAGTCCAACTTGATGGCTTACTTTTTTAACTACAGTTTTGAACTTTAGAATTTAATTTTGAGTGATGACTATGAGATCCTTTAAGATCTTCAACTGGAAAACAAACATGAATTTGTAATTATTTTATATTATACTAAGTTAGGAAAATCTACTCATCCTTCTTCAATAAGCAGATTTTCCAGGCAAAGAGGAAAATTTCTAGATTCATATCATTTTTAATTCCCTATTATTTTCCCTTTCTCCCTCCTAACATATATTTTGATTAATGGAGGTCAAGTCAATAATATTGTGAGTACTAACTATGTACCAGGCACTGTGTTAAGTTTCTGGGACAAAAAAAATGAAAACAAACAAACAACAACAACCAAAACAAAAAGCAAAAAGGACTTCCGGGTTAATATAGCTCATGCATAGAAGTAGGAATCTTCCTTACATCATCAATCAATATAGACTACCTCAAAAGGCCCAAAAAGCCCAAGTTCAGATGAATGAAGGGCCTCCACAGTAGGGCTCAGCATTGAAGGTATGTGGGATTTTGGCATTTCCATGCTATAAGGGGGTGTAATTGCTTCCACCAAAATGTGAGCTGATCAACTCTCCCCCACCCCACCTATGGATCCAGAGTCATTTCTAGCTCACTAGAATCAGAGCAAGTGAGGGAAATCTCTAGCTTCTTGGGAGCTGAATAAGAACACCAGGGATTTACCCCTAAGAGCAGTAAGACTTGAGACCCCAAAAGGCTGAAGAGTGTGGACCTTGGGCAAGAAGATAGAGCGGAGAGGGGCTGTACACAGTAGAAGCCAAAGAGACTTGAGAGGTAGCCTCAGGCAAAAACCACTCTCCTTAGCTCCATACACAGATAGCCTGATCTTCTCACTCAGACTTCTGACTGTAAAGGGAAGGAAAAACAATATAGTGATGACCAGCAATGCCCATGAAATACAACCTTCAACCACCAAGAAGAACAAGAGAAAGGCACTCACCCAGGATAATTTTTATGGAGAAAAAAAATTCAGACTATAGAAGAAACAGCAGAAGAGAACAAACAAGTAAATGAATCCAAATCTTCCCAAAAATTGAAATTGGCCATGAGCTCTTGAAGAATTTAAATCTGAGATTATGAGAAAGATGGAAGTGTTATGGCAAGAAAAGTGGGAAATATTCAAAAAAGAAAAAATTCAGTTTAAAATACAGGAACTCCCAATTGGAGAAAGAAGTTCAGAATTCAAATGAAATGATGAATAAATTGGAGACCAAAATTAAACAGCCGGAAGCCATTAAAACCAGGATAGACCAAACTGAAAAAGAAAATAAAAAGATTATGGAAAAAAATCAGGGTTTAAAGACCAGAATTGGGCAATTAGAAGCCAATGATCATTCTAGATAGCAAGAATTAATAAAGCAAGGTCAAAAGACTGAAAAAAACAGAAGGAAACATGAAATATCTCACTGACAGAATGACAACATAAAAATCAATCTAGAAGAGACAATTTGAGAATTATTGGTCTATCTGAATATCCACAAATAAACAGAAACCTTGACATTATACTACAAGAAATTATCCAAGAAAACTAACCTGATGTTCTTAAACAAGAGGGCAAAATAGACATTGAAAGAGTTCATAGATCACTCTACTATAAATACTCAAAAGATAACCCCCAGGTAATGTAATTGCCAAAATCAAGAGCTCCCAAGATAAGGAGAAAATTTTACAAGAAACCAGAAAAAGACAACTCAGATATCAAGGAGCACCAATTAGTGTTACACAAGATTTACCAGCTTCCACAATAAAGGATCTCAAGGCTTGGAATATGATATTCAGAAAGGCAAAAGAATTGGGTCTATAACCAAGATCAGCTACCCATCAAAACTGACTATATACTTCCAGGGGAAAGTATGGGCATTCAAAAAAATAAAAGATTTCCAAGTATTTGTAAAGTTTAATACCCAAACACAAAACCAAGAGAAATATGAATAGATAAATATGAAAGAGAGGGGAAAGAAAAAAAACTTTATTTTATTCTTTCAGGGATCCAATAAGATCAAATTGTTTATATTCCCACATGGAAAAATGTTATTTGTAACTCTCAAAAATTGCATGCACTATTATAGTAATTAGAAGAATTATTCATAGGAAGAGGTTGGGGTAGTAAGTTGTCTAATATGATATTAAAAAAAAGAAAAAGGAGGGGATAGAAGATGGCACCAAGAGAAAGTTAAAGGAATAAGATAAATTGGATAATCTATGCCACACAAAGATTCCCATGGGAAAGGGAGAGGAAGAATAATATTATAAGAAGTAGAGGAAGGGAGTGCTAGCAGCTAGATCCAGTGAGGTATTAAATTCAATCTTACTCTTCAGGGAAACTGAGAAGGATAAAATCAAGGGGTGAGTGGGGTGGGGTGTGCAAAAATGGAGGGAAAGAGAGGGGGGAGGGAATTGAATAGATCCTAAAAAAAGTAATAAGGAGGGAACAAAAAGGGAGGGGGCAGAAAGGGAAGTAAAATAAAGGGGGGATTAGGGGGACAGATTAAAAGCAAACAAATGGTTTAAAAGGAAATAGCAAAAGAGGAAAGGGCAGACCTAGAAGAGAATATCAAAATGTTGCTGAATATGCAGGTGGTAGTCATAACTCTGAATGAGAATGTGTTGAACTCACACATAAAAAAAAAAATAAGATAGAAGAGTGGATTAGAAACCAAAACCCAAACATATGTTGCCTACAAGAAACACACCTGAGGAGGATAGATACTCACAAGGCCAGAATTAAAGTTTGGAGCAAGACCTATCAGGCCTCAACTGATAGAAAGAAGGCAGGAGTTGCAATCATGTTATCTGACAAAGCCAAAGTAAAAATAAATTGGATTAAAAGAGATAGGGAAGCTAATTATATCCTGATAAAAGGCAGTATAGACAATGAGGAAATATCAATGTTCAACATGTATGCACCAAATGGTATAGCATCCATATTTCTAAAGGAGAAACTAGTGGAGTTAAAGGAGGAAATAGATAGTAAAACTATACTAGTGGAGACCTGAACCATCCTCTATCAGATCTAGATAAATCAAACCAAAAATAAATAAGAAAAAGCTAAGAGATGTGAATGAAATCTTAGAAAAATTAGAGTTAATAGATATGTGGAGAAATACAAATATGGACAAAAAAGAAATACACTTTCTTTTCAGCAGCATATGGTACATTCACAAAGATTGACCTTGTACTAGTGTATAGGAATATGGCGAACAAGTGCAAAATAAGCAGAAATCATAAATGAAACTTTTTTCAGATCATAATTCAATAAAAATAATAATTAGTAAGTGTACATGGAGAGGCAAATCAAACATCAATTGGAAATTAAATAACAAGATACTCCAAAATCCATTAGGTAGAGAACAAATCATAGAAACAGTTAATAACTTCATTGAAGAAAATGACAATGATGAGACATCCTTTCAAAACCTATGGGATGCAGCCAAAGCAATACTTGGGGGGAAATTTATATCCTTGAGTTCATATATAAACAAATTAAGGAGGGCAGAGGTCAATGAATTGGGCATGCAAATTAAAAAACTGGAAAGCAAACAAATTAAAAATCCCCAGATGACCCAAAGAGATAATAAGTGAAAAAGACTTATACAAGAATATTCATAGCTGCACTCTTTGTGGTGCCCAAAATTGGAAAATGAGGGGATGCCCTTCAATTGGGGAATGACTGAACAAATTGTGATATATGTTGGTGATGGAATACTATTGTGCTAAAAGGAATAATAAAGTGGAGGAATTCCATGGAGCCTGGAGCAATTTCCAGAAAGTGATGCAAAGCAAAAGGAGCAGAACCAGGAAAATATTGTACCCAGAGACTTATACACTGTAGTACATTTGAAAGTAATGGACTTCTCCATTAGTGTCAATGCAATGTCCCTGAACAATCTGCAGGAATCTAAAAAACACTATCCACAAGCAGAGGATAAACTGTTGGAGTAAAAACACCTATGAAAAGCAACTGCTTTACTACAGGGGTTGAGGGGATATGACTGAGGAGAGTCTCTAAATGAACATTCTAATGCAAGTACCAACAACATGGAAATGGGTTTGAATCAAGGACATATGTGAACCCAGTGGAATCGTGCATTGGCTATGGGAGAGGTAGTGGGAGGGGGAGAGGAAAAGAAAATGATCTTTGTTTCCTATGAATAATGTTTGGAAATGACCAAATAAAATAATGTTTAAAAAAAAGAAAAAATCCCCATATGAAAATTAAATTAGAAATCCTAAAAACTAAAGGAAAAATTAATCAAATTGAAAGTTAAAGTACTATTAAAATAATAAACAAGACTAGAAACTGGTGCTTTGAAAAAATATACAAAGTGCTTTTCAATCTAATAAAAATAAAGGAAAGAAAAAATGGAATTAATAGTATCAAAGATGTAAAGGGTGACCTCACCTCTAATGAAGAGGAAATTAAGGCAATCATTAAAAATTACTTTGCCCAATTATATGGCAATAAATATGACAATCTAGGTGATATGGATGGATGTTTACAAAATATAAATTCCTTACATTAACAGAAGAAGAAATAGAATTCCATATGAGAAAAAGAAATTGAACAAGCCATCAAAGAACTCCCTAAGAAAAAATTCCCAGGTCCAGATGGATTCAAAAGTGAATTCTATCAAACATTCAAAGAACAGCTGATCCCAATATTATACAAACTATTTGACATAATAAGCAAAGAATGAATTATACCAAATTCATTTTATGACACAAACATGGTACTGATCCCAAAGCCAGGTAGATAAAAAACAGAGAAATAAAACTACAGACCAATCTCCTTAATGAATATAGATGCAAAAATCTTAAAAAGAATACTAGCAAAAAGACTCCAGGAAGTGATCACGAGGGTTATTCACTATGACCAGGTAGGATTTATACCAGGAATGCAAGGATGATTCAATATTAGGAAAACCATTCACATAATTGACCATATCAACAAGAAAACCAACAAAAATCACATGATTATCTCAATACATACAGAAAAAGCTTTTGACAAAATACAACCGTCATTCTTATTGAAAACACTAGAATGCATAGTAATAGAAGGGCCTTTCCTAAAAATAATAAACAGTATACATCTAAAACCATCAGCAAGCATCATCTGCAATGGGGATGAATTACAAGTCTTCCCAATAAGATCAGAAGTGAAACAAGGATACCCATTATCACCTCTATTATTTAGCATTGTACTAGAAACACGAACAGTAGCAATTAGAAAGAAAAAGATATTGAAAGTATTAAAATTGGCAATGAGGAGACCAATCTATCAATTGTAATGGACTTCTCTATTAGCAGCAATGCAATGACCCAGAACAATTCTGAGGGACTTATGAGAAAGAACACTCTCTACATCCTGAGAAAGAAATGTGGGAGTAGAAACACAGAAGAAAAACAACTACTTGATCATATAGGTTTATGGGGATATGATTGGGGATGTAGACTCCAAATGATCACCCTGGTAAAATTATCAATAATAGGGAAATAGGTCTTAATGATACATGTAAAACCCAGTGGAATTTTGCATCAAATTTGGTGGGACAAGGGGAGGGAAAGAACATGAATCATGTAACCATGGGAAAATATTCTAAAATAATTAATTAATTAAACATTTTCTGTTTAAAAAATCAAAAAGTCTCTGTTTACAATGAGTCTGATCTCTAATTCATAAAGGCAACACATAAAAGGGAGCTGAGAATGGAAGGGAAAGGAAGATACTCAAATGGGGCAATGAGTGAGAAGGCTATAGAGTGATACATGGGTGATCAGAATTCTACATCAAAATGGAAATTCAGGAAAGAATTCAACAATAGGGGAAAGTGACTGTAGAAAGAGAGGGAGTTGCCTACTAAAGAGAGGTGGCAATAGTCTGGAGAGTGTCTTAATTGAATTTTAAGCACATGCAATAGTCAAGTGTGACCTTGTATATCCACAGTCCAGTCAAATAGGACTATTTTAATTTAATTTCAAACATATCAGTATTTCCTATTGCCAGTATTTAATTACAAAGAACATGTCTTATTTACAAATTTATATAGGAAACTGAGAATCCAAGGCTAGACTGGTAGTATGCTAAAATAAATGTTAAACATTTTAGTTTAGAAGAAAGAATAAGAAAAGTTGTATTAGTCATTGATGAGTAATTAATTAGGTTCTGTCACATTTTTTAAAATGTTATATCTATGTGAAATTTAAAAAGTTGTTATGAGGGGGCAGCTGGGTAGCTCAGTGGATTGAGAGTCAGGCCTAGAGAAAGGAGGTTTTAGGTTAAAATCTGGCCTCAGACACTTCCCAGCTGTGTGACCCTGGGCAAGTCACTTGACCCCCATTGCCCAGCCCTTATCATTCTTCTGCCTTGGAGCCAAGACGGGAGGTAAGGGTTTAAAAAAATTGTTATGAGTCATTATTGAGTTTGAAATTATTCTGTGATGAATCAACATCAAAAACTTTTCATAAAGCATTTCTATTAATGTAATTCTTCATTTTAATTTTTAATTTGAATTAATTTATTTAGTCAATTTAGAACAATATTACTTGGTTACAATAATCACATTATTTCCCTCCCTCCCCTCCACCCACCCTTCCTGTAGCTGATGCACAATTTCTTTGGGTATTACTCGTGGCCTTGATCTGAACCTATTTCCATTTTGTTGGTGTTTGCATAAGGACACTCATTTAGAGTCTACATCCCCAGGCATTTCCCCTCAACCCATGTATTCAAGCAGTTGGTTTTCTTTTGTGTTTCTATTCCCACAGTTTTTCCTCTGAATGTGGATAGTGGTTTTTCTTGTAGATTCCTCCAAGTTGTTCAGGGTCACTGCACTGACACTAATGGAGAAGTCCATTACATTTGATTGTACCACAGTGTATCAGTTTCTGTGTACAATGTTCTCCTGGTTCTGCTCCTCTCACTCTGCAGCAATTCCTGGAGGTTGTTCCAGTTCCCATGGAATTCCTCCACTTTATTATTCCATTGAGCACGATAGTATTCCATCTCCAACCTATACCACAATTTGTTCAACCATTCTCCAATTGAAGGGCATCCCCTCATTTTCCAATTTTTTTGCCACCACAAAGAGTGCAGCTATAAATATTTTTGTACATGTATTTTTCCTTATTATCTCTTTGGAGTACAAACCCAGCAGTGCTATGGCTGGATCAAAGGGCAGACAGTCTTTTATTGCTCTTTGGGCATAATTCCAAATTGCCTTCCAGAATGGTTGGATAAGTTCACAAGCCCACCAGCAGTGGATTAGTGTCCAAACTTTGCCATATCCCCTCCAGGATTCATTACTTTCCTTTGCTGTCATGTTAGCCAATCTGCTAGGTGAGAGGTGATACCTCAGAGTTCTTTTGATTGGCATCTCACTGATTATAAGAGATTTAGAACACTTTTTCATGTGCTTTTTAATACTTTTGATGTCTTTAACTGAAAATTGCCTACTCATGTCCCTTGCACATTTATCAATTTGAGAATGGCTTGATTTTTTGTACAACTGGTTTAACTCTTTATAAATTTGATTAATTAGACCTTTGTCAGAGGTTTTTGTAATGAAGATTGTTTCCCAATTTGTTGCTTCCCTTCTAATTTTGCATGCATTAGTTTTGTTTGTTTAAAAGCTTTTTAATTTGATATAATCAAAATTATTGATTTTACATTTTGTGATTTTTTCTAGCTCTTTCTTGGTTTTAAAGTTTTCCTTTTCCAAAGATCTGACATGTATACTATTCTGTGTTAACCTAATTTGCTTATAATTCCCTTCTTTATAGTCAGGTCATTCACCCATTCTGAGTTTATCATTTTCCCTAGGTCTATTCCACTGATCCTCCTTTATATCTCTTAGGAAGTACCAAATTGTTTTGATGACCACTGTTTTATTGTATATCTTGAGATCTGGAACTGCAAGGCCTCCTTCCTTCGCATTTTTTTTTCATGATTTCCCTGGATATCCTTGATCTTTTGTTCTTCCAAATGAATTTTGTTATGTTTTTTTTCTAATTCAGTAAAAAAGTTTTTGGTATTTCAATGAGTATGGCACTAAATATGTAAATTAATTTGGGTAGGATTGTCATTTTATTATGTTAGCTTGTCCTACCCATGAGCAATCAATGCTTTTCTAATTGTTTAGATCTAGTTTTAATTGTGTGGAGATTGTTTTGTAGTTGTGTTCATATAGTTCCTGTGTTTGTCTTGGCAGATAGATTCCTAAGTATTTATATTGTCTTGGGTGATTTTAAATATAATTTCTCTTTCTAATTCTTGCTGCTGAGATATGTTGGAGATATATAGAAATGCTTATATGGGCTTATTTTGTATTCTGCAACTTTGCCAAAGTTGTTGATTATTTCGAGTAGCTTTTTGGTTGATTCTCTAGGACTCTTTAAGTTGACCATCATATCATCTACAAAGAGTGATAGCTTGGTATCCTCATTGCCTATTTTAATACCTTCGATTTCTTTTTCTTCTCTAATTACTACAGCTAGTGTTTCTAGCACAATGGTAAATAATAGAGGTGATAATAGGTTTCCTTGTTTCACTCCTGATCTTATTGGGAAGGCTTCTAGTTTATCCCTATTGCAGATGATGTTAGGTGATGGTTTTAGATATATACTGTTTCTCATTTTTAGGAAAGGTCCTTTTTTTCCCATAATTTCTTGTGTTTTCAATAAGAATGGATGTTGTATTTTGTCAAAGGCTTTTTTCTTCATCTATTGAGACAATCATGTGATTTTCGTTGATTTGCTTGTTAATATGGTGAATCATGTAGATGGTTTTCCTAATATTGAACCATCATTGCATTCCTAGTATGAATCCAACCTGGTCATAATGAATAACTCTCATGATGTATCCTATTGCTAGTATCCTATTTAGGATTTTGCATCTATATTCATTAAGGAGATTGGTCTATAGTTTTCTTTCTCTGTTTTTGACCTGCCTGGCTGTGGAAACAGTACCATATTTGTTTTGTAAAAGGAATTTGGTAGAACTCCTTCTTTGCATATACTGTCAAATAGTTTGTATAATATTGGGATTTGTTGTTCTTTGAATGTTTGATAGAATTCATTTGTGAATCCATCTAGACCTGGGGATTTTTTTCTTAGGGGTTTGTCTATTTATTTGTTTTTTCAAAGTACCAGCTTCTTGTCTTAGTTATTAAATCAATAGTTCTTTGACTTTCAATTTTATTAATTTCTCCTTTGATTTTTAGGATTTCTAATTTGTCTTCATCTGAGGATTTTTAATTTTTTCACTTTCTAGTTTTTTTTTAATTTGCATGCCTGCTGGGATCCATCAGACCACAACACCTTGACAGAGTTATATGTGGTAGCTGGAGAGACCACAGAGTGGTCCTTGGCGAGATGTGATTGCCCACCAAGCCACTTTACATGACCCCTTTTATCAATGCCCCTTACCTATGAATTGACATGATTATTATTCCCCCTAGTTTCAAAAGAAATATTACAAGAGCAAAACACCTGTACCCTAATTCTCTAAAACATCACCAAAAGATCAGACCTTTAAACCCAATCCCTAAATTACTATTAAGGGTTAATATTTACCTAGGTACATAATTCTGAGCAAAACTGCAGCTACAGGCCAAGCCCAAAACTTTCCCACTCACAGAAGCCTATTCTCGTGAAGTCAGCACACAAGTCAATCATAGAGGCCCAAGTGATAAATACAAGTACATCAAGCTTCAGCATGCCTCAGTGACTTGATTACACAAATCAGTAACTCAGGAACTCTCTAGAAGCCACCAGTCTGAATTAGAATTATGTTCCCAGTACCCCTCAGCCTTGATGATATGATTGTTGAATTGTCTTCTAAGAACTTCTGATTAATTATTCCATTTTATTAAAAGTAATACATAATCCTCCTTGATTGTTTATAAGCTCAAAACTTCTCACAGGGTAATGAGAAAATTAAGCCACCTGTGATGAAATCGTTTATCTTGTGTGCAACCTTTATTCTGTCTTTAATCACAATACCAAAATATAGAATGGTAATCAAGTTATTTGTTAAAAGTTAATGTATCACTTTCCCAATTATCTCTCTTTGATTTTTATATACCTGCATGCCAAGAAAATGGGTATAAAATAAATCCGAGGCCTGGGAATGTCAGAGCAGTTCAGAGATGCAAAGCAATCCCAAGGCTGTAATGATTAAGCTGTCTTCCATTTGTTTTTTTTTTGTTGACTGATCCTTTGCCACTGGTCGGGATTCTTTTGGAGTCATGAGCATTGGTGGACTTTGCCCGCAGCATTATCTGACACCAGAACTGAACCATTCCCAGCTAGGTAAGTCCCCTTCCCCTAGCCCTAAAAGTTTCAAACAGATCAGGTTCTCCCCCCCAGAAGAGGTGCTGGCCCCCTGTGGATAGAGCAGGGTTTGGTGGGGGAGTAATCCAGGGCCCCCAATATAAGAGGGGTGGGCTCCCAATATAAGCGAAGTGGGCTCCAAAGAGGAGAGGAGTGGGTTCCAAAGAGGAGTGGTTTCAGAACAGGTTAAGTTAGGAGAAGAAAAGGGCCACCATGGGACACAGTGAATCCAAAGAAAGAAAGCTATTTACTGTAATTATTAAGCATACTTTAAAGAAGAGAGGAGTTAAAGTCAACAAGAGTCAACTAACCAAATTTTTGGATTTTATTCAAATTTTCAGTCCTTGGTGCCCTGAGGAAAGGACAATAGATTTAAACACTTGGGAAAAGATTGGCTTTGATTTAAAATCTTATTATGCTGAGCATGGCCCAGAACATATCCCTG